>NC_136380.1:205869365-206489937 GCF_965140285.1 Lepidochelys kempii | reverse complement strand
CATTAGACACCTAGGCTCCTATACAATGCATGGGGAGAGATAGGCGCCTTAGCTTTGAATGCGATCTACAAAAGCCAGCACACTAAGCAGGGAGACACCTAAACTACCCAATGAGAGATGCCGATGACGGAGGTGTGTCCTTAGCCCTGCCCTTTTCATGGAGTTCAACCCCTTTGTCCAAACTGCAGGGAGGAACCTAGCTCTGCTAGCAATCCACAATCAGGAACCCCTCTCCTGGAGCCAGGCGACTTAGGTGTCCAAATTCATTCTTGTGAGAATGAGTGAGTCACCTGCCTCGCTCCACACAAAACAGCTGGAGAAGAAGGAAGTAGTCATGCTGGTAACTTTTAGTCCAGTGGTTAGAGCGCTACCTGGGATCCAGGTTCAATTTGCCCCTCTGCCTGAGGGGGAGAGAGGATTTGAACAGGGGGGTCTGGCCCCTCTCAAAGGGTGCTCTAACCATGGAACAATGAGTTAGTTTGGTGTTAGGCTCCCTCCGTCTCTCTTGTTGAAGCTGTTCAACTGTGGATTAAATATTTAGAGACATTGGACCAGAGAGAGAGAGAATGACTCTCCAGTCCAGTGGTTAGGGCACCCATGTGAGAGGTTGGAGACCCAGGGTTCAGTTCCCCTTCTCCAATGACTGTTTAAGTATTTATCCACAGAGAAACAGCTTCAGCAGGACAGCCTGAGGGAATCCCCCCCAGACTAGCCCATTGCTCGCTGGTTAGAGCACACTCCTTGGAGCAGGGGGGAAGCAACTCCCTTGTTCAAATCCTTTCTCTCCTCAGGCAGAGGGGAGAATTGAACCTGGGTCCCCCACATCCCAGGTGAGTGCTCTAACCACTTGGATAAAGCTTATTAGGTGAGTGGTGGACCACCACCACCACCTCCTCTAGCCAGCTTTTGAAAGTTTCCCAGTCTGCTGGTAGGTGGCCTCTGAGCACATCTACCGGGTCAGGCCCTGCCCGTGAGGTAGGCAGATAAATGCTTGATCTTCCCCTGGTTTGTGGATTTATGCAAGAGGTAGGCCCCCGGATGCCTAGTGGGGCAGCAATATGCATGCACCTAGGCGGCTTTTACTGCGAAAACTTAGGCACCAAGTGAATTTGGGTGCTACAGGGTTCAACAGCAGCCAAGTGGGAGTTTTGTGGATTGCAGTGGAGCCTAAAACAGGGACTTAGGCACCGAAGTACCTTTGTGGATCTTGGCGGGGTCTGAAGTGCTGTGTTACTGTGACAGCCATTTCCAAACCGTGGGACCAACGATTCTTCTCTGACTTATGGCCAAACAGAACTAGGACCCAGCACCGAGAGCGCTGATCCAAGCTCTGTCACTGACTGTCTGTATGACCCTGGGCAGATCACTTAACTGCTCTGTGCCTTGGTTTCTGCTTCTGTACGCTGGGGATAGTATCACTTTCCTACCTCACAGCACAGGTTGCACGACTAAATTACCTAACGTTTGTGTGGTGCTTTGAGATCCATGGAGGGAAGGTGCTTTCTCTCTGTCAGATCCAATTAATTGCGGTCTTTATCAGCTGCTGTTTTCCTCCAGAATAGAGTTTGGATGTTGTCTGTACTGTTGTTCTTCTAATAAATGGTGCTTATAAGAAAATAAGAGCCCCAGTTCTTGTCACAGTGAACAGTCTGACTCCACAAAAGTGACCCTCCCTCTTTGTCCTCTGTCAGCTGAACCCCAGCATACAGGAAACTGTGTTTTAGAAATGAGCCCATTTACCTATAGAAATGACCTATTGGCGGGTGCTGAACATAGATTGAGATTCTTTTGCTGGCCCCTGCTACTCCTCCACCCTCTGTGTGTCTCAACGCTTCTCGGACTCCTTGGGGTGAGGTTAGTTAAAGTCTAGACAGTTTCTGCTGAGCTCTGCATTCCTTCCATGCAAACCGCTCAGTCCAGCCATCTGAACGCCCTTCCCTTTTCCCCCCATACAGTGAAACTGCAGGATAGGCATGGTTCTCCCAGAGAAGCTGGGATTGATCTCGGGTTTGCCTGTGATACTGAGGGGGGGTTAGTAGTAGCTCTGCTACTGGTAAAATGAGAGAATAATCTTCCCACACACACCCGGGTAAAAATAGAGCGAGCTTGGCCTCCACTGAGTTTACAAGAACCTCTGAGAGAAGCTGGCAGGCCTCATTTTCTCAGCAGGGGACGGCTGAGGTAATAATTGAAAAACCTGGAGATTGGAGGGGGCACATTGAACCTAGTGGCTTAGCCCAGCTCAAAGAGATGTAATAATCTGGTGATGGATGCTCAGCCCTCTCTGTAAGGGATGACATGTAGCTGTGCCCCCGAGGGAAAGCCCTGAGAGTTGTCACTTCCAAGACTCAGAAAAACCAGCCCCCCCCCCGACCAACAAAAAGGGTCCTTGCGTCGACTCTAGCTAATTATTCCTAAAATGTTTTAGAGAATCATTTGACACACAAAATAACACAACCTGTGTATTTTTATGTTGGTCTATCATTTTTCTTCTCTTATCCTACCATGGCACTGCAATCTGGACTATTGGGATCTGTACTGTGGAGACCTCTGATCTGTCCCAGTGGGGGAAAAAGAAAGCCAGCATGTTAAATCTGTTCACCGGCAAGGCAATACAGAAACCAGGCAGGCCAGTTAAAAATCGAAGTCCTGGGATTAAGCCTCAGTTGTGACTCAGGGGGTTGCTGCCCCACAGCACATCACTAGCCTATGCTCCTCATTTCCTGATGAGGTCACAGGGCAGCAGTGGTTTGCATCACCTTGGGATTTGCCGTCACGCTGTTTGTCATTGGCTTGCACTCCCCATCACCCCCCACACTGTGGAGGGTGCAGCTGCCCTGGCTACACAAGGGCAGGGCTACAACAATCCTTGAATTCTCACTAAGCTGCCTGAACTAGTGAGAGTGCAACCAGGTGGGCTTTTCCCAGATCCTTTCCAACAGTGCTCATCCTGATCCCCATTCCATTAGCATAGGATGTCACCAGAACGACACCACCAGGCTCTTGGGAAAGGGCTATAAGGGTTTCAGCAGCTTTAGCTGCCCTGCGAGCGTCCTCCCTCCCTAAGCCCGGCAAGCAGATGCTGAGTTTAATTAGGGGAGATGAGAAGCGTATCCAGAATAGTCTCAGGCTTTGCAGCAGCACGTCCTGGCATTGATCCAAAGAACATTCACTCACCCCCGGAGCAATTTGATCAGCACAGTGCAACATTTTGAGAACCCCCTAGTGCAGGGCTTGGAAGGGGCCATGAGAAGGTCCTTTCTGAAGAATGAAACAGCAGGGAAGCCAGGGATTTCCTTCCTTCCCCTTTAACCTTTTTCTGTTTCCTTCCTCTTACCATGATGTGCAAAGAATCCAGATGCATAAATAAGCCTAGAGGTGGGGCCAATCCCTCTGCACTGCACTGCCTGCAGCAAACTTATTCATCCCACACACAAACTCCACATTGTGTATTTCCCAGTCTAGGTGACTTAATCCATATTCAGGAAAACCACAAACAAAGGAAGAACAAAAATAAAGGGCCTGATTCTCCAGTGCTTTGCACTTTGTCTCATCAGTTATACCTGTGAAAAATGAGTGTACAATGTTATCAGTGATGCACATGTGAGAGGAAGGATGGTCCAGTAGTTTGGGCTGTAGCCTGGGACTTGTGAGGCCTAGGATTTATTCCCTGATCCATTACAGGCTTCCTGTATGACAAGTCACTTAACCTCTTTGTGCCTCAGTTCTCCATCTGTAAAATGGGATAATAGCACTTCCCTATCCTACAGGGGTGTTGTGAGGATAAATACATTACAGCTTGTGTGGTGCTCAGGTATTATGGTAATAGGGACCATATATGTATCTAAAATCAAATTCTGATGGGGTAATACTTTATTCAAGTGTAAAGAAAAGGCATAAAACAAAAGAGTCAGGCCCTATGTCTCTAGCTGCCATGCTCCTATTCCAGATACGGACTTGTTACACACATGGGCGGCAGGTATAATAGACCAGGTCTCCCCTGGCCAGCTGCCGCTAACCCTGCCACCAGATGCCTGTGCTTTGGTGGCCCCTTCCTACTGGGAATGGGTTTCTGGCAGAAGTTTTTGCTTATTTATTATGCACCATGCAGGTTCCCAGGAGGCTGAGGAGGCGGTATCTGCTACTCAGCTTCGTGGGTCCCTTGGACTCCCAGGGAGATTACTAATGAACCCGGGAAGCTGAGCAGCAGATAGCGCCTGCTCAGCTGCCAGGAAACCTGTATGACGCATATAAAAGCTCAGCGTTCTCCACCCGCCGCTGCCTGGCTGCTCCTCTCCAGCACTTCACCCAGCTCTCCAGAGGTCCCCGCCGCCGCTCGACAGTTACTCCTCTCCTTCCCGCTTGGCCCTCTCACCATGTGTGTCCCTCCTCTCCTTTCCCCTGCTCAGGCCCCCCCCCATTGCCACTCGAGCAGGGAGGCGGGGGGAGGAGAGGAAGACAAATGCATCCGGGCGGGGAGGAGAGGAGGGATGTGAGCGGGGAGGGCAGGGGAGGAGAAGAGGGACACACACTGAGTGGTGGGGGGGCAGAGTGAGGAGGAAGGAGAGGAGGGATGCACATGGTGAGTGGGGAGGGGGCTGAGCGAGGCTTGGAGCAGAGCAGAGGTTGAGTGTGGGCAGAAGAGGTGGGATTGGGAGCTAGCCTCTCCGAGGGGAAGCTTCACTTGCCACCCATGATTACACAGAGCTTGTTTATAACACCAGATGTATTTATCAACATCCTTTAATGCTCTGCCAGGTACCTTTAAGTAAGGTATTTTACACACAGTGTCACCCAATACAGTTTAGCATTCCATTACATCTCTCCCTTTAAGTTCTACTTTCCTACCATTTACAGTACTTGCACTGTCATGCTGATTTGAAGTTCAGTACATATCAATCTGTTAAGTGTCTCTGAATTGTACTGGTTTTCTAATTACGTGACCCGAATACATAACACTTGGTCATCTGGCTGTCCATTAGTTGCAACGACTGACTCTGGTATCTTTTTTGTCTGATTTAGCTACTCTCTTCATGTCTGGCCACAATGGAAATAAGTTCTTTTCCGTAGTTGGAACAGTAGTTCTGAGTTGTCTTCCCATCAGGAGTTGTGTTGGACTATATCCAATAGCCACTCTTGTTGTTGATCTGTAACTCAAAAGTGCAAGGAATGGATGTAGGATTTTCTTGGCTACATCTCTCTCAGCTTCTCCATTCACTTGTGGGTAATGTGGGTTGCTAATAATATGACCAAAATCATATTTTGTTTGGAATGACTTAAATTCTGCTGCAGTGAATTGTGGTCCGTTGTCAGTCACTAGATGTTCTGGAATACTGAAGTGATCAAAAGTTCACTTCAGTTTCTCAATAACACTGCGATATGTTATGTTTTTCAAGTTCATTATTTCTATATACCTGTAAAAATAGTCCACTACGACCAGCTAATGATGTCTTCTGAATTCACATACATCTGCAGCTAGTCTATTCCAAGGCCTTTCTGGTAGGGGTGTTTTTACGTTGTATGGTTCAGCATTGTCTCTTAAGTTGATTTATACTGGATCTCATTTCAAAAATCCAATGTCATCAAATTCTCCATCAAGTTCTTCCACCTTTCTCATTAAGCCCATCATGGCTGCAACGTTGCAGCAGGGAACGCTGTTGGTCTGTGATCCTTTGATCACATACGCTCTGAATGCATAGCTTTTGTCTTTGTAAGTTATTTCTGTGGTGAACTGCCCATGCAGTTCAGAATACCTCCAGCTAGTCAGAGCTGTGTCAGGTGATTTCAGCTCAGGTAGTGGTTCAAGGTGACTGCAAGTCTCTTCTGAGATGACTGTGACATCAGCTCCTGGGTCAGTTTTAAAGTCAGTAGTCTTGCCATGAATATTCAATTTCACTCTCCAGGCAGACTCTGTCTTCATAAGTGATAGATTCCAAAAACAATGGCTCTTGATTGTAATATGAGCCAACTCCATGACTGCTTTGGTGCAGCAAACAACTGCAAAATGTCTGCATTTTATGCCTGTATTACACTGTGTGCCTCTGGCTAGACATGCATCATCTCTTGGGATATTACTTTTTCCACACCTTGGGCATATAGGCTGGCATTTGTCCTTCTTAGGGCTTATCATAGAATCATAGAATATCAGGGTTGGAAGGCACCTCAGGAGGTCATCTAGTCCAACCCCCTGCTCAAAAGCAGGACCAATCCCCAATTAAATCATCCCAGGCAGGGCTTTGTCAAGCCTGACCTTAAAAACTTCTAAGGAAGGAGATTCCACCACCTCCCTAGGCAACGCATTCCAGTGTTTCACCACCCTCCTAGTGAAAAAGTTTTTCCTAATATCCAACCTAAACCTCCCCCACTGCAACTTGAGACCATTACTCCTTGTCCTGTCCTCTTCTACCACTGAGAATAGTCTAGAACCTTGTCTACACTTACAGTGCTATGCTGTTGTAACGCTTAGTGAAGACACTACTTACACCGATGGGAGAGCTTCTCCCATTGGTGTAGGTACTCCACCTCCCTGAAAGCCTGTAGCTATGTTGACAGGAGAAGACCTCCCCATCGACATAGAGCTGTCTATAGTGGAAGTTATGTCAGTATAAATGCATTGCTCAGAGGTGTGGATTTTCCACACCTCTGAGTGATGTCGTTGTATCAACATAAATTTGTCCAGGCTTAGCCTGGGAGTTCTCTCTCCTTTCCTCAGGGGTTTTATGATGATGACATGGCTGCTACTCTGAAACACTCATGTGTCTGTCTGTTTATAGCTTCTAAGCTGGTTTCAGGTTTTTCAATTGCTCCTGCCTTTTGTTTTGTTGTTTGATTAATTCCGACTGTTTTGCTATCTGTACAGCTGTGGTTGGGGTTAAATCTCTCTTCAATCATAACTGTTATGAAAGGTTTTTATCTTTTATCAATAACTAGCCCCTGTCTGTGATGTTTTCATATTTTGTATTCCCAAAATCAGTTTTCAGTCAATATATGCAGGGCTCTTATAAAATATTCAGCATTTTCCCCTGGTTCTTGAATTCTCTTGTGAAAACGTGTTCTTTCATAATCCACATTTCTCTGAGGTATAACGTATGCATTAAACATAGCCAGAATCTTTTCATAGTCATCTTTGTGACTGTCTTCAATAAAGACAAAGGAGTTAAAGATATACTCCGCCTGTTTCCCCATAGCATACATTAAAAACGATACCTGTATATCTCCAGTTTCTTTGTGAAGCTTGGTAGCAATGTGAAATCTTCCAAAATATTGTGTCCAATCTGTCCATTCTGAATACTGAAGTTCTCTGGGGCATTGAAGAGCAGCCTGTTGATGAGATCCTGCCATGTTTGTTGCTGTTCCTTCTGTCTGCAAACTTTGTTGCTTTGTTCTTTCTATTTTTTTTCTTGTTTACTCCTGACACCATGTCATGTAGCAGAAATGGACTGGTTACACAGAGCTTGCTTATACACATCAGATGTGTTCATTGTAAGATCCTTTAATGCTCTCTCAGGCATAATGCGGCTGAGGGTCATTTAAAAAAGGTGTTTTACACACACTGCCACCTAGTGGCTGAACTGTATAGTGCAGTTTAACATTCCATTACACCTGGGGTTCTCAAACTTCATTGTACCGCGACCTCCTTCTGACAACAAAAATTATTTCACAACCCCAAGATAGGGGATCGAAGCCTGAGCCTCCCAAGCCCGAGCCCCACCGCTCTGGGCAGCGGGGGCCAAAGCTGAAGCTCAAGGGCTTTGGCCCTGGGCAGTGGGGCTCGGGCTTCAGCTCCAGGCCCCATAAAGTCTAAGCCAGCCCTGGTGACCCCATTCAAAGTGGATCATGACCCACTTTGGGGTCCCGGCACACAGGCTGAGAACCGCTGCATTACGCTATCCCAGAGAGAGTGAGCACACTGTCTCTGTGCTATTCTGCTTTGGAACTGCAACACAAAATGACATCACAGCTGCCACTTCGGCATACAGTGACACTTCTCTACATTTAAAGGAGTGGTACACAGAAAATAGAAAGACATTTCCTTTCAGTTACATAGCCTCAGTGAAACTATAGCTCCACCTTAATTTTGTTTTATTGCTGGGTTTTCCTTTTGTCTCACTTGAAGGGTTTTATACCTCTGTCTTTTAGATGAAATATAACATCAAGATCTTCAGACATTTTTTGCAGTGCTAATGCAGTCCTTGTCACGTTACAGCTCAGTTAATTCCATGCAGTCTCCCTAAATTCCTCCTCACTTCCTGCCCTAAACTTTTGTATAGTTTTGGGCAGAATGGGAGAACTTTCCACCCCAGAGATGGTTGCATATCAGTGGTGGGTGAAATGATCCTTGTGTATTTGATTTGTTGAGAACTTTGGGATTTCTGGAGGAGAGGGACTCTCCATATGCCAGTCGTCATTATTCATGGTGTTGAGCAATAGATTGTCGGGCACCCCATATGCTGCTGGCTGCCTTCCCAGTGTTAGTGTAGCCTGATCCTTCTGCACTGTAGTGTTTCAAGAAAATGACAATGAGTTGGCTCAAGTGGGGGTAGAAGACTAGGAAAAAGGCAGAGAAATATAGAAAATTCCAGCACTGAAGTGTGTAGGAGATTAGTGTTTGTTTCTTGGAGTGTTGCTTAGTACATTTGCTGAGGGATTAGGAGAGCAGAGAGGGGTCCAACTAACTGCTTACACTTCTGTGCATTGAAAGAGCCTGCGTTCTGTGGCAGAACTGCACTGATACTTTGGTTTGTCAGAGCATGTTAGGCATTTAAAGCTTGGTGGATTTGTGCTCGACTGAGCACTCATCTTATCCTGCAAACGCTTACTGCTGAGAGTAGCCTTTACTCATGTAGCAATCCCATAGCGTCAAAGGGACTACTTGCATGAATAAGAAATGTTTGATGACCAAGGGTTAGGCAGATTGTGTGCTAAATTAATATCATAGCCAACATACCAAAATGAAAGTTTTCAGCATATCCAAACAGATTCTCTGTGCTTTTCTACTGTAAAAGATATAGGATTTGCAGTAAGGAGCTTCTTTTCTCTCTTTTTATTATTATTATTTATTAAAGAAATAGCTCAAATTATTTTAAATCACCCAGAGTTAAGGATGACTGGGCTCAAGATGCCAAAATTAAGTTAAGCTAGATTCTGGAGACTCTGATTTGAGTGAGCTGGACTTGAGAAGCCTGCTCAAGGGTAGCTAGGTTTGTAAGGTTTGAAATCAAATCACCCCAGAATGATAAAACTTACATCCTTTATAAGTGATTGTCTTTGTCTTTGTTTTCTTGTGAAAAACAAGCAAACAAGGATATTGCTAGCAAAAAAGGCTATGTTACTGCCCATTCGAAAGTCAGGCAAAAGCTACAGCTACAGCTGTCCACACAACCACCGCTCCGCCCCATTAGGGTATGCATTGTGGTTCCATCTGTAAGTACTGTAATTATACTATTTCTCAAATCACATTAAGTGTACCAGATCTATTTCCCTGCAAACTTACATACATGTGTAGCAATCTGTATTACTCCCATGTGTACAACCATGTGTATGTAGCACAGAGTATGAAAATGATTGCTGTGAAGAATGTGCTTAAGCAGTGTCAAATCCTCAGTATTCAAAGGGTTACCACCTAATATCCTAGCTCTGATTCACAGCCAGCTCCAGAAATATATTTTAATAGATGCTTTGTGTGTGTGAATTTCCGTGTTTGTTTTTTTAAATGTTTGTGTGTGGGGGGGGGGAAATCCTCTTGTACCTCCTGAGTTTCCTGGCTCAGATTCTTTAAAACTGCCTGAGTACACTAAAAACTCTCCCTCGGCCAAGAAAGCTTGACATGATGGAGTAGAGGATGTACTGAGCTAGATTTTAAAAAACACTGTTTATCTGTTCAGTTGATCACAGAGTGTCTGAAGCCGAGTGCCAGAAATTAGAGGGCACTTTTGAAAATACAGGCCTTGTGGCCAAATTCTCCTCTTCCGTTTGTGCACTTGCACTGGAGTCCATGGAAGATGCTCATTCACAACCAAGGGCAAAAGTTGGGCCCTCAGTTTATAATTAAAACTTATAACTACAAAGCACTTTTCATTCTAAGATCCCAAAGTGCTTTACAAACAGGGGACCCTTGTCACAGTTATTGGGCTAACAGCCTCTGACCCTTCCTGGTCTCTTCAGGTGGATTCCCTCAGGCATTGAGCTGTCACCTCTCTTAGTGTGGAATCATGCAGTTCTCCCACTCTCAGCCCAGGCCCCCTAGGCTTTACTCCATGTGTTCAATTGTGATTACCTCAGCGGTTCAGTTCCCTCAGGGACAATGACAGTGATACCCAGTGACCAAACAGCCTAGTTAAAGCAAAGTATTATTTATTTAGAACAAAAGCATTCAAGAGAAAACAGATCTTACAACAATAAACAGACTGCGTGCATGTCTAGCTTACCAGGTGTCTGTCCATCCTCCACGGGGCATTCCTGGTAGGTCTAAGCTTGCTATAGAACTCCCAAGACAGCGAGGGTCTGGGTGACATAATCTGTTCCCTTAACTCATAAGCCAGTTCTCTTGCCAGTGTTGAGAGAATGTCTTTTAAAAGCTGCTTAGTGCTTTTTATCAGCCCAGTGTATTTCAAGTGTATGCCAAGATGTTCTTATCTGGGTATCCATTGTGTGATCCTCCTATTTGTTCTGCCAACAGCCCTCATTGAGTTAAAGAGATAAAAGTCTGTAATAAATGTTCTGCCCCCTACCCCCTCTATATATGTTGTACAGTCTATCTCAGTAACTAGGGTACATATCAGTATGCTTAGATTATTACATAGCAGATCCATGCCTGTCAGAGTCCAATTCTCCTGTCGAACACTATAGCAAAACTCCCATTGGCTTCAGTGGATGCAAAATTGGATCTTATCTTCTCACAGGAATTCCTTCACCTGCCACTGAAATGTAGCTACTTCTGTGAAGGAACACAGCAGCTTTTAACAGTGTGTAGTAACACTGCACACAGTTTAGCACAGGGAGTAGAGTATCCTGATTTAGCTGAAACTGCAGGAGAGATTTAGGAAGGTAGATGTAATTATCAGAGGTGGAATGTGACCAGATCATGCTAACACTGCACAAAAAAGCCAGATATTTTGTTAATGGCCACAAGTGGTCAGGGCCTTAGTTTTAGGTCTCATCCCACAGTACTGTAGAAGGTATGCCATAGGCACGTGGGGCCTTGGCATACTGCTGCCATGTGTCACAGCATTGATGCCATATTGCAAAAATAGAGCGGACTCTTTTCATAGTTATTTGTCTTGGTCATTGATTGGGATGTTTTCTCTTCTCTGTCAAATATCAAAGTTTACACTACATTAAACACTAAGAACTTGCCAAATATTTTACACTTGTTAGCTTAAAATATGTCCAGACTTTTTTCTTAACTCTTCGATTGATCTCAGCATGAACTATGTAAATGCTAAGTTTCAGCCTAGAGCAAATGTTTCCATGGCAGTTATAAAACTCCACAAACAGGGGATTGGAACAGAAATATTAACTAAGCCATTACTATAACCTGCTTAGGCTTTATGGAACTGAGTGCTCTGAAATTTAGGGGGAATTATCCAATTTTAGGTTGCCACAGATGGCCTGATTTGCAGAGATGATTGATACCCACATCTCCTATTGACGTCAGTGGGAATTATAGGTGCTCAGCATCTCTGAAAATCAGGTTATTTAAGGGAAAATCCTGACTTAGCAGCAGAACCAATATGGCTCCACTGAGTAAGGAGAGACATGATTTGTGGGGGTCTTGCAAGAATGTATACAGGGGGGCTAGAAGTGAGAGGGCAAAGGACTGCCACACTGTCAATCTTCCAGTCTGTGACATGGCTACTTAAGGGGAATGGAAGGCTATTTCAGCCAATAAGCAAGGCTACATCAGGTGTGGGGAAGAATGGTACATGGTAGCTATGTTAACTATGTTGTGGCCACAAACCATGGCCCTAACTGGTTATAATCTTTGTTTAAAGGAGCCTAAGACAGCTCCCATTCATTGCTGCCTACACTAGGAAATTGAAAAGCCCCCACTGCCACCTTTTTCCTCCCTGTCACTAGGGAAAGTAAATTGACCTGGAATAAACAATTTAAAAAAACAGAACATGAAAGTAATATCTCCTGTAGTGTAAGTGAAGCTGGGTAGAGGTCAAGCTCAGTAATTCAAGAGCTGTTGTCTTTGCAGGAGCCAACTGTGTTCGAAGTGCCATTGAAAGTCCTATGATTTCAATCCCCTGTAAGCCAGAGGCAGTGGCCGGTATGGCCACCCATTCACTCTGACCGCTTGGACAACGTGAACTGCTGAGTAAATGTTGTAAACGCCCATGTGAGCCAAGGATTTGTCACCATCTTTCTCCATCTCCCCCACCCTGCCTAGGATGCCGCTTGTGGCACAATGACATACTCCAGAGTTCCAGGACAGACATGAGCTGCAGCTGCTTTTTCATGAAAAATGCATTTCTTCTGGGAGTTGTACACAGCTGAGGCATGGCTTGTTTGGTGGTTGCTGTTTATGTAGCTGGGGCACAGGAGTGAATTGCTTCCAACTGACAAAGCCTGACTGCCCAGATGGACCCTGAGCCGTAGAGACAGCAGTGCAGAACTGTGGACCAGGGGATACTGTCATCTTACAAAGGCAGAGGTGAATGGACCATCAGGAGGGCAAAGATCCCAGAGAAGAGACTCAGGGATGCTGCAATACAGTAGTTTGTATAGCATTCTTCATAGACATGCCATCCCAAAATGCTTTAAGTGACACAATAACAGAGGCAAACAGTTGTGATTATACTTTGCCTTCCAGAGCACCTTCCACCTCAGTATCTCAAAGTACTTTGCAAACTAACTAATTAAGCCTCATCCCAACCTCTATGAGGTAAGTCAGCCTTAATCCCTTTTTAGCATTGAGGAACACGAGGGACAAATAAGTGAAGTGACCTTTCCAAGGTCACAAAGTAGGTTTGGTAGAAAGCTGGAATGAGAACCCAGGATTCCTGATTCTTAGTCTCTGCTCCGACTACGAAACCGCACTTCTCTTCTAGAGATGTCAACAGAACCCTACAGTCCTGACTCCCAGTCTCCCCTTTTCTAACCCTGAAATAACATTTTCTTTCAAAAAAATACATAGAGAACAATAGCAGAGGGGGGGAGAGTAGCATCACAGTTACTTTGGCAGAGAGAATTGCTGAGCCAGGGATGCTGTAAAAATTCCTAAGACATCCCCTCTTCGTTCAGTACATAGGATAGATGGGGCTCACTGCATGAGGAACTAGTTTGCTTTTTCCTCATTGTTCAAGGTGTGGCCCCAGGCCTCCCTTAGTGTACACTATTGAAACCCTGCTCTGAAGACAGAATTATTTATTTCTTCGTGGATTTTTCTATAGCACTCATTGCTTTTTATGAGTATTTGAATGCTTCGTGAACATTAATTAGTTTATCTTCACCACATTCCTGAGCGGTGTGGGGTTGCATTATCCCCATTTTACAAATAGGAAACAGATACAAAGAAATTTAAGGTCAAAAGTGTCCTCACCTAATCTGGGGTGCCCAATTTGAAAAATCAGGCTTTAGATATCTGAGTATTTAGCATTCTATAGTACTTTACATGTTCAAAGCACAACTCCCATTGACTTAATTGCTGTGAGCACTCAGCACATCTGCAAATCAGACCCCAGAGTCATGAGTTGAGCATCCAGAAAATGAAGAACACGCAGTTAGTGACCACCTGTGGAAAGTTTGGTTTAGTCTAGGCTTTTTTAAAAGCACACTGAAAAACATAAATTCACATGACATCATATTGACATCCACAAGAATCATCAGCAGGGTTTGGACCTTTAGATCCACAGCACAGATTTCTGCTACTTGAGCTGTCAGAGACTTACTGATAGCAGTAATAAGTTATCCTCCTCTATGTGGACCAGCACCAGAGGGAGATGGGATACTCTGCTGGTGGGTTGCACAGCTATTTGCTGACAGCAGAGGAATGAGGAGACTCAGGAATCTTGGATTCCATTCCAGACTGTGGAGGGGAGTGAGCTAGGGCTACAAGCCTTATCTCTTCCACCCTGTCCCCTCCAGCCTTCCATTGTCTCTGTCCAGTCTCTTCCATCCCCCTCCAACCTTGACTCCTCATCCCAATCCCCCTGACTGGCCAATCCCATCTTTCCCTCCTAGTTCCCTGTCAGAGATCCAGTCTCCCTGCACCCCTCCTGCTCCTTATCCAGTCTCCCACCCCTAAGTAGCTCCCAGTCCCCTACGGCCTCTGTTCCTCTCCCTACCACAAGTTCCTGGCCTGGCCAGCTCTATTCTCTCCTGCCACTCCCAGCTCCCCATTCAATTCCAGTCTCTCCCGTGATCCCTGATTCCAGCCCCCACCTTTGGCTCCCTGTCCTAGTGTTCTTGCCCAGCTGGTGCCAGTCTCCCCTGCCCCTCCAGCTCCCAGTCCCACTTTCCACTTCACCACCCTGCCTGCCTTAGAACTGGACTCATCTCCTGAAGCCATGAGGATGTCTCATAATTTGTTAGTCTCTAAGGTGCCACAAGTACTCCTTTTCTTTTTGTGGATACAGACTAACATGGCTGCTACTCTGAAACCTGTCATAAATGTTGAATACTAAGAAAAGAATGATTTGGATTTGACTTTATGGTTTTCTCTTTTGTGAGCTTTATCAGAATTAACTCTCTCTTTTGGCAAACATGATGATTATTGGAAAATGTTAACAAAATAATTGCAGAAAAATACTTAAATACTTATTTAAAAATATACTCTGAATATATATTCTTTGTTACATTAAGACATGATGAGATTGTAAGTGTATGGATGTGTTTGCATTCCATTCCTCTTACTTCTGCTTATTGTCCAGGCTTGGTTTCCTGGCCTGTATTTCATGGTAAAAGTGTGTAGCGTTCTCAGGAAAGGTGTACAGCTAGAAAGTGCTGGACACTGCAGTACAACCTTCCCCTGCACCACTCCAGTCCGTATCCCTCTGGAGGCACCACTTTTACGGCTCAAAGGGAGATTCAGTCTCCACAGCCCATTCAAATTTTGGCTTCTCTTCTATGGTTGCCAGCCAAGGGGGTCAGATGGTGCCAATGAGTTCAATGCCATGAATCAGCCCTCAGATGGATATGACTTCTGGTTTCCAGTGACCTGGGCCACATTTGAAAACTGTGACCTAAAGGGTAAAGGATGCATAACTCAATCCATTGTGACAACTACCTTTTCCATGTCCTTCACCTTTTTCTGTGTATTTCTAAACACTGCAGATCTATGTGTAGGAGCACATCTCCTGTTAGAGTTCATCTTGTCCTTCTGTCTGTTCATGCAAAATACTCAAACGCTCACTGTGTCAAGGACAACGTTGCCTAGCTCAGAGATTTAATATTATAGGATTTGCCCTGGGAAATCCATATAATTTATTTTAAAAACAAAGCCATTATGTTGTCAAAAGTTTCTGTTTCTGTGTGTTATCCAGCAGCCAGCAGTGATGGCTAGGGAAGGAAAGTGATTAGTTTTAAATTTTTCCCTAGCAAGAAAAATGGGATGAAAAGAAAATGAATCTATGATGAAATGGATTTATTAGCAGGTTGGATTGATGGAGGTTTTCTGGTTGCTGCTGCTGGTTTTTGTTGTTTTTTTTGTTGTTTTTTTTAAACTTAGTGAATTTAGTGCCAGATTGGACGTTAGTCTCCAGGGCGGCCATTATTTCCCCAAAGAACAGACACAGAACAGGCATCAGTAATGCAAGCTTCCCCAACGCTGTTCCCAAAACATTCCTCAACTCCTGGTCTGGAGGGGTCATCTCAACTGGGGAGAGGGAAATTCAGATTCCATGGTCCATTCACCCTCTCTGCTAAGGATGCCAACAAGAGCAAGTGATTTGCCCAAGGTCACACAGCAAGTCAGTGACAGAGCTGGGAATGGAACCCAAATCTTCTGACTCCCAATCCCAGGACTATAATGCCCCTCTAGATAGCAGCATTTTGTGGGGAGGGGCAGGACTTGGATCCATTTTCACTTGACCAATTTTCTCAGTATTACCTGGAAAGATGTTAGGGTTGAGGTCACCATGGCTGTTGTGGGAATGTAGAGAAGAATGACTATATGTCTATACTGATTTCATATGAAGAGGGTTTGTGAGAAACCGCAAGTAAAAAACGGTTCCTTTCTGTGGGAGTTAGGGATAGGGAAGCAAAGTGTGAAAGCCAGATGTGAATTGGTCTGTGGCAGCTTGTACCCCTCCCTCCCTTCCCTCTCTTTCTAAGGAGTGGTTCTGGAGTCTTGAACACATTCCATTGGTCTGCGCCTGTGAGCTTAAATATGTGAAGAAATCCCAGGCCGCAACAGCAATTACCGCATGCAGAATGGTGATTTGAATTGCAGGCTGTGTAGCTCTGGTCATTAGGGAGCGGGGAACAATGTTGGTAAATGCTGCTTTTCTTCTTTGGGTACTGGCTGAGATCGTGGGGTAACTAACAGTGCATACCCACTTGCAAAAAGAAGGGTAATGTATTGTGGTGGACTGCTAGACCTTCACAGTTTATGGCTGAAGCTTGCTTCCCAATATAAGCCCTGTTTCTAATCACTCCCATAATAATGTCCTCAAAACCAAACCAATCCCCCTGAAATTTTACATGCTGCTTCTTGTTTCAGGGTAGAGGTTTTCTCTTGGAAAATTTGGGCCAAATCAGAAATTTGGGGGATATGGTTGATTTATTCTTCACTTTTGAAATTTTGGTTAAACTTTTTTTGTTGATGTTGCTTGTTGTAGGTCTAAAATGGCTTAATCTGAAAACTTCAAACCTGATTTATATTATGGTCCCTTACTAATAGCCATGCCTTTGACTGATATGCAGGGGTTTTGGATAACAATTATTTCTATATTTAAAGGTGTTACCAGGTAAAAAGCAAAACAAAGATGATCCTGAAACATAAGAACAGCCATATTGGGTCAGATCAATGGTCCATGTAACCCAGTATCCTGTTCTCCAGCTCTGACCAATGCCAGATGCTTCAGAGGGAATGCACAGAACAGGGTAATTATCGAGTGATCCATCTCCTGTTGTCCAGTCTCAGCATCTGGTAGCCAAAGGCCTAGGGATACCCAGAGCATGGTGTTGCATCCCTGACAATCTTATCTAATTCTTTTTTTAATCCAGTTATAGGTTTGGCCTTCACAACATCCTCTGGCAATGAGTTCCACAGATTGACTGTGTGTTGTGTGAAGAATTACTTCCTTATGTTTGTTTTAAACCTGCTGCCTATTAATTTCATTAGGTGACCCCTGGTTCTTGCATTATGTAAAGGGATAAATAACACTTCCTTATTTGCTTTCTCTACATCATTCATGATTTTGTAGACATCTATCATATCCCCTCTTAGTCATCTCCTTTCCAAGCTGAATTGTCCCAGTCTTCTTAATTTCTCCTTGTATGGAAGCAATTCCATACCCTTAATCACTTTTATTGCCCTTCTCTGTACCTTTTCCATTTCTAATATATCTTTTTTGAGCTGGGGTGAACAGAACTGCATGAAGTATTCAATGTGTAGGTGTACTATGGCTTTGTATAGTGGCATTATGATATTTAGTGTCTTACTATCTATCCCTTTCCTAACAGATCTGAACATTCTGTTCGCTTTTTTGACTGTCGCTGCACATTGTGTGGATATTTTCAAAGAACTATCCACAATGACTTCAAGATCTCTTTCTTGAGTGGTAGCAACTAATTAAGACCCCATCACTTTGTATTTATAGTTGGGATTATGTTTTCAAATGTGCATTAGTTTGCATTTATCAATACTGAACTTTGCATTTATCAATATTGCCATAATCTATACATATTAGTCAGTTTGCGAACCCCACAGGGAAATTTCTAGGCATAAAAAAGTTGATTAAACTGGAATTCAGGTTGAAAGAACCTATCACTTAATCCAAAATACCCTTGAGAGAACACTGCAGCTTTCTCAAAATCACAGGCATTAGGAAGTGCAGGAAATATAAGTTAAGGTTCCATTTTTTACCAGGAAGACCAAAATTCAAGCCATAAATTCCCAAATATTCAAATATATACAAAGACCAGATCACCCAATCAATCTTAATGCTCCACCTTGAAAACAGCCAGTAATTGCAGAATAATGTATCTAACTGCCATGCCAAAAACAGCAGGGCAAGAAAAACATCAGAGTAAACCAAACTCTCCAAACTGGATGTAACTCAGCACCACACACATCACAAAAAGGAGTTTATTTTCATTTGGGGCCCAACTGGGGCCCCGTAATACTAGTCCAGTGGCATAAAGGGACTGCAACAGGGTAGTGTAAGCTGTTTTATGCAGCTCTGCTCTTCTTCAAAGCCTTCAGCACAGGAGAGTCCTGAAGGCAGGAAAAGGAGTGGTCAGAGTGCTCTGTATTCCAGGAATATCAGGCTGTAAAGCAGCTCACAGGCAGCCTGGACAAGGCCGCTGTAAGCAGAAGTGATTCTCAGCCTTTCCAGACTACTCTACCCCTCTTGGGAGTCTGATTTGTCTTGTGTACCCCAAGTTTCACCTCACTTAAAAACGACTTGCTTATAAAATCAGACCTAAAAATACAACTGTGTCTCAGTGCACTATTACGGAAAAATTGCTTCCTTTTTCATTTTGTCTGTATGAAATTTTAGTTTGTACTCACTTCGCTAGTGCTTTTTATGTAGCCTGTTGTAAAACTAGGCAAATACCTAGATGAGTTGATGTACCCCCTGGAAGACCTCTGTGAACCCCCCTGGGGTACACATACCCCTGATTGAGAACCACTGAGTTACAGCAGTGTCTAGAGCTGTTCTGATTTGTGCCAGGGGATGGGACAGCCACTGGACCAGCCCAGAATTTGGGATGTACAAAGGTGGCATAAAATGACTCCACTCCCCACTGCACTATGATTTTTGTACTGCACCCCTCATAGGTATACCACAGAATCTGGCCCTTTGACTCCTTAACACACCCTAACATTACTCTAACGAAGTGCTGTAGCTGGCACAGGGAAACTGTGGAGTTGCATAAGCGGGGGGAAGGAATCTTGATCTTAAGGAGTGGTCCAGAAAGAGCCACTGCATGACCGGATCTGAAAAAGCTTCCCTGTGCAGGGAGGCTGTTATAGTGACCTGAGCGTGTGGTGTACAACCTGTATAGAAACACAGATTTTAGTGCGTGAAGCTTCACAAAGAGAATACACAATGAGCCAAATGCTCCCCTCTGCCCAGCTGACTTCAGTGGAGTTCCACTCATGGACCTTAAGGGAGAACTTGGCTTTATCACTATTGTTTTACACACAAAATATATAGTGTTACTTTACAGCACATCACACAAAATGGGAACCGTGCTTCTCCCGGGAGAGACTGACCCCTTGCACAGAAAAAAATTCAGGCTGGAAATAAGGCACAAATTTTTAACAGCAAGAGTATTTAACCATTGGAACAGTTTACCAAGGGTTGTGGTGGGTTCTCCATCACTGACCATTTGTAAATCAAGATTGGATGTTTTTCTAAAAGATCTGCATGAGGAATTATTTCGAGGATGTTCTATGGCCTGTGTTATGCAGGAGGTCAGACTATGAAATCAGCAGCTGGGACGGAGTGGCCAGGAAACTCTGTATTCCCTTGGCAGTTTCTAAGGTTATGTCTACACTAGAGACCTTACAGCAGCACAGCTGTACCGCTGTAAGATTTCTTGAGTAGCCACTTTGTGGTAACGGGAGAGAGCTCTCCCATCAGCATAATTAAACCACCTCTAACGAGTGGCGGTAGCTATGTCGGCAGGAGAAGCTCTCTTGCCAACATTGCGTTGTGCACACTACCACTTATGCCCGCGAAGCTTATGTTGCTTGGGGGTGGTATCTTCACACCCTTGACTGACATAAAGTTTTGCCAACATAAGTGGTAATGTAGCCATGGCCTAAGTAATCATACCTCCAAGTGAGAGAAGCTTACAGGTGTGAAGCAATAAGAAGGCATGTCCCTGCTATTCCCGGCCCCTGCGGTTCCTGGGTGAAGTCTTGTCCCTACTGAAGTAAATGAGAGTTTTGCCTTTAGACTCATAGATTTTAAGACCAGAAGGGAACATTGTGGTCATTTAGTCTGACTTCCTCTTTCATTTCAGTGGGGCCTGGGTATCACCCCCTGGGTCCAGTTGATGCAGAGTGTCCTCACCCCTGGACTGCTCTGCATGCTGTTTTTTCTAGCGTTAGTAATCTCCTGTCTTCATTTGTGGGGGGGAAGGCTGTTGTAAACGAATGGGTTCGGCACCATGATCTGAAGTCAGCCAGGTTTTGGTTCACTTTTATCTCTGCGAGAAACTTGTTCCAGACAGGGGCGTTCCTCAAGAACAATCTCTGACTCTCCTGAACTTGATCCTAAACTGTGTTAACTGCATTCTGCCAGAGGAGCAGAGCTGTTTCAGAGGTCATGGAAGGTCTCTGATGTAGAGGTGGTCATGGAGGTCCATTCTATTGATGACTTTGAAAGTTAAGACCAAGACCTTAAAATGGCATTGGGGGCTGTCTATAAATTCCATAAGACATTTTTTGGTGATTTTTTTCAAGCTCCACTAACTCCTTGTAACACTTTGTAACAATGAAACAAGCATGCAAAATTAAGTCCCGTCCCGTGTCGTCGTCCCCCCCCCGCCCCAATGCATTATGGAATTTATGGACAGCCCCTTGGAAGTGAACTGGGAACCAGGGAAGGGTGGGCACATTGCTGTGAAATCCTGCAGAATGCTTCAGAAATTCCCCTTTGTCTGTAGAGATGGGCTTGAACTACAAAATTTGGAACCAGAATGAGATCTGGATCTGAATTTCCTGGAAGTGTTCGGATTCAAGGTTCTGATTTGGCCTATTACAAAGCTGGGCCCAGGATTTGAAGTATGGACTAGTAATTGAATTTGAGCTTCCCTAGTGTTCAGGGGTGTTCATTCTCAAAGTTCTAGTGTAATTCAAGGTTTCAAATCTCTGTTTGGGGCTCATCCATAATTTTCATATGCAAAAGGAAAAGCTTCAAGGACTTTTGGGAGTGCCAATATTTACAATGCTGGGTTAGTGGAGGTGGTTGGGCAGACACCTACCACAATTCATCGCAAAGGCTGCATTTCATTAGTAGGCAAATGATACATACATACATAGTCTGTGAAGTGCTTTGGGAACCTTGGGGACAAAAGAAATAGAAATGTAACTGACTGTTAGGTAAGATTGCTTGCAACGAGCACCATGCCTTGTACATTTCTGTACACGGTCTCTTTAAGGCCATTCCAGTCCTCAGACAAAGTAGAGAGCAATGTTTTCTGCTCCATTAGTTCAGCCAGCAGGTCCCAGGGGGTCGCTGCAGTTTTAAAGCAGAACTTTCAACTCCAGCCTTGTAGTTTCTGGCATACTCTGATTGGTCAGCCTCTCGGAGATGCTGAAGTCTGATTGGGTGCCTGGTTTCTTTTCCTCCTCCAGCTGTGCATTTGCAGCTGCTTCAGGGAAAGTATGTGAGCGAAGAATGTGTAAGGAGGATGGAATCTGCATGAGGCCTTTTATCTTTGAAACAGCGTCTGGCCAGGCCCTGGGGCAGAAAGAAAAACAGGGCAGGAAAAGTTTAAGAAACATTTGTGAATACTTTGTGCGTTTGGGCCTTACTGAAACATTTGTCAGGTGATCTCCTTGCATAGGATGAGGGGATCATGAGCTCCAGGAGAAGTTAGGTGGCTTGGGGCATTGGTAATGGGACTCCAAGCCTTTTTTCTGTAGGACACTGCCGCAAATCCAGTGCCAGTTAATAGAGTAAAAATCATTAGTGTCTGATGGCCATTCTGAAAAAAGAGAGGTTGGTGATCTCTTCTTGGGCAAGTATCCACATCGCAACAATAAACATTGCAGCTAGCACTAGCTGGTTCCCTGGCTTGTCAGTCTCAGCAGAGATGTCGAGGTTTGAATGGGCCATGGAGGTGCTGAGCCTATTTCTCTGGTTGACTGACTTCAGTGGGAACTGCTGGGTATCATACAATATCAGGATTGGAAGGGACCTCAGGAGGTCATCTAGCCTACCCCCCTGCTCAAAGCAGATTCAATCCCCAATTTTTGCACCAAATCCCTAAATGGCTCCCTCAAGGATTGAGCTCACAACCCTGGGTTTAGCAGGCCAAGGCTCAAACCACTGAGCTATCGCTCCCTTCCTGCCCCTGCATCTTTGCAATTCAAGCCACCTATAAAGGTGCTCATATATGGATTTAAGAGTCAAACTTTAGGCAAGATAGAAAATTCTGGTCTGAGTGGATCACTGAAGGTCGCACAACAGGGAATGAAAAAGCTGGGAATAGAACCCAGGAGTCCTGACTCTTTCTCCTGATCTAACTTCTAGACATACTGTCTCTTAACATACAAACTTAATGTCATCCGAAATAAATGGGAGTGTGAATTGTTGCAGGACAATGCCAAACAAAACAATTTCTCCCTTTTTTTCCCTCAAAGCTACTAGCACAGACTTCTAAGGAAACTGGGCATGGGAAAAGGGGAGGGGGAGGGAATGAATGTTTGGGAGGGGGTTGTGATGGAGCAGAAGATGGGGGGCCTTGCAGCCCAGACAGAATTTTGACAGAGTTGCCTGGTTATAACAGCGCTTGTACACTTAACTCAGTGGGTCTCAAACTTTTTTACTGGTGACCCCTTTCACACAGCAAGACTCTGAGTGCAACCCCCCTAATAGATGAAACATACTTTTTAATATATTTAACACCATGATAAATGCTGGATGCAAGAGGGGTTTGGGGTGGAGGTTGACAGCCTGTGACCCCCAGTTTGAGAACTCCTGACTTAACTGAAGTGAGTCAGAGGAGAGCTGCTCCCACTGCAGCACAATTGAGTTTGTTTTTTAAAGAGAACCATAGAAATGTGCATCAAAATTATTTTAAGTGGCTAATAGACATTCCAAAGCCCGTGATGAGAGAGGGAGATGCTGGAGTCCTAGATGAGTTATTATTAGTTACATACCCACTATGGTGGGAAGGCCCAGATTCTTGCAGGGGCAGAAGGAATGAGGAAAGAATATCTCCACTTTAAACACAAAGTGGTGATGTTTTAGGAGTTATTAGAGGTCAGTATACCCTAGGTTTATTCCTTAAACAATCACAAAACTCCTGCTCTTGAGCCCCCAGGCCTACCCAGTCCCATGCTTCATGTTCTCAGTGGCACATAATCCACATAGGATGGTTCTACGTAAGTTAGAGCAGGGAACTAGAGGCTATTCCCAGTCCTGTGAGGGATTGTGACTGAGGGGAGAGAGCAGGCGGCTGGGAATCAGGAATCCTGGGGTTTACTGCAAAATTACTCTTTCTAATTAACACCGAGAACAATGTAGCTGGCATCCTTTGGGCATGTTTCTGCTCCCGCTTACATTTTCTGGTGTAAATCAGGAGTAACTCCTGGGAAAGCAATAGAGATACACCAGGGTAAATCAGGGCAGAATCCAGCTCTTCAGGTTTCCCTTGAGCTCATTGTTTAAAACCCCCTACCCTCCAATAGGCTTTATTTTTTAAAATTAGCTTCATTCTGCAGGTCTTAAGAGCTGGGTCCTGAAGTTCTCATTGCAAGCTCTGTTCCCATGAGGCTAAATCCTCTGTTCCTTTCTCTGTTGCTGCTCAGTCCTCACACAGAAGTGTGTCCTTTGGGGAGTGCTTGTGCATTGGTGGTCAATTTAGTGGGTCTAATGAATACCCACTAAATCGACCGCAGATGGCTCTTTTGTCGACTTCTGTACTCCCCCGGATCGAGAAGAGTAGGGGGGGTCGATGGGAGAGTGTCTCCCGTTGCGTAGTGTGGACCCTGGGGTGAGTAGGTCTAAGCTACGTCGATTTGAGTTACGTTATTCACATAACTGAAATTGCATAGCTTAGATCGGATTTCCCCTGTTGTGTAGACAGAGCAGTTTGCCTGAGTCAGGCCCTCAGGATTTAGCCCAATGTTCAGCTTGAGAGAGTCCTATCTGGTGCAGTCTGTGGCTGCAGAGCTCAGAGTACAAGGCGAAGGGGATCCTGGGTGCCAATGTGTGGTTCGTGACCCCACCCCACTCCCATATCCATAGGCATTTCCTGGGAAGACTAGACCTTTTCCTCTGACCAGCAGTTGCCATAGTTACAGAGTGCAGGAGCACATTTCATTCCATCTGCCTTCTTCCATTGGACATCCCCCTCCCCCGCAGTCACCACAGACTCCATGCAGGCCCCTGTCGCCCACTGTGTGTGCACTAACTCTGAAGTACAGATCACTGGGAGGTCTGGGCACTTTGCATTGCAGGAATGAGAAGAGCTTACAGTCAGTCACTGAAAGGATTTCTAGAGGATTATGAGTATTAACTCATTCAGCTCTGCCATTTCCAGTTCTGGGCTCCCCACTCAGTTCTGCCAATGCCCCTTGCTCCTGACCTGCAGCCCCTTCCTACTATCCCAGACCTGGGCCTCATCTGAGCTGAGGCTGACGGTAGTTCTAAATTCTATACAGTGCTTTATACTAGAGCTGTCAAGCGATTAAAAAAATTAATCACAATTAATCACACTGTTAATAATAGAATACCATTTATTTAAATATTTTTGGATGTTTTCTACATTTTCAAATATATTGATTTCAGTTACAACACAGAATACAAAGTGTACAGTGCTCAATTTATACTTATTTTTATTACAAATATTCGCACTGTAAAAAACAGAAGAAATAGTATTTTTCAATTCACCTCATACATGTACTGTAGTGCAATCTCTTTATCATGAAAGTTTAACTTACAAATGTAGAATTTTGTACAAAATATAACTGCACTCAAAAATAAAACAATGTAAAATTGTAGAGGCTGCAAGTCCACTCAGTCCTACTTCTTGTTCAGCCAATCGCTCAGACAAACAAGTTTGTTTACATTTGCAGGAAATAATGCTGCCAGCTTCTTATTGACAATGTCACCTGAAAGTGAGAACAGGCGTTCGCATGGCATGGTTGTAGCCAACATTACAAGATATTTATGTTCCAGATGCTCAAAAGATTTATATGTTCCTTCATGCTTCGACAACTATTCCAGAAAACATGTGTCCATGCTGATGACAGGTTCTGCTCAATAACAATCTAAAACAGAGTGGACCGATGCATGTTCATTTTCATCATCTGAGTCAGATTCCACCAGCAGAAGGTTGATTTTCTTTTTTGGTGGGTCGGGTTCTGTAGTTTCTGCATTGGAGTATTGTCCTTTTAAAACTTCTGAAAGCATGCTCCACACCTCATCCCTCTCAGATTTTGGAAGGTACTTCAGATTCTTAAATCTTAGGTCAAGCGCTGTAACTATCTCTAGAAATCTCACACTGGTACCTTCTTTGCGTTTTGTTAAATCTGCAGCAAAAGTGTTCTTAAAACGAATGACATGCCATCAACTGAGACTGCTATAACATGAAATATATGGCAGAATGTGGGTAAAGCACGGAGCAGGAGACATAGAATTCTCCCCCAAGAAGTTCAGTCAAATTTAATTAACGCGTTATTTTTTTCAACGAGTGTCATCAGCATGCAAGCGTGTCCTCTGGAATGGTGTCCAAAGCACGAAGGGGCATATGAATGTTTAGCATATGTGGCACGTAAATACCTTGCAATGCCAGCTACAGCAGTGCCATGTGAAAGCCAGTTCTTACTTTCAGGTGACATCTTAAATAAGAAGCGGGCAGCATTATCTCCCGTAAATGTAAACAAACTTGTTTGTCTTAGCAATTGGCTGAACAAGAAGTAGGACTGAGTGGACTTTTAGGTGCTAAAGTTTTACGTTGTTTTGTTTTTGAGTGCAGTTATGTAACAAAAAAAAATCTACATTCGTAAGTTGCACTTTCACCATGAAGAGATTGAACTGCAGTACTTGTATGAGGTGAACTGAAAAATACTTTTTCTTTTACCATTTTTACAGTGCAAATATTTATAATAAAAAATAGTATAAAGTGAGCACTGTACACTTAGCATTCTGTGTTGTAATATAAATCAATATATTTGCAAATGTAGAAAAACATCCAAAATATTTAATAAACAATAGACTACCAATTGAAATTTAACAGTGCGATTAAAACTGCAATTAATCATGATTAATTTTTGAGTTAATCACGTGAGTTAACTGCGATTAATTGACAGCCCTACTTTACACTGTCACCAATTTTCATCTCCTCTTCCCTGCCAGATCCTTCACCCTATCACAGCTCCCCTGTTGTCAGTGTCAGCAAAGAGGCCAAGGATCAAATGGGACACAAAGATTTAACTCCCCACTCACTGCTAGAAGGACCCCCTCCTGGCTAACAATGGTCTGTTTCCAAGGCTGTCAGTTTGGCAGCATTAACTGAAGGAAAATAGCCAGTAGTAACTCAGGGTTCACAGTTCCTCTTGTGCTGGTCCCCAAATGGCCCAACTATGCTGTTCTGTGGTTATGCAGGGGAATCAACTGCCCTTTTAAATTGGGGGATCAGCTTGCCACTGGTTCGCTGTTTCTAGACCCTTGTGAGAAGAGGAAAGTGTCCCTCTCTGAAGCATTGTATCCTTGGGAAGTCCCTTCTGCTCTTCTTGTGATGATTCGTCACTTCACTGAGCTCTTATAGCTAGGTTTTAACTCCCCTCCATCTCTCTCCCAAACCCACACACTTTCATTTGCTCCCCAGTCATCAGGACTTCAGTAGAAAAAATATCACATTGTAAAAGCCAAGAGAGCCTCCTTCACTCCTGTCATTACACAACTGCCCACCCCTCAAAAGCTGGCCCCCTTGCTGAGGGAGATTATATGGCAAAGCTTTACAGCACTGGCATTCCTGCCTGAAACCCCATATATCTGCAGACCTTTTCCCCTGCACTCCCCTTCTTGGCAAGCCCCACCTCTCAGCAGAGCCCTGTCCTTCCCCAGATCCTTGATCTTGGGCAGCCCCCTCACCAGTGTCCTAACAGATGCTGTGTGTCCATAGCAGAGCTACACTCTCCCCCAGACTCCCATACTTTAGCAGATTCCTCTTACTCCATCCCTTTTCAGAACCTTCCCATTGGCTGTTCACACACCCCAGCCTCCAGCCTGGGCACCCACAACCCTTAAAGTGAGTGCCACCCATCGGAGACTGAAGTTGTAGAAGAGTTAAGACTAAATACCCCCAACTCTTGGTGTTATTTCCCATATGTTTTCTTTCCTTCTGAAGGAAATATCAGAGGGGGAAGATGGGAGCAGCTAAGAGAGTTCTTTGGGTCCCTTAAAGCTAGTCTGGGGGCTATTCTTTAGGCTACATTGACTCACTGTGTGACCTTAGGCAAGTTATTTCACCTCTTTGTACTTTAGTTTCCACCTTGTAAGATGGAGATAGTGTTCTGGATTCTCCGTCCTGCCCTGACCTGACCCCTCTGCTGTGCCCCAGACAATTGGGGGCAGGAGTGGACTCTCACAAGTAGTCCTAGTGGAAGGGGACTGCCTGGGTGGCAAAGAGTTGCCAGAATGTTTTTTTGGTGGCCCACCGGCAGAAGGAACATTTCAAAGAAGGGTGGGGACAAGGCAGGCAGGAGGGAGCCACTGCTGCTTCAGCTCCCTGTCCTTTCCCACCAAACCCAGAGAAATTACAGCCTTGTGGACTACCGTGTCCGTGAATGAACTAGCCCTAAGGGGAGAGTTCCTACCTCTCTCATATGCAGCCAAGGGCTCGGTCTGGCAGCAATTAAGATTGTCATTTAAGCTCTTGCCAGCTCAGGCACCCACCCATGTGCAAAATTCCCAAGTGTCATAAATCATGGGTATTTTTTTAAAAAGCAAACAAAAAGGACGTGAAAATCATAGATTCCATAAACCCAGGCATGACAACATGGGACCTTCCTCAATTGATCTGGGAACTAGAATTGCCACCCACTAAGAATAGGGAAACATGTCAGATTATTGTCCTTTGGATATGAAAGGGGCTTACACAGCCCATCCACCATCTGGTCTTGTCACTGGTTCAGGGCACTGAATATTTTTGTTCTGTTCCCAGCTCTGCCTAGTCACTGTGTGACATTGGGCAAGTCATGTCACCTCTGTGCCTCTGTTTCCCTATCTGTAACAGGGGTATAATGGCCTAATAAAAACAGGGACTGTGAGGCTAAATTCATTAATGCCTGTAAAGTGCTTTCAGATCCTCAGATTGAAGTGCCGGATGTTTTTGATTAAGTGCAATACAAAATAAAACATGCTATGTGTCCCTCCCCACAGTATTCAAGCACATGATTATGGCCAGCAGAGTGACTCTGCAGCAGTGGTATCTTGCTGTCTCATAGCTCTTCCCTTCTGTGACAGGTTGGATCACAGAAGCCCCCTTGGGACTGCCAGCTGATGTGCTGGGACTACCTCTAAGCCCCACTTTCCCTCTGGCAGCTTGGGACTTCAGAACCCTGCCTGGTTGAGCCAGACATGCTAGTCTGCTACAAACACAGACCTGGGTCTGAACCATGTCCCCCGGCAGCTGCAGGCTTAACTGAAAACCGCTCAAGAAGTACTTGTGGCACCTTAGAGACTAACCAATATATTTGAGCATAAACTCACGAAAGCTTATGCTCAAATAAATTGGTTAGTCTCTAAGGTGCCACAAGTACTCCTTTTCTTTTTGTGAATACAGACTAACACGGCTGCTACTCTGAAACCAGCTTAAGAAGTGTTTCTGTTTCTAACACTTAGATGCTCAGCTCCCAATGGGGTTCAAACCCAAATAAATCCGTTTTATCCTGTATAAAGCTTATACAGAATAAACTCATAAATTGTTCACCCTCTATAACACTGATAGAGAGAGATGCACAGCTGTTCCCCCCCCCCCAAGTTATTAATACATACTCTGGGTTAATTAATAAGTAAAAAGTGATTTTATTAAATACAAAAAGTAGGATTTAAGTGGTTCCAAGTAGTAACAGACAGAACAAAGTAAATTACCAAACAAAATAAAATAAAACGGGCAAGTCTATGCCTAATACAGTAAGAAAGTGATTATAGATGAAATCTCACCCTCAGAGATGTTCCAGTAAGCTTCTTTTAAAGACTAGCCTCCTTGTAGTCTGGGTCCAGCAATCACTCACTCACTCCTGTGGTTACTGTACAGTCTCTTTCAGGTAACCTTTGGGGGTGGAGAGGCTATCTCTTGAGCCAGCTGAAGACAAAGTGGAAGGGTTTCCAGGGGCTTAAATAGACTTTCTCTTGAGGGTGGTCTCCCTCCTCTCTCCTATCCAGAATTCAGCTCCAAGATGGAGTTTTGGAGTCACATGGGCAAGTCACATGTCCATGCATGACTGACTTCCTTACCAGCCAGGCCACATTCCTGGGAAAGCTCAGATGTGGATTGGCATCTCCAAGTTCATTGTTGGCTTAAGTGTTTCTTGACTGGGCACTTAGTGAGACTAGTCTTTTCTCAGGAAGCTGACCAACTGCTTCACTGCGGCTACTTAAAATGAAACAAGTACATAGCCAATATTCATAACTTTGAATGCAAAAATGATACATGCATACAAATAGGATGAATATGTTCAGTAGATCATAACCTTTACAGAGATATGTTACATAGCATATGTAGCTGTCATAAATATAAAGGGAAGGGTAAACCCCTTTGAAATCCCTCCTGGCCAGGGGAAAGCTCCTCTCACCTGTAAAGGGTTAAGAAGCTAAAGGTAACCTCGCTGGCACCTGACCAAAATGACCAATGAGGAGACAAGATACTTTCAAAAGCTGGGAGGAGGGAGAGAAACAAAGGGTCTGGGTCTGTCTGTAGTCGTCTTGGCCAGGGACAGAACAGGAATGGAGTCTTAGAACTTTTAGTAAGTAATCTAGCTAGGTATGTGTTAGATTATGATTTCTTTAAATGGCTGAGAAAAGAATTGTGCTGAATAGAATAACTATTTCTGTCTGTGTATCTTTTTTGTAACTTAAGGTTTTGCCTAGAGGGGTTCTCTATGTTTTTGAATCTAATTACCCTGTAAGATATCTACCATCCTGATTTTACAGGGGGGATTTCTTTATTTCTATTTACTTCTATTTTTTATTAAAAGTCTTCTTGTAAAACACTGAATGCTTTTTCATTGTTCTCAGATCCAAGGGTTTGGGTCTGTGGTCACCTATGCAAATTGGTGAGGCTTTTTATCCAACATTTCCCAGGAAAGGGGGGGTGCAAGTGTTGGGAGGATTGTTCATTGTTCTTAAGATCCAAGGGTCTGGGTCTGTAGTCACCTAGGCAAATTGGTGAGGCTTTTTACCAAACCTTGTCCAGGAAGTGGGGTGCAAGGTTTTGGGAAGTATTTTGGGGGGAAGGACGCGTCCAAACAGCTCTTCCCCAGTAACCAGTATTAGTTTGGTGGTGGTAGCGGCCAGTCCAAGGATAACAGATGTAATATTTTGTACCTTGGGGAAGTTTTGACCTAAGCTGGTAAAGATAAGCTTAGGAGGTTTTTCATGCAGGTCCCCACATCTGTACCCTAGAGTTCAGAGTGGGGGAGGAACCATGACAGTAGCATAAAACATATTTCAGTTATGTCATATGTACATTCATAAGCATATTCCCATAAAGCATTATGGGGTGCAACGTCACACCTTCCTTTGGGATCAAATCTGCTACCTCAACAGCTGAGACTGCAAGCTCAGCTTGGTGCCTGCAAATCAGTTTTCGCTCTTGCTCTCCGATGCCTTGTCCCTAACCAGCACTGACAAGGAAGTTCTTGCAGTGAGAGTTGGCTGGCAGTTTTGTTGCATGGAGTGGCACAGTGCAATCCAGCTCCCTGCTCTATAGATGCTGCAGTGCCAGCTGGAGGAAAGGAAAAAGGCACTGTGGTTTTGGCCATTAAACTGCAGTTACTATGGTTCAAAGAGGTTCCCAGGAGAGAGATGAGCAGAGCCAGGGGTAGGAGGAAGAGTGGTGCAGACAGAATCATTCTCTTCCTCCTATCAGTCACTTTCCAGATCAGTTTTTTTTCGCCTAGGAATGGCCTCCTGCTCAAGAATCTCTTGTGTCCTTGTCCCATCTTCAGGGCATCACAGAATGTTCCTTTGGGATTTTAGATTTAAAATAGGAGTTCCCAAAGCTTATGAGGCATTGATCAGATATTCCTGCTAGCTTAAAAGAAAAGCCAGAATCTTGTTACCATGGAGCCTCTGATAGTGACATGTCCTTCTCTACAAAAATAATCTCTAGAAGCAGAATTTCACTATAAAGGAGAAGGTCTGCCTGGCAAAAGATTCTCTCCTCTTCACTAGAGGGTTGGGGCCTGGGCTCCGTTCACCTCTGCGGTTGGAAATGGATGCCATATCTTTATGGATGCCAGTGGGAGCTGTAACAAGACCAGCTCCTCCTCACTCCCCACTGGGAGCACATGCAACAAGACTAGGTGTGGGTGTATGCTTGTCAGAATTACTGTGTCTTGTAATGCACCTGTGACATGTCTAAGGATTCTCTCTGCTGTGAGGCCCTCCATTTTGGAGATCAGTTTCATTTCAAGAGAGCAGCTGTTACAGAGTGAGTCACACGGACTGGGCCAGATTACATGTTCAATGGGGGCTGCACAAGAATGCAACATAGAGCTATGTGGATCAGCCCTACTCTGCTCCTGCTCTGGGGGAATTCTCCCAGGGAGCACTGTGGCCTCTTTGCATTGCTGTGAGCATTACATGTTAGTTAACATGTTTTCTAACAGGATACATTTCTGCAGTGTGGACATGGCCTATGTCTTATCTCCTACTAGAAATACAGTGGAGTCGCATCTTATGCGGGGGTTAGGTTCTAAAGTCCGCGCATAAGGCGAAAATCATGTATAGTCAAAATTACCCTTGAAAATCCCTTAAATCGCCAATAAAGTACAGTATACTGTACGTGGTTTTGTGTATACAACCCTGTACAGTAATATGTATAATGTATACAGTAATGTACAGTATATAATAGAGTACATATGCAAAATATAATTTTACAGTACTCTATTTTTAATTACAGGGGGTAATTACAGGGGGGTAATTACAGGGTGTCGTCAGGGCTTGATGTCGATCCAGGAGACGGAGGTGACGGAGAGCGAATCGTAGACAAAGTGGTTGGTCTGGTTCAGCTCGAGAAGTTGATTTGCGTAGGCTCGTCTGCTGCTGGTTGTTTTTCCTTGAAAAACATGGTGATCGGCAACTGTCGCTGTTGTCTCTTGAGCTGATCAAACATTTCTTGATATCATCTCAAATCATCCATAATACTACATGTGATTTTGAGGCTTCATTCCATAGAGGGATCGTATTCAGAAATTAAATCATTCAAGTGTTTCGCTGCTTGGAACACTTCAGCAAATTTATGAAGATTCCAACTTGCTGGCTCTTCCTGTTCGTCGTCGTCATCTTCGTCTTCTGTAGATGATTTTATCAGTTCCTCTAACTCTTCATTAGTCAGTGTTTCTCTATGGCTCTCAATTAATTCTTCAATTTCTTCCTCAAGGATGTTGACAAAGCCATCACCACCCACTTGCCTGGACACCTGAACAATGTGTTTCATGTCTTTGTTAACGGTCAGGAAACTCTTAAAATCATTTACACATTCTTTCCATAGGTTTTGGCAACATGCATTGACTGTTTCAGGCTTGATTGCATCCATTGCCTGTTTAATATAAGTGATGCAATCAGCAACGTTGAAGGACTTCCAATGCTCCATCACATTAAGATTGGGATCAGCATCCATAGCGCTATGTATCCATGAGAACATAAGCCTTGTGTACGTGGCCTTGAAACAGCGAATCATGCCTTGGTCGAGAGGCTGGAGGATGGAGGTGGCATTGGGTGGGGAGAAAGACTACTTCAATGTCAATATGCGCAAACTGGAGTGCCGCAGGGTGGCCAGGAGCATTGTCTACAATCAACAACACTTTAGAGTAAAGTCCTTTCTCTTCAAGGTACCGCTTGACCTCCGGAATGAAACTCTTGTGGAACCAATCCAGAAATAATGCTGCCGTCACCCAAGCCTTTTTATTTGATTCCCGGAACACAGGCAGGAGATTTTTGTTCTTGCCTTTTAGGGCACGGGGCTGTGCAGCCCTGTAGAGTAAGCCCAGCTTTATTAAATACCCAGCCGCAGAGCCACAAAGCAACACGGTCTTTCGCTGCTTTGAAGCCAGGGGCTTGTCTTTCTGATTTCGAAATGTAAGTGCGGTTGAGCATTTTTTTCCACAAGAGCCCAGTCTTGTCAGCATTAAAAACTTGTTCCAGAAGAGAGCACAAGAGAGCACACTTTTCTTCTATGATTTTCTTTAATTGTTTGGGGTAGGCTTTTTCTGCCCCTTCATTGGCAGATGCAGCTTCACCAGTAGTCTGCACGTTTTTGAGGTTGAAGTGGTTCCTAAAACTGTTAAGCCAACCTTGGCTGGCTTTGAATTCCTTCTCATCAGAAGGCTGTCCCTCCGGGAGGTTTGAACAGCGCGTAGAGACTAAGGGCCTTTTCTCACAACGTGTTGCTATCCATAGGCACATGTTTACGGTTCATGTCTTCCAGCCATAAGTTTAATGCCTTTTCAGTCTTCTTTAAAGTCTTATCACGCACATGGCTCGTCAGCTTAGCAGTTATTGGAGCACTTGATGCCATGGCTTGACGAATTTCTCTCTCTCGAATCTTGATGGCACGGAATCTAGATTCGTTGCAGTCATATTTACACGCCAAGTTGGAGACAAACATACCGTCTCTCAATAAGTCCAACACAGTCAGTTTTTCCTCCAGCAGTGGAACAGATTGCTGTTTCTTCGGTTGAGCACCAGATGAAGTAGTTGGCTTGCGTTTAGGGGCCATGTTGTACGAAAAATACGTATCTTTAAACACTAGAATCACAGTCAGTGCGGCGAGACACTCCCACTATGAGAGGCACACAGGAACTGAGATCGACTGAGGAAATAGCAGATTCACATCTCCCATTTCACGCTCACTCCGGGGCATATGCTCATTGAGTGGAATGGTGGGCGGAATCACCTGCACTATTTACAGGTATCTTGTTATTTTTCCTTTTTTCTTGCCGAGCGCATATAGTTGTATTCGCATAAGTTAAATGCGCGTATGATGCGACTCACCTGTACTACCAGGGCAGCCTTTTTTGCAGTATTACAGCACTTCTACTCCCTGATGGAACAAAGAACTAAAGGCCAAAAATGGAGGGGCAGAAACAAGAAATATTCTCCTTTGAGTCCTAAGAATTTCAGGCCAGTTCTTTCCTGGCCCGTCTGCCTCTACTTTTAGGCTGGGAACATGATTTCCAGCATAGTTAGAAATGCCTCCCTTTGTCTTCCATTTGCAAAACCTAGCCTCAATTAAATATTCATATTTTAAGCATTAAAAATCTTCCAGGAGCTGCATTTTATTGTGTGTTTCATTTATAACAACTGAAACAATCCCCTGGTGTTAGCTGAGAACAGGAGCTGCAGGAAGTGATTTAGGTGGCTCACATGCATTGTTGCAGTTGGATTGATGGATTTGGGGCACAGGCTTCTCTGCAGTTGGGGCTTTCCCAAAGAAGGGCTTCCATTCCTGGCACCGTGGCATACTGGCTGTTAGCAGCCCCTCTGCATTGCCAAGCACCCATCCACTTCTGTTGGAACTTTGCTGATCAGTGAAGAATGAAACAAAATGTTTTGACGATGGAGGGGGTGTTAGAGGCAGATTAAGTAGGGCTGCCAACTTTCTAATCGCACAAAACCGAACACCCCCACTCCGCCTCTTCCCCGAGGCCCCATCCCTGCCCTGTCCCTTCTCCGAGGCCCCGCTCCCACTCATGCTATCCCCCCTCCCTACATCGCTTTACTCTCCCCACCCTCACTCACTTTCACCGGGCTGGGGCAGGGGTTTTGGGTGCAGGAGGGGGTGAGGGCTCTGGCTGCGGGTGCCAGCTCTGCGGTGGGGCCAGGGATGAAGGGTTTGGGGTGTGGGATCAGGCTCCAGGCTGGGACAGGGGGTTGGGGTGCAGTAGGGTGTGGGCTCTGGGTGGGACCAGAAATGAGGGGTTCAGGGTGTGGGAGATGGCTCCGGGCAGGCGGTTGGGGTGCGGGGGGAGGTGAGGACTCCAGCTGGGGGTGCAGGCTGTTGGGTGGGGGGTACAGGAGGGTGCTCCAGGCTGGGGCAGGTGGTTGTGGTGCAAGAGAGTGAGGGTTCTGGCTGGGGGGGTGGGCTCTGGGGTGGGACCGGGGATGAGGGGTTTGGGTTGCAGGAGGGGGATCAGGGCTGGGGCAGGGTGTTGGTGTGGGGTCGCGGACTCTGGGAGGGAGTTTGGGTGTGGGAGGGGACTCCTGGCTGGGGCAGGGAGTTGGGGTGCTGGGTCCCAACGGCGCTTACTGTAGGTCCCAAGAAGCATCAGCCAGGTCCCTACCACCCCTAGGCAGAGGTGCAGCCAGGCGGCTTTGTGCCGTGTGTGCTCTCCTCGCACCCACAGACGCCGCCTCCACAGCTTCCGTTTGTCGCGGTTCCTGGCCAATGGGAGCTGCAGTGGCAGCACTAGGGGCAGGGGCAACACGCGGCACCTCCCTGGCTGCCGAGGGGCCGCAGGGACCTGGTGACCGCTTCCGGGAGCCACAGATTGTGAGCCTGCCTTAGCCCCCCGCTGCGCCACCTACTGGACTTTTAACAACCCAGTCAGAGGTGCCGACCGGAGCCACCAGGGTCTCTTTTCAACTGGGCCTTCACAAGCTCCACAATGGGTAAGGCCCATGACTGAGAGTCAGGAGATCTGGATTCTTTTTCTGGATCTGTGTGTCTTTGATCCAGTGATTCCACCTCTAAGGATCTGTTTGCAGTGAGAGGAAACTGTTACAGAGGCATCCCTTGGAAGAAATGTTTAGTTCCCTCACATGTCCTTGAGATGGTTGAGCAACTTCACAGCACAGCTTACAAATGTGGATGTGCCAGTGCATTCTGGGACTCCTGATACAGCTCACGGTGCTCATCACCACTAGCAGGAGAAGAGTCTTTTGAGTACTTTCCAAACGCAGAGCACTGCTTTGTGAGAAGTGGGAGGAGGACTGGCTGAACCAACATAGCTGCAATGTTTATTTTCTCCTGTCTGTCTGGAGAGAGACTGTTGTAAATTGCACTGATTACACCTAAACTACAACTTTGTCCCAGGTGTTGCAACCGACTGATGCAACCACCTGTGGACTCAAGGGGCTGCATAAACTTTGTAAATGCAGGATGTTCCAACCAACATTTTGTTGCAACTTACTTTTGTCTGCAGGTTCGGCTGATCACAGCTCCCACTGGCTGCCCTTCCTGCAGCCCCCATTGGCCTGGGACAGCGAACCGCGGCCAGTGGGAGCTGCGATCGGCCAAACCTGCAGAAGCTGCAGGTAAACAAACCGTCCCAGCCAGCCAGTGGATTTCCCTGGCAGGCCACGTGCCAAAGGTTGCTGATCCCTGGTCTAGTGTATGCAGGAGCGTCTGTGCCTCATTTTTCCCCTGTATAAAATGGGCATAATCTTGAACTGCTTCCCAGGAAGGCTTGATTCATTAACATCTGTAAAGCACAGTGACCTCCTTGGATTTTGAGCAGGACAGAAATGCAGTCTTGTTATTACAGTGAGCAGTACAGAGCCTTGTATAAGGGGGTCTGGGAATTTTACTAAATTCCGGAACTAATTTTGGCAGAGAGGAGAAAAAGAAAGAAAGCCCAAAGCTACCCGTTGATGTCAATTGCTGCAGGATTGGGTCCCAACTGAATAGCGTGAATTCCCTTCCCATTGTATCCAGGAGTAGGTAAGGGGGTAAGGAGAACAGAGAAGATTTTACAGTGTAAATATCTACACCAAATTATCTGAGTGGTTTGTTTTCTAGCTTGTTATTAAGGCCCCCCAATGTAATGTGTTGGTTTCCTTGCCAATTTCTCATAGCATGTGTGCCATTGGGAATACCTGCCTTACCACAGGACAGGTTTGCAGGGGGGCAGAGTGGACATAGGGTTACCTGCACTGTACTGCTTGTACCCACCATTCTCCCCTCCATACATCCGTTTTTGTGGTAGAACTGCTCACGTTTCTGCCTTCCCCAGATGTCACATTCATTGTGGGAAAGTCCCCACATCTAATTTGGAAGTTTGTAAAATGACAGTGGCTAATGTGGCCCAGCTCCTAGCACAGGTGTGAGCACCAGGCAAAGCAAGGAAAGGTGCAGTGCATACAGGCTTCCCGGAAGAACATGTTAGGCTAATACTGCCCGTATCTTGAGATAGTTGCCTGTCTTTAATATAAAAAGAAAAGGAGTACTTGTGGCACTTTTCTTGCATCCGATGAAGTGAGCTGTAGCTCACGAAAACTTATGCTCAAATAAATTGGTTAGTCTCTAAGATGCCACAAGTCCTCCTTTTCTTTTTGCGAATACAGACTAACACGGCTGTTACTCTGCAACCTGTCTTTAATATACAACTATAGCTCCTCCTGCAGACTTAGGCTCACATCCACATGCACCTACAGTCACGGACACGCTCATGTACACACACATGTGCACCCTTCCATGCCATTCCTACACCGAGAGACACGCTTTTGCTAGCGCGCGCATGCAGGTATGGTGCCCCTCCCTCCGTACTTGGGAGAGAGGCCATGAAATGCTCCCATGGAAATCCTGTGCGCTTCAGACACTTTCATCGCTTAGTTTGTGCTGAAGAAGAGAAGCCAAAAATATAAACCCAGCTGCCTAAGTTTAGAAATCCACCTTGAAGCCCGGCATTGTCTGTTGCCATGGTGATTCCTTGTAGCAGCACATGACTGCTAAGCACCATTTGCCTTCAGGTACCTGGTAGATGTCACTTCCCTGCCCACTCACTTTCTGCAGCTTGGGAAGCGGCTGCTGAGGAAGGAGGCATTTTATGTGTCTCGCTGCAGGCCTTCCTCTGCAGTACCAGGCCCTGTGCACAGCACAGCACTGCCCTCCTGACTGAACCATTCTTAGACCCCACCCCCTTGCAAGAGTGCTTGCTAAATGCTCTTTAAATAGAGCTTGTTCCCATCCACACTGCCCAGCCTTCCTTGAAACCAGCTAGATAGGTAGGTTTCCTGGCCCAGTGTCGATAGTCTTGGATAATCTTGGCTGTGTGTGAAGCTGACCAGGACATGGCTGCTTTGGGTTTTGTCCCTTCCACTCCGTATACACTGATGGTAGTAGCAAGCAGCCTTCCCCATGATCTCTGAAAAAATAGCGAGTGAGTTTATTGCCACTGCAGCACACAGGAAGAGACAGATAGTCCTGGGTCCCGCTTCCCAGAAACACTGGGGTCTGTACTCCGTGGAGAATGAGAATCTAGAAGGATTTCAGTCCCCATGCTGGGCTCCTCCCTGCTTCCTCCAGGCAGATGAAATGTGGTAATTTACTGACTGCTGCTGAGCTGTAACTAGGTGTCTTGGCTGCAGTGACTGAGGTGCCTGTCTGACCTGAGTCTGAAAAGGAAAACTGGCTTCTTATGGGTTTCCTTGTAAATGTCGCCACACAGCAGTTAATAACCCACTGCCCTTTGCTTTCTCTCTATCCAAGCACTTTCTAGACGTTAATTAGTTAACCCTCATAAACCCACTGTGATAGATGAGGAAACTGATGCACAGAGAGGATGCAGTCTCACCAATCCCAAGTGTTCAGAAATCACCAGTCAGGCCTACAAATATGAGATTAGTTTAACTATCATAACGTTCCAAAAATATACTCTGCGTTCTTTTTATTTGCCTTCTGGTGTTTGTGCCTTGACTGGTCATGTTTTCAAGCTTTTCTCTGCAACCATGAGGGCTAACTTTGTACTACTGAATGAAAGCTGGGATTCTCACTTATTCACATGACTCCAGGAGTTGGGGCTTTAAGACAAACACCAAATACCACCAGACTCAAGATACAATTATGAGAATTTATATCACTGGGAAAGTACTTACCCAGTGTCATCAGGAAGTCTGAGGCAGAGCCAGAGTAGAACCCAGAAGTCCTAATTCCCATGTCTAAGCTGTAACCACTAACCCATTATTTACGTTCCCCTGAGTTGCTCCTCAGACTCCACTTAGGGGATCCATGCAGATGATAGCCCAAAATGTAGTCGGGGGTGCAACTGGCTGAGTGGAAGCTGGAGGAAGAATACATCATAGTCATAGCTGGGCAGGCAAATCGGATTTTTTTCAGTCATTCAGTAATTTCTACAAAGAAACCATTCTGTTTTCATTTTCAGTGTCACGCCTGAGGGGCCCCTCAGTCAGTGCAGTAGGGATTTAAATGCTGCTCCTCAGCCTGCCACGAACTAGGGGTGTATGGACACAGGACTGGAAAGGACCTTTTGGGTCATGGAGTCTAGTCCCTAGCTATGAACAATACGGGTTAATTCAAAACATACACAAAATACCTCACTTCGATTGAAAATTAAAATCAGAGCAACTGGATTTTCTATTCTGGCAGCTCCATTTGAGAGGCAGGTTGTCCTTGGACAAGTTGCCTTAAAAGATCATTTCCTGCTGTGTCATCCTGCCAACATTCCTGTCCCACGCCTGGCGAGCAGCAGCCCTTCTTCTGGGGTACAAGGAAGGTGTTGCTGCCAAGGGTGGGATATTGCCAGCCCACAGCGGGGTGGTTTGAGGAGGTCTGAGAATTCCAGCTAGCTTGGCTGTGCCCCCTTCAGGCACCTATAGCTTCATCTCCGGTTCTAAACCGCAGCTTAATGAGAACAGGAGACTGGTTTGAATTTCAGAGGAGGCACATACAGAGCACACATGCCGCAGCACACTGGAGAAGCAGCTAGGGAGAGGGAGGATACTGCCACCTGTTGCTAGACACTTGAATTGCAAATCTGGTGGATTTAATTTCAAAATAACATACAGCACAACTCTATTTCTTTTTGTTCTGGAATCTGGTCTTGTGTGCTCCTTAGTATGGTGCAGTGCTTGGCACTATATATAAAAACCTAAGATAGATTATTAAGGATCCTACAGCATATTTTCAAAGAGTAGATACCCTATCTAAATTCCAGCTTGGGTAGCTCCATTTTGCTCTCCTAACACCATTCCAGAGGACATGCATCCATGCTATGACAGATTCTGCTCGATAACCATCCAAAGCAGTGCGGACTGATGCGTGTTCATTTTCATCATCTGAGTCAGAGGCCACCAGCCGAAGGTTGATTTTCTTTTTTGATGGTTCGGATTCTGCATTTTCCGCATCAGAGTGTTGCTCTTTTAAGACTTCTGAAAGCATGCTCCACACATTGTCCCTCTCAGATTTTGGACAGCACTTCAGATTCTTAAATATTGAGTCGAGTGCTATAGCTGTCTTCAGAAATGTCACATTGGTATCTTGTTTGCATTTTGTCAAATCTTCAGTGAAAGTGTTCTTACAATGAACGACGTGTGCTGGGTCATCATCCGAGACTGCTATCACATGAAATATATGGCAGAATGCAGGTAAAACAGAGCAGGAGACATACAATTCTCCCCCAAGGAGTTCAGTCACAAATTTAATTAGCGCATTATATTTTTAACGAGCATCAGCAGCATGAACGCATGTCCTCTGGAATGGCGGTTGAAGCATAAAGGGACATATGAATCTTTAGCACATCCGGAATGCAAATATCTTGCAACAGCGGCTACAACAGTGCCATGCAAACGCCTGTTCTCATTTTCAGGTGACATTGTAAACAAGGAGAGGGCAGCATTATCTCCTGCATATGTAAACAAACTCGTTTGTCTGAGCGATTGGCTGAACAAGATGTAGAACTGAATGGACTTGTAGGCTCTAAAGTTTTACATTGTTTTGTTTTTTGAGTGCAGTTATGTAATAAAAAAAATCTACATTTATAAGTTGCACTTTCACAATAAAGAGATTGCACTGCAGTACTTGTATTAGGTGAATTGAAAAATACCATTTCTTTTGTTTTATCATTTTTACAGTGCAAATATTTGTAATAAAAAAATAATATAAAGTGAGCACCTTACACTCTGTATTCTGTGTTGTAATTTAAATCAATATATTTGAAAATGATGAAAAACATCCACAAATATTTAATACATTTCAATTGTTTAATAGTGCGATTAATCACGATTCATTTTTTTGAGTTAATCGCATGAGTTAACTGTGATTAATCAACAGTCCTATTAAAAATATTGTTGTCAGCTCAATAAGAACATCAGCTATTTGTGCAGCTGTGGTTTAAAAACACAACAACAAAATGTTAGCATGTATAAGCAATGGGATAGAAAATAGTACTGAACATATTAGAAGGCCACTATATACACATCAGTAGAACAGTCTCATCTGGAATAGTGTGTTCAGTTGTGGTCAGCTCATCTCCAAAACAATTAGAGGCATGGAAAGACTTTCAGATAAGAGGCTAACAAGATTAGAACTACATAGTTTAATAAGGAGAATAACAGACAGGATGTGATTTAGAGAAATAAAATAAAGAATGGACTAGATAGAGTAAATGGGAATGTCCAATTGATTTATTTTTAAGGTACTTGTATGGCCCCTATTACTATAGTACTAAGTGTCTGTGAAGGGGTCCACTCACTGCAAGTGCGCCTCCTTGAGGCTAGGTCTAGGAATTAGCTGTCACCTCATCTAGCACCCCCTGCTGTCAGTTGCTCACACTGTGGCCTCTCTCTTTCTCCATGTCTCAGGGTGTTCCCTCTTCATGACTCAGCTCTCCAGCCAGGTCATGATATAGTCCTCTCCTTCTGGGGTATCAGACTCACACTGGACAAGCTATTTTAGGCAGTCTTCCAGTTCAAGTCTAGGTCCAGTGTCACTTTCCCAGTGGCAGGTTGGGGATCCCAGGCCCACCCACCACTGCGGGCTCCAGTCCAGGTACCCTGTGACTAGCAACCTAGGTCTCTACTCACGATCAGATCCTGTTGCTGGTTCCCTAGGCTCCTTCCTATCTCACCTCTCTATCTCCTTGTCCATGTCTAGACTTCACCACCAGGGCTTCCTCCACTTCCCACGGCTACTTTGCCCCACTCAGCCTCTTGTCAAATTACCTACTTGAGGGCAGGACCCAGGGCTTATTCTCCCCCTGAATTTCCTCCTTGACCCTGGCCAATTCCCTTCCCTTTAGGGCAGGGTTCTCCAAAGTGTGGGGCACACCCCCCCTAGGGGGGCATGGAGGACCATCCAGCAGGCCAGCCTCCACGGGGGTGGGGAGGGAGCGCCACCCAGCCCATCCCCACCCCCAGCTCCCGTCTCCATCCCCAGCCTCAGCGCAGCTCTGCTCCCAGCCCTGCAGCAGCCTCAGCCACTGGCCATGGCTCCATTCCGGCCTGGGACCGAGGCTGGGGACAAGTCTGGGAGCAGAGTCACACCTGGCCATGGGCCTGGCTGCCAGCCCTCACCACAGCCTGGCTGCGGCTCCGCTTCCACCTCAGCCTTGGCCCCTGGCTATGGCCCTGCTCCCAGACCCACCCTCAGCTGCGGTCCCAGCCTCAGACCCCTTACCCGGTCTGCGTCCACCCCCTCAGCTGTGGCCCCACTCCTGGGGGATGGAGGGGCACAGACAGGGGTAAGGGGGGGTGACCCTCAAAAGATTGGGGACCGCTGCTTTAGGAAGTGACTGCAGACCTCATTCCTGCAGCCCATCTTTCCTGCTTTCAGTTCCTGGGTTATAATCCTATCCCAGCTCCTCCTCCTGCTGGGCTTTATCTGCCATTAAACCCTATCCAACCCTGGTTCCCCTCCAGGTGTAGCATATGGGGTGAATTGGTCCCTTCTGGCCCATGTTAACCCATTCAGGCCTTGTGTGAGGTGGACCAGTATTCAGGAACGTGGGCCTGGCTCCACCAATGTTTGGGTTTATATTTTTAGAGCCGTCCCGTCCATAGGATGGACCGGGGCAACCACCCCAGGCCCGGCACTTCAGGGGGACACGGGTTCCAGGGTGGCCTGGGGGGTTAGCAGGGTGGTTTGGTGCCGGCAGTGGCGACTGACCCAGCCCACCCCACTCCACTCCGCCCCTCCGGCTTCCAGCATCGCTTGGGGGAAGGGGTGGAATGGGGGTGGAGCAGGGGTGGGAAGAGGTGGGGCAGGACAGGGCGGGCTGGGTCTGGGTCTCTCGCTGCTGCTGGCTCCAGGCCCCCCACTAATCCCCTAGACTGCCCTGGACCCCACATCCTCCTGAAGCACAGGGCCCGGGGCGGTTGCCCTGGTCCATCCTATGGACGGGAAGGCTCTGCTTGGACCCGTTCTGGGCACCATGAAAAATTATACAAACCTGGTGCCCATGCACCCCATCACAGTGCCTGGTAACTAAGGCTACGATTTTGTCATGGATATTTTTAGTAAAAATCAGGGACAGGTCATAGGCTTCCGTGATTTTTTGTTTCTTGCCCGTGACCTGTCCCTGACTTTTACTAAAACCATCCCTGACAAAATGGGGAGGGAGGATTTGGGGATGTAGGGGATAGTCATCTGAACATGAGCTCCCAGTGTGGACAAAAAAGCTAATGCAATCCTGGAATGCATAAACAGGGGAATCTAGAGTAGGAATAGAAAGATTATTTTACCTCTGTATTTGACACTAGAAGACTGTGTACTGTTCTGGTGCCCACAATTCAAGAAGGATTGGAGAGAGTTCAGAGAAGAGCCACAAAAATGAGTAAAGGATTAGAAAACATGCCTTATAGTTAAGGTTAAGATTTTGTTACAAGTATTTTTAATGACAGTCACGGACAGGTCACGGGCAAAATTTCATGGAAAATTTATGGAAGCCCATGACCAGTCTGTGACTTTTACTAAAAATGCCTGGAAGGGCCAGAGAGGACTAACAGTGGGAGCCCCACCGAGGCTGACTGCCAGCCACTGCTCCAGCCCTGTTGCTGCTCCTGCACTGGAGGCTGACTGCTGGTTGCTGAGCCAGTCCTACTGCTGCTCAAGGCATGCCGCTGAAGCAGGCTGAAGCTGAAGAAATCACAGAGGTCTGTTAAAGTCACAGAATCTGAGACCTCTGTGACACAATCATATCCTTACGTATAGTGACAGACTCAAAGCGCTCAGTCTATTTAGCTTAACAAAGGGAAGATTAATGGGTGACTTGATCTCAGTCTATAGGTATCTACGCAGGGAACAAATATTTAATAATGGGCTTTTCAGTTGAGCAGACAAAGGTATACCATGATCCAATGCACAGAAGCTGAAGCTAGATGAATTCAGACTGGATAAAGGCATAGATTTTTAACAGTGACAGTAATTAACCATTGGAACAACTTACCAAGTGTTGTGGTGGATTCTCCATCACTGACTATTTTTAAGTCAGGATTGGATGTTTTTCTAAAACATCTGCTCTAGGAATTATTTTGGGGAACTTCTATGGCCTGTGTTCTACAGGAGGTCAGTCTAGGTGATCACAGCAGTCCCTTCTGGCCTTGGCATCTATGATCCCATTTTACAAATGGAGAACTGATGCACAGAGAAATTCAGTGACTTGCCCAAGGTCATTCAGGAAGTCTGGTAGAAAGGGAGCTGAACCTGGGACACCCAAGTTCCAAGCTAGTGTCCTAACCAAGGAACCATCCATCTTCCTCTCTCATAGTACAAGAACAAGGGGTCCTGCAATGAAATTAAAAGGCAGCAAACTAAAAACTGATAAAAGCAAATACACTTTTATAGAGTGCATCACAAACCAGTGGCAACCATTGCCTTTAGTTGTCATTGAGTTCAAGAGCTTAATAGTATACAGAAAAGGACTGGACACTTGTAATAGTAACAAGAATATTTGCAGTGACATTGGATAAGATAAAAATGTATTAGACAAATAAACCTCATGCTTCAGGTCATAGGACAACTAATAACTGTCTGGGGCTAGGAAGACATTTCCCCCATGGGAAAGTTATTGCATAGTTATCCATTATGGAATTTCTTCCTGTGACGCACCCTGACACTGAGCTACTAGGGGAGGCAGGATCCTGGGCTACATGTGCTGGTGTAGTGTTGCAGAGAGACACTGGGACAAGTAAGCCATTGGTCTTATCCGTGGTGATTTCTCTGTTACTGTTCAGGATTGAACTCTAGAGTGTGTTCTCGCCAGGGCGTTGTCCAACTTACTTTTAAGGCTCCCACACAAGAAAGCTTCCACCCCTTCCCTTGGGAGATGATTTCACAGCCTAATAAGTCTCACTGCCAGGAATTTATTCCTGGTATTCAGACTAGATCTTCTGCTCAGATTCACCCCATTCCTCATTATATCCCCTTGCATCACTCTGAGCAGATCCTCCGTTCTTGGAATTTGCACCCTCTGGAGCAGTGTCAGGTTCTCACAAGCTCTCAGTCGCTGGCTGGCTGAGCTGCACAGAAAGATTGGTCATTTCCTTCTCATTCATCCATCTATGAGATGCCAGTTTGTGCAATTTGGTTCAGTCTAAAATGTGCATGAACTTTGCAAAAAGCTATGACCCACTGTGAGCTGAAGGTGGGACTGTTTTCAGTAACACTGTCTCTGTCTCTCACTTTGTATCCTGAAGGAAGAGCCAAAGAGCAAATCCAAAATCTGTGCCAACGTTTTCTGTGGAGCCGGGCGGGAGTGCGCAGTGACGGAGAAGGGGGAGCCCACCTGCCTCTGCATCGAGGTAGGACATAGAGCAGCTTCCAGATGACCGGAGGTAGAGAGGAGATGGGGAGAGGGGACTTCTTGAGGTCGAAGGGATCCAGATAAAATACACTAGGGCACTAGCCAATAGAGTTTCAATGGGAGTTGCTCTTGAGCAGCCCCAAACCAAGAGGAGCCCTTCAGTCTCCAGCCCCTTTCCTTCCCAGCCCTCCCCTGCCAATTCCTCCTCCCCAGTCACTCACACTATCTCTACCTCTGTCATCCTCTCTGATACACTCCCCCGGCGCACCCAGAACTGGCTCCTTTTTCTCCCCTCATGAGCCCCCAGTGCCCTGCCACAACCTGGTGCTCTCGTCTAGTGCATTGCAGCACAGATGCCAACCCATGCCAGGAAGTGCCAGTGTGGCTGAGCTGCCTATACCCTCGCCACTTACCTCACAGCCCAGAGTGTCAAACTAGGCAGGGGAGAGCTGGCTGGAGCACTCCTCATGTGGGGAAGGTGTGCCAGGGTGTCAGCACACAGTTGGACTGGTGTGGGGAGGTGCACATGCTCTCAGCAAGCCAGCTGTCAGCATAGCCAGTCTGCATGAGTTACAGAAACCAGCACTAAGCACTTTTTTAAAATAAAAAAATCTCTACAGGTATACTGAGATGGACCTTGAGAGAAGGGACAGTTTTAGGGACACGGAACCTGCCCATTTTGCTGTTCTCTTCCCCTTACAAAAAGCCATACGTTCTTACACCAATGGAACACTGTTTTTTAAAGAACCCCTCCTGTCCCCCCGCCTCAGTGTTCGCAACCCGGATGCTGCCATCCTGGGAACTGGAAAGTGAAAGGAGCTGTAAGCAAACTGACTGGGTTGATTACCTTTACCCAAGCTAAAAGAAACACAAAAAGGAAACCCCCAGCCCAAACGTTGTCAACGCTAAATTCCTTCTCTTTGGATAATCTACTGTGTCCCTTCCAGACAAAGCCCCAGGTTCTCAGCTGCGAGCCTACCTTCAGTTCCCCAGCAGAAACCTTGAGATGGTGTCTGCAGCCCATGCAGACAGATCCACCCAAAGAAAGACTTACACATACACACACACACACACACAAAGTCACTTAGAGACACACAGGTTTGTGCACACACGCAAACTCACACACCCAGAAGCAGAGACAAACATAGTATAGATACTAGTGATTAACTTCTGTGTTCTTCAGTAAATCTGCTTTCATTAAGTCACCTGAATGGTGGTAGTGCGGGGGGCTGGGGAAACCGATGTTTCCGGGTGAGGGAGTCCCCATTTTACAGACCACTCGGCTCCTGCACAAGATCTTATAGGTTCTGGGTAGTTAGTATCTCTCAGTCCCTACTTGCGCTGAGGGAGATGTGCACAGTGCCCATGAGCTGGGCTGATGCTGGGGCTTACACACTGCCTCCCTCCAGCCATCCTGGGATCCGTGGCGGTGGGTAAAGCTCTTCTCTTTCTGGCTCTTTTTCAGCAATGCAAACCTCATAAGAGGCCTGTGTGTGGCAGCAATGGCAAGACGTACCTGAACCACTGCGAGTTGCACCGTGATGCCTGCCTTACTGGCTCCAAAATCCAGGTGGACTATGATGGCCACTGTAAAGGTAAAGCCAGCCCTGAGGGCTTTGGGCCTACTGTCACTCAAACAAGACCCTGGGAGGAGGTGCAATGGAGGAGAAAACAACCGTGTGCCTTCTGCTCCCTGACAGAGATCACAAATGAGATCAAGGGGCCCCCATAACATGGCTTCTAGCTGCCTCTTCCTTCCAACAACCAACACAATCAACATGCCCTTTCCATCCACCTGTCAAGGAACGTCCAGGTCCACTAAATGATGTGGAGAATTGGACAGTTCCAAAAGCCCTTCCTGAATCCTTGCCCAGGCAGAACTCTCACTGACTCCAGAAGACAGAACTCACTTTATGTCTACACTACCGCAGTAAGTCAGCCTAAGTTACACAACTCCAGCTTCCTGAATAACATAGCTGGAGTCGATGTAGCTTAGGTCAACTTACTGAGGTGTCTTCACCGCAGTGGGTTGATGGGAGACACTCTCCCATCGACTTATCTTACTCTTCTCGTTCAGGGTGGAGTTCTGAGGTCGACTGGAGAGCCATCTGCAGTCGCTTTGGTGGGTCTTCACTGGACCCGTTAAATCGACCCCTAATGTATCAATCCCTGGAGCATCGATCCTGCTGTAGTGTAGATATAGCTTAGGGTTTTGCTTACTTGAGTGTTGCTCTTGGGCTCCTAGCCAGTTGTCCACATGGTCCTCTGTGTGGGTGCCCTGAGCTACAAGAAATCTGTGCCCATGTCCCATGTTCTGACACCACCTGCACCAACGAGGGACAAGAGGAGTCCTGACCTTTCAAAGGACTCACTCTCTCTATGGTAACACTGGTCTTTTAAAGGAGCAACTCCAAAGAGGAATATGAGGGAATGTGCTAGGGAGCGCAATCCAGAACTACCTGATATCCTTCCTGCTGAGATAAGCCCCACCATCACCAAAGGTACCCTGTTGCTAGGAAGTAACAGGGGCCTTCAGAGACCGCAAACTCACAGAGCTGAATCCCTCCCCGCTCACCATTTGTTTCACGCGAGGGAGAGTCTCATGTCACTCTGATACACCATGTCAGGACGTAAATGAAATAGTGAAACCTTTTTTTTTCCTGCTCATTAACATCTGTTCCCATGTTTCCACTGACAGAGAAGAAGTCTGAGAATCCAGTCGCAAGCCCAGGTAAGAAACCATCTCCTCCCCCGCCACACCTGAGAGCTCTGAATTCCTCCCAGCGTATTTGCATGGTGGAAGAATGGGCAGTTTGACAGGGAACTGCACAGCTTTAAGGTGGAATGAATAGAAAAACACATCTGTTCCCAGAGTGGGGACAGAATTTACCTGCAGACTTTCACATTACAGAGCCTGTGCCTGGCTAAGGGACAGGGAGATTGAGAGGTGCAACGTAGTGGGCGGAGCATAGGACTGGGAACCAGGAGTTTTCATGTCTATTCCTAGCTCTAATGCTGATTCCCTATGTGGCCTTGATCAAGACACTTCACTTTCCTGTGCCTCAGCTTCTCTGTTTGTAAAATGGGGGTGATAATACTAATGGTGGTAAAGCACTTCGAGGATCGATAAACATACATAATTGCGAATAATAATAATAGATTGCTGTTTATTTTCAGATCGAAGATAGGTTAGAAAAATGACTAAGTAAAACTGGTCCCTCCTTACTCCCCAGATGAGCTACCTGGATGTAGCACAGTCCAAGCTGCTGAATCTACTGACTGAAATGTGATCTGACTGATTTTTACTCCTGTTAGCCATGCAGAGCTCTGTGTTGGTGAGGATAATACCTTTTAATGGGATAACTTCTGCTGGTGAGAGAGACGAGCTTTTGAGCTTACACACAGCTCTCCTTCAGATCTGAGAAAGGTACTCACAGGGTATGTCTACACAGCAAAGAAAGACCCATGGCTGGTGCATGCCAGCCAACTCAGGCTTGGGCTCGGGCTACGGGGCTGTTTCATTGCAGTGTAGACTTCTGGGCTGTGGCTGGAGCCCCAACTCTGGGACCCTCCCATCCCACTTGGTCCTAGAGCCTGGACTCCAGCCCAAGCCCAGAAATCCACACAGCAAATGAAACAGTCCCTTAGCCCAAGCCCTGCAAGCCTGAGTCCACTAGCATGGGCCAGCTGCGGGTTTTTCTTTGCTGTGTAGACATACCCACCGTGTCACAACTACATACAAGGTGGAACCAATTGTTTAGCATAAGTAGTTAACACACATTTCAAAAAAGCTAGTGGGGAGGCTTTACCACCACCCCCAGCCTTTCCCCCTTACAACTGGAGAGGTGTTAACTGGCCACTTCACCTTGAATGGCCCTTTGAAATATGTGTTAACTACTTATGCTAAAGTTGGGGTTCTCAAACTTCATTACACCACAACCCCCTTCGGATAACAAAAATTACTACACGACCCCAGGACGGGGGACCGAAGTCCGAGCCCACCCAAGCCCTGCCGCCTCGGGACTGGGGAGCAAAGCTGAAGGGCTTCAGCCACAGACAGTGGGACTCGCACTTTGGCCCCGAGTGGTAGGGCTTGGGCTTTGGCCCTGGCCCTGGGCCCCAGCAAGTCTAATGCCAGCCCTGGCAACCCCATTGAAATGGGGTTGCGACCCACTTTGGGGTCCCGACCCACAGTTTGAGAACTGTGCTAAACACTGTTTCACCTTGTATTTAGCTATGACTCTGAGTACATTTCCCAGATCTGAGGGCAAGTCTACACTACAAAATTAAGTCAACCTAAATTATGTTGACGTACAGCCACTGCGGTAACTGAATTGGTTTTACACGTCCACACTACACTTCTTGTGGCAGCAGTGCGCGGCCTCACCAGGAATGCTTGCACCGATTTAACTGTCAGCGTGGGGCATTGTGGGATGGCTTCTGAAAGGTAGCAACGATCGATGTAAGCAACGCGGTGTCTACACTGACACTGCATCGACCTAACTACATCGAACTAAGCACTACGTTTCTGGTGGAGGTGGAGTTATTAAGTCTGTGTAGTGGGAGAGGTACATTGTGGGAGTTGCCTTACGTCAACTTAACTGTAGTGTAGGCCAGGCCTGAGTGAAGAAGAGCTTTGTGTAAGCTCAAAAGCTTTTGTCATACCAACAGCAGTTCGTCCATTAAAAGCTATTACCTCACCCACCTCGTCACTTTAATATCCTGAGACCAACACGGCTACAACAGCACTGCATACAGAGCTCATACAGCTTTGGTAAAGGGAGTCAGATGCTCCTGAGGCTTGTGCAGAATTGTTAGCATCAGCAGAATTGTTAACAAAGTTCCCATTGCAGAATCTTTAGTGTGAGGGGTACGGAGGCAGACTGCTCAACTGCACATTGATGGTCAGGGTTACTGGTGATGATGCACAAGATGAAAAGAACCCAGCTTGACTCTCAGAAACCGGGCTGAGTTGGTAGTGCTGATAGATAAAGCAGCCATCCTGTTCCCTGAGCACATTTGATGTAGAGTCAGATACACAGTAAAACATGTAGTCCCATGTCCCATTTTTATGCAGACGCTTTCCAAAGTATGCTTCAAGGATGGCTAGGTTATTATGCCATTGAAACAGGGCAGCACTGTTTTGTGAATAGGGCACTGGACTGAGTCAGGAGACCTGGGTTCTCTTCCACCAACCTGCTGTGTGATTTTAGGCAGGCCTTAACCTCCCTGCACCCCCCATTTCCCCTCCCATTCTTTCTTTGTTTTGTCTGTCTATACTGTAAGCTCTTCAAAGCATGGACTATCTTTTACTATGTGTATGTACAGTGCTTAGTACAATGGGGTCTTGATGTCAGTGAAGGCCTCTAGGAGCTGTCATAATACAAATAATAAATAATAATAATCCTTATAAGACAAATCAATTCCTGAATGCAAACCTAAGACAAAGGACCTTCTCGGGGCGTGACAATCACATCATAACGACCAAAGAATTCATAGCTGACCTTACAGAACCCCCAGCTACTCTCTCCCTGTCTGTCTGGTTATGGGAGGTTTTCTTTTCAGCCATAAGGACTAGCTCCTTAGGGCCAGATCCTCAGCTGGGGTAAACTGTCATAGCTCCATTGACTTTAATGGATATGTGACAATTTACACAAGTTGAGGGCCTGGCCCTAAATTTTTGGTTTTCTTAAATAAAAGATCAGATTCTGGCACATACGACTGCAGCCACCATGGGAGAGTAGTGGCTTAGCAAACAAACTCAGTTCAATCTCTGATGAGCACTTACTCTCTTCCTTTTTGTATGCAGTGGTGTCATAGCCATGACAGACATAGTGGAGAGGCTTGGAGACTGAAATCCCCTCCCCCTGAGAGATGGGCTTCTCAAGTTCAGTGCTGGGGGACACTGGCAGAGGGTGTAGTAAGGGAAGTTTGCTCAGCCCAGGCTATCCCAAGACTGTGGATGGAGATCTTTATTCTCTCCATGGCTGCCAATCTGGTGCCCTTCGCCAGTGCTAAATACATTTGCTCTCCCCATGGCACAAGAGACTGGGGGGACCAGGATGGTCAGCCTCCTTCCCTCCTCAGGCTGGGTGTTCTGTCAGCCCCCTGGAGGATAACATTGTGTATGACCAGAGAGGAGTCGGCTCTGGATCCATCTTTGTCATCTTCCACCTGCCGCATGACAAGAGGGAGAGGAAATCACCAAAGCAAAGGGGATTGAGGGGATTAAGTCGTTACCATTCTCCTGCCTTTCCACTGGGTGTCACCCTCATCCCAAACATTGCTCACCACTCAGCACCTCCAGCTGGGTTTGGAGATTGCTGATCTCGGTTCACACCCCTTCTGTGATAAAGGGAAACTCTGTCACTTGTAACCTGGTGTTGGTTTTTCAATTGTTTCTTTATGTTCTCTCAGTTGCATTTCTTCTTCGCTCACCCTTTCTTTCACTTCTTCCTGAGCAGTTGTCTGCTACCAGTCTGACAGGGATGAGCTCCGGCGCCGCATTATCCAATGGCTTGAGGCTGAGATCATTCCAGATGGCTGGTTCTCCAAGGGCAGTAACTACAGCGAAGTCCTGGACAAGTATTTCAAGGTAAAGAGGGCTGGGGCAGCCCTAGAGATGAGCCCTTGTTTCCTGCCCTACGCTGTTATGCAGTGCTGCTGGCACTTTTCAGTGACATGCCAGGTGGCTATAGTAAGTGAAGCCCCTGCAGTGTGAGTAAGACCAGAGTGTCTGGGGCGGTTCTTATGTAATACAAAGAGTGACCAAGTACAGGCCCGAAGCTGCCTGCAGCAGCACCTCCCGCCTCCCCCTTTCCCTCCCCCCCTGCCCACCCACACACAGGCAGCTGCCCCCCCTCTTCGGGTAGGTGGGGGTGGGGAACTGCAGAGGGAAAACTGAGGAAAAGGGAGAGGAAGATGTAAGTGCTGAGCCTTCAGAGACAAGAAACGCAGCAGGGAGGGGCAAGTGGAAGTGAGGCACAGGGAAGAGGTTGGGGGTGGTCCTAGCCCTTTGCCCCAATTCAGATTGGGGTGGGAGGCATGTGGGGGCTTTTCCTTGGGAGCCCAATCTCAAAGGATAAAGCCCCTGATGCGGCAAGAGACTCGGCTCAAATCCCCAGCCAGGAAGAGAGAGAATAGCCTCTTACACTTCGCAGCCTTTTCATTCAGTGCCTTCCTTGGAGTCAGTAAACTCCCGTCCCTCCCTCCTTCCCTCCCCTTGTGTAACTGGCAGATCCCACACTCCCTGCTTGCTTCTGCCACCCTCAGCACATTCCCCCCCCCCTCCCCATCCTGCCGTGGCCCAGAGCCTGCGGGGAGCTGGGGACCAGATGGTTTAAATAAGGAGGTGTTGACAGTGAGAGATTAATGGCACCTGGCAGGAGTTAGCTCTGAAATTTGCCATGGCGATGGGACCCCCTGGTGGGACCCGAGAAGCCAGCCTCTTTGCTCCTTCCCTGCCCCAAGCTCTCAGCCTTTATAGCCATTAACACTGGTGCCTTTTATGGAAGCCCTCCAGTGATTCACTGCCTCAGGCTCACCCTTGGGCACCTGCCGTCACCCCAAATGATGGGGTGACCTGCAGGGTAGAGCTACGCAATCCCTCCCCCCCACAAACACACCGCCCCGAGCTCCCTCCTCAAAGGGCCGCCCTGTGCCACAGGCTGTGATGTATTATCCAGAGCCAGCCATGTGCTCACTCCGCTGATGTCAGCACTCTGAGGAGCACTCCCCCTGCTATGAGCCCAATGAAAACCCGTGTCTGCAGCACAGAGGCAAACCAGCTCCTGCTCACTTGATTGAGCATCTCACAGTTTCCTCTTTCCTTTGTCCGCTGATTCCAGCCTCAGGCTGGGGAATGCTCCCGTGACAAAGCCATAGCCTTTCTCAGCAGGAAAGCAAAAGCTAACACCCCTTGCCCCCAGTTTATCCTGGGCATTTAATGGCATCCACCAGGTAACACCCATTCCCCAGGGGCTTTACAATATTTTGGGATGAAATTTAGTCCGGGTGAGAACTGGGGACTAACAGGGCTGATGTGAGTGAGGCATAATAAATGGTGGCGGAGATTGTGCAAATATTCCTACATAGCTTGACAAATACATCTCAACCCTGACCTGTCGGAATTCTGCTGTAGCCATGGGAACCTCACCCAGTATTGGCCCTCACTCCTGCCCTGCAGTCCCCCAGGCTATCCCAGTCCTGGGCTCCCCACACAGTTCTGCCAATGCCCCTTACTCCTGCCCTGCAGCCCCCCCACCCCCCAGGCTATCCCAGTCCTGGGCTCCCCACACAGCTCTGCCAATGCCCCTCACTCCTGCTCTGCAGTTGTTCTTCCCCCCCACCCCCTGCTATCACAGTCCTGGGTTCCCCACACTGCTCGGCCAGTGCACCTCAGTCCTGCCCTGCAGCACCACCTCTTCGTTCACTGTGGATACTGCAACTCATTTTTGCTGAATTCAGTAGCAGGGAGTGTCGGAGGCAACTCGTTTCCTCTTCTCTTTCAGTAGTGGTCAGCAGTTAGGGGGCTCAGCCATTTCCCTTATGAGACCCTGTCTTGTGAGATTCATTAGTGTGACTCAAGTATGGGACATGAGCCACCAAGGGCTAGACCTGCAAAGGGATTTGTGTCAAGTGCTATTAGGCCTCTTGATCCCATACAGGGACCTCAGGGCAGCAGGGGGACATGCAGTGCTGGACAAAGCAGACTTCACTGAACCTGATTCTGTGGAAACTGTGGCCCTCCTTGTAAACAATGTTGGGGGACATGTGATGTTCAGAGCCCATGGAGCTGGAGACACATTAGCAGGACCGTTATGCACTGGCTGCAGAGAGGATAATAATTTTCCCTGCCCTACCACTTTTCATCTGGGGGTCTCAAAGCAATCTACAGGCACTGATGAATGGAGCCTCAGGACACCAGAGGGAACTAAGACACAAGGAGTGGAAGTGTCTTGACCCAGCCACAGAGCAAAATTTCTCCAGCACCCCTTATAGCATTCAGTAAACAGGATTCTTTTCTCCCACCTCTGCATTGCAACCGCCTGAGTTGGGAAGGGACACAGCAGCTGCTGAAAAGTACACTGCAACACTATGCACCAGTTTAGGATAGGAAGTGAAAAGGAATCCTGAAACTGCAGAAGGAATTTATGAAGGTAGAGTGTAAGTACTCTCCTTGGAATTTAGCTAGGACACTGTGGCTAAACACTCCACTCTTAAGTGACATGGGATCTTCATGGCCTAATGTGGCTACTGTGAAAATATCGGTTCTTTTTCTTTAAATCAATAGCTGGAAGACAGGCACATGGGGCCGAGGATGGTTCTAGGCAGAAGCTCTGCAGTGAAGCAGAGGGAGACAGAGCAGCTTGAGGGATAATCCTCGTTTCCTTATTCTAATGAAGTCTCTTGTTCAGAGTTAGCAGAAAGTGACTTTTCCTGTGATTCTTTGCCATTAGCACATGACAGTCAAGACCCTGGTTTTACACCTGTCTGAAAGTTTGCACCAACCCAGCACCGCTAAAACATAATTGGTCCATTTCATGCCAGAAAATGTATGGAAGCTAAGGGCCACCTGGAACAAAGGAAGGAAATGATGTGATCATGCTGTGGCTATAAAGCAAGCAGCCAGAGGTGAATGAGAATCAGTGTGGACCAGCGGCCAGTGCAGAGGAGTGGGAATCAGGACTCCTACATTCTCATCCCAGCTCTAACACCAACTCTCTGGGTGGTATAGATAAGTCACTTCCTATCTACAAGCCTCGGTTTCCTTTTCTGCAGAATACGGGGGTATGATATCTGCCCCACAAAAAAGTTGGGATTTGAAGATGCAAAGTGCTACACAGTGCTAAGTATTCGCAAATAGAGCTGGGTGAAAGTTTTTGGACTTCTAGTTTATTTGATGAAAATTGTAGTTTGGGGTGACCAAAACTATTCAGAAATTTTACCCAAATAGTTTCAGCCATTGACAAAATGGCCAGAGGAAGAGGAAGAGATGGTGCTGCAGCTGCTGGCACTTCCGCTTTCTTTCCTTCTCTCCCTTTCCATCCCTTTCTTCCCCCCACCCTATAACCTTTAGCCCAGTGAGAAGGGCACTCACTTGGGATGTGGAAGACCCAGGTGTGAATCCCGGCTGTAGAGCAGACCCAAAAGGGCTTTGTCAATTCACCGGAAATTCCAAACTATTTCTGATTCAGTTCAGCCCACACCAAACTTTGTTTTTCCAATTTATTGGCATTGCCACTGAGCCAAAGAATCGGTCATTCACCTAGCTCCATTTGCAAGTGTGTGTGGAAAAGGGAAAGGAATGGGAACAGGACAATGCCTCAGCCCTCTTGTGTCCATCTTCTCACCCCTATAGAGCTTCGATGGTGGGGATTCTCGCCTGGACTCCAATGAGTTCCTGAAGTTTGTGGAACAGAATGAAACTGCTATTAACATCACCACCTATGTGGACCAAGAGACCAACAAGCTACTCAGGTAACCTGGGGCAGGGAGGCAAGCGGGAGGGGCAGCAGACGTGAAGGGAGAGCTAGCTGCCAATCATTAGTCAAACAACCATTGGGAAGTAACGCTCAAAATGTCAAGAGAATTCACACCAACCTCAAGTATCAGAGGGGTAGCCATGTTAGTCTGTATCCACAAAAACAACGACGAGTCTGGTGGCACCTTAAAGTCTAACAGATTTATTTGTGCATAAGCTTTTGTGGCTAAAAAACCCACTTCATCAGATGCATGGAGTGAAAATTACAGATACAGGCATAAATATACTGGCACATGAAGAGAAGGGAGTTACCTCACAAGTGGAGAACCAATGTTGACAAGGCCAATTCAGTCAGGGTGGATGTGATCCACTCCCAATAACTGATGAGGAGGTGTCAATACCAAGAGAGGGAAAATTGCTTCTGTAGTGAGCCAGCCACTCCCAGTCCCTATTCAACCCCAAATTGATGGTGATGGTGTTAAGTTCGCAAATGAATTGTAACTCTGCAGTTTCTCTTTGAAGTCTGTTTTTGAAGTTTTTTTTGTGAAGGATGGCTACTTTTAAATCTATTATTGAATGTCCAGGGAGATTGAAGTGTTCTCCTACTGGCTTCAACCTCAGTGTCTTGCAAATCCAGTCCTCCTTGCTTTCCAAACTGCCTGAAATAAAACAAAAATCATGTCAGGATTAAACATTTAACCTGACTTGAAATTTTTTCAACTTTTCAATTCACCATAAATTGAGAAAAACATGTGTTTTCGGTTTGACTCAAAAGGAAACTTTTTTTTTGTTTTTTCAGAGTTGCCAGCAAAATGAAAAGTCCATTCCGGGCCCATTTCTACCTGGGGTGCTGATGGGCGGGAGGAGGGGAGGCAGAAGTTCACAGCAATGCCTTCGTTCTGCAGTGAAACTAACAATAAAATAGCATTGATAAGGCTGAGCTGGAGATTTGCTTCTGCTACTAACTTGTTCAGAATAATCCCCCATTCCCTGCCTTCCCCAGCAAAGTAGCAATCGGAGCCTGTTTCTCCTTTCTATATGTGGTAGAGTCTGTTACAACAGTCATTTTGCTGGCCTGGCCCCGAGTCCCAGCGCTTACTGCCCTGCGCTTCCTTGTCCAGATCCCTGCACCGGGAAGAGCAGGGGCCATAGCAGAGACAGTACCCTGAGCCCCATGCCCATTGTATCTGTTTCCTTTCAGGGGACTCTGTGTGGACGCCCTCATTGAGCTGTCTGATGAGAATGCCGACTGGAAACTCAGCTTCAATGAGTTCCTCAAGTGCCTCAACCCGTCCTTCAACCCACCAGAGAAAAGTATGATCTTCTCCCCTGCACCAGGGAACAAACTGGGGCTCCAGAAAGCAGGGAAAGAATAGAAGGGCTTAGAGCCAGACAGAGAAGGCAGGCACTCCACAGCACGTCCAATACACCTCACTCCTGCCCTGCAGCCCCTCCTGCTATTCCAGCCCTGGGCTCCCCACACAGCTCTGCCAATGCCCCTCAGTCCTGCCCTGCAGCTTCCCCTTGTATTAGGGTGTATGGGATGTGGGTTTCAGAAAGGCATGTCAGTGGGGAATGTATGTTTGGGTGATCAAGTAAGGGGTTCAGCAGTGGGGAGATGGGTCATGTGAGGAGAAGTGCGTGTCTGAACAATTGAGGAGGCAGGGCACTGGGCAGGTCTCAGTCCAGAGAGAAGCCTTGCCTTGCTCTGGCTTTCAATTGCCAGATGCCCTCCCTGATCAACTTCCTGTAGCTCACAAGCCATCTGAACCCAATGTAGATTTGCAACTTACATGGAAACGGCTCAGCATTCTAAGGATTAAACATAATGTAGCAGCTGATCTAATTGTCTCACTAGGGAGTATGCTCACCAATAGGCCAGGAGGGTCTGGGTTCATAGAATCATAGACTTTAAGGTCAGAAGGGACCATTATGATCATCTAGTCTGACCTCCTGCACAATGCAGGTCACGGAATCTCACCCACCAGGCTCTAGGATTTTTGCCACCCCAAGCAAAAAAATCCCCCCCCCCCCCCCCGCTTTTTTTTTCATGCTCTCTCCTCCAACCATTTCCCCAAATCCCCGGCCCTGCCTCCTCCCCCAGGCTTGCCGGATTCCCACCCCCACCCCCATTGCTTCGTGCGGCTCCCCACACACACACACACACAACCCCCCGCCCTAGGTCACCTCCGCTCTGCCTACTCCCCTGAACAGGCCGCCGCTCCGCTTCTCCCCCCCCCTCAGGCGAGGGAGAGGCAGCGCCTTCAGGGGAGCAGACAGAGCGGAGGTGAGCGAGGGTGGGGGGAGCGCAGGAAGTAACGGGGGGAAGGGGAATAGGAACTGCTCCCCGCCCCAGCTCGCCTCTGCTCCACCCGAGCTGTTTCCCGCGCGGCAAGCCTGGGAGGGAGGGGGGAGAAGCGGAGCGGCGGCGGCGGCGGCGGCGTGCTCGGGAGCAGGCAGAGCGGAAGCGAGCGGGGGCACATTTCTAGGGGCGGGATGGCCGGCGCCGGGATGCCGCCCCTAGAAATGTGCCACCCCAAGCACCTGCTTGTTTTGCTGGTGCCTAGAGCCGGCCCTGCCACCAACTCCTGTAACAAACCCCTAACTTATGTCTGCGCTATTGAAGTCCTCAAGTCGTGGTTTAAAGACTTCAAGTCCTACACCAAGGCTTATTCTCAGTGGTGCTGATACAGTGCAGGCCATGGTGATACTGCTGGTAGAACAGTAAACTGAACTCCCTCCTGCCCCTTCCAGTGGAAAGTCAGACATCCCACAAGCACTCCCTGAAAATGCTGTCCGTGGTGCTCTTCGACAGAAGATGGGGCTTCATGTCCCAGGGCGGGTGGGAGTGATGAATAGAGGCTGTGACGGCCCCTGCAGTCACTGTACTAACTCACAAGTGCTTTGGGGGAAACAAAGAACTCCCAGAATCCAATTGCCTGTATCTGCCCTGTACATCAAAGCCAATGCCCCTTGTTCTTGCTCCTTCTAGAATGTGCCCTTGAAGATGAAACCTATGAAGATGGAGCTGAGACCCAAGTGGAGTGCAACCGCTGTGTCTGTGCCTGTGGGAACTGGGTGTGCACTGCCATGACCTGTGAGGGTAGGTACAACCTGCAAAGGGCTGGGGCAAGTAGGAAGTTACAGAGGAAGTTTTGTCTTCTGGTTTATGCAAGGCACTGGGTTTCTGGGCCTGTGACTTCTATTCCCAGCTCTTCCTCGCAATCACTGTAAGACCTTGGGCAAGTCACTTGCCCTCTATGTGCCTCAGTCTCCCCAGCTTCTGTAAAATAGGGATTATGATGCTGTCCTACTCCAGAGAGAGGTTAGGAGACTTAATTTATGACGGTTAGAGAAGAGCCTTGAGAGCCTTCAAATAAAAGCTCTTACAGAAGGAAAAAGAATTATTATTTGTGTGAAGAGAAGTATCCTTTATAATGAAACTTGACTGATCATCCATCTCTTGTCCCTTGTGGTGTCTCCTCATATCAGTTTCAAGCTCTGAGAGCAGAGCTACAGATGGGGAAGCCCCAGTGGGTTTCTTAATTGGACGCCTTACGTCAGGAGGATCAACTCATCTCACAGAGTTCGTTGCGCATTGGAAGCCAGTTGGTCCCCCTGTGTAAGACTTTGGGAAATGCTTTATTCTCTTGATAAACTGGGCTCTCCCTCACAGCGCTGCTCTGCATTCTTCTGGCCTCCCTGCTGCTTCTGAAGGGCCTTTGCATGGAAACAGCACCTCTGTTTCTTAAGAACACATTACCTCTTAAGACTGTCGGTAGCATGGTAGCTCCCACTGAGAGAGATGCCAGCACCATGAACAGATGTGGAGATAGTGAAACAGTAACAAGTGTTAACAGAATTACTTCAAAAATTAATTCAGTGCTACACAGTAGAGGCCTCTGAATTGATTCACCCCAATGAGCAGTTTCCTTTTGCCCCTAGTAACAAGAATTCCTGATTCAGAGAAGATGCTGTTTTAGTCCTGATGCTGTTGCTTAGGGAGTTGTGGATCCCATTGTGTTATGAGGCAGGCCCACACGGTTGGGTGGCTGGGAGAGAGACTGTACCTGCTGCCTGCCCAGTGCTAGCATCAGAGGTGGCTGCAAGACACCCAGCATGGCCACCTAGCATGGGTCGTTGAAGTGGAGGGAGAAAACAAGTAGCTTGCAATGGGCTAACAATTCTCACCCTTTCTGCCTGTGTCATAGCTGTGGTGGGACCAAAGGCTGCTGTCAGAGGAGTAAGCAGACCAAAGGGGCATGAGAGTCAGGCAGATCTGAATACCAATAAATGAGCAGAAAGCATGTCCATTAAGTGAAATTAAATATCATTGGGCTTCGCTACATTCCCTGAGAGAGGTCCTGAATAAGCAGATGTGCCAATTACATGGAGTGTGTCGTGTGTATTTCTATCTGCCCAAGATTTGTTTAGCCAGAGAAGGCGTCAGAACTAGCCACTGGCTTTCTTTTTCAATAATAAGCAGGGAGGGTAGAGCCTAGTTCATTTCTGATGTATTTATCTTTTACTCTTGGGGGAGTTGTATGAATGCACACCTCATGTACCCCAGGATGGGACAGACTCCTTCCTCTTTCCTGACAGCAAAGAAGAAGGGGTCAGAGCTCATCAGCTCTCACTTCTCCAGACAAAGCAAGCCCCAGTGAGCCTGAGATCTGTTGTAGCATGACACAGGCTGAACCCACCCTGGCTCTCTCCTGGCCTCCCACCTCTGTATCACCATCTGAGAGCTGTCCTAACACCTGGGATGGCTCTAAACTTCACTTGTGTTTGCAGGGAAGAACCAGAAGGTGCCTGTAGGGGGGCAGCAACCCGAGGAGGAGCTGACTGAGGAGGAGCTGGCCAGATACGTTCAAGAACTGCAAAAGCATCAGGTTAGGATGGAATCTCTTTGTCCAGAATCTGTGTTGGAAATTTCTCCTTGCTAGAGACCTTCTTCCTCTGGATCTCAGATATTTCCTAGCAAAGACGGGGAGTGCACTGGCTCATGGTAAGGGGAACTCCCTATCTCCCTTTGGGATGGTCCCTCCACGGCAGGGGTGAGGCACATTTGATGGAGGTAGTTTGAGGGGTGAGCCTGCTGCTGCCCATGTTGTACTGTCCTATAGAGAAACAGAAGCCTTCAGTCTGCTGGCACCTCTCACCAGCATTAATGTGGAACCGCAGGGCCTCAATCTAATGCTCTCTCTCTCTGCAGGAGACGGCTGAGAAGACCAAGCGAATGAGCACCAAAGAGATGTAAGGGGCCTCCTCACTGGAGGAGCCCAAGGGACAGGCCAGATCCACTGCCCTGTCCTTCAGCGCCGAGCTCAGTATGCACAAGTGTCTGCTACAGTTGCCCAGTCACGGATATTTACGTTGTTTAGCGATGAGGTTTTTGTTTTGTTATTAAAAAAGGAAGCAGGGGAGGGGAGCACAGTCCACCTGGTCGGGGGAGTCACTGCTGGAGGCTGGTGAGGACAGGAGGGAATTACAGCAGCCTCCAGAATACCCCTCACAGAGGACGTCTTAAGGCAATGAGCAGGGAATTCTGTGCCAAAAGGAAAACCTGGGGAAGGGGGAGGTAAGTGCTGGGGGGGGTGTTAACCTCCTGGGAATCTTCCAATTTCTAGGGTTTAGTGTGCACCCGCCTTGGCAGCAGGAACATGTAAGGGAAAGTTCTGTGGCTGAGCATGCATCCTGTGGGGAACAATCAGCCAGGGATGTGGCCTCAGGTCACCACCATCTTCTTGTCTTACCTGTACCTTTCTGCCTTCTCCCAACCTCCTCCTCTCCTGTTCTCCTTTCTGTCCTTTCCCCATCCTCCCTGTCCACCTGGCACTGTCCTTCCCCTTCCAGCTTCCATGGGCCTCACCTCAGGCATCTCCCCTTGGGCTAATTGACTTTACTTGACTCCTGGAGTTCCTAGTGAGCTGCCCAGCATCCTCCTCCCTGCCTGCAGCCAGCCAATCCCTAGCAGCTCCTCCAACGCCTTGTGGGCTCCAAAGTCACACTATTCCCTTTGTTGTCCTCCTAGCCCCCTATCTCTCCAGTCCTCTCACAAAGGTGCTACATTACCGTATTTTCCCTTATCACACATCCTTTTTTTTTTTTTTTTTACAACTTTATTTTCTAGGGTAGCAACTGAGCTTTTGTATTTTTAGGCAGTAGCTTTAGATCTTTCAAGAAAGCAAAACCATTGGTTTTGCTGGTTGCTTTTGAAAGTGCTGCGATTCCTGTGCACGGTTTGCATTTGCCTGTATCCAGTATGTACAATCAGAACAGCTTCTAAGCCCAAAGCTTCAGGGCACTTCTCAGCTTGGTGCTGCAGTGTCCCTCACAGTGGACAGGGTATAGTAAATATAAAGGGGTTTCTTCATTGAGGCTGCTGGACGCAGACAGACCCTGTGGGTCTTTCTCTGGTTCTCTAGTTTGCAGACTATCCCATCCTGTGCTGCCAGGTTTTACTGCACGAGGTCTCCCTAAATCACATGAATGCCTGGAAGGGAGTACAGGCTAATACACTAAACAAAGGACAGAGGGACTGTCCAATATTTAGTTTGCTATCTAGCTAGCCCTTTTAATACATCTATCAGCTGCAGCCTGCAATGTGAGTGATCATCTCTCTCCCTCTGTCAAATTCAAGGGTAAATCAGCCAGATTGTCTCTGGCCTGTATTCTGAGGTTCCACCTGAATTGGGTTAAGATCAGGGACCTGCGCACATCCCCCTCTGGCAGCCTGCCAGGCCTGTGTGCTCAGATCAGTCCATCTCTGACCATTGTAGCTTCCCTTTCTGGATCATTTTCTTTTGGCCACTTTTTTTCTTCTCTGAACACTGGGCCTAGTTACAACTGTGATACTCTTTGAGGGAATGGTATTGTGTCAGTGACCCCGTCCCCTCAAGCCCAATGGGTTCTCCTGTTATATTCAACTTTACTTCATATACACACACATACACACCCATTTCCCTGTTCCAGTTATGCTTTGGTGCACATTCCCAGTCATTACACTTAGGCTGAGTCAAGATGATTCTGGCTTCAGTCTTCTCCCTTTGAATAAGCTGAACAATCACCTCATGCCCGGCACTCCCTAGTGATTACTCAAGCAAACCTCCCATTGGCCTCAGTTAGAGTTAGTTCTGCTTGAGGCAAGATGAGCAAAGTTGAGCTGTAGCCTTCCCTTTATTCAAAGCACTTTCCAGGCAGAGAAGGGGAAGAGTCAGTTAGTGTAGGGAAAGAAGAAAGCTTGAACTGTGGTACAGTTATCGGCTAGTCTCTTGTACTGTTGTCTTGGTCTTGATATTGCCACTGTCTCTTCATACCATGGACTTCAGAGAGACAGGGCCAGACGCTGATCTCAGTTATACCTGTGTAACTCTAAGGTATCTCCATTGACTTCAGTGCAGTTACTCCAGATTTACACCAGCAGGAGATCAGAATCTGCCCACAGTGCTTCGAGGCTTTGGAGTAACTAAGACAGTGAGCTGATTCTGACTCATGTTGGTGTAAATCAGGAGCAGTGTCAATGGCATTACATCAGATTTACACTGGAGTAGGTGAGAAGTGAATTAGTCCCTAGAACGCAGGGGGGGATGACACCCAGTTTGAGGGGGGGAAAATGCTACTCTGGGAATTCAGAGTGAAATGATTTTTGTTCCCTCTCCCTCATTAGTGATATCAGAGGAATTGGTGAAATGGGAGTACCCGATGGACATGTCCCCTACTCTTCCCACCTACTCTACAAATGGATGTATAGAGCACATTGGGTCTGGAGTCACTGGCACACTGTTTTAATTCTTTGCCTTAGTCTGAAATAGTGAAAGTAGCTCATACCTCCCACCTCCTTTCCTACCACCTTCCAGCTGAGACCACTTACCCCATTAAAGTGCCTTAGGGAAAATGCAACAACATGCCTTAAAAAGCAAACATTTTCATCAGTGGGAAGAACAGCTTATTTCCCAACCAGTAAGATCCCAAAGTAGGAAGGGTCAGCTGAGGAGCCAAGTATGTGCAGTGAGGAGGGGGGGCATCAAACTGTGGCTGAAGGCGTTATGCAGTTTGCAGAGTTTTATGCAACATGGCCTGTGAGAATCCTCCAATTTACTGTAGGTGTGTAGGCTGTGAAGACTACAGGTCCCAGCATGCAATGCAGTCAGGCTGCTCAGGTCAACGTGGAACATTGCATGCTGTGATCTGTAGTCTCAACAGCATGATCCTAATAAAACAGTAGCCGCAATCTGCTCCAGTTTATGCAAAATATGTGGTACCCCCTGACAAGCCACAAGAGTGACCCTTGGTGAGGCAAAGTCTGGGAGATTTCACTGCCACACAGATCAAAGCAGGACAACTGGGCCATAGTTAATTGCTCTCTGTAGAGACAGGGCTGCCTCCTACAGAACCTTTTCATTTCCTTTGTGTTCCCTAAGAAGAAAAATATCATTTAAGATGTAACGTGTTGAAAACACTGCTGGTTTCAAGGGCTGTTGTACCCACATGGTGCATGAACATCTCGCAAGTCGAAGGGTGTGGCCCCAGTATGCTATATAAGGAACAGCCCTACCCAGGCTGAGTGGTAAAAAACCGTATCACACAACAGACTTTTCTATCTCGAATTCCTAGGGTGTGATCTGGCCAGTGAGTCAGGAAAATGCCAGTTCTCTAGGATATTCGCTGTAGAGTCTGCAAGGGGCGGGAAAGGCATTTTTTACAAAGGCCAACACAAAATAACCCCTTCTTTCTTTCTCTCTCCCTTGTGTATGTGTGTGAAATTTATCAGTATTCTGTAGGTTTCATTCGTGCACTTATGTTACTTGGTTTTGTATTTTTTGTGGGGAGGGAGTTGGATATAACTGCCAAATAAACAAAACAAAATCATAATGTTTCATTTGTTCCTTTTTTTTATTTTAAATAAGACCAAAGTACAATCCGCTTTAGGGTTTCTGAGCTCCCTTGACAGTCCTCCCAATCGCTCTTCCTTTCTCAGCAATAAAGATAAGAGTGTTCATTATTTGCACTTGCAGACTGTAACTGCTTTCCAACAAGGCTCAAAGCACTTTACAAGGTGAGTCACTATCATTACCCCATGTTATAAATGGGGAAGCTGAGGAAGGGATTTGCCCACAGTCATGCAGAGAGTCGAGGGTAGAGAAGGGAATAGAACCTAGAAGTCCTGAGTCCCAGTCACTTGCTCTAGTCATTAGTTGCTGCTGCCTCCCAGTCTGCTCCATGCCCCCTTCCCAATCTGCTCGTTCAGTTACTCATGCAATGGAGTCAAAAAAGGAGGCCAGCAAATTTCTCACCATGATGTATCTGTACAGTACCAAGCATGAGGGGGCCCAGCCGGGATGTGACCACAAGATCCGTATTTAGTAAGGATCCAAGGGCCTCCCTTCTCCATGCGCTGTGGGTGGGTTGGTCGGGCAGAACAAACCCATGGCCAAACGGCGCAGGATTTTTACTCCTAGCACTGACATTGATTCACTGTTGTGTTTGGAGGACAGTACAAAAGACTCCATGCCACTATCGAGCATTCAGTACCACACACAGCATGCCTACGTGACCTTGAGCAAGTCACTGCATCGTTCTGTGCTGGGGGTGATCAAAGTACCCTACATGCGGGTTGGCGGGATCAATGAATTGATGTTTGTAAAATGCGTATTATTCTCTCCCCCCTTCTCCACGTCGGGGTAGTTCTCCCGGACCTGAGACAGAGCTTTACATAGCTAGCAGAGTGCATGTACCAGCCCCACCACCCCATCTCACACTTGCAGCTGTCCCGCACAGCAGGGGCCCCCGTAGTCACAGGTTTCATAGCTCCTGAAGCAGGCTCTGACCTGTAGGGGTTTGCATCCATTCTGTGTCTTGTGCACCAAGGTACTGTTGTGAAACTACAGGCATCGTTGGTGCCTGCTGCTTGCAAAGGCAGGTCTGAAGTCGGCACCTCATCCTTGTAGTGCTGTAAGCTGCAGGGAGTATTCGAAAGAATCCACAGCAGGCACATGAGAGGGAAAATCATGTGGCAAAGCCACTTTCCAGCCCATCATCCCAAAACTATTGCTCCAAAACTCAGCCACGCTGGAGCCATTTGTGTACTCAGTGGGCAAAAGTCTCAATGTGCACGAACTCTCTATTTCCTCCAGCTGCCATGGCCACGCCTCCTTCCAGGCCAACCATGCCCATTTTTGTCTGTACTGCCGCCCAGTGGAGGGCAAGTTGCAGCCCCTTATGCCACAGCCAGTGCCTGCTCGCTGCGTTTCTATCACCAGGGCCCATGTGTCCTGTCAGAAAATGAGGTGAACCCATCCCTTGACTTATGCCACTGTGCTTCACTGTCACTTTTCCCTATTGGTGTCACTTACCCTCATCCTGCCGGCTCTCCCAGTGTGTTTAAGTCCCTCTGGAATTTCACATGATCCACTGTAGTTTTTACCAGGTGAAGCTACATTGTGCGAGTAACAAACATCACCAGCTCAATGGCCAGTCCCCCCCTCCAAATGATTCAAAAATGTACAATAGATAACATATTCAACCCCCTTCCACTCCATGGAGCAACTCAATACATGCCTTTCTTTACTGTCACCTAACCAAGTGTCATTTACAGAAGTTGTTGTTCCTTACCCAGCAGTTATGCAGGTCCCTTAATACCCACTTTTGAGGAACCTTATCAAAAGCTTCATGAAATCTCAGGTAAATTATGTCTAGTTGGTCACTTTTATCTATCTTATTAACATTTTAAAAAAGCAAAAATACCCTTTAATGGGCTTAAGGGGTGCAATAATCACAGATGCCAGGCTGGTTTGCCTCTATCAAACTATACTTACCAAAATGTTTAACTACTCTTTACAGCTGTTCCCCTCATATGGAGGTGAGGCTTGAGGTATGTAATTCCTGGGATCCTGTTTGGATCATTTTTAATAATTCCATTTAATAACCTTTCAGCTTTCCCCCCCAAATTTGATAGACTATTAACGATACACAGTTAAGCACTCAAAAGTTAAAAAATACCAATGTTAAGGCTGAACAAACAACCTTAACTCTGCCAGCTTTTGTGCAAGCTATTACAAAATAGCCTTTAATTATATGCTCACATTCTAGTGCTTAGATAATATAACATCATATCTTTTTTTCCACAATCTTAAATACATACATGTAGCATCTTTAGCCACGGTATATTATCCTGTGTATGCAACAGTTTGTAAGAACAGATGCTTGGAGTGCCTGTCTCATTTGCTGTGTACTTTGCAAGCTAGAAAAAACTAAATGATATTATATGGTCTTACATGACAAATAGCAGGTAATCATCTAAAGACTACAATTTGAGCAAAGGGGCAGAGTTAAGGTTGTATAAGCAAGCATAACTTTGGCATTTCCTGACATTTGAATGCTTAACTGTGCAACATTAAGTCTCTTAACATAGTTTCTTCTTTGAGTGCTTGTTCATGTCTATTCCAATCAGGTTCCATGCTGTGAGGTGGAGTAACTCGAGGTTCGGGTGCTGGAGGTGGCCGTGATCCTGCGTGATTAGGTCCGGGACGACTGGTAGGGTGACTGGAGTTGCCACGGACATTCCTGGAGCGATGTGAACCAGTGCTGGTGTGGCCAGGCCAAAGCTATCAATATCACTAGGGCTCGGTCCCTGTGGATCTTGAGGAGCACCCTGTGAACGAGAGGAACTGGCAGGAACGTGTATAGGAGACAGCCTCCCCATGGAAGTAGGAAGGCATCCGCGACGGAGCCTGGGCTCGTGGGGCTGTGACTCAGGAAGGAACAGAATAGCTGACACTTCCTGTTGCAGTGCATGGCAAACAGGTCTACTTGGGGAAAGCCCCAGTGTTGGAAGATTGAGCTCACTATGTCTGGCCAGAGGGACCACTCGTGGCCGTGAAAAGACCTGCTGTGACAGTCCGCCAGCTCATTCTGTATCCCAGGGAGGTCTGATACCTGCAGGTGTATCAAGTGCGCTACACAGAAGTCCCACAGCATGAGGGCTTCCTGGCACAAGGGAGAGGCACGTGCACCCCCCATTTGTTGATATAAAACATTGCCGTGGTGTTGTCCATGAGGACTGATATACATCCGCCTGAAAAATGGGCTCTGAAAATCTGGCAGCCAGGTGCACCGCTCTCAGTTCTCTGATACTGATATGCAGAGTGAGGTCCGCCAGGGCCAGAGGCCTTGTGACCTGAGGTTTCCCAAATGTACCCCCCATACCAGATCTGACGCATCTGTCACTAATGAGAGTGATGGCCTGGGGCTGGTGAAGGGGATCCCTGCACATACTACCTGTGGGTCGAGCCCCCACAGGAGGGAGTCTAGTATCAGGCAAGGCAGGGTTATGATCCTGTCCAAAGCGTCCCGAACTAGTCGATATACTGACACTAGCCGTGGGCGAAGCCTGAGTCTGGCATGCTGTACTACGTAGGTACAAGCAGCCATGTGCCCTAGGAGCTTCAAGCAATTCCTTGCTGTAGTGGTGGGGAACTGCCCGAGGCCCCGTATGATGTCGCCCAGTGACCGAAACCTGGCTTCTGGGAGGTATGCCCTGGCTTGAGTCGAGTCTAGCACTGCCCCTATAAACTCAATCCTCTGCACAGGGGACAGTGTCGATTTGGCCTCATTTATAAGGAGACCCAGTTTGTCTAATGTCCTTCTTATGAAGGCGACCTGCGCCTCCACTTGAGATCTGGAGTGGCCTTTTTTATCAGCCAGTCGTCAAGGTGCAGGAACACCTGTACCTGCTGCTTGCGCAGGAATGCCGCCACGACTGCCATGCACTTGGTAAACGCCCGAGGTGCCGCTAACAGGCCAAATGGGAGGACAGTAAACTGATAGTGGCTGTTGTTAACCACATACCTGAAGTATTTCTATGAGGAGGAATTATTGCTATGTGAAAATACATGTCCTTCAAGTTGAGGGCAGCATACCAGTCCCCTGGATCTGATGAGGGGATAATGGAGGCCAAATGCGGAACCTGAGTTTTTTGACGAACTTGTTGAGTTCCTGCAGGTCCAGGATGGGCCTGAGGCCACCCTTGGCTTTCAGTATTAGGAAATACTGGGAGTAGAAGCCCTTGCTCCTTTGCTCCTGAGGAACCTCTCCCACTGCCCCTACCGAGAGGAGCTAGTGCACTTCCCATGTAAGAAGTTGCTTGTGAGAGGGGTCCCTGAAGAGGGACGGGGAAGGTGGGTGGAAGAGTGGGAGGGCACAGAATTGGATGGAATATCCCCTCTCTACCATGTTGAGCATCCAGCAGTCCAAGGTGATATGGGACCATGCACAGTAAAAGGAGGACAGTTGGGACGAAAAAGTAAGAGAAGTTGGATCCAGTTTCAGTACTGATGCACCGTCCTCGACCACACCCTCCTAGAGACCTGCAACCAGGAATGTGAGGCTGCATCTGCTGCATCCAGTGCTGCCTGTAGGGACACTCGGGAAACCAGCTTTCCCTCCTCCACCACCAATACTGAGAACTCTGTGCGAGAGTCCTGCAGCAGGAGCTCTGCAAACTTGGCCACTGCAGCGCAGGTGTTGTGTGTGTATCTGCTCATGATGGCCTGTTGGTTTGCGATACAGAGCTGTAGTCCCCCAGTGGAATAAACCTTCCTGCCAAAAAGGTCAAGTTTTTTTGCCTTCCTATTCTTAGGGGAGGGGTCCTGGTAGCCCTGGCACTCTCGCTGATTTGGCTGCATCAACCACCAGGGAATTGGGGGAGGGTGGGGGGGTGTATTGATAGCTTCAGCCTGGCCACACCAGCACTGGTTCACATCGCTCCTGGAAATGTCCATGGCAACTCCGGTCACCCTACCACTTGTCCCAGACCTAATCACGCAAGATCACAGCTGCCTCCGGCACCTGAACCTAGAGTTGTTCCACCTTACAGCATGGAAGCTCCATGGCTGAACACCAAGCTGTCCTGCTCTGATCAAGTCAGACAAGTTCTCCTGAGCAATAGAAAGCCCTCCACAAGGGCGACGGACCTTGCCAAGTGGAAGAGGTTCTCCTTCTGGTTGGAGCAGCACCGTCAGTCTCTGACGCGCGCCTTGGTGCCATTTATACTGGACTACCTCCTCCATTTTAAGCAACAAGCACTGTCCATGTCATCAATAAGGGTTCACTTGGCTGCCATCTCCACCTTCCATCTGGGCACAGACGGCTACTCAGTCTTCGCAAATCCAATGGTCAGCGATTTCCTTAAAGGTCTCAACAGACTATCCCTGCAAGTACGAAAGCCTATCCCAGCTTGGGACCTCAATCTAGTCCTTTCCAGACTTACGGGACCACCATTTGAACCACCGGCGACGTGCTCCCTGCTTTATCTCTCATACAAGGTGGCATTTCTGGTGGTGATAACCTCAGCTAGGAGAGAGTCGGAGCTCAGGACCCTTACATCAGAGCCCCCTTACACGGTATTCCATAAGGACAAGGTTCAGCTCAGACCTCACCCGGCCTTTCTCCCAAAGGTTGTCTGCCAGTTTCACATCAACCAGGACATCTTCCTCCCAGTATTCTACCCTAAGCCGCACTCCAGCAGCAGGGAGCAGAGGCTTCACTCATTGGATTCCGTGGGGCGCTAGCCTTCTATATCAAGAGAACGAAGCTGTTCCAAAAGTCTGTCCAGTTATTCGTGGCCGTGGCCGACACAATAAAAGGCCTCCCTGTCTCATCACAATGTATCTCATCATGGATCACATCATGCATTTGGGAGTGGTACAACTTGGCAAAGGTGCCGGCTCCGCCAATCACTGAGCACTCCACCAGGGCTCAGGCCTCCTCAGCAGCATTCCTGGCGCAGGTCCCCACACAGGAAATCTGCAGGGCAGCAACGTGGTCCTCTATACACAGTTTCACCAAGCACTATGCGATCACTCAGCAGGCCAGAGACGACGCGGCCTTCGGACGAGCCGTGCTCCAATCAGTGGATGACTCCGACCCCACCTCCTGAATTTAGGCTTGGGAGTCACCTGATTGCAATGAACATGAACAAGAACTCGAAGAAGAAAAAACAGTTTCTCATCTTCTCGTAACTGTTGTTCTTCAAGATGTGTTGTTCATGTCCATTCCAATACCCACCCTCTGACCCCTCTGTCAGAGCAGCTGGCAAGAAGGAACTGCCGGGATGGCAGGTCGACAGGGTCCTATATTGGTTCCATGAAGGCACGACTCCAGGAGGCGCCCAGGCCGACCCTATGGACGTTTCTAAGGGGAAAATCTTCCAGCTGGCATGCACGTGGCGAGCACACACCTGATTGGAATGGACATTGAAAACACATCTCAAAGAACAACAGTTACAAGAAGGTAACCATATTTTTCCCCAGTGGAATTTCCTGGGATTTTAAGGAAAAAATAAATTCCATTACCTGAAACAATTTGGCTAGATGGCATTAGAATACTCTGCCCTGCACAAGGTGTGCACTCAGCGACACAAGTACCCCTGTGTCCTTTAAGCCTTTTATACCTCCACCTCTGGTTCCTCCTCCTTCCCTCAGCCTTTCTCCCAATCATTGGCTCCTTCTTTCACCTCCCAACCTCCAGTTCCCATTGAGATTCCCCTTTTGTATGGAGTTCCGCAGCTACAGAGAATACTCCGTCCTGTGTGCTTTCTGAGGTCCACAGGAAAAGGGATTCTTTGTTACTTTTCTGCAAAATTCCTGAGCTCTGCAGAAGAGGAAATACTTTGTACCTGATCCCCCACAAAGTTCCTGGGCACCTTCTGCCAGTGAAAGAGCCAGTGCACATGGGCATAGTGTAGTGCAGCTGTCTTCTCTCCACACACTGGGAGAAGTGCTAAAAATGGATCTATATGGAAGCTGCATGTAGAAAGTGTGATTTTTTTCACCAGATGCTCAAAGGGGGTTTCCCCTTAATGAGGGCTCTTATCCCAGCCAAATGTCACTGTTCTGCTCCTAATATTTTTTTCCTCCACTCTTTCTTGTCTTAAATGGTTGAACCATTTTACCTCAAATTTGACAGGGGGCAAAAAAGTTCCGTTTGAGCAGGCTTAGAAAATTTCAACCTGCTACCTCAGACCTTTGGGAAGTTCTGCACAACCAAATGTAGGATATTAGAATGCAACAACCCTCACAACACACTACAGCTACAATCCTTCATACTTCTATAGCATATTTCAGCGGAGGACTTCAAAGCACCCTGCATACATTCATTTATTAAGCCTCCCAACTGCAGAGTGAGGTAGGTAATTAATTATTTGTTTTTTTCATTTATGGGTGGGGAAAACAAAAACACAAAGAAGTGAAGTGACTTTTTCAGAGCCACGAGCCTGCAAACACTCATAAACAGACATAACTTTACTGTAGTGTGACCAGACAGCAAATGTGAAAAACTGGGATGGGGGGGGGGGGTAATAGGCGCCTATATAAGATAAAGCCCCGAATATTGGGACTGTCCAAAATCCAGACATCTGGTCACCCTACTTTACTGATAGGCCCATTTAATTAAGCCCATTTCTACCCTACAGGTTTTACAGGGACACAGCTACGGCGCTGCAGCTGTGCCCCTGTAGCACCATGGTATAGATGCTTCCTACAGAGATGGAAGTGGGGTTTTGGTCACTGTAGTTAATCTACTTCCCCAGTAGCTAGGTTGATGGACCGATTCTTCTGTTGACCTAGCTGCATCTACACCAGGGGTTAGGTCAGCTTCGCTGTGGTGCTCAGGGGGTGTGAAGTTTTCACACCTGAGTGACATAGAATCATAGAATATCCGGGTTGGAAGGGACCTCAGGAGGTCATCTAGTCCCAACCCCCTGCTCAAAGCAGGACCAACACCAACTAAATCATCCCAGCCAGGGCTCTGTCAAGCCTGACCTTAAAAAAACCTCAAAGGAAGGAGATTCCACCGCCTCCCTAGGTAACCCATTCCAGGGCTTCACCACCCTCCAGTGAAAAAGTTTTTCCTAATATCCAACCTAAACCTTCCCCGCTGCAACTTGAGACCATTACTTGAGACATAGCTTGGTCAAGCTAAATTTTAAGTGCAGACCACGGCTAAGCGTTTGCAGGATTGGAGCCTCAAGCCAAGTCTATATACAATTTTTTGTCAGTATAGCAAAGCTAGTCAGGGGTGTGAAAAAAACAACCACAAGCCAACATAGCTATGCTGACAAAATCCTTGGCGTACACGTAGCTATGCCCAAGAGAAGATGGCTTCTGGCAACATAGCTAATGCCATTCAGGGAAGTGGTGCTATGCTACTGACAGAACTCCTCCTTCTTTCAGCGTATGCCACGTCTATGTCTACCCTACAGCACGTAAGCCAGCAGAGCCCCCTAGTGTAGACGCAGTGTACACAGACAGAAGGGGTTTTTCTGCTGACACAGAAATACCACCTCCCTGAATGAGTGTACGCATCTACACTGGGGTTTTGTGGGCATAGGCATGTCACCTGGATGTGTGTGTGATTTTTTTCACACCCCTTACCAACAGAGCTATGCTGGGATAAATTTTAAGCGTAGACCAAGCCTTCATCTATACTAAGGGGTTCTGCCCGAACAGATGTTTTAACAGAACCTGTGTAGTGTAGACAAGGCCTAAGTCAGTGTCAGAACCAGGAACAGAAATCAGATCATACTGGGTCAGACCATGGTCCATCTTGCTCAGCCTCCTGTCTCTGATAATGGCCTCTACCAGAGCTGCAGGGGAATGAACAGAACAGGGCAATTATGGAGTGATCCACCCGTCTTCTTGTAGTCAGAGCACTCAGAGGTTTAGGGTTATCCCAAGCAGAGGATCTTGTATCTTGGCCAATAGGCATTTATGGACCTATCCTCCATGAACTTAGATAAGTTCTTTTTTGAACACTGTTATAGTCTTGGCCTTCACAACATCCTCTGGCAAGGAGTTCCATGGGTTGACTGTGCGTTGTGTGAAAAAATACTTCCTTTTGTTTGTTTTAAACCTGCTACCTATTAATTTCATTTGGTGGCCCCTAGTTCTTGTGTTATGAGAAGGAGTAAATAACACTTCCTTCTTCTTCGAGTGATTGTTCACGTCCATTCCAATTAGGTGTGCGTGCGTTGCTTGCATGGACGTCGGAAACTTTTCCCCTTAGCAGCTCCCGTCAGGATGGCAGGGGAGCCCCCGAGAGTGGCGCCTTTATGGTGGTGTATATAGTACCCTGCCAGCCCAACTCCCCTTCAGTTCCTTCTTACAGTCCATGACAGCATTAGAACGTGCTCTCTCGCTCACAAGCAATCCCTTAGCCTATTCAGTTTTCTAGTTAGAGTAGTTCTTCGATAGTTATCAAGTAGTTAAATACAGTTTGTAGTTTCAGGTGTCTGGGAACTAGTTCCAGCACCAGCCTTGGGCTGCAGGGTATGCTGCAAGCCCAGGGTTTCAAAGTTTGCGCCACTTACCGCAAGTCTATGCCTAACAGCGACCCCCCACGACTCCTGTCTCTGGTGTCTGGAAGAGGCACATCAGGCTGAGCGCCGCAAGATCTGCAAGGCCTTTAAACCATGCACTAAGAAAGAAAGAGACTTTCGTCTTAAGCAGCTGCTCATGGAGGCCGCGCTGCAACCGGCGGCCCCAGACCACCCGGCACCGGGCCCGGGTTCCTCGGTGAGAAGTGTCCTGGCATCGGTGCACGATCCGGCACTGCCCAGGCACCGTAAACCACCAGCACTGAGGCAGGCCAACCAACCTCGGCACCACTCGACCACTCCGGCACCGGCTAAGCATCATAAGAAGGGGGAAAGAGGGCGCTCTCCCCAAAGAGCAACCAAGAGGCATAGAGAAGCTCCTGGCAGGCAAAGACAAGATTCAGGCCCCCGCCAGGAGCCGGCACCATCAACTCAGGCGCCACAAGCCCTGTTGAGTCCGGTACCCAGCGACTTCAGTGCCAATGAGTGTCTGGAGGTGGTCCTGGAACCGCCCCCCACGCCCGACACATTTGAGGCAGCCAAGGACCTCATCAAGCTATCGGCGCCAAATCCCCTCCCATGCAGGGAGAAGCCTCTGGCACTGCCCTGGCGGGTGCCGTCCAAAAAAAAAACCAGCAATGGTGCGCCGCTCGAGGTCACTGATCCGGCACTGCTCATGGCACCATTCTCCTTCCCATTCGAGCTCGGCACAGCGCCACTCCCCAGCACCTGCGACCTAACACGAGGTTACGGCGCCAGAGGCAGACATACTCATGGCGCGCTCGCTGGCGTCTAGACACCGTTCCACGATGCCATCGGTCACCCAGCACTGGAGCGCGGCACCAACCACCTCCCCGGCACCGCATGAAAGGCATCAGTCCCGGACTCAGGACACCCAGTACCATTCGCAGTCCTTATCATTTCTGCACCAGTCCCCAACCCGCACCCTACGGCCGCTCAAGGATCGGCACCGCCTTGGTCCTCTCCATCGGCGTCCTCCGGCTCCGAAGCCGACTCTGGTAGCTCCAGCTACAGTAGACACCACAACATAGCTAGCAGAGAGTCCCACACAGCTTGGCAGACACAGTGGCCACCTCTGGGACAGTGGCCTTTTTGGACCCCATGGGCCTACTATCAAAACAGGGCACTCTTTCCAGAGCGTCTAGATCTGGACACTCCACGCAACACCACTCCAGGTCGCCACATAGGCATTCCTCGATTGCGAGAGAGGCAACGCTCTCTAGCCCGCCCTCGGATGCCCAAGAGTGGCCGACGGCGGCAGGTCCAGTGCCCGTGCCGTTACCGAGACAGACAACATCTCAGGAGGTGGCAGCCTCGTCGGGCCCCGACACGAGCCCAGGCCTATGGGGATTTACAGGATGGTCAGGATGAGAGCAACCGACAGCAACTCACGTCCTCCTCTTTCCCAGATGAAGCAGTGGCTGGTACATCAGTTTCAGGACCACCACCGATTGACCATAGGGCTCACCAGGTGCTTCTCCGCAAGATTGCCCTCAACAGGAAACTGTCGAACAGGAGGACCTGATGGTGGACATCCTAGCTCCTGAAGGTCCCTCCAGAGTCGCACTCCCTCTGATAAAGACCATTCAGAGCAATTACAATACTATCTGGCAAACCCTGGCTTCCATCACACCAATGGCCAGGGGGGTGGAAAGAAAATACTTCGCCCCATCCAAGGGCTACGAGTTCTTGTTCTGCCACCCAACGCCCTGCTTCCTGGTTGTTTCAGCAGTTAATGAGAAGGAACACCAGGGTCAGCAAGCCTCGGCTTCAAGGTCAAGGAGGCCAAATGCCTAGACCTCTTCAGCTGAAAGGTTAACTCATTGGGGGGCCTTCAACTATGCATAGCCAACCAGCAGGCGATCCTTAAAAGACACAATTTCAACTCTTGGACCGCTATGTCCAAGTTTAAGGATCGCCTGCCGCAGGACTCCCACTTGGAGTTTGCCATGTTAATCAAGGAAGGGAAGGCGGTAGCCAAAACATCGCTGCAAGCCTCCCTCAATTTGGCCGACTCTGTGGCCAGAACCATAGCCTCAGGAGTGGTCATGCGACGCTCAGCGTGGCTGCAGGTGTCAGGCCTCCCTCCCGAGGTCCAAAACACCCTCCAAGACCTCCCCTTCAAGGGCTCAGGCCTTTTTTCCAAGCAAACAAACTCCAGGCTACACAGCCTTAAGCACTCTAGGGCCATGGTGAAGGCGCTCGGGATGCATACACCAGCAACCCAGAGGAAGCCCTTCAAGCCCCAGCCTCTGCAGCAGAGGCAGTACCAACCTTGCCCAAGGCACGACCCATATCACAGACGGGGCAGGAATAATAGGCATAGACCGCCAAATAACACACCTAACCAAGGCCAGAATAAACCCCAGCCAGGGAACAAGCAAGGCTTTTGAAGGCACGCTCAAGGACAGCCTACCAACTCAGTTCCAGGATCCATCCCCCCAGTTTTTAAACCAGCTATCCCACTTCTACCATGCGTGGTCCCGTATAACATCGGACTGCTGGGTCCTACGCACAGTACAGGTGGAATACTCCCTCCAGTTCTCCTCCTTCCCTCCCTCCCACTCCCCTTCCCCATCCCTTTTCAGGGACCAGTCTTGGCCGTGGCAGCATTGGTACATGACCCTCCTAGGGCTGTCCATAGATGCCCCGATAGCCCTGCCCCTCTACCCAGATCTGATCACACAGGACCACAGGCACCTTCTCCACCTGAACCTACAGTCTCTGCACCTCATGGCTTGGAAGCTCCATGGCTAAATTCCATGGAGAGCTAGTGCTCTCAGCCAGTGAGACAGATTCTCCTTGGTAGTAGGAAACCTTCCACCAGGGCAACTTACCTGGCAAAGTTTTCCTGCTGGTGTGAACCCAAATATCTTCAACCGCTTCAGACTTCTATCCCGATTATTCTGGACTACCTCCTATACCTCAAGCAACAAGGCCGTCTCTTTCGTCCATCAGAGTGCACCTGGCGGCTATCTCAGCTTTCCATCTGGGGGAATCTGGGCTCTCAGTGTTCTCAAATCCCATGGTGTTGCGCTTCCTTAAAGGACTAGAGAGGGTGTATCAGTATTCTTGTCCACCAGTCCCAACTTGGAATCTGAACCTGGTCCTCTCCAAACTCATGAGCCCACCATTCGGGCCCCTGGCCACTTGTTCCCTCCTCTACCTTTCATGGAAGGTCACGTTCCTGGTGGCCATTACATTGGCAAGGAGGGTGTCTGAGCTGAGGGCTCTCACCTCTGAACCCCCTTACATGGTGTTTCATAAGGACAAGGTACAGCTCAGACCGCACCCTAAATTCCTCCCCAAGGTGGTCTCCCAATTCCACATGGGACAGGACATTTGCCTGACGGAGTTCTTTCCAAAGCCCCAAATGAGCCCGCATCACTGTGGCCTTCACACGCTGGATGTTCGAAGAGCCTTAGCATTCTACATAGAGCGCACAAGGCCTTTCTGCAAATGGACCCAATTGTTCGTGGCCATAGCCAATAGAATGAGGGGCCTTCCAGTTTCCAGGCAACGCATTTTGTCCTGGATCACGGACTGCATTTGCACGTGCTATGAGCTGGCCAAGGTGCCAGCCATCACGGCCCATTCGACCAGAGCACAAGCGTCTTTGACTGCCTTTCTGGTACAAGTCCCCATCCAGGAGATCTGTAAGGCAGATACTTGGTCATCAGTGCACACGTTGTTGTCAACCAACAGGCCAGAGAAGATACGGCGGTTGGCAGAGCTGTCCTCCAATCAATTGTTCCATGACTCCTATCTACCTCTGATGGTAAGCTTGGAAGTCACCTAATTAGAATGGACGTGAACAATCACTCAAAGAAGAAAAGACGGTTACTTACCTCTCGTAACGGCTGTTCTTTGAGATGTGTTGTTCACGTCCATTACAATACTCACCCCCTTCCCCTCTGTTGGAGTCAACGGCAAGAAGGAACCAAAGGGGGGGTTGGGCCGGCAGGGTACTATATACACCGCCATAAGGGCGCCACTCTAGGGGGCTCCCCGCCGTCCCAACAGGAGCTGCTAAGGGAAAAAGTTTCCGACGCTCGTGCACGCAACATGCACACACCTAATTGTAATGGACGTGAACAACACCTCTCGAAGAACAACAGTTACGAGAGGTAAGTAACCGTCTTTTATTTACTTTCTCCACGTCAGTCATGATTTTATAGACCTCTAAGTTATCCCCCCTTAGTCGTCTCTTTTCCAGCTGAAAAGTCCCAGTCTTATTAATCTCTCCTCATATGGCAGCTGTTCCATACCCCTAATAATTTTTGTTGCCCTTTTCTGAATCTTTTCCAATTCCAATGTATCTTTTTTGAGGTGGGGCGATGACATCTGTATGCAGTATTTAAGATGTGGGCGTACCATGGATTTATATAGCGGCAATATGATATTTTCTGTCTTATTATCTATCCCTTTCTTAATGATTCTCAACATTCTGTTCGCTTTTTTGACTGCCGCTGCACATTGAGTGGATGTTTTCAGGAAACTATCCACAATGACACCAAGATCTCTTTCTTGAGAGGTAACAGCTAAATTAGATCCCATCATTTTATATGTATAGCTGGGATTATGTTTTCCAATGTGCATTACTTTGCATTTATCAACATTGAATTTCATCTACCATTTTGTTGCCCAGTCACACAGGTTTGAGAGATCCCTTTGTAACTCTTCGCAGTCTGCCTGGGACTTAACTATCTTGAGTAGTTTTGTATCATTTGCAAATTTTGCCACCTCACTCTTTATCCCTTTTACCAGATCATTTATGAATGCGTTCACTAGGACTGGTCCCAGTACAGACCCATGGGGGACACCACTATTTACCTCTCTCCATTCTGAAAACTGACCATTTATTCTTACCCTTTGTTTCCTATCTTTTAACCAGTTACCAATCCATATGGGGACCTTCCATCTTATCTCGTGACTGCTTACTTTGCTTAAGAGCCTTTGATGAGGGATCTTGTCAAAGACTTTCTGAAAATCTAAGTACACTGTATCCACTGGGTCACCTTGTCCACATGCTTGTTGACCCCCTCAAAGAATTCTAGTAGATTGGTGAGGCATAATTTCCCTTTACAAAAGCCATGTTGACTCTTCCCCAACAATTTATGGTCATCTATGTGTCTGACACTTTTTTTCTTTACTATAGTTTAAACCAGTTTGCTGGGTACTGAAGTCAGGCTTACCGGCTTGTAATTGCCAGGATCACCTCTGGTGCCCTTTTTAAAAAATTGGCGCCACATTAGCTAACCTCCAGTCATCTGGTACAGAAGCCGATCTAAATGATAGGTTACAGATGACAGTTAGTAGTTCTGCAATTTCACATTTGAGTTCCTTCAGAACTCTTGGGTGAATACCATCTGGTCCTGGTGACTTATTACTGTTTAGTTTATCAATTCGTTCCAAAACCTCCTCTATTGACACCTCAATCTGGGACAGTTCCTCAGATTTGTCACCTAAAAAGAATGGCTCAGGTTTGGGAATCTCCCTCACATCCTCAGTCATGAAGACCAATGCAAAGAATTCATTTAGTTTCTCCGCAATGGCCTTATTGTCCTTGAGTGCTCCTTTAGCATCTCGATTGTCCAGTAGCCCCACTAGTTGTTTCACAGGCTTCCTGCTTCTGATGTACTTAAAATTTTTTTTGCTATTATTTTTGAGTCTTTGGCTAGCTGTTATGACATCACAAGAATCAAGAGAGGGAAAGTTTACCAATTGATTGGGGAAGGGCCTTTTAAAAGCTTGTGCTAAATATTGGGAGACCACCAGTGAGACCTGCAGTGCAATTAAATTTGATATTTCTGAGATTTCTCTGGTAAAAAACACTTAGAAAAAACTGTATGAAAAACCCTTTCATTGTGGCTTTATGCATCGTAAAGATGCATAAAAGAGCACAGCTCCATCTAATTCGTTACTAAGCTCAGTCTCTGTTAGGGCTAAAGGTTGATTTCTCAGGAAAAGTGCTCAGGAATGTCAATTTACCCATTGTGAAAACACTTTGCTGCTTATGCAGATAAGTGATAACTGATTACACATCTTTTAACCTGTGTCCAACGGGCCACAAATTGAAATCAAGGAGCTCAAATGCCCTGCTAAAGTAATGCCCAGTCATTGTGGGCTCAGACTGCATCAAGCGCTTACCTGCCAAACAACAATGTTCCTTTGGAACATTTCAGTCTAAGGCTGGCTGCTCTTCCTCAAGCAAGCATCAGATTAGGGAAGTTCCAATGGGAGCTGTTTACAGCAGATAGCCAATGAACCATTGAAGAACTCAATTTTTTACAAACAATGGGACAAATTCCCAGGAAAGTCTAAGGTAGTGTTCTCAACCAGAGGTACGTGTACCCCTGGGGGTACACAGAGGTCTTCCAGGGGGTATATCAGTTCATCTAGATATTTGCCTAGTTTTACAACAAGTTACATAAAAAACACTAGTGAAGCCAGTACAAACTAAAATTTCAAACAATGACTTGTTTACACTGCTCTATATACTATACACTGAAAAGTAAGTACAGTAAAAGCTTTTTTATCCAGCATGTTGGTGGAATGGGAGGTGCTGGTAAATGAAAAATGCCACTTAACTAAGAGGGAGGGAGTTTGGTGCAGGAGGGGGCACAGGGCTGGGGCACAGGATGGGATGCGGGTGTGGGCTCTGGAAGGGAGTTTGGGTGTGGCAGGGGGTGCAGGGCTAGGGGTTGGGGCACAGGAGAGGGTGCAGGGTGCCAGATCTGGGGGGCAGCTCTGTCCTGTCCTGCCTGCTCCTAGGTGGAGGCACAGTTAGGCGACTCTGCGTGCTGCCTCCAACCACAGGCACCTCCCCTGTAGCTCCCACTGGCTGCGGTTCCTGACCAATGGGAGCTGGGAAGCCAGTGTTCGGGGCGGGGCCTAGGAGCAGCCAGGACAGGTCGCTGCTTCCGGGGAGCCACACGGAGTCAAGTAGGGAGCCTGCCAGCCCCGCACCAACCAGACTTTCTATGAAGATTAGAAATGCCGGTTTATGGAGCTTTCCAGTTGGTACAGGACCGGATAACACAGCTTTTACTGTACAATATTTATATGCCAATTTATTTATTTTTATAGTTATATGGTAAAAATGAGAAAGTGAGAAAATTTTCAGTAATAGTGTGCTGTGACACTTTGGTATTTTTATGTCTGATTTTATAAGCAAGTAGTTTTTAAGTGGGGTGTAACTTGGGGATTTGCACAACAAATCAGACGCCTGAAAAAGGTACATTAGTCTGGAAAGATTGAGAGCCACTCATCTAAGGGACTCTCAGCATCTTGTACTTTTTTCTAGGCTCCTCAATGTTGCACTAAGGCTGTGTCTATGTTTACACTTAAACCACTACATCAGCACAGCTGCAGCTACACCGCTGGAGCACTTCTGGGTAGACACTTGCTATAGCAGTGGGAGGGTTCTCCCATCCTTATAGTTACTCCACTTCCCTGAGAGGTGCTAGCACAGGGGTGGGCAAACTTTTTGGCCCAAGGGCCACATCAGCGTGCAAAACTGTATGGAGGGCTGAGTAGGGAAGGCTGTGCCTCCCCAAACAGCCTGCCCCCTGCCCCCTGAGAACTCCTGACCCATCCAACCCCCACTGCTTCTTGTCACCTGACCGCCCCCTCCTGGGACCCCACCCTCTATCCAACCTCCCTGCTCCCTGCTCCCTGTCCCCAGACCCCTATCCACACCCCCGCCCCTTGACAAGCCCCCCGGGACTCCCACACCTATCCACCCCTCCTGCTCCCTGTCCCCTGACTGTCCCCCCGACCCCTAGCCACACCCCTTCCCCCTGACAGGCCCCCTGGGACTCCCATGCCCTATCCAACCCCCCCCCTGATCCCTGTTCCTTGACCCCCCCCAGAACCTCCACCCCATCCAACCTCCTCCTGTTCCCTGTCCCCTGACTGTACCCCGGGACCCCCTGCCCCTTATCCAACACCCGCCCTTACCATGCCACTCAGAGCAACAAGAGCTCACAGCCCCGCCACCTGGACAAAGCCAGATGCACTGCCTGCACGGTGGCGTAGCTGCAGGGGAGGGGGGCCAGCAAGGGAGGGAACAGGGGCTAGCTTCCTCGGTCAGGAGCTCAAAGGCTGGGCAGGACAGTCTTATGGGCTGGAAGTGGCCCGCAGGCTGTAGTTTGCCCACCTCTGCACTAGCAGTAGCTAGCTAGAATTCTTCTATCAACATAGCACCGTCTACATCGGGGGTAGGTCGGCTTAACTATGTCGCACAGGGGTGTGAATTTTTCACACTACAGTAACTCCTCACTTAAAGTCATCCCAGTTAACTTTATTTCATTGCTGATCAATTAGAGAACATGCTTTTTGATTTAGTTGGGGATTGGTCCTGCTTTGAGCAGGGGCTTGGACTAGATGACCTCCTGAGGTCCCTTCCAACCCTGAAAGTCTATGATTCTAGGCTCATTTAAAGTTGTGCAATGCTCCTTTATAACGTCGTTTGGCAGCCGCCTGCTTTGTCCACTGCTTGCAGGAAGAGCAGCCCGTTGCAGCGAGCTGGTGGGGGCTTGGAACCAGAGTGGACGGGCAGCCCCCCCATCAGCTCTCCGCTCCCCTAAGTTCCCTGTGCGGCAGCCACCCAGCAGGCTATCAATTGCCCGCAGTCCCTCCCACCACTGCCATGTGCTGCTCCTGCCCTCTGCCTTGGAGCCAGTGATTTCCCTACACCTCCTCTGAATTTCCCCAACACCCGTGCCCCCCCCCCAAGTTTTGTGAACTAGTTACATGCCAATTTAGTGACTGTTTGGAAATTTGAATTGAAATTGAAACATTAATACAAACTTTAAAAGTATATACAGTGTCTGATAAAATACGTGTATCTGAAAAAGTATAATAGATTTGAAAAGTATGAACATAGACTAGCTTCCTTATAGAGCTGTTGTTTTTTATGACAGTGTCAGTGCATTCATTTTGGTGATGTTGGCCAACCTAATAATTTCAAATGATGATTTGTAAGCAAAGTCTAAATGAGCTCTCCCTGACAGCTAATGATGAGCTGGGGCTGGGGGAAAGGCTTCAGGACCAGATTGTATTTACATTCACACCTAGTCTACCTAGGTATCCAGCAAACAGAGCTGTGTTGCCCAAGTGATAGATTTTGGCTGGGGTTGGGTTACAAATCACTTGAATGCGGGGGGGAATGAAATGTTGTTGTTCTTATTGTATGAGTAAAGGGCAGTAGAACTGTACTTATCCTGTGCTGATTGAGGGCATCAAGAGAGAGGATGGGGACCTGTCCCTCTCCACTGTTTAAAGACAGAGCTGATTAGAGTCCATAGATAGTCTTTTCTTTTGTTAAGTGACAACTACAGCTGAAATCACTGATAATCAGGTCTAAGTGCTTAGTCCTGGTGCGGGGACAGTGTTTCTGTGGAAGAGATGGCCCAGCCTGCACTAGCAGCAAGGTTCCCCCACTGAGATCTCAGCTGAAATCACTGAGAGCTCAAGAGACCAACTCGCAGAGGTCACAGTGGCACATGGCAGCAGAAGGTGATGGAGCAGGGCCATTGGCAACAGAGTGATGGAGTGAAGGGTGGCACAACGAACAACAGTGGACAGAGCGAACAGTGAGCAGCTGGAGGTACGAGCGAGGTGCCTTCTTGCCCCCCACCTGGGAGCTGAACTCATGTGAAAGCACCTCTGAACTCCGAGTCTCCACTGACCAAGGACAACATCGGTGAGTGGGGTGTGGTGGAGGGAAAAGTGAGGGGCACGTTAAATAAACATTTGTTTGTTGGACTATATTTTAGTGACTTTGCTCCAGAATGCTAGATTTGTGACTGGGAATGGAAACTTATATAAATATGTTTCCTAGTAGGCCAAGATTTTAAAATGCGTTATTTGCCAAGGTTATCATCTCATATCGTGCTATCTTGAGAGGTCATTATGTTGGGGAGTTTCTGTACTAAACATTTTTATTATTATAATTAATTTTTACATAAGAATGGTCATACTGGGTCAGACCAATGGTCCATATAGCCCAGTATCCTGTCTTCTGACAGTGGTCAAGGCCAGGTGCTTCAGAGGGAATGATCTGAACAGGTATTCATCAAGTGATCCATCCCCTGTTGCCCATTTCCAGCTTCTGGCAAACAGGCTAGGGACACTCAGAGCATGGTGTTGCATCCCTCCCCATCCTGGCTAATAGCCACTGAGGGACCTATTCTCCAAGAATGTATCTAGTTTTCTTAAACCTGCTGCCTATTAATTTCATTGGGTGACTGCTCATTCTTGTGTTATGTGAAGGATTAAATAACATTTCCTTATTCACTTTCTTCACACCAGTCAAGATTTTATAGACCTCTATCATATCCCCCCTTAGTTGTCTCTTTTTTAAGCTGAAAATTCCCAGTCATTTTAATCTCTCCTCCTGTTTCATACCCCTAATCATTTTAGTTGCCCATCTCTGTACCTTTTCCAATTCCAATATAGCTTTTTTGGGATGGGGTGACCAGATCTGCACACAGTATTCAAGGTGTGCATGTACCATGGATTTATATAGAGGCAATATGATATTTTCTCTCTTATTATCTATCCCTTTCTTAATGATTCCCAACATTCTGTTCTCTTTTTTGACTGCCGCTGCACACTGAGTGGATGTTTTCAGGAAACTATCCACAATGACTCCAAGATCTCTTTCTTGAGTGGTAACAGCTAAATTAGACCCCATCATTGTGTATGTATAGCTGGGATTATGTTTTCCAATGTGCATTACTTTGCATTTATCAACATTGAATTTCATCTGCCATTTTGTTGCCTAGTCACCCAGTTTTGTGAGATCCCTTTGTAACTTTTCGCAGTCTGCCTGGGACTTAACTATCTTGAACAGTTTTGTACCATCTGCAAATTTTGCCACCTCACTGTTTACCCATTTTTCCAGATCATTTATGAATATGTTGAACAGTAATGGTCCCAGTACAGACCCCTCAGGGATACCACTATTTATCTCTCTCCATTCTGAAAACTGATGATTTATTCCTACCCTTTGTTTCCCATCTTTTAACCAGTTACTGATCCATGAGAGGACTTCCCTCTTATCCCATGATGGCTTACTTTTCAAAAGTAATTTAAATTAAATACATTTTTTTTAAATTATATTTTTTTAGAAATCTAGACCTGTTATGTGTTTTGGTGTAACTTGCATTATCCTTATTTTAAATTTGCATTATCCTACCAGAACATTTACTTTATTTATATCTCTTTTATATGTTGCAGGTCAAAGTGAAAATGAAAAGACAAAAAACAATAGAACAATTTTTCCACTCAAAGGCCTCAAAAACTAACCAAGGCGGAGAACACATCAAGAATCAAGAATATATCAACATGTCATCTGAAGGGTCAAGTGGTGTATCTACATCTGACCAGCCCGAAGCACAAATACAGCTACCTGCTGAAGAAACAGTGTCTCCAAAACCTAAAGGCAGTTCCCAATGTCTGTCGGTTAAAGTGTTCCCATTTACTGAAGTTACAAAAGATGGCTATTGGTGCACCTCTTGCAAGAAAGCTTGCAAAGAAGGAAAGCTTCCCAATGCTATAATTGGTAAAAGTGGAGGAGCTTGGTTTGTCAAACCAATCAGAAAAGCCAATGCTGACAAACTACATGAAAAGGCTGCAAAACACCAGGCCTCTGGAGTGCATCAATGTGCAGAAAGCCTTATAAGCCCACTTTCAAAGCCCATTTTAGAAGTACTTAATGAAGCCGTTAAGAATGCTGGAGACACAACACAGTTCATGCGAACAAACATGGCTGTGGCATCCTACTTTCTATTTAAACAAGAGATACCACACACTACAAACTGGAGGCCAATGTTAAGTGCATTGTCACTTGTTCATCCTGAAGTTGAACACTGGTTCTGAACAAGACCAGCAAAGGCTCACTATCTTTCTGCAAGGAAGTCAACTGACTGGCTAGAAGCATGCGGTGCAACAGTGAAAGACTCAACAGTTGAAAAAGTGAAGAACTCTCTCACCACATTCAAAAAATGTGCATACATGGCTGATGAATGCACTGATGCAAATGGGCATCAAGTATTAAGTCACTGTGTACGTTATCTTGTTGTCAGTGGTAGGCCAGTAGACGCATTTCTAGATATTCAAGTTATAGAAGACGCATCGGCTGCATCTGTGACAACCCATATCTTAGAGTTAAATGCTTGTCAATTGGACCCCAAACAGATGGCTGCTTGTGCATTTGATGGAGCTGCAAACTTCTCTGGAAGACATGGTGGAGTACAAGCTTTGCTCAGAGAAAAGTGTAACCCTAATCTCTCCTATACACACTGCAGAGGCCATCTACTCCAACTAGGGCTAGTACGAGCTGCAGAATCTTCAAAAGACATTAAAAAAGCTATAAATTTAATGTCTTTTTTCAGCAAGAGTCCAAAAAGACTGAATATCTTGGAAAATATAGAAGATACACTGGGACTGAAGTTCAAATTAGTCCAACCTGGGAAAACGCTCTGGCTTTCTCATGAGCGATCCTTGGCTGTTGTCTTAAAATTACGCCAGCCATTATTACTGGATTTGGAAAGTATCTACCAAGATGGGATGGATCTAAGTAGTGAGGCTGGTGGATTACTTCTGCTACTACGTTCAGAGAAGACTATTGCCATTCTCTCTCTCTCTAAGTCTACTGTTGAAACCACTTGGGTCATTAAACAATGCCATCCAGGCATCTGCTACAACAGTAGTAGATCTTTGTCCAGCAATAGAAGCTACATTTGGATCAATCAGAGAGCTATCCATTGAAAAAGTACTGGAAGAAGCAAAGACTTCAGTCCAGAAGTTGACTAATGAAGGCATTTATATTGAATCCTTAAGTGAAGACAAGAAGTGTTTAAGACAACTGAAAAAGTACACAGACTTGATTCTTAAAAATCTACAACAGCGACTTCTAGATTCTACTCAATCTCTATATAGCTTTTACAGATGCCTGTCCTATAAAACACCAACAGCTGAGTGGAGTGAGGCACTACCAGCAATGGGGCTACCATGTGCTCAGGACAGAATAGAGAATTTGAACACAGAGTGGAATATCATATGATGAATGAATGAAGATTTGACTTCAACTTCTTTTTTATCATCACTAGTGGCTCGACTCGATCTTTATGCTATGCTTCCTGGGCTGAAAGAAGGAGGAATTCATCTCTTGCTACTCCCAATCACAACAGCTACAGTTGAGCATTCTTTTGCCTCATTGAATAGAATTTCGTGTTCTGAAAGAAATCGCCTTCTGCTTGATCATGTGAATGAACTAATGAGCATATCAATTGAAGGAATGGAGGTACTGGACACATAAGAAGCCACCAAAGATGAACACATTGCATTCAAGAAGTTCATTAACAGAGTTGTGCAAAATTATAACAAGAAATAAAGAAGGATGTAGATGTAGTGCTTCATAAAAGACTTGAGTAGCTATCTTTAATTTGTGTGATGATTTTAAAACATGAGTTAAATCTAATAAAATGGTCATGAAACATTTTTCAGTTTTTACTATGGTGCCATACAGCCCACCTTCACCCTCACAGTCTCACCCCTCATTGGCCCTGATACCCCCCCCCCCAATTTCAATTCCCGGAGAAATCACTGCTTGGAGCTCTTCCCCGAGCCTCCTGCTTGCTGGGGGGGGAGGGGAAAGAGGGGGGCTAATGTCAGGGTGTCCCCCTTCATCCTGCTTCTGCAGCCTGCTTACACCATTTCCACAGAGTGGGGGTGGGGGGCAACACAACAGGGCTCAGGATGGAGGGAGCTTCTTGACAGCAGCTTCTGTCTCAATTTGCTGATCTACTTAAAAAGGCAGTGTACTTAGACTGGGGCAGCGTAGTTAAAGGGGCAATGTGCATCTCTCGCTCTCACACATGGTGTGTGTCTCTGTCTGCCATGCTGCCTTGTAGAGTGTGAGGCTACATTAACAACATGTTAACTCTTGAGGGCTCAGCTGAGTGCTAGCAGCTTTTCATCATTTAGCAGTAAGGCATCCCCTGGGAAATATCCCACCCTCTGACTTCACCACCTCAACCAAGCTTCACAATCATCATCACTGTGTACCAGTATTAAATTGTTTAAAACTTATATTGTGTGTGGGTGTGTGTAGTCTTTTGTCTGGTGACAAATATTTCCCTGGAACCTAACCCCTCCCCGCATTTACATTAATTCTTATGGGGAAATTGGATTCGCTTAACATTGTTTCACTTAAAGTTGCATTTTTCAGGAACATAATGACAATGTTAAGCGAGGAGTTACTGTACTTTTTAGTGTAGACCTCACCTAAATTAGGGGGAATTCATCCCTGTACCTATGCAGACACCGATGCAAAGACGAAGAGCTGGGGACCCCAATCTTGGGGTTACCAGGAAATGATTCAACCCCAGAGATTGGACTTGCACCCTGGCTGCAATGACCTTTATGATCTTTGTGGCACTGGGGAACAATTGGCATGTAGGAAAACCTTGGCCATACTTCCTCCTGCCTCTGACTCACTACTTATACCTCTTGAAGGATCGCTGGCACCTGCCAAGGAGGCTCTCTGCATTCAGTGCATTCTCCAGTGCAGGCCTTACAGTTCCTTTACACAAACTTTGTGTTTCCCTCAGTCAGTGGGTCTAAATCAGAGGTGATTTAAAAGGGGACGAGTGTAAATTACACGTCAGTTAATGAGCTTAAGGAAGCCTACATCAGTATAACACACATGCTGAAGGACCCAGAAGGTGTGCACTTCATCAGTTTAGACTCACTTACTCATTTAGCCTCAACACTGAATTTGGCCCCAATGTGCTAATGGAGTAAACTGCAGGATCAGCGTCCTAGTTCACAATCAAAAGCATAATAAAACGGGGGGGGGGGGGGGGGAAATCCTGACTACATGGGGAAAAGTAAATTAGACTTTTACTGTTATTCCAGCTTCAGTAATCTAAAGTGATATTAATAACTAGAGCTAGCTGAAAAATGAAAAAGATTGCAAGAAAAACTTTGAAGTTCTTTTTTTTTTAAGAATTCAAAATGGACTTTTTTCATTATGTTTTTAATGGTTAAAACAATTTTAAAATAATTTTACAAAAATGTAAATGAAAAAATGAAACGTAATGCAAAATATTGACATCAACAATTCTGAACAAAAAATTGGTTTAAAAAACCACCATTGTCTATAAAAAGAACTGTAGTTCCAAAAATTCCCTCCAGTTCTGTTATTAATTAACATGGGTAAGATATTATCACATTTTTACATCAGCGATTAGCCAATTTTCAGAGTCCAAAGGAGTCCTTCCGTTAGGAGGCGAAACTGATGATAGTCCGCGGGGGAAGGGTGGTGGTTATACAATCCTATTTACTTTAAAAGAATGTACAAAATCTTTTTTCCCTGAACACAGAAGGAATTAAACAACAGGAGACAGTTTCTTTGCTCACAGTCCCAAGCTCCTTTCCACTCAGCACTCTAACCAAAAGCTCTACCCAAAAGTTCTCTCTTTTAGCTTTTTTTTTCAGAGCCATGCTATCAAGGTTTCTTTGGTTGTGTCTGAGCCTTCTTTATTCCTTCTCTCTGGTTTCTGCAGCTTCTTCCACGCATACACAGCTCCACCACCCAATGCCCCATTTTCTACATCGGTCTCCAGGGAAACCACATGGGCTGCATGGTTCAGTTTCTACTCAAGGCTTGCCATGTGCCTGTGTTTTGGGTGGTGGCTCTGACTCTTACAGCTACTACTGGCTACAAAAAGGAGCTTGATTATTTCTTACATTTTTCAAGAATGATGGGCAGTGGCTATGCCCATCAGCTTCAATGGGGCTCTGCCTAACATAACAGTCTTTTATGGACTAAATTCCTCCCTGGAGTAACTCAGTTGCCATAAATGGTCATCCGAGATGAAGATGCCTGAAGTCAGAGTGCAATCAGTGGTGCCAGCACAGCCCCCCTCTCCGTGACACGTGCAATCCCTCTCAATAAACTCCACACGCACTGCTGTGCACCGACTGACTCAGGAGCAGACTCATGCCACCATGGGTCTAGAAAGCCAGGTAAAGCCTCAGGCCGGAGTCTGAGCTTATCTACAGTCCCGTAAATCTGGGTCTTCCCAACGAAAAGTGTGGGGTGGTGATGCACATGCAAGGTGCTAGTGACAAAAACTGCAGGGGGAGGGGGGCAGAGAATCACCCACAGAAAGGGTCTAAAAATTAGTGGAAAAATAAAAAGCGGTGCAAGACTCACAGCTTGGCAGGGGCCCCCTATTGCCAGCTACAGACAGCCCGGCCCAGCTGCACCCCCAGCCCCAGGGAACCCCGCAAAAGGCATAATACATAAGGCTATGTTTATGTCACCTAGGTCATGGAAGTCATGGAATCCAAATCCGTGACTTCCAGAGACCACTGTGACATTCTCTGCTTCAACCCCAGGGTCTGCAGGACTTTGGAGCTGGCAGCCAACCGGGCCCTGGGAGGGTTCCAGCAACAGGGGGCCCCCTGTAAGTTTCCAGTGACAGGTAACAGACTCCTGAGGGGGCCCTCCACAGGGTTCCAGCAACTGGCAACAGCCTCGCACCGGGGAAGGGGACACCTCGGGCAAACGGCTGGGTTGTCCTGTTTTCTCTTTGGGAAATCTGGTCACCCTGCAGCTCCCAGCTGCCGTGGATGGAGGGGGAACCCCATGGCTCTCAGCCACCACAGTGGCAGGGGAAACCATGGAGCCACAGCAGCAAAAGTCACAGACAAGTCATGGATTCTGTGAATTTTTGTTTATTCCCCATGACCTGGCCATGACTTTTACTAAAAGTAACCATGACAAAATCTTAGCTTTAATAATGTATAACTAAGGCCCTACCAAATTCATGGTCAATTTTTGCCAGTTTCACAGTCATAGGATTTTAAAAATAATAAATTTCATGGTTTCAGATACTTAAATCTGAAATGTCACAGTGTTGTAACACTGGAGGTCGCAACCCAAAAGGGGGTCTTGGGGTGGGGGGTTGCAAGGCTATTGTAGGGAGGTCACAGTATTGCCACCTGTACTTCTGCACTGTTGCAGATGCTGCCTTCAGAACTGGGCAGGAGGAGAGCAGGGTGGCATGGGGTCCTCACTTTTTGGGGAGGGCAGGGCTGGCTTTATGGGTGTGCAACTGCACAGGCTGGCTTTATGGGTGTGCAACTGCACAGGACACCATGGTTGGGGATGTGTGTTCCATGGTTGCCCCCACCCCATACACACAAACAGCCAGCCCAAGGCCTCTTTAACTCCTGAGCGCCTGAAGCCGGGGAGGGGCAGGGCTAGGGGTGCCCTGGCAAAGGGCTCCTACCATATGCCAGGCTCCAGCTGCTGGTCCTGGCTGGACTGGTGAAGCTTGGGACCTCCTCTTCCCCTGCAGGGACAACTCTCAGGGCCAAGTCAGACCCACCTCCAAGAACCTCTCCTGGATGCAGGAAGCTCTGCAGCTGCTGGCTGAGAGCCCAGCTCTGAAGGTAGTGCTCCCGCGAGCAGCGCTGCAGAAATAAGGGTGTCACGGTATGGCATTGCCACCTTGATGTCTGTGCTACTGCTGGCTGGAGTGCTGCCTTCAGAGCTGGGCTCCCAGCCAGCATCCGGTGCTCTTCAGCTGCCCAGCTTTAAAGGCAGCACAGAAGTAAAGGTGTCAGTCAATACAGTGCCCCCCACACGTGCACACACAACCCACTTTTGCTTTGGGACCCCCAGTTTGAGAAATGCTGGTCTCCCCATGAAATCTTACAGCATAGGATAAAAATACACAAAAACCAGATTTCACAGGGAGATCAGATTGCAGTTTGGGTTGCCGAGTCTCCAGGAATTAAAGCAATTCAATTAAAGATTATGTCACATTGTCCAGCCAGAAGTAGCACCCTATACATGGTCCGCATTCTTCATGGCCATGAATTTAGTAGGGCCTTATGCAAGGGGCAGTGAGTTTTATCTCCACGTGGTGCTTTAGCACCAGCTATATTCAGAGCCCAGGGGCCCAGCTCCACCAACATTTGGGGCTGGGTGTCCCCCCGACCCCACCTGCCACCTCCCCCCGCGGCTCCCCCGGCCACCCGCGCAAGCAGAGCATCCCTGCCTCTGCCTCTTCCATGCTGCCTCCCTGCAGCAACTGCTGCCGCAGGGTCCTAGTGCCCCCCAGCCAGGGCACACGGACTCTGAGCCTGCCCTTCCACCTCACACCCTTCCCTTTTCCGGCAGGACCTTCCATCAGCACAAGGTGCCCCTCCGCCCGCAGTCACTGCTCCTGCCCCATGCTGGGCAAGGAGGCAGCCCCATTCCTCACCCTCAGTGAAGCCACAGTCAGGGGCAACAGCAGGGGAGGAGGCGCACGCAGCACCCCCCGGCACCCACCACGGGGCAGGTGAGGGAGATTCCTGGACCTGAGAGGGGGCCCCAGGACCACATGCAGTGACAGTGGTGGGGGTGTGTGTGCTGCTGGGGGGGGCAGGAAAGGGGGGCTCCTCCCTGAGAGCTCGCTGCTGCCAGCAGGGAAAGGGATGGGGGGGGGGGAGTCCTCCTCTCTGGCCTCTGTCCCGGAGCAGCCTGCCTGCACCCCAAACTCATCCCCAGTCCTGCCTCACCCCACAGCCCACACCCCCAGCTAGAGCTTTCGCCCCCCCACCACACCCTCAACCCTAGCCCTGAGCTCCTCCAACACCCCAAGCACCTTATCCCCAGTCCCAGCCCTCATCCCCCCGCACCCCAAACCTCTGCCCCAGCCCTGAGCCTCTCTAACCCCCCAAGCTCCCCAGCCCCAGACAGAGCCCTCACCCCCTACACCCCTACTCTTGCCCTGAGCCCCTCCCATACCCCAAACCCCTCATCTGCAGCCACAGCCCACACCCCTGCACCCCCAAACTCCCTCCCAGAGCCTTGGGCAGGTGGGGGGCGGCGTTTGGGCGGGGGCGGGTTCTGGGCACCACCCAAATTTCTACAAACCTGCCGCCCCTCCCCCCCGGGAGCCTCTTCATCCCCCTCAGGGCCTGAGGCTCCTTCCAGAGGGGCGGCGGCGGGGGGGGGGGTCGTCTCACAGCCCGGGCACCTGCAGACGCACTAAGGGGCGAGCAGGCCAAGGGCGGGGTGACGCCGGAGGCGACGCCCCGGGACCCGCAGAACGAGGCCGCAGCGCGGCTGCAGCCGAGGGAGGGGGGCGGGGCGCGTGGCCCCGGGCGGGGCCGCCCCGCGCGCCGCACGGCGCACCACGTGCCGCGAGCCCAGCGACAGGCGGGGGCGGGGCGATCCAGGTTGCGGGGCCCGGCAGCGCGGCTCGGGCCTAGCGGGATGGAGCCGCAGGAGGCGGCCGGGGCTGCGGCGGGCGGTGGCGGCGGCGCGGGGCTGCTGGAGCTGGAGCTGCCGCGGCGCGGGGCGGGCGAGGCGGGCGCGGTGGCGGCCGAGCTGGAGGCGCGGCGCAGCGGCGAGGCGCGGCGGCTGGTGCTGGCGCGGCGGCTGACGGGCCCGCTGCCCGCGGGGCTGGCGCGCTGGTTCCCGGCGCTGGAGGTGCTGGACGTGAGCGGCACGGGGCTGGCGGCGCTGGGGGCCGAGCTGCTGGGGCTGTCGCGGCTCCGCACCCTGCTGGCCAAGAACAACCGGCTGGGCGGGCCCGGCGCGCTGCCCAAGGGGCTGGGGCAGGCCCCGCTCGCCCGCTCCCTGCGCGTCCTCAACCTCAGCGGCAACCGCTTCGCCGAGCTGCCCGCCGCGCTGCTGGGGCTGCGGGGGCTGCAGAGCCTCAGCCTGGGCGGCAACCGGCTGCACAGCATCCCGCCCGAGATCCAGGCCCTCAGCAGGTGAGAGCCGGGCTGGGGGGCGCCGCCGGCGAGGAGGGGCCCCCTGAGAGCCCCCGGCCGCGGTGTCGGCGCCAGACAGGCCCCCCGAGGGGCAGCGAGGATCCCCGGCCCCGGTTCGGCTCGGGAGTCTCAAGCGCAGGGAGGAGACCCCAGGAGCGCTGGTTCCCCCCCGGCTCCGGTCCCTGGGCCGCCCTCAGTGCGCTGCCCCTGCGGGCCTGGCGCGGCTAGGCCAGAAGCTGCCTCTAAAAAGCGTGAGCTGCCCTGCCTTAGCGCCTTCTTCAGACTCCCCTGCTGCCCTTTAACGGGTCAGCCTGGGCAAGGTGTCCCATACGGCCCTGTCAACCGTTGGGAATAGGCCACATTCACCTTGATTGAATTGGCCTCCTTGGCACTGACACCCCCTCCCCCCACCCCACTTGGTAAGGCAACTCCCATCTTTTCATGTGCTGTATGTTTATACCTGCCTACTGTATTTGCACTCCATGCATCTGATGAAGTGCATTATAGTCCATGAAAGCTTATGCCCAAATAAATTTGCTAGTCTCTGAGGTGCCACAAGGACGCCTCGTTGTTTTTGCTGATACAGACTAACCTGTCTACTCCTCTGAAACCTATCGTGAAGACAAGGCCGTTTGTGGTTTTCACGTGAGTTAGCAGGGTCAGGGTAAACCCCCTGTGCCCCCAGAGTCTCTGCCTTATGTGATAGCGACAAATTGCCTTACTGCTTTCACTTGGATTTTACCTCCTGTTAAGTAACTTGAGAGAACACCTATTTTTTCTGGTGAAGTTGTGTCCTGAGAGTATGTCTAGGCTATGGGAAAATATGTGGTTTTAAATGATTGGCTCGCTTGAGCTAGCCCACCCCATTTGAAACACTGTTAATGTAATCTAATTGCATCAAACAATTTAACATTTGTACATCTCTGTTATCTGGTAAATGCTGAATCTAGGAGACAACTTGAGGTATCTAACTCAATTTAAAAATGCACTTCTTTCTCTCCTATAGCATATTCTAACTAGGTAGACAAAATCACATGAGTGTTTTTTGGTGCTGTATAAGGTTACATGCTACAGTTGTCTAGTCTTGGATGTTAAACATTATGGGTTTCCACTTAATGCTTCAGGTTGGTTATTTTTCCAGTTTTAATCCAACCTCTGATGATTTAACCAGTCTCGTGCTGTTTCCCGGACTGAGAAAGTAGTGAGTGATTGTGTAATGATAACGTTTTTTATTTGGGGAAGAGAGGTTATCTCATTGAAAATAGAGTTGGAGAATGGTGGGGGAATATCCATCTGACATGCAATATCTCGCTCACTAATCACATTTTCACTTTAATATAGAACTTTAAGTAGCATATTTTTTCTTCTCTTTTCCTCCCGTCTTGTCTGACTTTAGGCTATAATAATAGTTTCATATGTGCAGCCAAAGAACATAAGAACGGCCATACTGGGTCAGGTCAGTGGTCTCTCTAGCCCAGTATCCTGTCTTCCGACAGTGGCCAATGCCAGGTGCTTCAGAGGAAATGAACAGAACAGGCAATCCTCAAGTGATCCATCTGCATTAGGGAAGTGAGTGTTTATTTTTTGCATCATCCACTAATCTTCAAAGAAGAGAAGCAGACATTAAGCATAGCTTGGAATAAGGGAAAGAATTTCTGAGCTCTGCTCTTGGCTAAGGTTTTCTGAGGGATCTAGATCTTCTGCCAGAAGCTTGAGCTGTTTACCTTATGCTGGGTAGGCTGCTGATGTCCATGGGCAAGGTTCAGGAAGATGTGATGTAAATATAGTGAATCATGTGGAAACCCTGTGTCCTCTTACTGGAGTCTCCAATGTGCTTCAGATTTTGAACCTATGTACATCTGAGCAATGACCTCTTACGCAAAAACAAGAACCCGGATGTCTGAGAAAAGTGTATGTGTGAGAGAGTGGGGAGAGAACTGTCAGATCATCTGTAGGTCTTGTCTGTCTAAATTGGTACAGAAACTGATTTAGTTGAATCAGTGCAACTCTTTTGTGTGGTATTTTGGTTTTAAGAGTGCCTTAAAGAATTTATTTATACAAAATCAGTGTAAGGCACTTTTAAAACCAAAATACCACACAAGGGAGTTGCCCTGATTTAATTAAATTGATTTCTGTACTAACCTAGGGCTTGTCTACACTGGCACTTTACAACGCTGCAAATTTCTCGCTCAGGGGTGTGAAAAAACACACCTCCTGAGTGCTGCAAGGTTCGGTGCTGTAAAGGGCCAGTGTAGACAGTGCACCAGTGCTGGGAGCTACTCCCCTTGAGGAGGTGGGTTTTTTTTTTATAGCGCTGGGAGAGCTGTGACTATACAGCCACGGGGCAGCACTTTAATGTTGCTAGTGAAGACGTGCCCTTAGGTTAAATTGGTACAACTTCCTTACGTTGACAAGGCCTAAATTCTCCCCCATGTCTCTCGCCGTCTGTATACTCACCCCTAATTCTCATTTGGTGAGCTGCTGTATAATTTGGCCATTGAGGGGACTAGGTGCATGTTCCCAACCTATTCAGACTCCTGCGCTAGTTTCAGACTACAATCTCAGTTGTGCCTACGCTGTGCAATGGAGCTTGGGTTGCTGCAGATTTTAGTTAACAGTCAAGAGTAGCTTACGCTTTGTTAGTGGTGATGCAGTGGGGCCCAGCACAGAAGCTCACTAGAAGCCTAGAATATCAGGCTCCAGTTCAAAATGCCAGTGCTGGTTCGTATACCAATAAGGGAAAATACTGTTCTGTAGCTGTAGAGTTTCACTATTAACAGATACCTGGGTGTTTTTCTGCCTTAGAAAAACTGCCTATTGGTCACAATACAGCAAAAGGTCACTTTTTCTAGTGTAGACCAAGCCTAATACCCTCAGCTTCCCAAGCTATCTGTAAAGTTAAGTTACCTGTAAATGAAAAATAATCAGGCATGTGCCCTCTCTTGCTACTTCAGTGTGTAAAGAGAACCTGAATGATAGTATGCACCCCCCCCAAAGCATTTCTGACTATTTACATTAGAAATAAAGTATGTTCTCACAGAGTCTTTGAAGAACTAATAAGGTCATAACACAGATACCAAGAAGGTAAACAGCTAGTTAGAGCCAGCAAGGTCAATACTGGCCAGTTAGTGTGTGACACGCAGGTATGGATTAGTATTTACCCCACACTCATGTACACTAAGGTACAGTGTGGGCAGCTTGCCCAAAGAGTTAAGTTTTAAGTTTCTGCACCTTGACTTCTTCAGTTATGTTATGAAAACGTTCCCAATCCACTTTAAGTCCTCTGTCAAAAACAACAAAAGCAAGTAGTGCTGAGAAAGAGAAATAAACAGACAAACTAGCTTTACAGACCTTCTGCTTCTTTGGGTTTATGCCCTCTTTTCACTATTCTTTTCCTCACCGGTCACTTTAAAATGTGTCAGCTGTTTCTGATATGTATTGCCCAATTTTGCTGTTTAACTTCTTTCCACAACCCATTATATGGGAGTAAAATAAAAGAAACCCACACTTTTGCTGCTACTGATTCATGGGTCTTTATATTTCTCATTTGATGAGCCCTGGAGGAGCCATTATTTGCAAACCTGCATGTGTAATATAACTTAGCAGTGCCTCTATTCTAGTGGAGTATCAGAGGGGTAGCCGTGTTAGTCTGGATCTGCAAAAGCGGGAAAGAGTCCGGTGGCACCTTATAGACTATCAAACGTTATGCTCCAATACGTCTGTTAGTCTATAAGGTGCCACAGGACTCTTTGCCGCTATTCTAGTGGAGGCAGAGGTAATATTTTGGGCTTGTATACACGTGAAAATTCATTTGGAATAAGGTAGGATAAGAAATTAGAGTGCTTTAAATATTTCTGAAAAAACTACATATGTGGCTGCTCTTATTCCACAATAAGCGTGCCTTATGCCAAATTATCTTAAACCGCTTTGGAAGTGGTTTAAGCTAATTCAAAATAAGGCAGTGTTATTCTGGAATAAGAGCACCCACATACGCAGTTACTCCGGAATAGCTATTCCTGACTAACTGCCCTGGAATAGTAACACTTAGTGTGAGGCAGTGCTACTGTGGTTCTGATATATGCACCTGCTTCTTCACAGATGGGTGTCAGAAGAGTGGGGCTCAGTCTTTGTAATGCTACTCAGACTTGCCTCAAAGTCATTACATGACAGGATCTCAGTGGAAATTAACTGCTTAAGTAAACATAACAGTTGGCCTCTTCATTTTTGCTGCTGGGAACCTGAGTGTTCTATCCTTGCAGTTTCAGAGTAACAGCCGTGTTAGTCTGTATTCGCAAAAAGAAAAGGAGTATTTGTGGCACCTTAGAGACTAACCAATTTATTAGAGCATAAGCTTTCGTGAGCTACAGCTCACTTCCTCAGATGCATATCGTGGAAACTGCAGCAGACTTTATATATACACAGAGAATATGAAACAATACCTCCTCCCACCCCGCTGTCCTGCTGGTAATAGCTTATCTAAAGTGATCATCAGGTGGGCCATTTCCAGCACAAATCCAGGTTTTCTCACCCTCCACCCCCCCACACAAATTCACTCTCCTGCTGGTGATAGCCCATCCAAAGTGACAACTCTTTACACAATGTGCATGACAATCAAGTTGGGCTATTTCCTGCACAAATCCAGGTTTTCTCACATCCCCCCCACCCCCATCCCCCCCACCCCCATACACACACAAACTCACTCTCCTGCTGGTAATAGCTCATCCAAACTGACCACTCTTTAAGTTTAAATCCAAGTTAAACCAGAACATCTGGGGGGGGGGGGGGAAACAAGAGGAAACAGGCTAGTTGCAGTTGCATCCCTCTTTAGGTAGTTTAATTCCTCTTCAGTGGGGTTACTCCATATCTACATCAGTGCAAATGAAAGGGGAATCATGTTTCTGACCAATTGGACACCAAGAACACTTCAACTAAACTGGTTTTCATCCATTTTCTTAACTTCACTGTTTTCATGCAGCAGTTATTGTTGCCTTTCATATGCCTGATTAACCTCCAACTGTTGAAGCAGTGAGAGAGTGTGAAAGGCTCAAATGAACGTAGTTGGGTCCTACAGAGCAGGCTGCTGAGTAGAGCTGGGTGAATTTTTTTCAGCAAATAGTAACACATCACCAAAATTATTCACCAATTCACATCAGAGTGGTTTCAGCTGAAAAAAACTTTTTTTTGAAAAAATGCTGAAATACTTTGTTTTGACATTGTGTTTAGAAATGAAATGTCACTTTGTTTGACCCAAAGAGGGTTTTTGTTTTGCTTCTCATTTTAGCAAGGAAAAAAGCAAAATAATTCAGTGTTTGGTTTGAAATGAAGCAAAACATTTGGATTTTTCAGTTTGGCTGCCAAACCGAAAAATCAGTTATTCATTTAGCTCTGCTGTGGAGTCTTCTGTGATGTTAGAGAGCTGTGTGCGTACCCTTTGATGCAATGAGCGCCAAAGTATGTGCTCTTTAACATATTTAATACCCAATATCCACTTAAAAAAAAAAAAAAGCCAGGTGCTAAGTGTGTGGGTAGACTTGCAACTGGAGCCGTGGTAAAGATATGATGTTGAGGCAACCCACTAGAATTCCTTTCTTCAAACATTTTACCAATAATTTCAGGAGACTGATCTTAAATTTGTTGCGTCTCAGCAGCAGCTGTGTTGTTCTTTGTAGAATTGCCAAATCCTAGAAAGTGGTGAGCATAAGTGTATTGTCTGATTAAACTCTTACTTCCTCACTCCACTTGTAGACCAGATGGGGAAACTTCTTGTTAAAGTTAGTTTTAGGGAAATTTTGATATCTCATCTGAATTTAGAGTTCTGGGCGGATCTCTCTACTGCCAGCTGTTAAAGATGCTGGCTAGCATAAAACTTGGGCAGTGGGGACAGACATCATTAGTTGTAAAGAAAGGATAGATCCAAATGTTGGAGCGCTTCTACACTGGGAAACTAAACATTAGAGTATGGCCCTGAGGTATTGTGGTAACAGGATGTTAAACATGAATTAGTACTCAGTGGAGAAAGGAACTGTTGCGTTTAACATAAATCGGTCTGTCTCCATTGAATATTTTATGTGGCATCAGTTATCATGATTTCTCCAGGTCATATTCTAACACATGTGGACAAACCCTTGGAATATTGGTTCATTGAGGTGGAGAAGCAGTGTGGCCTAGTGGATAGAACATTGGCTAGGGTCTCGAAGCTCTAAATTCTGTTCCTGGCTCAGCCACTGGCGTCTAGGACGACCTTAGGCAAATCACTTCACCTCTCTGTGCTTTAGTTAACCCATCATTAAAAGGGGGATAATTAGACTAACTTCCTTTGTAAAGCACTTTAGATCTAGCTGTGAAAGTGGTATCTCAGAAGTAGTCCTTATTTCTCTGAGTAAATATATCATTATTGAGCTCAGCTGAGCATCTCTCTATTCCCTTTCTAAATGCAAAAGCCCTGCCGTGGTAAAATAAAGTACATACTCTGATGCCCCAAGAAGAGTCTAACACAGCTATAACCGAATATCGCACCATACGCATAAATGTAGTTACTTATTTAAGCTCAGGTCAGGTTCGGTGACCACAGCATATCACCTTGAGTTATCCAGTTACTGTGACAACAGACTGGAAACCTTCTGGCTTCAACAGAGCCATAGTCTTGCTGCATATGCTCATTTGATTTCATTCCATTAGATTCATCAGTTCAGCTTGTGCTGACCTGGTGTTACAAACTTTACTCTTAATAAACCCTTAAGACCTCTAGTTCTCATAACAAGAACTAGGGATCACCAAATGAAATTAATAGGCAGCAAGTTTAAAATGAACAAAGGAAAATAGTTCTTCACACAACACACAGTTAACCTGTGGAACTCTTTGCCAGAGGATGTTGTGAAGGCCAATACTATAACAGGGTTAAAAAAAGAATTAGATAAATTCATGGAGGATAGGTCCATCAATGGCTATTAGCCAGGATGGGCAGGGATGGTGTCCCTAGCCTCTGTTTGCCAGAAGCTGGGAATGGACAACAGGATGGATCAGTTGATGGTTACCTGTTCTGTTCATTCCCTCTGCAGCACCTGGCATTGGCCACTGTCGGAAGAAAGGATACTGGGCTAGATGGATCTTTGGTCTGACCCAGTATGGCCATTCTTACGTTCTTAATAACTTTTTCAGTAGTGTATCCCTAAAAGAGTGGTGAATCCCATGCTGTAGCTGAGATCAGTGTAGGGAGGGTTAGAGCAATAATTTGAGCCCAAGGTGTACATGGAAAAAAATTAGAAGATCCATGTGATTTTTTGTAAATAGTGGATTATATTTGAGATGTAGCTACCCACACAGCAGATTTCAATACCATCTAAGCTGCCATATGGATTTTGGAGCACTTAGAGAGTCAACTACTAAGCTGAAAGTGACACTCAACATTAACTATAGCAGAGCTGGTCCACTATCATTTTATTATGGTCGTTGATAATATGTCAACTTTCTCTTCATATGGTATGTCTTACGAAAATTGTTTTATCTGCAATGCAAGCTGTAAATCTCTCATAAATTGAATGAGACCCAGCACTAAGTGAAACTGCAGAAATAAGATTAATGAAGTAATGCAGTCTTCTTCTCTTTCAGTTTAGAGTTTTTGTACCTTGGAGGGAATTTCATTACTGCAATCCCACCTGAATTAGCAAACCTGCCTTCTCTAAGTTACCTAGTGCTGTCTGACAACAAGATCCAGAGTATTCCTCCTCAGCTGGCACAGTGAGTATATCCAACTAATTTGCTGTCTTCAGCCACCAGCCAATGCTCAAACCTCTTTATTCTGCAAGCGTGGATGAGAGTACCTGGGAAGATCTGGTTGCTCTTTAGTTCTTAATCACAGGTTAAGTCTGCAGGGGGAGATTCTCAGCACTAGGCAATGCAAGGAGGACTTGTAAATTCTAAATATTGTGAAAGTGAATGTCCATTTTAGGATTTGTTATGGGAGCCATCACCATAGCATCTAAGCACAGACACAGGAAATGTGAAAGCTGAAATGCCAATAGTAAAAATAAATGCCACGCTATACATTTTTCATCCTATTGTGCTCAGTCTCCTTTGCCTTGTACCCAAAATCTTTTCCCATCTTATTTGTATGATACTCTTCTAGAGCATCTCATTCAAGGATATCAGAATGTTTTAAACATTCACTAAGGTTCACTACACACTTCTGAATGTAAGATTGTTTTATCTGCTACAAAACAGAAAAAATCTACACAATAGTTCAAGACAGAAAGTAAAGAATACCCTGTGCAATTGAAACTCCAAGCTAAGGTGATAGAAGCATGGGGTTTTCCAAGTTGGAATTTGATCAGGATAGCAGGGTTTAGCATTACTACTCTTGACATGGGATCTCTGACATCAAGTGTTCAGAACCTTAGCTTTGTTTAATTTGAAAGATGACTCTTCCAGCAGCATGGTGTCCTTATGTAGTATGAGAAATATTGGTTTGGTGCTGAGGGAAGGGAGAGCTCTACATACAAAACAAATCAATATGTTGGGTCTCCCAGTCACACTCACCTGGTCTGACCTTGCTTAGCTCTTGAGCTCTGACAGGATCTAAGCATGCGGTGATGCAGGTGCAGACAGTGAAAGCATGGGGTTTGTCAGCGTTGGCTGACTGCTAGTGTGCTCATCTTTAATACATGAGTGAGAACAGGTGACCTATTCAGAGCATTGTGTGGAGCCTTTTGGATACATACCCTTGGTGCAAGGAAACATCCCTCTAAAAAGCATTCTTTTTGTGTAGCACTATTTAGTTCCATACAGTTTTTTTTAGGGTGGGTTGGCAGACACATTTAAGACCCTGCTTATTTCTTTAACGTGCATTGAGGAGCTGAACCAAGTTCTGCATAGGCTAGTCTGTGTGCTAGACGAGCAACTCTGTTAGCATGGCTTTGTGCTTAAAGGAAAAAGCCAAAGGAAACAAGCTAGTGAGAAAGGCAGTAAATGGGTGGTGCTTTGTAATGCTTGTTCCTCTTGACTGTCTTCCTCTTGATTTTTTCAGGTTGCATTCCCTACGTTCCCTTAGCCTTCACAACAACCTGCTGACGTACCTCCCCCGGGAGATCCTCAACCTGGTTCACCTGGAAGAGCTGAGTTTGCGAGGAAACCCACTGGTTGTTCGCTTTGTCCGTGATCTGACTTATAATCCCCCAAGTCTCCTGGAACTAGCTGGACGCACCATGAAAACCCGCAACATTCCCTATGCTCCCAGTGATCTCCCAGGGAACCTTGTCAGATATTTGAGCCTGGCCAGCAACTGCCCCAATCCTAAGTGCGGAGGTAAGTTAGCTGCTCTCTGCTCCCTGTTCTCACCTGCCAGCTCTTCTATTTCTTTCTAACCTAGCTCTCCTTTTAGTAGCTTAATTGCATGTGTTGTCATACCAGTCAGTTCCTCCTGTGAGCATTTCAGTAGCCCCAGGTGTTGTCTTATCCTCTTCCTCAAGGGACTGTGTCATTGCATCTTAACTTGGGCTGTCTCTACCCTAAGCAAGAAAGTCCCTGCAGGGTCATTGATTGCTTAAAATCTTAGCACTGGTTTGCAGCCTCTGCACAGGAGCACAGTTTTTGATAGAACTGTTTTGGCTGGTACGCAAAATGCACTTCTAGAACGATGCAGCTGTACCAACGTGTTCTGGGATTCGTGAAGCACCTATCCCATAGTGTTGAGCACAACTGTCACATGTAACCTGTATGCAAGGGATTTTACAGGCATTGTACAAGACTGGGGAGTTCCAAGCAATGCTTTTTTTTGCAATGGATTTATTCTAATGCAAATGGTCTATTTCTTAGTCTGTTCCTTAACTACCACTTCTTCGGTCCTGATTCTGTCCGCTTCGTACTACTTAATATGACAGCTTCAAAACAGGGAGTGGATGGAGAGGCCAGAGATTGGGTTGCGTTGAGTGGGAGAGGACTTTTTCCTTGCATTTCACACAGCTTAGAGAATGAAAATAGATTGAGTGGTTTCACTTTATCGTGATCTGCAGTTTGCTACTAGAAATGCTGCAGAGGCATAGTTAACTCAAAGGCAACTACAATTTAAAAAAAAAAAAAAAAAACCCCACACACCTCTAGAAACATTTCTGAATATGACTGCGTCAGAATAAGAACAATCTCCCTGCAGTAGGAGGAGAACACAACTGTGGCATCATTCTGTTCTGTTCTCATGGAAAATAGCATCCAAATTCAGCATGGTAACTTCACTCAAGCAGAAGAGAAATGGGGTTATGAGGGAGAGAGCTTTTATTTATATACACACACCTTTGATAACTGTTAGAAGGGGCCTGGTAGACTGGAAAATAGAGCGGGTAAATGGATTTAACATTTAAAGACATGTTTGACAGTCCCCAGCATGATGTTACCTCTGAATTCTTAGAGAAATTTCCTTTTCTGTGGAATGAATTGGCCATTGTTTCTCTCTTCAAATAGTACTTTGCCCTTCTGTAACTCTTTCACCTGGTTTCAGAGTGGTAGCCGTGTTAGTTTGTATCAGCAAAAAGAACAAGGAGTACTTGTGGCACCTTAGAAACTAACCAATGTATTTGAGCATAAGCTTTTGTGGGCTAAAGCTTGGGCCTAGCCCACAAAAGCTTCTGCTCAAATACATTGGTTAGTCTCTAAGGTGCCACAGGTACTCCTCGTTCTTCGCCTGGGTATCTCAAGTGCTTTAGAAACATGAATTCTCTCAAACCCCTGGGAGGTAACTCCTAAGTATTATCTCCATTTTACAGGTGGGAAAACTAAGAATTTAAGTCACTGTGTGGCCTTGCAACTCAAGGGAATCAGTGGCAGAGCTGGGAATAGAACACAGATGTCCTGACTTTTGGTGCTCCGCTTCCAGCCACTTTAGCAGCTACTTTGCAAACACTATCCTAGGGTGAGAAAATAGTTGGCAAAATTAGGCAGTGGGGCCACGGTATAAAATGCTTGAGATGCAGATACCTGGCAAACTGCTACTTTCTCTGAAAAAATCTGATAAATGTGTTGCCAGAAACCGCACATAAACTGATGCTTTCAGTTTCCACTTCAGCACATAGATATGTTCCTCCCCACTAAAAATTCTTATTTCCATAACCTTTGCTGTTTGAATTAATCCCTAAGATGAGGCAGGTGCATTAGAAATCATGGCTGGCTTGTTCATTTCTGTGGAGCATGCAGGTTTCACAACAAACCATTGAGTTGTTGTTTTAAAAACTGCCTTGCTTTCCTTCCCCTTCCAGGTGTCTACTTCGACAGCTGTGTCCGACAAATCAAATTTGTTGACTTCTGTGGGAAGTACCGCCTGCCGCTGATGCACTATCTGTGCTCCCCAGAATGCTCTTCCCCCTGCAGCTCCGCCTCTCAGAGCTCCACTTCCCAAAGCGAGTCTGACTCAGAGGATGAAGCCATTGTTGCTGCACACAGGATGCAGAAAGTTCTTCTTGGATAAAAGGGAGTGGTGGACTAGAAGAGAAACATGTCACTAAAGCAATAGTGGAAATGCAGAGCCAGAGGCTCTTTCCTGAGGGGCTCATTAGAAACAGTCCTCAAGTCATGTAAGTGGCAGCACATCTGAGCAAATCTAGAATTGCTTGGTGTGATACTGCTTAGAAGATTTAACTCAATGCCTTGCCTACATGGGGATGTTGTGGGGCTAGAGTTATCACTAAACTACCATGGAGATCTGTGTAAAGGGGGTCAGGGAGAGCAGACCTGCCATGTCTGGGAAGCCTGTCTAAAGGGGTTTTTGATAGCATGACACTTCACTACTATGATTGGCTTTAGCACCGTATGAAGCAAAGAAGACTGTTCTTGTTCTGGGGTATTACATTATGGTAAATCAGCAAGAGTGTAACTGTGCTATTCTGGGTGTATGGACTCCAATGCTGTATTTATCAGCAAATCTTTCTCGTATCATGCTTCAACACTCTGCGCTCTCCCTTGATTTTCGCTTACATATTTAGATACCTCCCCCCCCCCCCCCCCAAATGAAATTTCTTTTTGTTGGGGATGGATTTTTCGAAGATCTGGCTACTGTCTTCCTCTGCTCCAGACTTAAGGTCTACATCTATTGTAGATGTTAGTTTATTACAGCCCCAGTACTGAGCCAGTTTGGTGTTTATCTCCCTTTTTATACAAGGCTGCTGTTAGTCTCTCCTTCTGACTCATCTTTATTGCCTCTTTGCAACTGGTGCATCGGTGTCACCATGTTGATTGGGAATACATGCAAAGCATCTCATTGAGCCTTGACACCTATACAGATCTACAGCCATATGCCCCTGTCTAAAGAACCAAATCATTGCCCTCCCCTGTACTTTAAACTCATCTGGCCCCAGTGGAGCAAATGTGCTCCTAAACTTGTGTAAATTCCATAGTGCCTCTCACTTGATCTTTCTGTTGTGTCCTCTTATTATGGATAGCTTCTTTTCACTTTTTACAATATAACTTCACATATTGGAGGCCACGCACTAAGGCTGTCATTGCCTACATTAGGCGTTAAGCAAAATCTCTGTGTGAGAAGTTTATTACATGGTTTTGGCAACTTGTGCCTTGAAAAAACTTACTACTTTCCTTCAGCTGAAATACAGAGTAAGGAACATTGCAGAGCACTATTCTTTCCCTCCATCCCAGTATGAAAAGAGAAGCTGGTAGGAGGAAGTGGAAGGCAAGCCACTTTGAGCATGTTGTGTGGGAGACAAGTTGGTATTGAAGGTGGTTGTATATTTATTAGTTTTGCATTCAGTCTTGTTCATGCAATCCTTTACATTGTTCAGATAGTGTATTCAGTTACCTTAAACTGTATTTAAAGGAAAACTGCAGAGATTAGATATAATTCTGTAGCTAAATATTTAATTGAGAAATACATATAGCTTTTAAAGAGTTAATGAAATTGATAGGTATTTCCATCTCTTTGCCAAAGAGAGCTGATGGTGAGTTTGAGTGCAGGTGGTTAATGTGAACAGTGGGATCACGTTTAAAAAAAAAAAAAAAAAAAAAATCTACTTGATGTGAAGCAGTTTATACAGTGGCCAATTCTTTTATGTGTATCTCTGTTTAGTAAGAGGCTAGACTTTCAGAAGTCAGTAACAAATATCTTAATGAGTTCTGCAGTGGCCAAATGCAATTTCTCATGGACTTCTGTCCTGCTCACTGTCTGCTTTTAAATCTTTGATTGAATTGTATGGGGAGGAATTGGCCTGTTTTTGTTCCTTTCTCCTGTTGGCAGTAATGAATGGAAGGGATTTAATCCACTGAGTAATGAAACTTAATCCCCACAATGCATCTTTGTTACCCAGTTCAAAGAACTGTTTTTAATGCGTTTTATACACACCAGGGAGATTTTTTTTTTCTTCTGCTTGAATAGTTCCAAGATACTTCAAATAGACTTCTTCAGGGTGCACTCTAATACAGGAATAACTCCATCTTGGAAACGTCTTGATTTCTTTGTTTTTCTGATGAGAGCATTGGTGATCTTGTACTGAACACTAAAGGATTAAGGGGTTTTAATCCAGCCCTCTTGTGGAATTTTATCATGAGCATTGTGTTGATTTACAAAGTCTTAAAGGTGCCTTACAGTTTTTAAAAGTATATTTTGCTATGAATATAGAATATTTCTAACATTATTTCATTATGAGCTGTAAACTGATTGTAACACTAAGCCAAAAATGTTATTTCTGAAAACTGTCTCTGTCCATTATTTGGTAATATCTCAACTCTAGTGTGGTGAGAAAGGGAGGGTTCCATCACCAGAATCATAGAAATTAGAGATTTTCTCTTTCCCCATAGGATTAGAAAGTAGAACAGTCTCCTGGGGGAAGTAGTAACACTCTTGCCCCTTAGGTCAATTAAAATTAGACTGTAGGCAGGATTGTGTGTATTTCATGAAAATCATTGTAGAATTTTGCTGCAGAATCTAGTTTTTTTGTTTGTTTGTTTGTTTGTTTTAAATCTTGACTTAATGTTTCTACAGATAAATATAAAAACACAACCTGATTGTAAACTGAGTTGGTAGTGTTCCTGAGTCTGCCTGCAGCCTGAAACAATAGTGCTAAGAGGTGTGAACTGCCTCATTCATCTCAATGGGGCACTAATGCTGAAACCAAAAGGTGACAATTTAAATATCAGCATAGCTTTCTGCTTCACTGTTCATCATTTTAGAAACGTTCAGTAAATGTGCTTATCTAACAATCCCAAACTGCCTCCTAGGTGTCGGTAGCTTCAGCTACCTCCCTCTTGTTGGCTTTTGCACTGCAGTTGGCAATTGTCAGTACAAAAATATGCCCCATATTGGAAAATGGGACAGTGTAAAACATGGGCGTCTTTTCTGAGTATATTCAATTTCATGTTTAATTATAAACCTCAGTATTTTAAATTGAGCTGCTGCAGACTTTCTCAGGTGCTACAGATTCCACAAAACTTGTCCACTGCACGTAGGTCCAGATTACTGTAGTTTATGTGGGGCTTTGGGCTAAGTCTTCTGCTGTGGTAGAAGAAAGAATAAATCTAGCTTCATGCTGTACCTGATTACCAGGCAGCAGGCATATCTCCCTGACCCCAGCTGCTCGTCTTTCTGGGAGCATGAGCTGTAGCCCTCTTAACTTTTATCCTGGCTGTCACCACTAATACTTTGAGGGCTTTGTATGTGATCCTCAACTGAAATGAGTTAGATGACTGCCTGAAGCTGATAAATGTTGGGTGAACTGAATGACAATTTACCTGCTACTACAGAATTGTCAAGACTACATGGCATTTCTCATGTAGGTGAACTGGAAACACTTCCCATACAGACAGGGATTTCCCCCCGCTGGGGAGGTGTATACCCCCCCGAACTTCCCCAACACCCCCCTAGTTACCTGTTGCCAAATTAGTTGGTTGGAAATTTGAATTGAAATTAAAACATTAATACACACTTTAAAAGTATATGAAGGGCCCTACCAAATTCACAGTCCATTTTGGTCTATTTCATGGTCACAGGATTTTAAAAATTGTAAATTTCATGACTTCAGCTATTTAAATCTGAAATGTCACAGTGTTGTAATTGTAGGTCCTGACCCAGCAAGGAGTTGGTGGGGGTGGGGGCGCTCACAAGGCTGTTGTACTGGAGTTGTGGTACTGCTACCCTTGCTTCTGTGGTGCTGATGGCGGCAGTGCTGCCTTGGAGCTGGGCTGCTGGAGAGCGGCGGCTGCGGGCAGGGAGCCCAGCTCTGAAGGCAGAGCCACCGCCAGCAGCAGTGCAGAAGTAAGGGTGGTATAGTAGGGTATTGCTACCTTTACTTCCACACTGCTGCTGACCGGGGGGCTGCCTTCAGAGCTGTGAGCCTGGGCAACAGCAGCCACTCTGCCCTTGCCCAGCCCTGAAAGCAGCACAGAAGTAAAGATGGCAATACCGTGACCTCCTAAAATAACCTTGTGCGCGCGCACCCACACCCACAACACCCTTTTGAGTCAGGACCCACAATTTGAGAAACGCTGGTCTCCCCCATGAAATCTGTATAGTATAAGGTAAAAGCACACCAAACACTAGATTTCACAGGCGGAGACCAGATTTCATGGCTGTGAATTTGGTAGGGCCCTAAGTATATGAGAAAATACTTGTACCTGAGAAAGCATAATAGGTTTGAAAAGTATGAGCAACGACTAGCTTCCTCATACAGCTGTTGTTTATCACTAGATCAGGGCATTCGTTTTGGCTGTATTTGCCTACCTAATAATTTCAATTATTCTTTGTAAGCAAGGTCTGGATGAGCTCTCCCCTGACAGCTAGTGATGACCCAGAAATGGGTGGAAGGGCTCAGGACCAAACTATTTACATGAACATACCTACTCTCCCTAGATATCCAGCAGACAGAGCTATGCTGCCCAAGTGAACAATTTTGGCTGGTATTGGGTTACAAATCATGTTAGTATACGCCATCCAATCTTAAACCGAACTTCGCACCCCTTGGTAATCTGTATGTTGTTCCCTGATAACCAGAAACTTCTACGCTTAAACTCTGTACCGTTCACTTTTTTTGTTAAACATCTTAATTAAATGTGGGGGTCATGAAATGTTACCATCCCTTTGTATGAATAAAGGGCAGCAGAACTGTACTGAGCCTGCCTGAAGGAGGGGGGGGGGTCTCGCTCAGTGCTTAATTTGTGCTAGGGCTTGCCGGGGCTGAGGCCTGGCACCTCTAGGCTTGACAGTTCATAGCTCTGGGACCTCTGGGCTTATAACATTTCGTTACGAAAGAAACACACTTTCTTGAGCCCTGGTACCTCTTTGTCGTTACAAATAAAGCACTGGTCATCCTCAAGTGCACTCCCTAAGCAGGAGGTTTGGATGCCATATGCTTGAAGAGAGAGAAGAGAGTGGGTGGGGTACAGGTGTTTCCCTTCTTGGCTCTGCATAAGAATCACAGGCACTTATTTGACCTGCCCCTCTCTCCTGTTTAGAGATAGAGATTATTAGGTTCCATAGAGAGCCTTTTGGTTGGTTAAGTGATCACTAGAGCTGAAATTACTGATAATCAGGTCTAAGTACTTAGATCTGCTGGGGGCCAGCGTGTCTGTGGAAGAGAGACCTCCCTGTACTAGTAGCAAGGTTCCCCCACTGAGAGCTGAAATCACTTGAGAGCTGCAGTATCCCCACCAGTTGAGTGGGAAACCGGGGTTCGATTCCCCGACAGGGAGAGTGGTGCCTTTTGACTGTGGGAGAAAGAAATGCCTGGCCTGGGCAGCCTGTTCCTCACCCCCTCCATCTATGGCGACTTCTGTTCACACCCTGCAGTGCTGATTTCCACCTCTAGAGAGACAATTAGCCGCAAGGCCACCTCTGCCTGCTTACCCTAGCAAAAGCCTTTATGTTGCCTTCTGCCACTGGGCCCAGCTTCAAGACCTGCACGTGGGGATACGTTTCAGAGTCACAAAGGGAAATACTCTGGCCAAGGGCATGAGGACAATTGTCCAGCGAAACGGGGTGGCAGCTGATCAAGGGGTGAGGAAGAGAGAAAAGCGGCCAGGCAGCAGGCTGGCCTCCTGTCTTTTTTTCCTTTTGTGACGATTTTAACTGTGACAGTAATGGAGAGACTAGAGAAATACCTGTGGCTGCCCCAAGAGCACAGAGCTGAGCATTTTCCACCCTGCTGTTGGGTCACCCTACTGCTGGCCGTGATCGTATAGTGGTTAATACTCTGCCCCGTGGCCGCAGCAACCTCGGCTCGACTCCAAGTCACGGCATTGCTTTTTTGTGGGGGATTGCCTGACACGTGCCTAGTGGCTCAACTTGATTGCATCCACTTGCAAAGAGTGCCAGCAGCTGGTGCCTAGTTTCCACTTGGTAAAAGAATGTCAATCAGGTAAATCCATCAGGGAAGAGTAACAGGAATTCTCCCTGGGCACCAAGGTCCAGAAGCAGTCACTGTCCCCGCAACTTCCATTCACGCCCTGCAGTGCTGATTTTCACCTCCAGAGAGACAATTAGCCCGCAAGGCCACCCCTGCCTACTTGCCCGAGCGAAAACCTCTACATTGCCTTCCGCCACGTGGCCCAGCTTCAAGACCTGTACGGTGGGGCCCATGGTATGGTGTAAGCTGACCGTAGCTGGTCTCTTGGAGCTACATGCGCAGTGCGAGGCTCTGCCTTGTTCCTCTTTAGCACAGTGGCCATGCAGGAGGGAATGAAGGGCTGCACACCTAATTGGTGATTAATCCACTGATTAGGTGCCTCCTGGACCCTGGAGAGAACATGGAGGAAGGTGAGGTGATGGGGGAAATAGGGGAATGTGGGGGGAATAGGGGGTGGGTGAGGGTCAGTGGGGTGAGGTGGGTGTGGAGTTTGGGGCATCCCGACTCCCAGCTGGGCTGCAGCTGCTGTGAAGAGACGGGACTCTCTCCCAGGCTGGGCTGGGTGGAGCAGGCTGCATGGGGAGGTGTAGGGGCAGGGGGGAGGGAGCAGGCTGCACGGGGGGTGGGGTGCCAAGATTTCAGGCATTTTGGGGTATGAGGGGATGTGGCTACATGGAAGGTGGGGTGCTTGTCTGATTAATGCAGGATAGCAAGGGCAGTCCAAGAACATCTTCCCTTTTGTTGTTGTTGAGGTAACTATGAGGCTGGGGTGAGGACAAAGCTGGTATTAATTACCAACTGACTGTTGATATTATTACAAGATCTGAAATATGCCAGGAATAATACGATGGAGAAGGAATAATGTGGCACCCCTGCTATTTTCCACTGTTAGAATTAAAGAGCAAACACAAAACTGAATCATCTGCAGTTCTAGACCACAATATTTTTCATCGAGTATCAGCAGGGAAAGTTGGAGAGCTTGCTTTTGGCCATGTTGAGTTTCAGTTGACAGCTGGCGGACATCTTCCAGGAGATGTTAGAAAGACTGGGTTAAGATTTAGTTTGATTGGAGGGAGACAGATCCAGAGCAGAGAGAGAAAGAGGGCGGAGGGATTCTGTATTAGCAGATCTTAATGCAGGATCTGACTTGGTGTTTTTTTTATTTTAAAGCATTTTGGCTGCTTTTGTAGATAAGTGTTAATAATCTGTACTCTTCCCAGAGTTCTGAGGAGGTTATATGAGTATTTTTAAAGAGTGCAGATTAGGTTGCAGTGAGGTCTTAATAAATGCAGGATCAGGCTCTAAACTGCTGTCAAGTCCACACAGTGAACAAACTGAAAAAAACACTTTGATCTTTCTGTTGTAGTGATCTTATGGGTAAAGTAGAGCAATCCCTGGTTAAAAGAAATAGATCTGTGATTTTATTTTGATTGGTGTGGCTTTAAGAAGCTGCTTTCATGCTATTTACTCCCCCTATGCTATTTACTACTCTCTATGGCTACACTACACAGCTTTTAGCGACATGACTGTGTTGCCATAGCCCTTCCACTAAAAGTTGTGCAGTGTAGCTGCTGTTTGCCAAGTATTAGAGGGGTAGCCGTGTTAGTCTGTATCCACAAAAACAATGCGGAGTCCGGTGGCACTTTAAAGACTAACAGCTTTATTTGGGGATAAACTTTCATGGGTAAAAAACAATGAAAGCTTATGCCCAAATAAATCTGTTAGTCTTTAAAGTGCCGCCGGATTCCTCACTGTTTTTGCTGTTTGTTGGCTCTCCTGCCAACAAAATACTTCTACCCCCCAAAATGAGTGGCATTCATGTTGTTGGCAGGAGAGTGCTTCTGCCGACAACGCGCTGTTCGGACTGGCACTTGTCTGAGACACACAAGTTTTGTCCTTCAATTGCCAGTGTAGACATAGCCTTTAGACACTGATCCTGCAAACAGTTATGCATGGGGAGGACTCCCATGCATAAGTGTTTGCAGGATTGGGGCTTTAGTGAATGAATACTGGAGCAAAAGCATGTGGATAGGCCTAGCTCATGACATTTGCATGGTTACATTTCAAACAAAGTTTACATAGGTGTTAATGGCTTATGGTAAGAAAGAAAAGGATTCTTTTGACAGCATAATTCTTTTGTGGTGTTGTAGATATCTGAAAACTGTGATCTTAATGATTTTTTTAAAAATATCCTGTGTTACTAATTAATACATAGTAAATTGTTAAAACTGGGAGAACTTTACCATGGATGTTGTTTATTTGTTTGCCCTTTCAGTTAGAGTTGGATTCCAGACAAGTAATTTCCATTAAGTTTTAGAATTTGTTTGGGGAGAGGTATTGGAAACCATTATGGCCAGATCTTTGCTATCTAGTATAGTTCTGTTAAAAGAAAAGGAGTACTTGTGGCACCTTAGAGACTAACCAATTTATTTGAGTATAAGCTTTCGTGAGCTACAGCTCACTTCATCGGATAGTTCTGGCTCTTCAAAATACTCCTCACGACTCATAAGTAGCAGGCACTAGGTGTGGTGCTAGGTGTTTTGTAGAATGAAGACCTTATTTGCAAGCTCTTTGAAGCAGGGATTTGTCTGCAAACTCCGAAGCCATGTGCTAATGTGCTCCAGGGCTTCTACTCTGAGTTTTTGAGTTGGTGACACACACAATGTGAAACCAGAAAAACTTTGCCTATTTCTAAAAGACTCTGTTGCACTTGCGCAGTGTGCGTCCTCCTAAACACTCATTTAAAATACCCATAACCAACTATTTGATGTTTTACTTCCCTTCATATTTTCAGTGTTGTCATCTGTTTGTTTGTGGTTTTGTTTGCTGTCTGTAAAAAGAAAAGGAGTACTCGTGGCATTTGTGGCATCAGATGCATCCGATGAAGTGAGCTGTAGCTCACGAAAGCTTCTGTTCAAATAAATTGGTTAGTCTCTGAGGTGCCACAAGTCCTCCTGTTCTTTTTGCGGATACAGACTCACACGGCTGCTACTCTGAAACTTTGCTGTCTGTGTCACTTTTACTTATTTTTGCTGTTTTATGTGTGTCCAGTATTAATCAAATTAAGAGTTGATGTCCCAGAGAAATTGTATAAGCCTGAGTGAATGCCTTTTATTCTCCTTTCCAGGATCAGAAAAGATTGTGATAACATTTGTGGTGAGAGCATGACTATTGCTAGTTGACTCATAGATTTGTTTTAGCATCTTAAAGCTGAGCTGTGTGTGCAGATAACATGCATGCAAGAGGGATAGTTCTGGGAACTGCAAAAGTCCACAGCATGCTAGTCTTTGGCAGATGTTTCATTTTGTGAGAGCAGCTTTCCCAGAAGAGTTAGTGCCCTGTGGTAGGAGTAGGTTATTAAATTGGGCCTCCGATGCATATTTTTTATACTTTTGCTTAATACCCATGGCTTTTGTTTTATTTATATAGTTGTTTTCAGTAGTCCACATTTTGGTGTGTTTACTAGCTTGAGTTGTTAGAAAGGATGATAAAATGCATGTACTCCAAGGGCAGTGTTAATTTTCTTTTTATTTGATTTGATATTAAATAAACATCTTAAGCCAGGCACCTTGTTAATTATCCCTTGTTTTAATATTCTTTCTTCTTCTTCCATACCTATGAGCTGTTTAAAAATATATATTATATCTAGGTTTTTTGTTTGTCCTGGTGGCACACATCCGCACATACCTCAATATTGGTGCTGCACATGGATGGAAAAAATTAGAGGGAACATTGCTCACCACTATACTAACAAGGAACCGGGCAGAGCCTTGCACTGCAATGAGCTCCAAGAGACCAGCTATGGTCAGCTTATACCACACCAGGGGCCCCATCGGGCAACAACACCCCTTGTTCTCTTTCCTAAAGTCTTTGGCTCCAGCAACAGCCCTTGGAAAAGCCCTGTCCCTCCTCACATGTCCTTGCCCAGCAGGCCACCTTTGGGGGCTACACAGCTCCTCCCACAACACCTGCTTGGGACTTTGCCCTCACCAACGGCTGCTCAGTACCTTCTTCCTCTCACTACCCTCTTTTTTTGGAGTAGAAGACCTTGGATGTGTCCCCATTCTTCAAAAAGACTAGTGATGCAGGAGACAAAGAACCACAGGGCCAAAAGCTCCAAGGTGCACAATACCTGTATCTGGGGAAAAAGTTAAACTCTAGAGCTCCCCGGGCTCACATCTAAAACTCCAAAGGAGTCCCTGTGCCCAAACAAGGATCCTTTTGAGATGAAGTTGCAGAAGAATGGCAAGAAACCTGCTTTACTCAATTCTGGCAGGAAATATGGACCCCATGGCTCCAATGACAGCACCAACTTAATCCAGAACAGTGATTTTTCACAGCACGAAGAGCTCATCTAACTGTGGTTGGAGGATAGGGGAGAAAAAGGGGGCTCTGAAGAAACTCCTCTGAATTGATCCAGCCGATCCAAATGGGTAACAATTTGGACTTAGCATCAATGACTAATCTGAGTTCTCTGACATCCCCTCCAACAAAGCCTTAAGAAGGTGGTGACTCCTGATGCTTTGGCCCAGACAAAGCCAAACTTTGGATGTGAGAAAGCTAGGGCTGTCAAATGATTTAAAAAAATTAATCGCAATTAATCACGCGATTAAAAAAGTTAATCATGATTAATTGCACTGTTAATAATAGAATACCATTTATTTAAATATTTTTGGATGTTTTCTACATTTTCAAATATATTGATTTCAATTACCACACAATATACAAAGTGTACAGTGCTCACTTTGTATTTATTTTTATTACAAATATTTGCACTGTAAAAAAAAACAAAAGAAATAGAATATTTCAATTCACCTAATACAAGTATTGTAGTGCAATCTCTTTATAATGAAAGTTGAACTTACAAATATAGAATTATGTACAAAAAATAACTGCATTCAAAAATAAAACAATGTAAAACTTTATAACCTACAAGTCCATTCAGTTCTACTTCAGCCAATCACTCAGACAAACAAGTTTGGTTACAATTTGCGGGAGATAATGCTGCCTGCTTCTTGTTTACAGTGTCACCTGAAAGTGAGAACAGGCATTCGCATGGCACTGTTGTAGCCAGCATCGCAAGATATTTACATGCCAGATGTGCTAAAGGTTCATATGTCCCTTCATGCTTCAACCACCATTCCAGAGGACATGCATCCATGCTGATGATGGGTTCTGCTCAATAACAATCCAAAGCAGAGCAGACCGATGCATGTTCATTTTCATCATCTGCGTCAGATGCCACCAGCAGAAGGTTGATTTTCTTTTTTGATGGTTCGGGTTCTGTAGTTTCCGCATCAGAGAGTTGCTCTTTTAAGACATCTGAAAGCATTCTCCACACCTCGTCCTTCAGATTTTGGAAGGCACTTCAGATTCTTAACCTTGGGTCAAGTGCTGTATCTATCCTTAGAAATCTCACATTGGTACCTTCTTTGCATTTTGTCAAATCTGCTGTGACAATGTTCTTAAAATGAACATGTGCTGGGTCATCATCCAAGACTGCTATAACATGAAATATATGGCAGAGTATATTTTAGACCAGGAGACATACAATTCTCCCCCAAGGAGTTCAGTCACAAATTTAATTAATGCATAATTTTTTTTAATGAGCATCATCAGCATGGAAGCATGTCCTCTGGAATGGTGACCAAAGCATTGTGGAAGTATAACATTGTATAAGTATAACGTTGTATAAGGGGACATGCTGGATACATTGTATATGAGAGGGCATGCCAAAACATGTTACAAAGTATCTGAGGGAGCACACTTAGGGTAGTGAGTTTGTGTGTGTGGTTCTTGTGAGGGGGTGAGATAACCTGGATTTGTGCAGGAAATGGCCCAACTTTATTATCATGCACATTGTGTAAAGAGTTGTCACTTTGGATGGGCTATCACCAGCAGGAGAGTGAATTTGTGTGGGGGGTGGAGGGTGAGAAAACCTGGATTTGTGCTGGAAATGGCCCACCTGATGATCACTTTAGATAAGCTATTACCAGCTGGACAGTGGGGTGGGAGGAGGTATTTTCTCATATTCTCTGTGTATATATAAAGTCTGCTACAGTTTCCACGGCATGCATCCGATGAAGTGAGCTGTAGCTCACGAAAGCTCATGCTCAAATAAATTGGTTAGTCTCTAAGGTGCCACAAGTACTCCTTTTCTTTTCACGTAGGGACAGTTAGCTTTTGAATGGAGAAGCAATTAAGATAGAGCCAGCACGTCTAAGAAGCAGGCATCAGAATGGAAGGTGTGAAGGGCAATTAGTTAAGTTAACTGGAAGCTGTTAAAGGAGATTGTTAAGGGTGGCAGGTAATTGAAGATACGTGACTGGTCTCAGGGATCTCGAAGGGTGGTGACTAAAATCTTTTTCTTCTTTTGTCTGTAACTTCTCTGTAACTTGTTCTCCAAAAAACTGTGTAAATTAAGAGACACAAGCCCCACTCGGGGGGCTCACTTCTAAATGTATTAGCAGAGCAGCTTTGCTAATAAAACAGAGTGGTCTGATAAATTGTGAGTCTGAATCAAACTTTGACAATTTGGAGGTTCCACCGAGATGGCAAGCGGCTTCACTGAGGCTGTGCGATCCCTGACTGCCTTGCAGGACGATCGTGGCAGCCAGCGCCTGGACGCTTAGTCCAAGCGATCCTCCACAAGACAGAAAGGTACACAGCAGCAGCGCAGTCTACGCCATTGAACTTGTTGGTTCCCACTCTGTTCGGGTAGGGGTCTTTGGATCCAGCTTCTGGAATCAGACGTCTCAGGTAATTATTATTTTTGTGCTTTAACCGGTTTGAGGACTGTCTTGTCTTTGTGTCTATCCGTCTTCCCCGTGGTGTGTGTGTGAATCTGGGAGCCATCTCTGTCCGGAGACTGGCTGACTAAGGGGTCCCCGTCCCCATGGTCTGAATAAGTGGAATCTGCACAGCTGCAGCTGCACCACGCCTTGGGTATAACCCCTGGTGTGAAAGCAAGGGCAGTTGAGGCAGTAGCCTGTGGGCTCCTTTCTGTGTGTTGCACCGGGTACCGCTCTGCTGAGCCCGAATTTCCTTCTTGTGTGAGTGCTGTGTGAAGTCCTCCTGGATGGGTAATCAGAAGTCTAAGGTAGAACAGTTCCCTAAGGGAACTCCAGCTTATTTTATGTATTTTAGGAGGGGTCCGGACTCTTGTAGGTTTCTTGAAAAATGGTCCAAATTAGCTCTAGAGAACCCCAAATTACAGTGGCCACTGTTAGGTTCTTGGGACAAGGATTGAGTGGACGCTTTAAAAAGCAAACTCGTCCTCCCAAAAACCAAATTGGAGAGAGGAGAAGTAGACTGCTTCATGCAGTGGTGGGAAGAGGCAAATCGTAGATGGACTGAGTCAAAACTCACCTCTCTTAAAAATTCTATCAAAAAACTAACAGTTCAATTGGATGCAGTCTCTCCCACCACTAGTCCGAGCGCTCCCCTTTGCCCAGTCCTGTGCAATGATCCAGATCAAACCCGACCCCCACCATACTCCTGCGCAAGTAAGAAATCAGAAAAGAGAAAAAATCTTCAGTGACTACAGATAATGAAAGTGAAGAAGATACCCTCATTGGCCTCGCAGCTCTGCAAAATATTATGAAGAAGAAATCTAAAGCAGTCTGCAAAGATTCTCTTGACATCTCTTGGAAAAGAGAACCTGATGGGAGGTTAATGAGAGACTCTGATCAAACTGTTGTGGCACCCTTACGAGTCCTTAAGATGGGAGAAAGTGAGTCCATATGGGATTATAAGCCCTGGACTCGTACGGAACTTTTATCTATAGTTAAAAGTTTTCCCAAACCACAGGAAAACTCTGTCAAATTTGCTGAGGAGTTTCTGTTAATCTGTGAAACCTATGAACCCTCTGAGACAGATCTCCTCCAACTGTGTAAATTGTTAGCTCCTGCCAGTTATTATGAAAAATGGTTGGCTGCCGCAGACTGGCCAGATGAGGCACGCCACTCAACCATAAAAAGTACTGGCCCAGATTCGGCATACAGAGACCGGTGTATGGCTCTTTGGAAGCGCCTGCATCAAGCCATTCCCAAAGTGTGGTCTCCTAAAACAAACTGGACAGCAATACGTTGCTGTAAGCAAGGGCAAGGAGAAAGCCCAGGTGACTATAGGTCCTGGCTAACTGATATTTTCCTACAACATTCAGGAATACAAGAGCCCGATGTAAATGGGCAGGGGGCCTTGGCACATGCATTTGTTGATGGTCTTCTCCCTGCCACAGGCAGCATGTTAAAATGAATAAGTGTGGGATGGGAGACTGAAACCATGGACAAATTGCTGGCAGTAGCAGAGCATTGCCACCGCACTTTAAAAGGAAAGGAGGAACAGTCTTCCCAAAAGTTAATGGCTCTGCAGATACAGCATTATTCAGGACTAAGCAGACCATACCGGGGACAGGGACTGGGTTGCGGAAGGGGGCGGGGGGCTGGATTAACTGGGGTTTGTAACTACTGTAAACAGCCTGGACACTGGAAAAAAGAGTGTCCAAGACGACCTAATAATTGTATGGGAAATCAAGTGAACCCCCCGCTGGTTCCTCCAGCTGATCCCCAACCCTATTTTTCACCCCAACAATGACGGGATGCTGGGGAACCTCACAAAGTTTTAGCTCCCTTATTACCTCTGTCCCCTACTGGAGAATGTGTCCTGACTGTAAATGATCTCTCTCTCCCTTTCCTTGTTGATACTGGAGCTTCTCTTTCTACAATCCGCACCACTGACTTGCCTGAGGTTCCCCGATCTGGAAAATCTGTGTCTGCTGTTGGCATTACAGGGATCCCTACCTCTTTTCCCCTCTCAAAACCTTTGTCTGTTCAGGTCGGTCCCCTCTCTGAGGAGCTTGCATTCCTCCTCTCTGATTCCACCCCTGCAAACCTTCTGGGACGGGACTTGCTATGCAAACTTGGCTGTTCTATTTACTGCTCCCCAGATGGTGTCTATCTGCAAATCCCTCAGTCTTCCTTATGTGATTCTGTAGCCTCCCTGCTGTCTGAAACTTCCCTCTCCACTCTGGTCCCTTGCTGTCCCTTAACTCCGTCCCGAGAGCACCTAATCTCTCAGGTTCCTTCCTCCCTATGGCCATCGCACCCATCTGAAGTGGGCCAATTAAATACTGACCCAGTTTGGATTACTGTAGACAATTCCAAACCTCTGCCTCGCCTGTCTCAGTATCCTTTGAATCCTGAGGCAGAGGCTGGGATTGCTCCAGTTATATCTGCATTAAAAGAACAAGGAATTATTGTCCCTTGTTCCAGCCCCTGTAACACCCCTATCCTCCCAGTTCAAAAGGCTGATGGCAAATCATGGCGATTTGTTCAAGACCTTCGAGCTATTAACTGTATTGTCATACCTTCTTTTCCAGTGGTTCCTAACCCTGCTACAATACTAGCGTCTATTCCTCCAAATGCAACCCACTTTACTGTTGTAGATTTGTGCTCCGCTTTCTTCTCTGTCCCAGTTCACTCTGAATCCCAGTATCTCTTTGCCTTCTCCTACAAGGGTCAGCAATATACATGGACTACCCTTCCCCAGGGGTATACAGAGAGTCCATCCTATTTTTCTCAAGCCCTAGCCAGGGATCTTGCTGATCTGGTTTTCCCATCAGGATCCACACTGATCCAATATGTGGACGACTTACTCCTGTGCTCCCCCTCTCTGTCTGCCTCAGAAACTGATTCACTAACACTTCTCACAGCTTTAGCGAACAAGGGTCATAAGGCTTCTTGCACAAAATTGCAGCTCTGCCAAACCTCTGTCACATACCTAGGCTTCCTTCCCTCCCAGGGCTCCCGTACACTCTCTCCAGCCCGGGTACAAGCCATCCTTAGCTTTCCCCAGCCTTGCTCTCCACGCCAGGTCAGAAAATTCTTAGGCATGACAGGGTTCTGTAGGCAATGGATTCCCCAATATGCTTCTCTGGCTAAACCACTCCAAGAACTCACTCGATCCTCTGTACCTAACCCCATGCCATGGCCACTTGAAGCAAATGCTGCTTTTATCTCCCTTAAGCAGAATTTAGCCTCTGCCCCTGCCTTAGGGTATGTCTACACTACGGAATAAGGTTGAATTTATAGAAGTCGGTTTTTTAGAAATCGGTTTTATATATTCGAGTGTGTGTGTCCCCACAGAAAATGCTCTAAGTGCATTAACTCGGCGGAGTGCTTCCACAGTACCGAGGCTAGAGTCGACTTCCGGAGCGTTGCACTGTGGGTAGCTATCCCACAGTTCCCGCAGTCTCCGCTGCCCATTGGAATTCTGGGTTGAGATCCCAATGCCTGATGGGGCTAAAACATTGTCGCGGGTGGTTCTGAGTACATATCGTCAGGCCGCCGTTCCCTCCCTCCCTCCGTGAAAGCAAGGGCAGACAATCGTTTCGCGCCTTTTTTCCTGAGTTACCTGTGCAGATGCCATACCACGGCAAGCATGGAGCCCGCTCAGGTAACCGTCACCCTATGTCTCCTGGGTGCTGGCAGACGTGGTACGGCTTTGCTACACAGTAGCAGCAACCCATTGCCTTCTGGCAGCAGATGGTGCAGTATGACTGGTAGCCGTCCTCGTCGTGTCCGAGGTGCTCCTGGCCACGTCGGCTGGGAGCGCCTGGGCAGACATGGGCGCAGGGACTAAATTTGGAGTGACTTGACCAGGTCATTCTCTTTAGTCCTGCAGTCAGTCCTATTGAACCGTCTTATGGTGAGCAGGCAGGTGATATGGATTGCTAGCTGTTGTACTGTACCATCTTCTGCCGAGCAGGCAAGAGATGAGGATTGCTAGCAGTCGTACTGTACCATCTTCTGCCGGGCAGGCAAGAGATGAGGATTGCTAGCAGTTGTATTGTACTATCTTCTGCCGGGCAGGCAAGAGATGAGGATGGCTAGCAGTCGTACTGTACCATCTTCTGCCGAGCAGCCATGAGATGTGGATGGCATGCAGTCCTTCTGCACCGTCTGCTGCCAGCCAAAGATGTAAAAGATAGATGGAGTGGATCAAAACAAGAAATAGACCAGATTTGTTTTGTATTCATTTGCCTCCTCCCCTGTCTAGGGGACTCATTCCTCTAGGTCACACTGCAGTCACTCACAGAGAAGGTGCAGCAAGGTAAATCTAGCCATGTATCAATCAGAGGCCAGGCTAACCTCCTTGTTCCAATAAGAACAATAACTTAGGTGCACCATTTCTTATTGGAACCCTCCGTGAAGTCCTGCCTGAAATACTCCTTGATGTAAAGACACCCCCTTTGTTGATTTTAGCTCCCTGAAGCCAACCCTGTAAGCCATATCGTCAGTCGCCCCTCCCTCTGTCTGCCGTTGCTCTGACGATCATTCCGCATCTTTTATCTGTGCGGACGCGATACCAAGGCAAGCATGGAAGCCGCTCAGCTCACTTTGGCAATTAGGAGCACATTAAACACCACACGCATTATCCAGCAGTATATGCAGCACCAGAACCTGGCAAAGCGATACCGGGCGAGGAGGCGACGTCAGCGCGGTCACGTGAGTGATCAGGACATGGACACAGATTTCTCTGAAAGCATGGGCTCTGCCAGTGCATGCATCATGGTGCTAGTGGGGAAGGTTCATGCTGTGGAACACCAATTCTGGGCTCGGGAAACAAGCACAGACTGGTGGGACCACATAGTGTTGCAGGTCTGGGACGATTCCCAGTGGCTGCGAAACTTTCGCATGCGTAAGGGCACTTTCATGGAACTTTGACTTGCTTTCCCCTGCCCTGAGGCACATGAATACCAAGATGAGAGCAGCCCTCACAGTTGAGAAGCGAGTGGCGATAGCCCTGTGGAAGCTTGCAACGCCAGACAGCGACCGGTCAGTTGGGAATCAATTTGGAGTGGGCAAATCTACTGTGGGGGCTGCTGTGATACAAGTAGCCCACGCAATCAAAGATCTGCTGATATCAAGGGTAGTGTCCCTGGGAAATGTGCAGGTCATAGTGGATGGCTTTGCTGCAGTGGGATTCCCTAACTGTGGTGGGGCCATAGACGGAACCCATATCCTTATCTTGGCACCGGAGCACCAAGCCGCTGAGTACATAAACCACAAGGGGTACTTTTCAATAGTGCTGCAAGCTCTGGTGGATCACAAGGGACGTTTCACCAACATCAACGTGGGATGGAAAGGTACATGACGCTCACTTTAAGCACAGCACTTTAAAAGTTTACAACTTTAAAATGTATTGAATGACAGCCTTCTTTTTTTTGGGCAATCCTCTGTGGCGGAGTGGCTGGTTGGCCGGAGGCCCCCCCACTGCATTCTTGGGCATCTGGGTGTGGAGTCTATGGAACTTGGGGAGGAGGGCGGTTGGTTACACAGGGGCTGTAGTGGCAGTCTGTGCTCCAGCTGCCTTTGCTGCAGCTCAACCATACACTGGAGCATACTGGTTTGGCCCTCCAGCAGCCTCAGCATTGAATCCTGCCTCCTCTCATCACGCTGCCGCCACATTTGAGCTTCAGCCCTGTCTTCAGCCTGCCACCTCTCCTCCTGGTCATTTTGTGCTTTCCTGCACTCTGACATTATTTGCCTCCACGCATTTGTCTGTGCTCTGACAGCATGAGCTCGGAGAACATGTCATCGCGAGTGCATTTTTTTTTCTTTCTAAGCTTCACTCGCCTCTGGGAAGGAGAAGATCCTGTGATCATTGAAACACATGCAGCTGGTGGAGAAAAACCAAAGGGACAGCGGTATTTAAAGACACATTTTATAAAACAGTGGCTACACTCTTTCAGGGTAAACCTTGCTGTTAACATTACATACATAGCACATGTGCTTTTGTTACAAGGTCGCATTTTGCCTCCCCCCACCGCGTGGCTACCCCCTCAACCTTCCCCCCTCCCTGTGGCTAACAGCGGGGAACATTTCTGTTTAGCCACAGGCAAACAGCCCAGCAGGAATGGGCTCCTCTGAGTGTCCCCTGAAGAAAAGCACTCTATTTCAACCAGGTGACCATGAATGATATCTCACTCTCCTGAGGATAACACAGAGAGATAAAGAACGGATGTTGTTTGAATTCCAGCAAACATACACTGCAATGCTTTGTTCTACAATGATTCCCGAGTACGTGTTACTGGCCTGGAGTGGTAAAGTGTCCTACCATGAAGGACGCAATAAGGCTGCCCTCCCCAGAAACCTTTTGCAAAGGCTTTAGGACTACATCTAGGAGAACCGCGAATGCCAGGGCAAAGTAATCCTTTCACATGCTTGCTTTTAAACCATGTATAGCATTTTAAAAGGTACACTCACCAGAGGTCCCTTCTCCGCCTGCTGGGTCCAGGAGGCAGCCTTGGGTGGGTTCGGGGGGTACTGGCTCCAGGTCCAGGGTGAGAAACAGTTCCTGGCTGTCGGGAAAATCGGTTTCTCCGCTTGCTTGCTGTGAGCTATCTACAACCTCCTCCTCCTCATCATCTTCTTTATCCCCAAAACCTGCTTCCGTACTGCCTCCATCTCCATTGAAGGAGTCAAACAACACGGCTGGGGTAGTGGTGGCTGAACCCCCTAAAATGGCATGCAGCTCATCATAGAAGCGGCATGTTTGGGGCTCTGACCCGGAGCAGCCGTTCGCCCCTCTGGTTTTCTGGTAGGCTTGCCTCAGCTCCTTCAGTTTCACGCGGCACTGCTTTGGGTCCCTGTTATGGCCTCTGTCCTTCATGCCCTGGGAGATTTTGACAAAGGTTTTGGCATTTTGAAAACTGGAACGGAGTTCTGATAGCACGGATTCCTCTCCCCAAACAGCGATCAGATCCCGTACCTCCCATTCGGTCCATGCTGGAGCTCTTTTGCGATTCTGGGACTCCATCATGGTCACCTCTGCTGATGAGCTCTGCATGGTCACCTGCAGCTTGCCACGCTGGCCAAACAGGAAATGAGATTCAAAAGTTCGCGGTTCTTTTCCTGTCTACCTGGCCAGTGCATCTGAGTTGAGAGTGCTGTCCAGAGCGGTCACAATGGAGCACTCTGGGATAGCTCCCGGAGGCCAATACCCTCAAATTGTGTCCACAGTACCCCAAATTCGAGCTGGCAAGGCCGATTTAGGTGCTAATCCACTTGTCAGGGGTGGAGTAAGGAAATCGATTTTAAGAGCCCTTTAAGTCGAAATAAAGGGCTTCATCGTGTGGACGGGTGCAGGTTTACATCGATTTAATGCTGCTAAATTCGACCTAAAGACCTAATGTAGACCAGGGCTTAGGGTTACCTAACTATGACAAGCCTTTTACCCTTTTCTGTCACGAACAATCTGCTTGTGCCTTCGGGGTTCTTACTCAGGAGCACAGTGACAGAAATCGCCCGGTGGCTTATTTTTCTGTAACCTTGGACCCTGTAGCCCAGGGTTTACCCCCTTGCCTATGCGCTGTAGCTGCTGCAGTGCGCCTGGTCGAGATGTCTGAGTCCCTTGTCCTCCGCTCTCCTCTCACTCTCATGGTTCCCCATTCTGTGGAAACTCTCCTTCTGCAACGCAACACTGCTCATCTCTCCTCTGCTTGCCTCACTAGGTATGAACTTTTTGCTGCTTTCAGCCTCACATATCACTATTAAGCGCTGCTCCCGGTTAAACCCTGCTACCCTCCTTCCTTTACCTAGTGATGGTGAACCCCATGACTGCCTTGCAACTGTCTCCACTATCACTGTCCCGCGCCCCGACCTTTCAGATGTACCTCTCCCTAACTCTGACCTCGTATTATTCACTGATGGGTCCTGTTATAGAAATGACCAAGGCCACCTTCTTGCAAGGTACGCTGTGGTCTCTCTCTCTGAGACCATAGAAGCTGCGCCCTTACCCTCTGTGACCTCTGCCCAGGTGGCTGAACTGATTGCTCTAACCCGTGCCTGCTTTCTAGCCGAGGGGCTCTCTGCCACTATTTTTACTGATTCTCGGTATGCCTTTGGGGTTGTGCATGACTTTGGCACCCTCTGGCAGGCTCGAGGTTTTCTTACCTCTGCTGGTACCCCTATCAAGAATGGCCCCTACATTGCCGCCTTCCTGTATGCAGTTTTACTACCATCTGCCTTGGCAATTGTTAAGTGTACTGGCCACTCAGCGGCAGACACCAAGGTGGCAAAAGGTAATGCACTTGCTGATGCTGCTGCAAAACATGCCGCCACTATAAAACCTTCACCAGAAGCGTTTCTTGGTCCCCTCTCTGTCTCTGTAATGCCACCATCCCTGTCTCATCTCGCTCAGCTCCAGGATTCTGCCCCAGAAACAGAAAGACTCCTGGAGTGCTTTGGGTTGCTCTTTGCATTCTGATTCCCTTTGGCGATCGCCCACCGGTACCTTTGTAGCCCCCCTCTCACTCTACCCATCTCTAGCCGCCCTGCTACATGGTGTTTCGCATGTCGGCAAGGAGGGGATGGTTTCTGCTATGAGTAAGGTGGAGTGGTGGGCTCCCCTTTTCAGCTCCTTTGCAACCTGCCACTGAGCCGCTTGTGTTACTTGTCAAAGCCACAATGTAGGCAAATCTGTAAAAGTAACACAAGGGTTCTGGGGTTTGCCTCAAGCACCTTTCCTACACTGTCAACTTGATTTTGTACAAATGCCAAAGTGTCAGAAATATGAATTCATTTTAGTTATAATATGTCTGTTTTCAGGTTGGATTGAAGCCTTTCCCTGTCGCAAAGCTGATTCATTGTCCGTTGCAAAATGTCTGTTAAACCACATTATCCCTACCAAGGGAATTCCTGCCACTTTGTCTAGTGACCAGGGAACATATTTTACTGGAAAAATTGTTCAACATCTAAACCAGGTATTACATGTCACCCACCTGTTGCACTGCCCTTACCATCCACAGAGTGCAGGGGCAGTTGAAAGGCGAAATGGTGTGCTTAAAAATAAGCTGGCAAAAATCTGTAGTTCCACAGGGTTAAACTGGCCAGCTGCTTTACCACTGGCCCTTATGGAAATTCGGTCATCCCCATCCCAGAGACACAAATTGAGTCCATTTGAAATCATCATGGGACGCCCTATGCGAACAATGGCTACTATTACCCCAGCCCCAGACCTAAACCTAACTCACAGCACGCTCCTCCAGTACAGCAAAGGGTTAATGCAAGCTGTGAGCTCCTTCCATTCGCAGGTGCGAGCAGCTTGGCCCACGGAACCCACCTCTGCTGCCTGTCACACTCTGAGCCTGGTGATTGGGTCTACCTGCGGCACCACCTTCGGAAGCACACCTTGGAACCCCGGTGGAAGGGTCCATACCAGATACTGCTCACCACCCAGACAGCAGTGAAATTATCCGGCATCGCTGCATGGAGCCACGCCTCACAGTGTAAGCCAGCACCACCTCAAGGGGACCAAGCACCTCTGCAAGACCACGCAGAACCAGCTTCAACCCCAGAAGACAAAGAGGAACAGCCGGCAATACCTTACAATCTGCGCTCTTGTAAGGGTTGCCAGAAGCAGAGGGTAAGCAGACAGCAGGACCCAACAAACAAGAAGCAGTAGCGAGCCTAGCGCCTGATGCCTGGTGGACATAAAACCGTGACTGCGGTTCCCTCGAAAGGGGTTGTCGGAACCAGAAAGGGTCCTGCTTCCAACATGTGTCCTTTGAGAAGCTTAATCCTCAGCTACTGTGTCCTGAGGGTCTGGGGAATCCAGAGTGACAGTGACAATTCTTTCATCCAACAACAGGTGCAGATAGCCCAGATCCTGAATATTTCTAATTGCTGGGTCTGCAGCCACATCCCAGCTCACTCACAAGCTAGTATCCCCACCATGGCAATCCCTTTGAATTCCTCAGAGCTTGCTGGAGAACCCTATCCACTTGAAAGGACATGGAAGGAAAATGACACTTGGGGGCTGGGAAAAACATATGTTCCTAAACTTATAAGTGTGGTGAAAGGAAAGGGCCACTGGTGCTGGGTGTGTAATGGGACAGGGCTGAATCTAGGGAGGAGCAGCTGTCTCCAATACATCGTGTCCCATGGTGTATGGGACTATTCAAACAAGGTTGGAGAATGGCGAACCGGGTATGGAAAGATAAACTTCCTCTCAACCTGGGATCAAACCAAAGATTCAATCTCTTGCTCCCCCTACAGCCTCCCTGAGAAAAACAGCACCATCTACAAATGTCATGTGAATGCTACCTCTTCTCCCAGTGAAAATCATCCTGTGCCCTTTGGGAGATACTATTCCTCCTTCGTAAATTCTTACATGTCAAAGGGTTGCAGTCAACCCTTCCCAGCTTTAATGGGACATCATTGGGTTTGTGGGGAAAATGCTTACACTGTGTTACCAGCAAATTGGTCAGGTATCTGTTATCCTGCTCAGCTTTTCCCACAATTCCGGGTGCTTCAATCCCTCCCACGAAATCAGGCGAAAAAGGAGGGACTTCCCAGATGCTAAATGGTATGTGGATAACATAAGCCCCCTAACTTGGGAAGAAGCTGTTGGCATTTCTTTAGTCCCAGTAGGGGGTGTAATCCACCATGCAAAAAGGCTTTTAAGGTTACAAGTGGTGGTTGAGATCATGGCCAATGAAACAGGAGAGAGCTTAAAAGCTCTAGCCAAAGAAGCAGGAGCGGTCCAACAAGTGGCCCTCCAAAACCGTCGGGCATTAGATATAATACTGGCAGCCAAAGGAGGGACCTGTGCTCTAATTGGAACAGAATGCTGTGTATACATACCTGATAATACTAATGAGGTAATAAATCGTGCTAGCCATCTGGAGCAAATTGCATACCTTCCCCACGAAGAACCAAGTTCCTTGTGGAAATGGATAAGTAACTTATTCAATTTCTCTAGTCTGGGAAACTGGTTGTTTCAAGGAATCCTGACTATCCTATTTGGAATTCTAATAATCTTTGTGTGTTTTCAATTGATTTCTTGTTGTATCCAAAACTGCACAAGACACACCATCCATCAGGTTACCCCTAACCAGAGTGCTAATCTAATGTTGTTAAATGTCACCAGTGAAAGTAATGAAAAAGAACGATTGATGTATGGAATCCAGTAAGTCATTGGTCATGGGCGTAGCCTTGACCAAAAGGGGGGATTGTGGAAGTATAACATTGTATAAGTATAACATTGTATAAGGGGACATGCTGGATACATTGTATATGAGAGGGCATGCCAAAACATGTTACAAAGTATCTGAGGGAGCACACGTAGGGATAGTTAGCTTTTGAATGGAGAAGCAATTAAAATAGAGCCAGCACGTCTAAGAAGCAGGCATCAGAATGGAAGGTGTGAAGGGCAATTAGTTAAGTTAACTGGAAGCTGTTAAAGGAGATTGTTAAGGGTGGCAGGTAATTGAAGATACGTGACTGGTCTCAGGGATCTCGAAGGGTGGTGACTAAAATCTTTTTCTTCTTTTGTCTGTAACTTCCCTGTAACTTGTTCTCCAAAAAGCTGTATAAATTAAGAGACACAAGCCCCACTCGGGGGGCTAACTTCTAAATGTATTAGCAGAGCAGCTTTGCTAATAAAACAGAGTGGTCTGATAAATTGTGAGTCTGAGTCAAACTTTGACAGCATGAAGGGGCATATGAATGTTTACCATATCTGGCATGTAAATACCTTGCAACGCTGGCTACAAAAGTGCCATGGGAACGCCTGTTCTCACTTTCAGGTGACGTAAATAAGAAGCAGTCAGCAATATCTCCCGTAAATGTAAACAAACTTGTTTTTCTTAGCAATTGGCTGAGCAAGAAGTAGGACTGAGTAGACTTGTAGGCCCTAAAGTTTTACATGGTTTTGTTTTTGAGTGCAGTTATGTAACAAAAAATCTACATTTGTAAGTCACACTTTCACAATAGAGATTGCACTACAATACTTGTATGAAGTGAATAGAAAAATACTACTTTGTTTGTTTATCATTTTTACAGTGCCAATATTTTTAATCAAAAATAATATTAAGTGAACACTGTGCATCCGATGAAGTGAGCTGTAGCTCACGAAAGCTTATGCTCAAATAAATTTGTTAGTCTCTAAGGTGCCACAAGTACTCCTTTTCTTTTTACTGTACACTTTGTATTCTGTGTTATAATAGAAATCAATATATTTGAAAATGTAGAAAAACATCCAGAAATATTTAATAAATTTCAATTGGTATTCTATTGTTTAACAGTGTGATTAATTGCTATTAATTTTTTTAATCACAGTTAATTTTTTTGAGTTAATCGCCTGAGTTAACTGCGATTAATCTACCCCCCTAGAAAAAGCTGGTCTGGCGAGATCTGATAGCAGGATCCTGGGTGACATACCTTTTTTAACTTATGTGACCTCTTGGAAACTCTGAAACCATAAGAGGCACTGTCCTTGGCTCCATCCAAAGAACTTGAATCCTTAATCAATAGAATCTATTTTGGCAGTGCCTTATAGGGTGCCTGTATAAGATGACCCACTTTCTGGCCTAGGGTTTAATATCAGACTTCAGAATAGAGGGAGGCTTCCGGGCTCCAGTACCTCTTTTCTACTCCTGAGATATCAGAACCTCTTCCAGAAGCAGTTTCTGGTACAGAGTCTTATAGTCCCTTTAGAAAATGCTTATCACAGCCCTTAGCTGGGGTGCCTTCCCCAGGGCGTGAGAAACACTTGTCATGTCTATCTGAACCAGAGACCATCCAAGGTTAAGAGGAACACCTGCTGAACCCCACCTCACTCCCTCCCAGATAGGTTCATCATCTTGTGGAGGACACCAGGCAACCTAAGAACACCCAAAGTTTGGCAAGATCATTGCAAAATTAAAACAATTTTTTTCAGACACAATGCAACTATATTTAAAGCTGTTTTAAATAACATGATAAAAGAGAGAGGTGGTTTTTTGCTTCTTCCATCTATCCAAGAACAAAGAAGGGGGCAAGATATTTTTACTTCAATCTATGGAACATTGTAATCAGGTGCTCCTGCTCAAAAATGGTCCCAGGGCTAGGCAAGCAACTACTGCAGTGCGGTTCTGTAGAGGCCATGTCATGAAGGAGATTTTTTTTTTTTATAAAATAAGCTTCAGGGCTTTGACAGAGTGGAAACCCTGGGCCCAAATCCCCACCGCCACCTCCTGTTTTTGAAGGTAGATTCAGGCTGGCTGGTTCTAATTAGGATCAAGACTGCTGACAATGCAGTTCCTATGGATATTTTCCACACTACACCACTCTGCAGCTCACACTGAGAATTGCCAGCCAAAGGAATTCCTGCAACTGTGGATTTCATGGAAGTTTAGCTTTAGTGTTTAAATAAACTTTAAAACCACAAGCCTCCATTCCCCCCTTTCCTAGAAAAAGTGAATAATTAACTCTGCATCCTCTGTGACCTCCACGATAGTAATGCTAATGAGGTTACAGAGTAAATCTTCAGAGCACAGGACATAGTTGCACAATGGTACCTGGATAGAAGATTAAATGCCTGCAATACATTTCAGAAGAACACAGGCTACGTACATCCACCACTAAGGCTCAGGGCAAGAAGGCTGCATTGCACAAATTAGATGCAGAAAGACATTTCCAACAAACTATATGCAACTCTGAGAAGATCTGATATGGATAATGAGAACATTCACAGTTACATTAGCTAGGATTTAAACAGTTAGAAAGGAAATAAAACCCTGGTGTATAGGGGATGAGCTTACCTCTAACTGAAAAAACAAACAAACAAAAAACCACCAAACTTCAGTGAGCTGGATATTCCATTGTCCACCATGGTGTTTCTTGCACATGCCTCTGAATCATGCGGTTTCAGAGGTTACCAAATTAGCTGGCCACGGGTGTGACAATTCCTATGTCAATTAATATTAAGCTCCATAAACTGCATTTAAAAAAGGGAGTGTAGCAGAGTTAAGTTGGGGCCAATAGGCCTAGTGGGCAGGCCACACCTCAACAGTCTTCCAGTATTGGGATGGCCTTGCCTGGCAATCTGAGAGCCTAGTGGCCAAGTTATAGTCTCCCATCCGCTGATGTTCCCTGGGTTCCCCCAGTCAGTGGAGGGGGTAGGAGGGAAGGGTAGTCTTAGCCATACCATTGGGGTCTGTAAACCCCGTCACAGGGAGTGAGTTACAAAACCTACCATGAAGAGAATTTGTTTTAATCCAGGGAAGATACGTTTTTAGGGAAGGTGTAAATATTTCCAACAACATCAGGAACCCAAACATTGTATCAAGCTGTCTTCTTTCATATGCATCACACATCGATATCTACAGGTTTCAGAGTAGCAGCCGTGTTAGTCTGTATTTGCAAAAAGAAAAGGAGTACTTGTGGCACCTTAGAGACTAACCAATTTATTTGAGCATAAGCTTTCGTGAGCTACAGCTCACTTCATCGGATGCATTCAGTGGAAAGTACAGTAGGGAGATTTATATACACAGAGAACATGAAACAATGGGTGTTACCATACACACTGTAATGAGAGTGATCACTTAAGATGAGCTATTACCACCAGGAGAGCGGCGGGCGGCGACCTTTTGTAGTGATAATCAAGGTGGGCCATTTCCAGCAGTTGACAAGAACATCTGAGGAACAGTGGGGGGTGGGGGAGGGAAATAAACATGGGAAAATAGTTTTACTTTGTGTAATGACCCATCCACTCCCAGTCTCTATTCAAGCCTAAGTTAATTGTATCCAGTTTGCAAATTAATTCCAATTCAGCAGTCTCTCATTGGAGTCTGTTTTTGAAGTTTTTTTGTTGAAGAATTGCAACTTTTAGATCTGTAATCGATTGACCAGATGCTCCGTTTCCCCATGTTTATTTCTCCCACCACCACCCCCAGCCATCTAGATTGTTCAGCCATCTAACTGCTGCATCATTGAGCACAGCAAGGTGGTGCAGTCCACCCTCCAATCGTCTAATTCTGCACTCCTCCACCATGGGTCTGATTGTCTGCATTGCTGCCCCACAGCCACGCTGTGAGGATTGGACTTACCCGTATTCCTGCATTGTGCCAGCCACTCTGGACGTTCCAATCAGCAGCCTGTTAAAGCATAGTCCAGGGACCGCATCCCAGGTTGCAAACAGGTAGATGAAAGTTAGGGCTTCAAAATTTGTCAGCATGCCTGTCTCTCTATCCCAGAGCTGCTGCCACTCTGCGAGGACATAAATGTTAGCCCTGAAATGCGGTTGTTCATCCAAAATGGGCAAGAGCAATACTGTATGTGCAACCCTTCCTGCCAATGCTGCATTGTAATTTTCACTTTACTGACACTCATTCAGGAAGCAATTAAAGGGCAGAGGGTATATTTTGGAGGCAAGTATCTGCCCACATTTTTGGGCAGTGAATGTTTGGCTGGGCTGAAGGTCAATAAGGGAAGTAGTTTTAAGGATTCTAATCTCAAAGAGAAGTGGAAAGTAAGAGCAAGACACACTGAATTGGTTACAATTCATGTTGATTTGTGGCCTCAAAGACTTCCTATGAACTATACCGAAGGCACTCTGGCCCCTTTGCTGAAATCACCTCCACCACTGCAGTTTTGAAGGCAGTGGCAACACTCACAGAAACTCTAGGTACCGTAAGACAGCTTGACTTGTATGCAATGGTCTTGTTGGGCTGCTAGAGCACAGATCTTGGGTAAAATTATCTAAATCACTTTTGAAAAGAGGACTAGGGTTCCTAAGACATTTAGGTGTTTAAACAAATTACCCTTGGCAACTATAAGAAGCTAGAGATTGTGTAACTTTACTTACACCCAAAACAAGATGTTCTCTTTTAATAGATATAGTGAACTAAAATTTGGCCCTTGCTTATATCAGTGAGGTGCCATGGATGGAACTGAGGGCAACATTTGAGGCCACGTATTCTCTGTAAGTGTGATATATAGAGGTACAAGGGGTGGGGCTGTTGAGGGGATGGGTTCTGTTTTGGGATCTCCACAACAGGCTTTTGCTCTGCTTGGGGGGGCTTATTTGATGCTATTCTGATTTTTATTTTTTCCAGGTTGAGCTGTAGGGACTGTGTTAATTCTTAATTGCACATGATTATTTAACACAGTATATGTCTAGCATGTGTATGTCTTCTACAGACTACCTTGCAGGGATGATAACATGGTTTTTCAGGTTTGAGGGCTTTCCTAGTATAAGTAGTTAGAGTTTAACATGAGTTTAAGCTCCCAGGCTCATCTAATTACTTATGCTAAACAATCTGTTCCACCTTGCGTTTTGCTGTTATGCTGGGATTACCTTTCCTAGACCTGAAGAAGAACTCTGTGTGGCTCAGAAGCTTGTATCTCACCAACAGAAATTGGTCCAATAAAAGATATTACCTCACCCATCTAGGACAGGCTAGGAGACTGCATCTGTTCTTGTCAGATGTGATTCATCATGACACTTCATGCTGCCCTTGCCTCTGGGTTAGAACACTGTGTGACGGGGTGGATCAACCACACACTGGGCCAACGGGAACTGACCAATCACTGTGGGCCCAGGAGACCATGCCCCCTCACCCCTACTGTGCATGCTCCAAGTGGAGGAGACAGATAAAAGTAGGCAGCCCAGCTCAGGCAGGGCTGGCAGAGGAAAAGGAAAGACACATGTTGCAGAGGAACCTGTGATTCTCCAGGTCATTGGGACCATGGACCTGGACTACGCTGGGGACAACCAGCTGACCATGGAGACTGACTGGAACGCTGAGCTGCTGCCAGCCAAGGAGATGCCCGAGATTGGCCTTATGGTAGGAAGTGACCCAGAGAATGTATTAGAAGCCAATGTCTGAACCCTTAAGAGGGAATTTTCTGGTTCCTAGGGCCCTGGGTCAGAACCTGGTGGAGTAGGGTGGGCCCAGATTCCCCTACATCGCCCTGCAGTGCCACTAGGCATGGCTACTGGGGGCCCTAGCTAGAGACTGAGTGTTTGCTCTGTCCCGCCCCAGGGGCTGCAGATTGTTTGCTCTGCCCTGCCCCAGGGGCTGCAAACTGATTAGTTACTCGACCCCACCAGGGTCCTTGAGTCCCTCATGGCAACTGTTTGACCCAACAGGGAATCCAGACGATTGTGTGACCAGGTGTACTACTAACCCCACAATGGGCCAGTGGAGGTGGCTGTGCTTGCTGCCCTCCCCCACCCCCACCTCCCCCACGCCCATGACACACTGCACTATACCTCACACTAGGGCTGATTCTGAAAATCCCTCTAAGCTATTGGCCCAGTATGGTGTTAAACAAAATGGCCAGATAAAAACATATTACACCAGCTCTCTGTACTCTACACTTGTGCCCTGTCCATTCCAGATCCATATCAAGGTCCTGGCCCTTATCTTTAAAGCCCTCAGTGAGCAAAGGGAGTTGTGCCATTTCTAGCGCCTGGAGCAAGACTGTACAGGTCTTTCCATAATGACAAAGTGCCCAAACAGCCCAGCTACATCTGCAGGAAATCAACCACACAGATAAGTCCCTCTTAAGGAGGTGGCTTAAACCAAGGAAGAAACCAAGGCCCCTTTTTCCAGCTAGTAAAGCTGTGGTGCTTGACTTTTGTATACGGCACCTAGATATACAACTGTTGTGTGCATTAAACAGAGAGATTTTTTCTTGTCATTCAGAGAGAGAAAAGAGACACTCAAGTTCAGGGAGAAAAAGAAAGAAGAGAGGGGTGTAATTATCCAGGTGAGCTCATTATATGACTTCATGAATGGGCATGACATTTCATGATTGCAGGAAGCTACTATTTATCACCGCTTATTTAGCAGCCAGGTCTAGCTGAGATTTTATTGTTACACTGTCAAACACGGAGAAGCTGAGATACCTCCAATGAGAGCATTAATCAGTATTGGTTCTAGAGTGTTGCTGACAGCAATGAGTGAACCTCAAAAGGTGTGGAGGTTCAGACTAGCATGGAAGAGTATGGACACTTCTCCACTGACCTGGGTCATGCTTAGTCTGTAATAAGAGTAATATACTGAGACTCAGTATTAAAGTAAAGAGCAGGCAGATTTATTAGATGCATCTAGTGTGACTAGTCATCTAGGGCCTAAAATTAACTAAAGTTCTAGTGTCCTGTGCCAGCACACATTAGGGCTTGTGCCAAACCTGCCTAATTCTTCAAAAGCTGTCTCTCCTGCAGTGTTCCCAAAGTCTCAGTGAGGAACACAGATGGGATCTTTCCAAAACATCATTTGTCCAAACTCTGAGGTTTCTGGTTGCCCATAGGGTCTTCAAAGAAAAATGGGACAGGAAAGATCTGAACTACTAATGGAAAACTCAAGCAGAAAAAACCCCCATCCTTTATGTAAATAAACAGAAATCTAGGCATGTGTTCATTATCCATCAGGATGAAGGAAAAAAAGGACACAAACCCAATTTCTTCTTTTTGTTTGTGTGTGTCAGTGTGGATCCCACAGTAGGTGCACAGATGCCTCATGTGCATGATGAGATTGAAGTCTTCTGAATAGCAGGGTCCATCAGGGCCATGCATGCACCTGACCTTCCTTGTGCTCCCATGTAAGGATGTGAAGGGTGGGACAGCCACAGCCCCTCACTTGATTTCGCTTAGTGCCTGTGGCAGTGAGACAGAACCCAGTAAGTGTCCGACCCACTTCTCTCTTGAGACACACTAAACCAGTTCTTTTTCAAACTATTAGGTGAAGAAATCTTATCTTCACACTTTCGTCTAAAGGACATTCCTTCTTAAAGAAGATGTGTGTGTGTGTGTGTGTGTGGGGAGGGGGCGGATTGATTGGCAATCCCCTTGTACACCTCCTTTACAATGGGGTGAGGTGCTTTGTGCCAACTGCCACCCTTCATGGCAGACTCCAAACCCTGCGACAGGCTGATCTCCATCAAGGACAGACACAGCTGATGTCTTTTCTGCCTAGGACAGGGCCATATCCCAGACAGGTGCTCTGTGTACAAGTCCTTCTCCTGCAGTACCCTAGAGCAGTCCATGTGGGTCACTTTGGACCCAGAGGTGACAGTTATGACCAGAGCAAGACTGGATAAACCAGCACTGGTCAGTGCTCCCTTGAGTGCACTTTTGACCACTCGGTTGGGCACTGGAAACAAGGCAAAGAGGACACCAACAGAGTTGACACCCAGCACCTAAACATGAGTGAAGTCCTTAGCATACAAGACCTCTGCACCAACAGCCTCGGCACTGACTGCCTTGGTAGTGACAGTCTTGGCACCAATTACCTCAGCACCGATAGCATCAGTGCCAATTATTCTGATTTCTATACGGGCTACCTTGACACCAGCACTTTGGGCATTAAGCCAGCAACTATGCCTGTTCAAAATGGGACTCTTGTAATTGGACCAAGCTTAAACATAGTTCTGAATCAAAGGGAAGTTCCAGAAGGAGGACTGTCAAGGTTCCTTCCCCACTCTGAACTCTAGGGTACAGATGTGGGGACCTGCATGAAAAACCCCCTAAGCTTATTTTTACCAGCTTAGGTTAATACTTCCCCAAGGTACAAACTATTTTACCTTTTGCCCTTGGACTTTATTGCTGCCACCACCAAGCATCTAACAAATATTTAACCGGGAAAGAGCCCACTTGGAAATGTCTTTCTCCCCAAAATCCTCCCAAACCCTACACCCCCTTTCCTGGGGAAGGCTTGATAAAAATCCTCACCAATTTGCATAGGTGAACACAGACCCAAACTCTTGGATCTTAAGAACAATGAAAAAGCAATCAGGTTCTTAAAAGAAGAATTTTAATTGAAGAAAAAAAGTAAAAGAATCACCTCTGTAAAATCAGGATGGTAAATACCTTACAGGGTAATCAGATTCAAAACATAGAGAATCCCTCTAGGCAAAACCTCAAGTTACAAAAAGATACAAAAACAGGAATATCCATTCCATTTAGCACAGCTTAATTTATCAGCCATTTAAACAAAACAGAATCTAACTCATATCTAGCTAGATTACTTATTAAGTTCTAAGACTCCATTCCTGTTCTGTCCCCGGCAAAAGCATCACACAGACAGAGAGAGCCTTTGTTTCTCCCCCCCTCCCCCGCCCCCTCCAGCTTTGAAAGTATCTTGTCTCCTCATTAGTCATTTTGGTCAGGTGCCAGCGAGGTTATCCTAGCTTCTTAACCCTTTACAGGTGAAAGGGTTTTTCCTCTGGCCAGGAGGACTTTAAAGGTGTTTACCATTCCCTTTATATTTATGACAAGGACATAATACATCATTCCTTTAAGGGCAAAGCCCCACAGCAGTTGGGCAAAGCAAGAAACCCAGCACCTATACTGGTACCATGATGGAGTTGAGCAAGGACCTGAGGTATCCATATAACCTCAAAAGATTATCCTTATATCAAAAAGTCAACCAGCACCAGATCTGGCACTGACTCCATACCACCCGTCCATGCCACCCTTTGAAGAGTAGATAAACTCCTCCTTGCTGAGACTGAGCACAGATTCTTCTTCCTTGCCATTAGAATATGACCCTTAGGAGGGTTCCAGGGAGGCCCCATTCAGAGCACCACCCCAACTTGCATGGGATTGACTCTGAGCCCAGCCAGTCTCAAACAGGCCAGTACCTGTACGGCATGCCACATGGACCATAGTGGCCTTACTGGGGAGTGTGCTACCTTGTTTTGAGGAGCAGCTCAACTTCCCATGCACCTAGGAAGAGAAGATCCCAATTCCCAGTTTCTTCACTTGCTAAGCCACCCACAACTGAACCAGACATGGGCCCAGAGGAGGAGGAGACAACAGAGGGACGACTACGACAACCCCTGTTTCTACCCAAAAATTCTCCTCACTGCTGGACAAGGCAGTAACACCAGCACCCACTCACCCTTGCAATGGATGACTTTGAGCCACTTTAGAATCCCACTCCTTATTAATGAAAGGATTCTAGAACTGGCCACAGCACTGCAGCCCCCAGCCACTTGTCTTTCCACCTCCAAGTGGGTGGAAGAAAGGTATCAGGTGCCTCTGAAATCCTTCAAGCTCTTTTACACCCACCCAAACCCAGGGTCCTTGGTCGTCCCTGCAGTGGAACAGACATCAAAGCTTACTAAAGGCACTCCTGAGGACAAGGACCGTAAGAATTTAGACCTGTTTGGATGCAAGGGATATTCTTCAGCCTCAGTGCAGCTTTGGGTGACAATTATACCAGGTATTATTCAGCCAGTATAATCACCTCATGTGGGACAGAGTCACTCCTTCCTTTCAAAAATCCCACTAGAGTACAGGGATGAAATGAAGGAGAACATCAAGCAGGGGCAGATTGTCATGAGAATGTCACTGCAGTGCAGCCATGGATGCCTTTGATATGGCTACAAGGTTGATGACCACAGCTGTCACAATGAGCCAGGCCTTGTGGCTGTAGGTATTGGACATACCACACAAGTGCATGTCAAGTGCAAGACATGATAGACAACCTGCCTTTCAAGGTGATGGAGCCCTTCAGCCAGGAGGACAGGTGAAGCTCTACATTCCCGCAAGGGCTACATTATGGCCTCTATTACCTACTGAAAGCCCCCGAAGTATCAGCCCCAATAAAGGCAAAGGATGCCTTTCTACTCCTGGGGCTGACAGACAGAGTGCCAGCAAAGGAAGAAACTACATACTCCAGGGGGCTCTCATCTTCTACCTCTTTAGCAAACACAAGACACTCTCAGAGGTAGCAAATTTGACAGGAGCATTGAGAGTCACACTGGAGCTTGCCCTCACCTTTGGGAACCATCTTGCCCCATTCCCTTAGGCCTGGACAGCTATCACAGTTGACAAACAGGCATTAGATATCATTGCTTACGATCACGCTCTACATTTCCATTCACAAACCCCTATCTGCCTGTCCCTCTACTGGGACCCTTCTCACGAGAGTCTGTTACAAAAAGAAGAGGCCTCATCGCTTTGTCTAGGAGCCACTGAAGAGATATGACAGCAGTTCAGGGGGAAAGGTTTCTCATGCTGATATTTCCTCATCCAGAAAAAGAAAGGAGTTTTTGTCCTGTCCTAGGGCTGGGGAAACTGAACACATACTGTGCATATATCACCTTAGATTCAGGATGGGAAGACTTGCCTCCATCATTCCATCTCTGCAGGCTCCAGACAGGTTTGTGGCTCTTGACTTGCAGGATGGTCCATATAGCCGTTCACTCTGCTGACAGGAAGTACCTGAGGTTCACAGGGCCACATCACTGCCAGGACAAGGTACTGCCATTAGGACTGCTCTCCTGAGGCATCCAAAGTGTCTTGCCTAGTGGTGGTATGGGCATTGCATGCCTCTGAAGATATTCACATCTACCCTCACTTAGATAATAGACTGATCAGGGCAGGTCCCAGCAGAGACAGCAAAGTGTCCAGAATATGCTCATTTTCTGTTCGCCCAGCTGGGCCTTTGTTGAAATACAAAAATAGACTCTCATCCCATTACAGACAATAATGCTCATAGCAACCCTAATAATCTCTAGGTCCGTGAGAGCATACCTTCCTGAAGACAGTTTCCTGTCAATGCTGTTGCTAGTGCTTGGGATAGAATCAGACCCTACTACAATGGTATGGAAGTGACTGGAGCTGCTATGCTGTGTGTGCGTGCATGCATGTAAGTGACACTGTTTGCCGGACTTCACCTGTGACTGCTACAACTCTAGCTTGGGTTGGTCTATTCCCCAGAAAAATACCCAATGGACAAGGAGGGCATGGTCCCTCCTCATCTTGTCACAGAACTGAGTTGGTGGAAGGAACCCAGAAACGTGCATGGAAGGGTACTATTTGGTGCACCTTCCTCAACAAAACCTGTTAGAAGCACACCTGGGCCATGTAAAAATGCAGGGGACTTGGTCCCCAGAGGACATCTAGCTCCACATCAATGTTCTGGAGTTCAGAGCAATCACGCAAGCCTCCCTGGCTTTCCTACTCATTCTTCTGTACAGTTTCTGTGATGCCTATTGTATCATTATCTTCATTTAATACCAGGCACTCAAGTTCACCCATCGTAGTATTTAGACTGGTTGTATTTGTATACAAGCATTTATAAAATTTGTTAATATTTAGTGGTCTGCCTTCATGTGATGCAATTGAATGGGTCTTTTTTGTGTTTGACTGTTTCTTTTGAGTTCCTACCTGAACTTTCTCAACTTCTGTCCTCTCCTCTTTACTGGGATATATATAAATCCTCCCCTAAAGGATGTCTCTGTCCAAACTGTGTGCTCCTCTTCACCTGTCAGTTTTTCCCCAGCCCTTAGTTTGAAAATTCCTCTATGACCTTTTTAATTTTATATGCCAGCAATCTGGCTCTGTTTTGGTTTAGGGTCTGATCTGGAAATAAATATAAAATCTCTGCTGATAAAATTTGGAAATCACACAAAAAATAGCAGACAAGTAAATAATTATGAGAATAAAGCAATCTGGATTCTGGATAAACTGGGCCCAGTCAAACAAAATTAGTTTTAATACGGCCAAATGCAAGGCTGTACATTTTGGAACAAGGAATGTAGATCATACCGACAGAATGGGGGGACTGTATCCTGGAAAGCAGAGACTCTGAAAAGGATTTAGGACAAGCAACTGACCATTAGCTCCCAGTGTTAATGTGGTCGTTGGATGTATAAAGAGGGGGAAAATGAATAGAAGTACAGACAGGATTTTACCTCTATATATGTCTTTGGTGAGACTAATACTGAAATATTGGGTCCAATTCTGACATCCACATTTTAAAAAGATCTTGAAAAATTGGAGAGGGTGTAAAAAAGAGCCACAAAAATGATTCAAGGGCTGAAAAAAAATGCCTTCCAGAAAGAGACATAAAGAGCTCAGTCTGTTTAGTTTATTAAAAAGAAGACTGAGCGGTGACTTGATCACTCTGCATAAGTAGAGAAAATATTGGGTGCCGAAGGGCTCTTTGATCTAGCAAAGAAATGCAGAACAAGAACCAATGGCTGGAAGCTGAAGCTGGACAAATTCAAGTTAGAAATAAGGCACAAATGTTTAACAGTGAGGATGATCAACCATTGGAACAAACTACCCATGAGAAGTGGTGAATTCTCCATCTCTTGGTGTCTCAGATCAAGACTGGATGCTACCCCATATGCTTTCTCATGGAAGTAGTTGCCACAGGGATGTTTTGAGGCTGTGAATGGGAGAGGCGGTGCCCACCAGACAATCACTGTAGTAGGGTGTGGGCCATGCTACAAACTGCTGCCTTCAGTAAAGCTGGTGAAAATTCCCTTTGTCGGGCTGTGTGATGTGTAGGTCACAATATTATTTAATTTAGATACAAACCTGGATCCAATCCCTGCATTCTGGGCAAGTTTAGTTCCTAATTCAGATTCAAACTACGCAGCTGCTTTCCTTTTCCTGTAATGGGCCAAAACAAAACCAGAGAGCCAAGAACCCCCTAACTGTGGGGCTCTGATCCCTCTCTAATTTCAACAAAAATATATGTTTAAAAAAAGCAAATATTAATCAATTATTATTATTTTACAGTATGTGTTAGGCATTGTATAAACATAGTCCCTGCTCTAATGATTTTACAATCTAAATAGATGAGAGAGGAAATTGAGGCACGAAGATTTACCCAAGTTGATCAGTGGCAGAACTAGTAATAGCCCCTACATTTCTACTCCTCGCTGTCTTTTATCCACTGGAATACACTCTCTCTGAGGCTAGAGAGAATAATATGATGCTAAGGGCTTGGCTACACTTGTGAGTTACAGTGCAATAAAGGAGTCCCGGGCGCACTAGCTCACTACCCGTCCACACTGGCAAGGCATGTAGAGCGCTCTGACTCCACGGCTACAGCACTGCTGGTACTCCACCTTGGCGAGTGGAATAATGTTTGCTGCGCTTCACTGGAGCGCCGCAGCACCAGTGTGAACAAGGTGTTGCTTTACTGCGCTCTGATGAACCTCTGGAAACGTCCCATAATCCCCTTAAGTCAAGTGGCAATTGTTTGGAATTGGCTGTAGGAATGCGGATATGCCCTTTGAAAGCTCCGTTTCTGACAGCTGGCTGCTTATCTGCTCCGAGACAAAGCAACCATTACTGTGGAATGCTGTGTGTGAGAGAGAGGCGGGGGAGAGGGGGGTCTACTGCTGTCTGAATTTACAAGACAGCATGCTGATATGCTCTTAGGCCCCCCAAAACCCACTCTCTCTCCCCCCACATACACACAACACACTCCCTGTCACACTCCACCCTCTCCCCGCCCATTTGAAAAGCATGTTGCAGCCACTTGCATGCTGGGATAGCTGCCCATAATTCAGCGCACTCAATGCCGCTGCAAGTGCCGCAAATGTGGCCACACCAGTGCGCTTGCAGCTGTCAGTGTGAACAGACTGCAGCGCTTTCCCTACTGTGCTCTACGAAAGCGGGTTTAACTCAAAGAGCTCTACATCTGCAAGTGCAGTCTGGCAGCTTTCGCTACACTCTTAAGGTATGTCTACACTACGAAATTAGGTCGAATTTATAGAAGTCGATTTTTTAGAAAGTGATTTTATACAGTCGATTGTGTGTGTCCCCACTTAAAACCATTAAGACCATTAAGTCAATGGAGTGTGTCCACAGTACTGAGGCTAGTATCAACTTCCAGAGTGTTGCACTGTGGGTAGCTATCCCACAGTTCCCGCAGTCTCCACCGCCCATTGGAATTCTGGGTTGAGATCCGAATGCCTGATGGGCAAAAAACATTGTCCTGGGTGGTTCTGGGTACATGTCATCAGGTCCTCCCCCTTTCTCCCTCCCTTCCTCCCTCCGTGAAAGCAACGGCCGACAATCGTTTCGCGCCTCTTTCCGTGCGGGCACCATATTGCTGTCAGCATCGTCATCCACCCGCCGCTTCTGCTGCCACTCTGCTCTCCTGCTCATGCCATACCACAGCAAGCATGGAGCCCGCTCAGATCATCGTGGCAGTTATGACTGTTCTAAACACCATGTGCATTATCCAGCAGTATATGCAGAACCAGAACCAGACCCTGCAAAAGCAGGTGAGTAGGTGACGGCAGCACAGTGAGGACAGTGATGAGGACATGGACACAGACTTCTCTCAAAGTACGGGCCCCGGCAATTTGCCCATTCTGGTGGCAATGGAGCAGGCTCATACTGTGGAATGCTGATTCTGGGCCCAGGAAGCAAGCACAGACTGGTGGGACCGCATAGTGTTGCAGGTCTGGGATGATTCCCAATGGCTGCGAAACTTTCACATGCATAAGGGCACTGTCATGGAACTTTGTGACTTGCTTTCCCCTGCCGTGAAACACAAGAATACCAGGATGAGAGCAACCCCCACAGTTCACAAGCAAGTGGTGATAGCCCTCTGGAAGCTTGCAACGCCAGACAGCTACTGGTCAGTCGGGAATCAATTTGGAGTGGGCAAATCTACTGTGGGGGCTGCTGTGATCCAAGTAGCCAACGCGATCACTGACCTGCTTCTATGAAGGATAGTGACTCTGGGAAATGTGCAGGTCATAGTGGATGGCTTTGCTGCAATGGGATTCCCTAACTGTGGTGGGGCAATAGATGGAACCCATATCCCTGTCTTGGCACCGGAGCACCAAGGCAGCCAGTACATAAACTGAAAGGGGTACTTTTCAATGGTGCTGCAAGCACTGGTGGATCACAAGGGACGTTTCACCAACATCAATGTGGGACGGCCGGGAAAGGTACATGACTCTCGCATCTTTAGGAACTCTGGTCTGTGGAAACAGCTGCAGCAAGGGACTTTTACTTTCCATACCAGAAAATAACTGTTAGGGATGTTGAAATGCCTATAGCTATCCTTGAGGACGCAGCCTACCCCTTAATGCCATGGCTCATGAAGCCATACACAGGCACCCTGGACAGTAGTCAGGAGCTATTCAACTATAAGCTGAGCAAGTGCAGAATGGTGGTAGAATGTGCATTTGGACATTTAAAAGTGCGCTGGCGCAGTTTACTGACTCGGTTAGACCTCAGCCAAACCAACATTCCCTTGTTATTACTGCTTTCTGTGCGCTCCACAATATCTGTGAGAGTAAGGGGGAGACGTTTATGGCAGGGTGGGAGGTTGAGGTAAATCGCCTGGCCACTGATTACGTGCAGCCAGACACCAGGGCAGTTAGAAGAGCACAGCAGGGTGCGGTGCGCATCAGAGAAGCTTTGAAAACCAGTTTCATGACAGGCCAGGCTACGGTGTGAAAGTTCTGTTTGTTTGTCCTTGATGGAAACCTGCCCCCTTGGTTCACTCTACTTCCCTGTAAGCCAACTGCCCTCCCCTCCCCTCCCCCCTTCGATCACCGCTTGCAGAGGCAATAAAGTCATTGTTGTTTCAAATTCATGCATTCTTCATTAATTCGTCACACAAATGGGGGGATAACTGCCAAGGCAGCCCAGGAGGAGAGGGGGAGGAGGGAAGCACCAGGTGGGGTGGTGGAGGAGGGGAGGACGGGAGGACGGAAGGACAAGGCCACACTGCACTTTAAAACTTATTGAATGCCAGCTTTCTGTTGCTTGGGCAGTCCTCTGGAGTGGAGTAGTTGGGTGCCCGGAGGCCCCCCACTGCGTTCTTGGGCATCTGGGTGAACTTGGGGAGGAGGGTGGTTGGTTACACAGGGGCTGCAGTGGCGGTCTGTGCTCCTGCTGTCTTTCCTGCACCTCAACCATATGCCAGAACATATCAGTTTGATCCTCCAGTAGCCTTAGCATTGCATCCTGCCTCCTCTCATCACGCTGACGCCACCTCTCTTCTTGCTCATCCCTCCTGTCCTCTCGCTCATCTCTCCTGTCCTCGCGTTCATTTTGTGCTTTCCTGGACTCTGACATTGTCTCCCTCAATGCATTGTGCTGGGCTCCTTCAGCATGGGAGGCCTGTTACCCGGGGTTCTTTCCACCCAAAGCTCTTGGTAACTTTTACTCTGTGTGAGGTGGTGTCAGGAAATAAATCAGGGAAGACACGGCCATCCGACCGATAGATGGCTGGCACAAACAGGACAACACAAGAGTGCTTTCACTTAAAGTTAAACTTTACGTAGTCTCAAGCACCTATACACACGTCCGCAACAGGTTAGTAAAACACCCCCAACCCTTGATAATTACCAAAGCTGAGTGTGGCTCTTGAGTGGCACAGCGGCAGCCCGTCTGCCAGTGGGAAACACAAGGTGCATCCAGAGAGAGGGTCCAATCCTGAAGAGTCCCACTACCTCAAACTTTTCCCCCTTATTTATACATTAGTAAAAGAATGACATGTCCCTTAAAGAAAACTTGTTAAGCAAGCAGTTCCAATGGGCAAGCAAGAGGCTCCTTCTGATTATCGATTAACCAGGTGTGGTTTTTTCCAGAGTTTGCAACCTTGAGGCCCCAATAGACATTTCTGGGGCATATCCTGCTCTTCTAAGATGCACGTATCAGCAACTTCAACACAATTCCTATCAGGAAGGATGCGGGGTCAAGCTGCCCTTTCTGTGGCACCCAAAAACCCCCCTCCCCTCCTGTCTTGGTTAAGCTAAGCCTGCTGACTTGGCTAATTTACAGTCTGCTGACTTGGCTGCTTTTAGCAATAAGCAATAAGTGGTTTCAGGCACTTTACTGGTTTGCCAAAGTCTCCCCGTACAGGCCTGCATGAGCTCAGAGAACATTTCATTGCAAGTGTGGTTTTTTCGGCTTCTAATCTTTGATAGCCTCTGGGACGGAGATGATACGTGGAGCAATGAAACATTTGCAGCTGCGGGAGGGAAAAAAGGGAAATTAGTCTTTAAAAAGAGACATTTTAGAGAACAATGGGTAGAATCTTTCACGGTGAACTAAGCTGTTAACATTACATAGCACATGTGCTTTCATTACAAGGTCGCATTTTGCCTCTTATATCGAAAGCCAGCCGGTATGGTGTGAGTGATCGGTGGGCAACAGGATTCGGCTTGTAGGCAGACAGGGTAAGCCACAGTCTTTTGGCTTCTTTAACCTTCCTAACATGTGGGAATGGCTTCAAACAGCAGCGTCCTCATTTCACATACGAAGCACCCGTTGGGCTGGCCCTTTAAAATGGGTTGGTCATTTGAAAGGAGGGGCTGCGATTTTCATGTTAACATGCAGCACAAACCCAACTAACCACACTCCCCCACCCTTCTCCCCACACACCCAATTCTCTGGGATGATCGCTTCACCCCTCTCTCCACCGCATGGGTAACAGCGGGGATGATTTCTGTTCAGCCACAGACAAACAGCCCAGCACGAACGGCCACCTCTGAATGTCCCCTTAATAAAATTCCCCTATTTCAACCCGGTGACCATGAATGATATCACACTCCTGAGGATAACAAAGAGAGATAAAGAACGGATGTTGCTTGAATGCCAGCAAACACCAGGACCACACACTGCCATGCTTTCTTATGCAATGATTCCAGACTATGTGCTGCTGGCCTGCCGTGGTAAAGTGTCCTACCATGGAGGACGGAATAAGGCTGCCCTCCCCAGAAACCTTTTGCAAAGGCTTTGGGAGTACATCCAGGAGAGCTTCATTGGGATGTGCCTGGAGGATTTCCGCTCCATCCCCAGATACGTTAACAGACCTTTCCAGTAGCTGTACTGGCCGCGAATGCATCCCAAGTCTTCAGGGCAGATTAATCATTAAATACGCTTGCTTTTAAACCGTGTATTATATTTACAAAGGTACACTCACCAGAGGTCCCTTCTCCACCTTCTAGGTCCGGGAGCCCACCTTCAGTGGGTTGGGAGGGTACTAGATCCAGGTTGAAAAACAGTTCCTCGCTGTCAGGGAAAAGGGTTTCTCCACTTGCTTGCTGTGCTTCAACCTCCTCCTCATCTTCCTCGTCCCCAATATCCGCATCCCTATTGCGTGAGAGTCCATTGACGGAGTCCATGCACAGGGCTGGGGTAGTTATAGGGGCACTCCCTAGAATGGCATGCAGCTCATCATAGAAGTGGCATGTCTGGGGCTCTGACCCGGAGCAGCCGTTTGACTCTCTGATTCTTTGGTAGGCTTGCCTGAGCTCCTTAAGTTTCACGCGGCACTGCTGCGGGTCCCTGTTATAGCCTCTGTCCTTCATGCCCTTGGAAATTTTTTCAAATATTTTGGCATTTCGTCTCTTCTCCCCACACAGCAATCAGATCCAGTACCTCCTATTCGGTCCATGCTGGAGCTCTTTTGCGATTGTGGGACTGCATAGTCACCTCTGCTGAAGAGCTCTGCATGGTCACCTGTGCTGATCAGCTCGCCACGCTGGCCAAACAGGAAATGAAATTCAAAAGTTCGCAGGGCTTTTCCTGTCTACCTGGCCAGTGTATCTGAATTGAGAGTGCTGTCCAGAGCGGTCACAATGGAGCACTCTGGGATAGCTCCCGGAGGCCAGTACCGTCAAAATGCGTCCGCACTACCCCAAATTGGACCCAGCAAGGTCGATTTCAGCGCTAATCCACTCGTCAGGGAGGAGTACAGAAACCGGTTTTAAGAGCTCTTAAAGTCAGAAAAAATGGCTTCGAATTTTGGACGGGTGCAGGGCTAAATCAATCTAACGCTGCTAAACTCGTAGTGTAGACCAGGGCTTAGAAGTAGCGCTGATTATGCTATATTGGCTGTAGCATATCTGCAGCTATAGCAGGTTGTACTATGGTTCTCTGCGCGTTGCCCAGCTAAATAAGGCTCTATTGGGTCAAGCTGTGGATGGGAGTCGAACAGAAAGTGCGCGTGGCTCAAATAGAGGTAGTTCTTTTTGCTCTGTCAGGACTGAGTCGGGGTGCTGCTGCTGGAGGCAGCATAAAGCCTGAGAGCCTTTTCCTGTCGGGCATTACAGGGCCTGCAGTACCCATGACAAAGTCAGGGTCATTAGCACCACTGGCCTGGCCAAAGTCTAGTCACAGGGCCTCTTGGGTTCCCCTGCAGTGTCAGCTGGGCTCAGTGTTCTCATTGGCTTCCCTGGCCTGGTGTGTGAACCACAGGGTGACCAGATGTCCCGATTTTATAGGGACAGTCCCCACTTTTGGGTCTTTTTCTTCTCTAGGCTCCTATTACCCCCCACCCCCGGCCCAACTTTTCGCATTTGCTGCCTCGTCACCCTCGTTGCACAGTCCCACCCCGAGGCCAGGTGAGGCGCTCCCAGCGTGTGTCTGCCTCTCTCTCCAGGGCTGTGGGATCCTTAAGGACGAACGGGGTCGCTTGAAACTCGGCGGGCCGGATCCCCTCCGAGGAGGAGCTCCACGGCCTGGGGCGGGGGCTGCGCTGGGGCAGGCGGGGCGGGACGGCCCCTCCTCCCCTTCCCCGCGGCCCGGCACCTCCCCTGGGTTGCCGGGCTGAGGAGCCGGCTGCGCGCCTCCCGCGTGCCTTTACCGCTGCCCTTCCCGGTGCCCCGGGAGCCTGGAGGCGCGGGGCGAGCCGGCCCGGCCCGGCAGCGGCGTCTTTTCTACTCCCCTCCACAATGCCCGGCCCCCGGGGCACCCACCTCCCCGGTCGCCGACGTCGTGACTCTCCCCAGGCAGCCCCCCATGTATGTGCCCGCCTCCACGCGCACAGAGCGGGCTCTGCAGCCCCCCGCGGGGCAGGAGCGACGGGCCCCCTCCCCGCACCTGGCCGAGGAGAGCACCTGCTCTGATGCGTGAGTCTGAGAGTTTCTAGCTCCTCTTAACCCCCCACCCCCCTGCAACGAGAATTGGCTGTTTCAGGTTCCCCTCCGTTTGGGAGGCGCCCCCTGCCTCGGACCCTTCTCCCGGGGCGGGGGGCAGATAAACTCTGCTGCGGCTCTACATACTTGGTTTTTTTTTTTTCCCCCTACAGCGGTGGTGGTGGACTGTTTGGAAACTCCCTGCACCTCGCCCTGGGTGGAGGATAAAGAATTGTACAGGCTTTCTCTAGCTGGGCAAACACAATTTTAAACAAGAAGCACCGAAACTGTTCTTTTTAATGTATGTGTGTGTGTGTGGGGGGGTGTATTTTAATTGAAAAACACACTGGCTGCTCAGATGGAGATGACGGAGGGTTGACAATTTTTGCAGAGTTCATGGAAAGTTCAGCTCACCAGTTTATCTGGGTTAAAAGATTTAAAAGAGTGGTAAAAATAAGGCTGCGATCCTGCATCTAGCTCTATGCAGGCACAGGGATCTGTCTAGACTCTATGTGGAACCAGTTACAGGACAGGATTGGGACCTAAATGTCCTCCCAGTGTTACTAACAGCACAGGGAATTAACTTCAGGTAGTAGTTTATTAAAATAGAAAGAGAGTTAAAATCTGACTTGCTTTTCTACATTAATGCTCTGTTTACTTCTTGTGTTTCATTCAGTTTGTTGCACTTACCCGTTCTAAGAACATAAGAATGGCTGTACTGGGTCAGACCAATGGCCCATCTAGCTCAGTATTCTGTTTTCTGATAGTGGCTAGTGCCAGGTGCTTCAGAGAACAGAACAGGACAATTATGGAGTGATGATCCATGCCTTGTTGTCCATACTCAGTTTCTGACCGTCAGAGATTTAGGGCATGGGGATACATCCCTGAACATCTTGGTTAATAGCCATTGATGGACCTGTCCTCTTATTCTTTTTTTAACCCAGTTATACTTTTATACTTTTGGTCTAATTCTTTTGATGACTATTGCAGTGCTCCATACATTTTCACAGAGGAATTAGCAGTGCTTTCTTGACTCTCCTGCATTAGCACAGGGCAGTAATGTTTGGGTTGCAAATACTGTAGGTAGAAGTTTGCATGATGATAGAAATATCTCCTAAATAAATTACTGAACCTGCATTTGGGGCCTGACTGGCACTTTTTGAAGTGACAGGCAGATGTAACCACAATTTGCAAATTTCTTGCTACAGATAATTTTTCTGGAAAAATGTAAATGATGATTATTTTATAGTCCTGTTGACAGCATCCTAGAAACACCTCCGCTCTCTAAAAGGCAGTGCATTAAAAGCATTTTTGCTTTGTTGTTTGGCATTTTGTGGTGACACAGCTGAGTGCCTCACTGAATGATTTTTAAAAATTAAAAACAATCCTCTGGAAAGATCCTGTTTGTAATGGGATCCTACTGGCGCTTGGTAAATGCAGGGACTTCTTGCAAGAAGATCTGGTAGCAAGATGCCAAATTATGGATCTGTTCAACTACTTGTTTCACAGAAGGCCATATGTCCTCAGCAAGCCTGTTTGATTGTGTATTTTATTTTTGGGTTGGGGTGGTGAGAGGGGATGGGATGGGATGTGAGCAAACCTACTGATAAAGCTGCGTACAATCAGTCAGCATGGGGGAAGGGAGAGAGAGAAGCTGATGTGCCTTTCAGTGTTGAACCATCATTATTGTTCTACTTCTAAGTAATGGGAACACTGCAAAGCACTTGGCACCCAAGCCTGAAAGAGGCTGAGCATCTTAACTCCCAGAGAAGTCAAGTGGAGTTGAAGGGAGCTTAGCACCTCAGACCACTTGACCCTTTGCATATTTCAGAGAATGCAGTTTAATTTTTTTTCTAGGTGCCTTTGCTTAGGTCTGAATTTTCCATTGCAGATAGTTTGCAGACTAAAAGGGGCTGAGGAGTTGCCTGCCACTGAATATGTTGCCCGTAGGAAATTAGATCCCAGGTAACTCAGCTGTCTGTTAGGAGCTGTAAGTATTGTATTACAGCTGGCATTTCTTGCAACCTTTGTGTTTCTCCTCCATCACCTTATACATACTGTATAACTGCATTTTGTATGTATCTTTCATACATACCCCGGCACTATACAGTTAGCCCCAGATCCTCAGAGGTTCTTAGGTGCTTAAATGCCTTTGAGGATCTGGACTTGAGCCTGGGTGCTTATGTTCTAATGCAACAAGAAGATACGAATTTGATGCGAGAATCACTGGGGGAAGTTCTATGGTTTGCATTATGCTGGAGGTCAGATTAGTTGAGCATTATCACCCCTTCTGACTCTCAGATCTATGTACTTGACTTTACTGTCACAAAAAAATGTTTACTCCTATTAGGCCAACATAACTATGGTGGAACAAGCTGGACTCCATTCTGCCTCCTGCATCAGCAACACAACTATTAGCTAAATTCCACAGCTGCCCTGCCCTGAAAAGAGATGTTACACTTCCTAGGGTTATCAACCATCCTGAAATTTGTGCCATCTGATTTTTGTAGCAGTTCTGCTTTGATCAGCTCCAGGAGTAATTAAGGAGATTTGAGTATGTTTGGAATGCTAGGGTGCTATTGTGAGGGATCTCATGAAAACAGTAGCTCTACCTTTAAGCCTGGCTAGAGCATCCTTAGAGCACTGTTCGGCTCTGAAAAGTGACTTATCTAAAAACAACCCTTTCTTTCTCCACAGCTCGTCCTCTTGAGCATATAGCTGCTGACTTTTGTGATTAATTACATTGTATTTTTAATTAATTGTCCCCCTGCACCTGCAGTGTGAGCTAGATGCCTATTGTTGTTTTATAAATCAAATAAATAATCAGGTTTTACTGCCTTTTACTCCTGTGAGCCCTACAGAAACAGCATAGCTAAGGGGGGGGGGGAGCTGTAGGCTATCCTTCCTTGTGCATCATTGCATAATTGTTTACCATGCTCTGGTGACACCTGTGCAAACTCGTTGAAGGCAATGGCAATAGGTGTCACAGGGGAGGCGTAAGTGATCCTGCAGAATCTTTACTGCTGCTGATGGAGGTGACAAGGAAAGAGCCCAGCATGACCCTCAGATCCCAGGGTCAGTTGGCGGAGCTCATATTTAGAAACCCCTCATTTCACTTGCAGACTGAGCATATTTGGTATGGAAATCACTGAGAGACTATAAAGCAGAGCCCCACAGTGCCATTTTAGAATCGCTTTTTTGAGTAGACCTGCACTTTAAACGCTCGTTAGCATTGGCAGCCTGTGATATGCAGGAGGTCAGACTAGATGATCCCTTCTGGCCTTAAACTTTATGAATGTATGACACTCTGACTTGTCCTTGCATGGCCCATCACCATATACCTGGGCATTGGACAAAGGATGAAGAAGCAGTAATTGAGAGCTGTGCCCAGTGGCACAGAGATGAGCAACCATTCAACAGCCAAGCAAGTCCTGTCCCTGGGCCAATGCAGATGAAATCTCGAAACAGTGGGAAAGGACATCACAGGGAACCTCAAATGTCTTGGAAGGTAAAAGAGGAAAAATGGTTGTCCAGGGATATCAAACCTAGATTTATTGAGGCATGATGAGTATATGCCAGTATGCCCCTGATATTACATCCCAGTGTGAGGAGAATGGTCCACAGCACGCTGATTTAGTGCTATAGTGGATAAGTGCAAATGTCAGACTGTCATGATACAACATCATGACATGTCTTTGTCCTGCAAGACAATAGAGCACAGGTGGCTGCCCTCAGTAGCTTTGACTCTCATGAGTAGAGCATTCAGGGGTTTGTCTATGGAGAAGTTTAAATATTCATGAGAATGGAGAAGAGAGATGCCTGGTCCAGAGTCTGAATCTGCTGAAATATTCATTGTCCTCAGTGATGCTTATCTGATATTGGAGTAGGGAAGCACAAAGCAGCAGGGAGTGGCTCCTCTATTGGGCAGTGGGGAGCAGGTGGCAGGATGTAGAAACTGTAGTTAAATATTTCAAAAGCTTCGCAGGCTCAGGGGGCTGGTGCTAGAGTAGCTCATCCTTCACTCTAGGGGATTGCTTGGGATCCAGGCTGGGCTAGCGGGGTTGAAAAGTGATGATCATTTCAGGGGTGTTTGGTGATCTCTCTGAAATGAGTCTGGGGGGAGGGAGTTTCAGTCCAGTTCCCAGTGGATAAGTGTCCCCAAAACCGCCATCACAGCTGGACCGCTGGTAGGCATTCTCAGCGAAGAAGATAAGGACTTACAGGCACAGGGACTGACGTGTGCTGGTACCGAGAGGTCTGATGGAGACACATTGGTGGGTGGTAGTGTTGTGGTTTGCTCTGTTGCTGTTTGTGGCTAAACAGAGGCTACAGATTTTCTTTTTAAAATAATAAAAGGTCTGTATTTCATTTCATTATTCCATTAAAATGTAAGACTGTCTCCGTGGGGGAGGGGGTTGTTTCCTCCTCCCAGAGTTCCTCTGCATCCATGCTGGGTAACGTACTGATGTTTGTGCACCCTTATGCCCTCCGCTTGATGGGGATAGGGTATGCATGAGTGTGTGCATGCATGTATTCTTGTTCTCTGTTCTGTGCGCTGAAGTCAGGGTTTGGAGGTCAGATGAATCCGTCATGATGGTAAGTTTCCCAGCCTCATGGCATTGCACTGGCACGACGTAACCTTTAATCACAACATTGTGTTTCAGCAACGTGCCCGGCAGCGGTGTGATGGGTCATGACGAGAGGCGACTCGTGGGAGGGGCATGAAGGGTCAAGTGCCCCTTCAGCAGGGAGAGGAAGGGGCAGGACCGGAGCCTCTTCCAGCCATGGTACCTGGGACCCTGCCCGGTGCAGCGCAGCGGTTGACCGGGAGAGCACCTGGCTGCGGCAGAAGCAGGCCGCCCCCTGGAGACCGCAGGGCCCCTGGACTGGGAGCAGGGCGGGGAGAAGTCACCTAGGGAGGTCACGTGCCCTCCCGCACAGTGACAACATTTGAACAATCACATTCGATCTTGGCGGTGCAGTAATCTTAGTAGGTTAGTTTGCTCTTGGTATCTGTATTGATTGAGGCCTGAAAAAAGCCAATAAGCCCCAACATAGCTCAAGTGGTATTAACCTGGGTTTGGGGGCAGTGATCACGATTCCCTTCCCCACTGCACAGGTGATTCAGCTGAAAACAGTGACATCTTGGTGGAGATGGCTATAGCCCGCCCTGAGGTCACGAGATCTGGTGTCATGGCCTGCAGCCTTTCAAGCAAAGTTGGGTCAGGGCTGCTTCTTAATTGTCCAGCTTGTTTTCAGTTGAATAATATGCAGTTCTCCCTGCCCTCAGCCATTTAGGGTCCAGCCTCTGCAGCAGGGGTGGGCAAACTATGGCCCAGGGGCCACATCCGGCCCTTCAGCCATTTTAATCCGGCCCTCAAGCTCCCGCTGACTGGGGAGCGGGGTCTGGGGCTTGCCCCACTACGTACGTGCTGTGGCTCCATGCAGCTCCCGGAAGCAGCGGCATGTCCCCCCTCTGGCTCCTATGTGTAGGGGCAGCCAGGGGGCTCCACACACTGCCTTCGCTCCAAGCGCCACTCCCACAGCTCCCATTGGCAGGGAACCATGGCCAATGGGAGCAGCAGGGGCAGCACACCGAGCCGCCTGGCTGCACCTCCATGTAGGGGCTGGAGTGGGGACATGACGCTGCTTCTGGGAGCTGCTTGAGGTAAGCGCCACCTGGAGCCTGTATCCCTGCCTCGCTCCTGCGCCCCAGCCCTGATCCCTCTCCCGCTCTCCGAACCACTTGGTCCCAACCTGGAGCACCCTCCTGCACCTCCAACCCCTCAGCCCCACCCTAGATCCCATACCCCCAGCCAGAACCTTCAACCGCCTCCTGCCCCAGCTCAGAGCAGCTTCCCACACCCTGAACTTCTCATTTCTGGCCCCACCCCAGAGCCCGTACCCCCAGCCAGAGCCCTCACTCACCCCAACCCCCAATTCCATGAGCATTCATGGTCCTCCATACAATTTCCATACCCATATGTGGCCCTTGGGCCAAAAGGTTTGCCCACCTCTGCTCTGCAACAACAGTGATCCCAAGCCCCTGGCCTGAATGCTGCAGTAAAACAGGCCCCTGGTCTGTGAACTGGTTTCAGGGGGTCTGGCTGGCGTTAGACTCACAAGGGCCCAGGGCAGAAAGCTGAAGTCCCGCCATACAGGACTGCAGCCTGGGGCCCTGAGCTCCAGCACCTGGGGCTGAAGCGTGAACAACTTAACTTTGTGACGCCCCTTGTGGCGTGGGCCCGCAGGCAATTTCCCTGCTTCCTACTCCTTAATGCCAGCCGTAGATTTTATATGGAGGAAAACAATTGTTGTGTTACAGGTGGGCCATGGAGTTTTTATAGCATGTTGGGGTGGGGTGGGGGGCTCAGAAAGAAGCAGTTGAGAACCCCTCCGCTAAGCAACTCTTTCAGTAGAGCCGCTCTAGGTAAGATCTCTTGCTGTTTCACTTTCTGCATGTGAAGCGCCTGCCTGATACTTAGGGAAAGTGCTGTAAGCTCTGCCAAGCTTGACGCCTGGAGCTGTGGATTATCTCAGCATGATGGGAAAAGAGAATCCAAACACTGGGGGCTGCATTGCTTCCCTGTTGTTTTTGGAAGGCAGAGCTGTTTACAGTTTGTTTTCTTCATTTAGTCCATGCTGTGGACTTATACATGGCATTCAGCAATCCCCACAGGAGGGTTCACTATGGGGAGGGGTTGTTTAGAGGGTATGGAATTGCTTAGAGTCAGTTACAGAGCCAGGGACTCTTGTTCTCTCCATCCAATAAATTCTTGTCATGTCATTATCAGCTTCAGCAAGTCTTTGCGCCGAATCTCCTTTTGCTGTAAATTTCGTTTCCCAGTTTTCTTTCTTTGGGAATCTATGGAATCTATCCATCTGTCTCTGTGTATTTCTAATGTGCCTATCACTATACCACCACTAGGATTAGGCAAATATCCTGCAAGGTGCAAAGAGCGAGAGATTTGGGTGCTTAGCGCCTTGTAGAATTATCTTCCTGGTTCAGAAAACGTGAGCGCTTTTTTGGTGCATATAAATATCCTTTATTGCTGAATATAAACAGTAGATCATGGAGTGATAAAGGACCTGGACTATCTAGGTCTTATTCATTCTAGAACTTAATAATAGTGATAATTTTATATTTTAATGCTAATTAAAATATGATCACTTTTTTACATTAATACCTTTTGCTGCAGTGAGTGAAGCCAAACGCAGCTGGGCTTCCCTCACTATGAAAATTGGCTAAAAGCAGAATGAAATTGACCAGCATGCTTTCACTTTCCCAAGCTGAGCAAAATGCAAAGAACAAACAAGCGGCATCAGTGGCAAGAAATTAGATTTTTAAAAAAATAATTGTTTTAATAAACTTGGGTATTAGCAGCAAAATGAGTAAGACATTTAAAAATTGAAAGAGGTCCCCTGGGCCTATTTATGTGGAAATATCTCCCACCAGAGGGTAACTCGGTGACTTCCCCTCACTGCATTTCTTGTAAAGTCAGAGTGAAGGGTTTGCGGCTCTCTGGTGTTTGTAGGGAATGAGACCTCTCCAGTGTTGCCAACTCTTGGGATATCTGGTGATGTTTTTCCTCTTTCAGTCTCCGCTCCTGGAATCATGGAGATTCTCCAGCTTTTATTTTTAAAACAATGTAAGTGGTTGCAGAGAAAAGCTTGAAAACATGAACCTTGAAGGTTTAAATATCAGAAGGCAAACTTAAAAAAAAAACCCTGTAATGTATTATTTAAAAACACATCTTGTGATTTTTAAGTCAGTCTCATGGTTGTTGCAGGCCCTGACTCATGACTTGTGAGTGGTTGGCAATACCGCAGTGGATCCTGGGAATCAAAAGAGAAAGGATCCCTCTGGGTTTGTTGTGATTTTTGCCAGATCAGAAACCTAGTGAAAAACCTGAAACCTGGCCTGAGGGTTTTATTAAATGAAATGTAAAACCCATATTCTTGTGATTCACATTGTAGGCATAGTTACTGCAATCTTCCATTGTTCTGTACTGTTTCCTTAGACATTAAATACACTCTTTCCAAGTTACTTGCTTTTTTAGCATCCAATTAAAGTTTTAACTAAATCAGTCTGACTGTGCTAAAAACTTGTTTGATGCTGACCTAGCTGGACAGGAATGCAGGTCTTTTAAAAATTGACACAATTCCAAATTCAGCTGTTCACTCTTCTGAGATTTTTAGGTCCTCAGTTTTCTACCTTTTGACTCATTGAACTTCTTCACAAACACAGATCAAATCTGGATCTTCTATTTTAAATGCTAAAAAAGAGCATGGAACCAGCCAGGATTCATGATTTTTTGTCTTGTCTGGACTCTTGTATTTTGTATCATAACTTTTTTAAATAGTTGTTTTTATTTTTGCCTCTTTGTGTGGTTCTACAACATAATTACAGATTGATCCTTGATTTTGGGTGGTTTTAAAGGCAAAAAGAGACTGTTCTTTAATGAAGTTGAGAGCTTTGATACAGCCTGGAACAGGGATTTAAATGATCATTCCAGCTGTTCTTTGATGAGAATGAGGGCACTGAAAAAGTCTTATTTGCAGAATCTTCATATTCATCATAGTTTTGTTCTTCTACTTTGGTAGACAAAGTTTTGTTCAATGATGCCTTTGATTTTGAAGAATCCAAAGAAATATTTCTGGCAGATTTCATGAGTATGAATCTTTTCTATCTTACACTTATGAACTTTTACATTAGAAGAATTTGGTGTTCATTATTTCAGGCCACTTAGTCACTCGTTTCCCATCAATTTTAGGCACGCTGAATTAGATACATTCAGACGCTGATGTTTGGTAATAACTAAATGCTAATCCATTTGCTGTATTGAGCAGCAGCTTTCACATGTACTACAGTTAAGGCTGAGAAACTGCAGTCTAGTGAATTCAACACTGAAGACTGAGGAAAAAAAAACAAACAAAGAAAGGTAAGCGAACTGGTTTAATGTAAAACTCACATTCCCAGATGCCCTGATCATCTTCCAGAACTGTCTAGATGCTAGTTGACTGAGCCCTCCTAACAATCTGTGACTCCTCTCACAAAATCCAATGCTTGTTGAATCCACCCACAAGCTACACTCCTCTCCCCAACCGGTAATGACTTCACTCGTTTCCCTTCCCCTCTAGATTATTGTTTCCTAACAAGCCTAATGGGCATAACCAAAAAGACATTCTTGTCACTTTCGGAGAACTTCTTAGGCCTGGTCTACACTATGAGTTGAGTTTGAATTTAGCAGCGTTATCTCGTTTTAACCCTGCACCCCTCCACACAATGAAGCCCTTTTTTTCGACTTAAAGGCTCTTAAAATAGATTTCTTTATTCTACCCCCGACGAGGGGATTAGCGCTGAAATCGGCCTTGCCGGGTTGAATTTAGGGTACCGTGGATCCAATTCGATGGTATTGGCCTCCGGTAGTTATCCCAGAGTGCTCAGTTGTGACCGCTTTGGTCAGTGCTCTCAACTCAGATGCACTGGCCAGGTAGACAGGAAAAGCCCCGTGAACTTTTGAATCTCATTTCCTGTTTGGCCAGCGTGGTGAGCTCACCTGCATAGGTCACCATGCAGAGCTCATCATCACAGGAGACCATGTAGTCCCAGAATTGCCAAAGAGTTCCAGCATGGACCGAACGGGAGGTAGAGGATCTGATCGCTGTGTGGGGAGACGAGTCCATGCTGGCAGAACTCCGTTCGAAAAGATGAAATGCCAAAATATTTGAAAAAATTTCCAAGGGCATGAAGGACAGAGGCAATAACAGGGACCCGCAGCAGTGCCGTGTGAAACTTAAGGAGCTCAGGCAACCCTACCAAATGGCCACTCCAGTTCAGAGCCTCAGACATGCCGCTTCTATGATGAGCTGCATGCCACTCTAGGGAGTGCAGCCACCACTACACCAACCCTGTGCTTTGACTCTGTCCAAGGAGTGGGAGGCAACTCGAAAGCGGGTTTTGGGGGCGAGGAAGATGATAGCTTACAGCAAGGAAGCGGAGAATCCAGTTTCCCCGGCAGCCAGTATCTGTTTATCACCCTGGACCTGGACCCAGTACCCCCCAAACCAACCCAAGGCAGGCTCCCGGCCCTTGAAGGCAGAGAAGGGACCTCTGGTGAGTGTACCTTTGTAAATACTGTACATGGTTTAAAAGCAAGTGCGTTTAATGATTAATTTGTCCTGGCATTCGGGGCCAGTACAGCTACTGGAAAAGTCTGTTAATGTGTATGGGGATGGAACGGAAATCCTCCAGGCACATCCCCATGAAACTTTCCTAGATATACTCTCAAAGCCTTTGCAAAAGGTTTCTGGGGAGGGCAGCCTTATTCCGTCCTCCATGGTAGGACACTTTACCACAGCAGGCCAGCAGCACGTAGTCTGGAATCATTGCATAAGAAAGCATGGCAATGTGTGGTCCTGGTGTCTGCTGGCATTCAAGCAACATCCGTTCTTTATCTCTCTGTGTTATCCTCAGGAGTGTGATATCATTCATGGTCACCTGGTTGAAATAGGGGAATTTTATTAAGTGGACATTCAGAGGTGGCTGTTTGTCTGTGGCTGAACAGAAATCTTCCCCGCTGTTAGCCACGCGGTGGGGGGAGGGGTGAAGCAAACATCCCAGAGAATTGCGGGGGGGGGGGTTAGTTGGGTTTCTGCTGCACATGAACCTGGAAACCGCAGCCCCTCCTTTTAAATGGCCAACCCAACAGTACTTCGTATGTGAAATGGGGGCGCTGCTGTTTGCAGCTATTCCCACATGTTAAGAAGGTTAAAGAAGCCAAAAGACTGTGGCTTACCATGGCTGCCTGCAAGCCAAATTCTGCTGCCTGGCCCTTGCTGAGTGATCTCACACCAAACCGGCATACCCTCAATAAGAGGCAAAATGTGACCTTGTAATGAAAGCACATGTGCTATGTAATGTTAACAGCAAGGTTTACCATGAAAGAGTGTACCCATTGTTCTATAAAATGGGTCTTCTTAGCTACCACTCTCCCTTTTTTTCCTCCACCAGCTGCATATGTTTCTCCTTCCCAGAGGCTAGCGAAGATTAGAAGGCGAAAAAACCACACTCGTGATGAAATGTTCTGACCTCATGCTGTCCTCCCACACTGACAGAGCATAGCAAAATACGTGGAGGCAGACAATCTCAGAGTCGCAGGAAAACACAATATGACCGTGAGGAGAGGTGGCAGGCTGAAGATGGTAGGTGGCGTCAGCTTGCTGAAAGAAGGCAGGAGTCAATGCTCAGGCTGCTGGAGGATCAAACTCATATGCTCCAGCATGTGGTTGAGCTGCAGGAAAGGCAGCAGGAGCACAGACTGCCGCTATAGCCCCTGTGTAACCAACCACCCTCCTCCCCAAGTTCCATAGCCTCCTCACCCAGATGCCCAAGAACACGGTGGGGGGATCCTCTGGCCACCCAGCCACTCCACCCCAGAGGATTGTCCAAGCAACAGAAGGCTGGCATTCAATAAGTTTTAAAGTGCTGTGTGGCCATGTCCTTCCCTCCTCCACTACCCCTCCCAGGCTACCTTGGCAGTTACCCATATTTGTGTGATGAATAAATAAAGAATGCATGAACGTGAAGCAACAATGACTTAATTGCCTCTGCAAGCTGTGATCGAGGGGGAGAGAGGAGGGTGCATAGCTTATAGGAAAGTAGAGTGAAACCAGTGGAGGTTTCCATGAAGGAGAACCAAACAGAACTGTCACACCATAGCCATTCCTGAAACTGGTTTTCAAAGCTTCTCTGATGCGCACCGCGCCTCCTGTACTTTAACTGCCCTGGTGTCTGGCTGGGCATAATCAGCGGCCACGCTATTTGCCTCAACCTCTCACCCTGCCATAAATGTCTCCCCCTTACTCTCACAGATTATTGTGGAGCGCACAGCAAGCAGTAATAACAATGGGAATATTGGTTTTGCTAAGGTCTAACTGAGTCAGTAAACTGCGCCAGCACACTTTTAAACATCCAAGTGCAAATTCTACCACTATTCTGCACTTGCTCAGCCTATAGTTGAAGAGCTCTTGACTACTGTCCAGGGTGCCTGTGTATGGCTTCATGAGCCATGGCATTAAGGGGTAGGCTGCATCCAAGGGTAGCTATAGGCATTTCAGCATCCCCAACGGTTATTTTCTGGTCTGGAAAGTAAGTCTCTTGCTGCAGCTGTTTCTACAGACCAGAGTTCCTGAAGATGCGAGTGTCATGTACCTTTCCCAGCCATCCCACATTGATGTTGGTGAAACGTCCCTTGTGATCCACCAGTGCTTGCAGTACCATTGAAAAGTACCCCCTTTCGGTTTATGTACTCGCTGCCTTGGTGCTCCGGTGCCAAGACAGGGATATGGGTTCCATCTATCGCCCCACCACAGTTAGGTAATCCCATTGCAGCAAAGCCATCTACTATGACCTGCACATTTCCCAGAGTCACTACCCTTAGAATCATAGAATATCAGGGTTGGAAGGGACCTCAGGAGGTCATCTAGTCCAACCCCCTGCTCAAAGCAGGGCCAATCCCCAATTAAATGATCCCAGCCAGGGCTTTGTCAAGCCTGACCTTAAAAACTTCTAAGGAAGGAGATTCTACCACCTCCCTAGGTAAAGCATTCCAGTGTTTCACCACCCTCCTAGTGAAAAAGTTTCCTAATATCCAACCTAAACCTCCCCCACTGCAACTTGAGACCATTACTCCTTGTCCTGTCCTCTTCCACCACTGAGAATAGTCTAGAACCATCCTCTCTGGAACCACCTCTCAGGTAGTTGAAAGCAGCTATCAAATCCCCCCTCATTCTTCTCTTCTGCAGACTAAACAATCCCAGTTCCCTCAGCCTCTCCTCATAAGTCATGTGTTCCAGACCCCTAATCATTTTTGTTGCCCTTCGCTGGACTCTCTCCAAATTTCTCCACATCCTTCTTGTAGCGTGGGGCCCAAAACTGGACACAGTACTCCAGATGAGGCCTCAATGTTGAGCAGAGGGGAATGATCACGGCCCTCGATCTGCTCGCTATGCCCCTACTTATACATCCCAAAATGCCATTGGCCTTCTTGGCAACAAGGGCACACTGCTGACTCATATCCAGCTTCTTGTCCGTCACCCCTAGGTCCTTTTCCACAGAACTGCTTCCTAGCCATTCGGTTCCTAGTCTGTAGCTGTGCATTGCGTTCTTCGGTCCTAAGTGCAGGACCCTGCACTTATCCTTATTGAACCTCATCAGATTTCTTTTGGCCCAATCCTCCAATTTGTCTAGGTCCCTCTGTATCCTATCCCTGCCCTCCAGTATCTACCACTCCTCCCAGTTTAGTATCATCCGCAAATTTGCTGAGAGTGCAATCCACACCATCCTCCAGATCATTTATGAAGATATTGAACAAAACCGGCCCTGGGACCGACCCCTGGGGCACTCTACTTGACACCAGCTGCCAACTAGACATGGAGCCATTGATCACTACCCGTTGAGCCTGACAATCTAGCCAACTTTCTACCCACCTTATAGTGCATTCATCCAGCCCATACTTCTTTAACTTGCTGACAAGAATACTGTGGGAGACCGTGTCAAAAGCTTTGCTAAAGTCAAGAAACAATACATCCACTGCTTTCCCTTCATCCACAGAACCAGTAATCTCATCATAGAAGGAGATTAGATTAGTCAGGCATGACCTTCCCTTGGTGAATCCATGCTGGCTGTTCCTGATCACTTTCCTCTCATGCAAGTGCTTCAGGATTGATTCTTTGAGGACCTGCTCCATGATTTTTCCAGGGACTGAGGTGAGGCTGACTGGCCTGTAGTTCCCAGGATCCTCCTTCTTCCCTTTTTTAAAAGATTGGCACTACATTAGCCTTTTTCCAGTCATCCGGGACTTCCCCCGTTCCCGTTCGCCACGAGTTTTCAAAGATAATGGCCAATGGCTCTGCAATCACAGCCGCCAATTCCTTTAGCACTCTTGGATGCAACGAGTCCAGCCCCATGGACTTGTGCACGTCCAGCTTTTCTAAATAGTCCCTAACCACCTCTTTCTCCACAGAGGGCTGGCCATCTATTCCCCATGTTGTGATGCAGCAGTCTGGGAGCTGACCTTGTTAGTGAAGACAGAGGCAAAAAAAGCATTGAGGACATTAGCTTTTTCCACATCCTCTGTCACTAGGTTGCCTCCCTCATTCATTAAGGGGCCCACACTTTCCTTGGCTTTCTTCTTGTTGCTAACATACCTGAAGAAACCCTTCTTGTTACTCTTGACATCTCTCGCTAGCTGCAGCTCCAGATGCTATTTGGCCCTCCTGATTTCATTCCTACATGCCCGAGCAATATTTTTATACTCTTCCCTGGTCATATGTCCAAACTTCCACTTCTTGTAAGGTGTTTTTTTTATTATGTTTAAGATCTGCTAGGATTTCACCGTTAAGCCAAGCTGGTCGCCTGCCATATTTACTATTCTTTCGACACATCGGGATGGTTTGTCCCTGTAACCTCAACAGGGATTCCTTGAAATACAGCCAGCTCTCCTGGACTCCTTTCCTCTTCATGTTAGTCCCCCAGGGGATCCTACCCATCCATTCCCTGAGGGAGTCGAAGTCTGCTTTCCTGAAGTCCAGGGTCCATATCCTGCTGCTTACCTTTCTTCCCTGTGTCAGGATCCTGAACTCAACCAACTCATGGTCACTGCCTCCCAGATTCCCATCCACTTTTGCTTCCCGGTTTGTGAGCAGCAGGTCAAGAAAAGCTCCTCCCCTAGTTGGCTCCTCTAGCACTTGCACCAGGAAATTGTCCCCTACGCTTTCCGAAAACTTCCTGGATTGTCTATGCACCGCTGTATTGCTCTCCCAGTGGATATCAGGAAAATTAAAGTCACCCATGAGAACCAGAGCGTGCGATCTAATAGCTTCTGCGAGCTGCCGGAAGAAAGCCTCATCCACCTGGTCCGGTGGTCTATAGCAGACTCCCACCACTACATCACTCTTGTTGCTCACACTTCTAAACTTAATCCAGAGACACTCAGGTTTTTCTGCAGTTTCGTACCGGAGCTCTGAGCAGTCATACTGCTCCCTTACATACAGTGCTACTCCCCGACCTTTTCTGCCCTGCCTGTCCTTCCTGAACAGTTTATAACCATCCACGACAGTACTCCAGTCATGTGAGTTATCCCACCAAGTCTCTGTTATTCCAATCACATCATAATTCCTTGACATCACCAGGACCTCCAGTTCTCCCTGCTTGTTTCCAAGGCTTTGTGCCTTCGTATATAAGCACTCGAGAACCTGCTGATCGCCCCTCATTCTCAATATGAGGCAGGAGTACTCCCCTCACAGACATTCCTGCCTGTGCTTCCTCCCGGTATCCTGCTTTCCTACTTACCTCAGGGCTTTGGTCTCCTTCCCCTGGTGAACCTAGTTTAAAGCCCTCCTCACTAGGTTAGCCAGCTTGCTCGCAAAGATGCTCTTCCCTCTCTTTGTAAGGTGGAGCCCATCTCTGCCCAGCACTCCTCCTTCATGGAACACCATCCCATGGTCAAAGAATCCAAAGCCTTCTCTCCGACACCACCTGCGTAGCCATTCGTTGACTTCCACGATTCGACGGTCCCTACCCAGGCCTTTTCCTTACATGGGGAGGATGGACGAGAACACCACTTGCGCCTCAAACTCCTTTATCCTTCCCAGAGCCATGTAGTCCGCAGTGATCCACTCAAGGTCATTCTTGGCAGTATCATTGGTGCCCACGTGGAGAAGCAGGAAGGGGTAGCAATCCAAGGGCTTGATGAGTCTCGGCAGTCTCTCTGTCACATCGCAAATCTTAGCCCCCGGCAAGCAGCAGACTTCTCCCGGTCAGCGCGGCAGATAAATGACTCAGTCCCCCGGAGGAGAGAGTCCCCGACCACCACCACCTGCCTCCTTCTCTTGGGAGTGGTGGTCGTGGAACCCCCCCATCTCAGGACAGTGCATCTCATGCCTTCCAACCAGCGGAGTCTCCTTCTGCTTTCTCCCCCCAGACATATCATCTGGTCCACTCTCCGCAATGGTACCTGTGGAGAGAACATGAAAGCGGTTAGTTACCTGTGTCCGCGTTGCTGGAACCCGGACATTCCCCCTTCTTCTTCTGGAGGTCACATGTTGCCAAGCTTCTTCACTGGCCTCTTGGCTCCGCTGTGCAACCTGCTCTAAATCTTTAGAGCTTTGTGCCCGTAGAAGCATATCCTGACTTTTGTCCAGAAAATCCTTTGTTTCTTGTATGCAACGCAGGGTCGTTATCTGTTGCTCCAGACCTTCAATCTTCTCTTCCAATATGGAGACCAGCTTGCACTTTGTACAGACAAAGTCGCTTCTGTCCTGTAGAAGAAAGACAAACATGGCACATCCAGTGCAGGTCACAACAGCTGAACCCCCCCCCCCCCCCTTCCATATCACCTTCCTACTATGAGCTTCCTCAGAGAAGTTGGCAAGATGTAAGCCTCACTGGGCTCACTCCAGGCAAACTCCCAGGCAAACTCCTGCTGTGTGCCGCTCAGCTGGTTCGCCGCCGCTCTGGCTATTTTTAAACAGCCCTTCATATCAGCAGCTCAGTGATAGCATTGGCTACTTACATCACAGCAGCCCCCACAGTAGATTTGCCCACTCCAAATTGATTCCCAACTGACCGCTAGCTGTCTGGCGTTGCAAGCTTCCAGAGGGCTATCGCCACTTGCTTGTGAACTGTGAGGGCTGCTCTCATCTTAGTATTCTTGTGCTTCATGGCAGGGGAAAGCAAATCACAAAATTCCATGAAAGTGCCCTTATGCATGCAAAAGTTTTGTAGCCACTGGGAATTGTCCCAGACCTGCAACACTATGCAGTCCCAGCACTCTGTGCTTGTTTCCTGGGTCCAGAATTGGCGTTCCATGCCATGAACCTGCCCAGTTGACACCATGTTGTGCACATTGCAGGGGCCCGTACTTTGTGAGAATTCTATGTCCATGTGCCCATCACTCTTGTCACCGCGCTGCAGTCGCCTCCTCCTCGCCTGGTTTTGCTTTTCTTGCAGGTTATGGTTCTGCATATCCTGCTGGATAATGTGCGCAGTGTTTATAGTGCTCATAATTGCCGCGGTGATCTGAGTGGGCTCCATGTCCCGGTGCTATGGCATCTGCGCTGAAAAAAAAGGCATGAAACAATTGTCTGCCGTTGCTGACTGAGGGAGGGGCAACTGACAACATGGCTTACAGGGTTGGCTTACAAGGAATTAAAATCAACAAAGGGGGTGGCTTTGCATCAAGGAGAAACAGAATGGCCCCCCTCAAGGATAGAACTCAAAACCCTGGGTTTAGCAGGTCGTTGATTTTACAGTGGGAGGGAGGAGAAAAATAAATACAAAACAAATATGGTCTATTTCTTGTTTTGATCCACTTCATCTATCTTTATACATCTTGCTGGCAGAAGATGGTGCAGTATGATTGCTGGCCATCATAGTCTCCTGGCTGCTCATTATAAGACGGTGCAGTAGGACTGCCGGCAGGACTGAATTGCCATGAGACTAAACTTAAAAGGGAAATGACCTGGCTGAATCACTCCCATGTTTGCCCAGGCCCCTGACCGACCTCACTGAGGTCGGCTAAAAGAGCACCTTGGAGTACGGCGACGATGGCTACCAGTCATACTGCACTGTCTGCTGCCAAAAGGCAATGAGCTGCTGCTGTGTAGCAGTGCAGTACTGTGTCTGCCAGCATGCATGAGACATACAGTGAGCTGAGCGGGCTCCATGCTTGCTGTGGTATGGCGTCTGCACAGGTAACCCAGGAAAAAAGGCACAAAATGCTTGTCTGCCATTGCTTTCACGGAGGGAGGGAGGGAAGGGGGTGCCTGACTATATGTATCCAGAACCACCCGTGTCAATGTTCCTCCCCCACTCTGAACTCTAGGGTACAGATGTGGGGACCTGCATGAAAACCTCGTAAGCTTACTTTTACCAGCTTAGGTTAAAACTTCCCCAAGGTACAAATTAATTTTATCTTTTGTCCTCGGAATAACCACTGCCACCACCAAACTCTAACTGGATTTACTGGGAAATGTAGTTTGGACACGTCTTTCCCCCCAAAATCCTCCCAACCCTTGCACCCCACTTCCTGGGAATGGTGAGGATTTTTACCAAACCTATTTGCATAGGTGACCACAGACCCAAATACTTGGATCTGAGAACAATGAAAAAGCATTCAGTTTTCTTACAAGAAGACTTAATAGAAATAGAAGTAAATAGGAGTAAAGGAATCACCCCTGTAAAATCCCTGTAAAATCAGGATGGTAGGTACCTTACATGGTAATTAGATTCAAAACACAGAGAATCCCTCTAGGCAAAACCTTAAGTTACAAAAAAGACACACAGACAGAAATAGTCATTCTATTCAGCACAATTCTTTTCTCAGCCATTTAAAGAAATCATAATCTAACACATACCTAGCTAGATGACTTACTAAAAGTTCTAAGACTCCATTCCTGTTCTATCCCCAGCAAAGCAGCATACCGACAGAGAGACACAGACCCTTTGTTTCTCTCCCTCCTCCCAGCTTTTGAAAGTATCTTGTCTCCTCATTGGTCATTTTGGTCAGGTGCCAGCAAGGTTACCTTTAGCTCTTAACCCTTTACAGGTGAGAGGATTTTTCCTCTGGCCAGGAGGGATTTTAAAGGGGTTTACCCTTCCCTTTATATTTATGACAATCCGCGACAATGTTTTTGCCCCATCAGGCGTTGGGATTTCTACCCAGAATTCAAATGGACTCAAATGGGCTGCAGGAACTGTGGGATAGCTACCCACAGTGCAACGCTCCTGAAGTCGACTGTTGCCATGGTACTGCGGACACACTCTGCCAACTAAATGCCAACTAAATGCACTTAGAGCATTTTTATGGGGACACACACAATTGACTGTGTAAAAACGCTTTCTACAAAACCAACTTCTATAAATTTGAAGTAATTTCGTAGTGTAGACATAGCCTTAGAAGCTGAAGTGCTTAAGTGAAGAGGCTATTAAACCAAGGGGAAATTTTCTCTTGTTAGCATAGTTCATCCACCTCCCCAAGAGGCAGTAGCTATGTCGATGGGAGAAGCCATCCTGTCGGCATAGCTCTGTCTACATGGGGGAGTTAGATTGGTATAACTACATCGCTCATGGTGTGGATTTTTCATACCCCTGAGCAACGTAGTTATACCGATATAGGTCTGTAGTGTAGACGTGGCCTGAAATTGGAGACTATGGGTTTCCAGTATCAAAACCCTTTCAGCTATATTCATGTAAATATATCAAAGTGACAGAAGCCCAGAAAAGGAGTGGGGGGGAAGACAACTCACAAACAATAGACGTGCTTTAGTTTTGTGTCCATGTGACAGGTGTGACTCACCACTGTGACGCCCTCTGCTGGATGTCCCAGGACTACAGCATCCTCTTCATGATGCAGCCCTCCGGCTGTGCTGTGCTCTGTGCTCCCCACTCAGGACCAGCTCTAGGCACCAGCAAAGCAAGCACATACCTGGGGCAGAATAATTCCAGGGGTGGCATTCTGGACTTTTTTTTTTTTTTGCTTGGGCAGTTGTGCTCTCAGAGCTTGGAGCAGAAAAAACCTAAAGCTAGCCCTTTCCCCACTTCTGTGGGAATGGCAGTCCACTGTCCAGCCACTTCCCCAGTGGTGAGTTGGGGCCAGGGGGACCTGCACCCACTCACTATTCCAGGTCCTGACCCCAGGACCCTGTAGATGGCAGCCACATGCTGCATTCCCCCTCCAACCCCTTAGTCTACTTCCCTGGGCCACTTCCCGGCAGCCCCAGCACCTTCTCCGCCCATGTCTCAGGGCCTCAGTATGCCAGCAGTCAGCTCACTCTCACTCCCCTGATCCTGCCCAGCACTGCTCTGTCAAAGGGCTAGCTCCTGCAAGGCAACCACTTTTCCCACTACAGGGAGTGACTGAAGCAGCTAGCTCTGCAGCCCTTCTTATATGGGCCAGCCCAGCCCCGATTGGCTGCTTCTTGCAGCCCCTCTCTAATTGGCTGCCTCCTGCGCAGACTCCCTAGGGCTCTATTAACCCCCTATGGGGTAGTGTGGGGCACATGACCCATCACAGTCCCCGTCAGAAGACACAGATACCTGCACATAAACCTGACTCACTGTTGTTAACCTGACACATTGCAGCATTAGTTCAAAAATTGGGGATTGGTCCTGCTTTGAGCAGGGGGTTGGACTAGATGACCTCCTGGGGTCTCTTCCAGCCCTGATATTCTATGATTCAACGCCAACTTGGAGGAAGGGCACCACCTGCTGCTACCACCACTACCACCACTTCGTGCAACACTCTGGGGCTTCTCATTGGTGTGACAGCCCTGTTTTGTGTAGGAGAGCTGACAAGATGGCTGTCTGAGCTTCCTGATTGGAGCCGAGTGCAACAGTGAACTGCAAGTGTCAGTGCACCAGCCCTAATTATTGCTGTGGAGTGATGTGATTTGCACTGCAACACTGGCCATTGCATAGCAAGGGCGTCAGAGCCTTCCCAAAAGGGGGCGGGGCAGGTGCCCCCACCCAGGAGGCCCCGTTCTCCTCTTCCCCCCCCTGAGGCCCTGCCTCTTCCCCAGAGGTCCCGCCCCTGGCCAAGCCAGAAGCTGGGGTGGGGCCAAAAGCAGAACCCTGCCCAAGGCAGGTGGAGGGACCCAGGATCCCCACAGCTGCCCACATGGCTCTCCCCGACCTGGCTCTGGCCGTGGGAGGGGCCTCGGAGCCACCATCCAGCCATGATAAGAGACTTGCAGCCAGCTGTGGAGAGCTGCGATGCAGCCCCTCCACCTGCCTGCAGTGGGAGGGGTCTACCAAGAGCAGCCCCTGGCCCTGGGCCCCAACTCAGGGCAGGCGGAGGGACCCAGGCTCCCCACAGCTGCCTGCGCGGCTCGTCCCAAGGCCGGGCTGTGGCTCTGAGGTCCCCCTCCCAGGCCAGAGGCAGGTTGGGAAGAGCTGCGCAGGCAGCTGTGGGGAGCTGGCATGAAGTCGCAGACCTTCCACCTCCACCTGCCCTGGGCTGGGCAAGGACATGGGCTGCTCTCAGCCCCTCTTCATTGCAGGCAGGTGGAGGGTTTGCATGGCCCACACCAGCTGCTGGCCTGGCCGGGGGGCTGGGGCTGCTGTGGGGAAAAGTGGATGGGACAGGCCTGTCCACTTTCAAAAAGTGGGAGGGCTATGGTCCCTGCCCCACCCCTGTTCCACGCCACTGTCACATGGAGTTCTGCTGCTGAGGGCTGCCATGTTGGACTTATCATTGGGGCCTTAAAGAAGCCATCATCTCCTGTTCGCCTGGCAGCTTTCTGAAACTTGATTGATGCTCCTTGCTTTCCTGGGCTTTCATGAAAGGAAGCAGTGTGATTTCCAAGAGTTCTAATTAGAGGAAGGAGAGCAAATGAGATGGCTGTTGTCTTTTGGCAATACTCACATCAGCACTTTATTGCATGCTAATGAGTGCTAATTGTCCTTGGTGACCAGCTTTCATGGAAACAGCACTGAATCCATTTGCATAATAGTGTGAAAGTGTTTTTGAGAGGCTAGGACCTTGGAAAGTTTGAAGAATCCTCTTCCCTTGCAAAGGGGCAGCAGTGCACTGGAACGCAAAGCCTGCTTTGAACTTTGATTCCTGGACAAAGGCTCTGATTCCCTGCCAGCTCTCCACGTTGTTCCTGAAGCAGAGCTCTCGCTAGATCTCTGGGCTTCCACACTTTTTTTTTTTTAACCCAAAGCTCCCTTTTAGATTCATGGATTCTAAGGGATCATTGTGATAAGCTAGTCTGACCTCCTGTGTAGCACAGAACTCCCCCAAAATAATTCCGAGAACAGGTATTTTGGAAAAACATTCAATTTGATTTAAAAATAGTCAGTGATGGAGAATCCCTCACACCTGGCTGGATGGGTATATGGGTGCCCCTTCCCCCATTCCCCCCCAGCCCTGCATCCTGTGTGAGAGGAGTTCCTTTGTTGAGAATTTCTCAGATACTATTTTGTATTCAGTTGCTAACAAACAGCATGGCCCATATGTGCCGCTGCGGGCAGGGCTTGCTTGGGCCGGGGAAGTGTACAGAGAGCCTCCCCGGCTTTCTGCACTGTCAGTCAGATTCCCTGTGCTAGAGAGAATCCCAGATGCCTGGAGAGTTCAGGGATGGTGCAGCTCTGCACAGGTCCCTGTGCAGGGCAGGGAGCAAAGCATACAACTTGGCCCTCTTTGGGGATTGTGAGGCTCACCTTGTTGGAAGAAATTTGGTCTTAGAATAAAGATGTGAGCATATGGGATTCAGACTGCAACTTTTGCTTTCCTTGCTGATAGACGCTCATGGCCGTCTGTTATTAGGTGTGCAAGACTACTGGGGTGACCCCTTCGGGGGACGTCACAGGGTTAACTTATTTCCATTCTAAAGAGCTTGGCCCTGTCACTTGGGACAGGCCCTACTCTGCTAGTGGCCCAACTTGTACCCCAACCAGGGAAATCCCAACCATCTGTGCAGGAACTCCATGAGCTTCTTTAGAGGTTCCTATGAACTTCTTCATGGTGAGGCGGGATGGGGTTTGCCTCTCTGTGGAAGAAACAGGGGCTTTGGCCTCCAGATCAAACAGATCTTCTGAGATATTAAAGTATTGGTGTCTGGGAGATCTGGTAAGGACCAGTGCCACCCATGCGGCAGTCCTGTATTTGCACCAGCTCCAGAGTCCCCTGCCTGCTTTCTCTGGCTCCCTCTCTGTCCACGTGCCTCCACTGACCTTCTCATGGGCAGGGAGAAATCCACACTCAGTGGGAGAATGCCCAGGCATGATCTGGGCTATTAATATTACATGGATTGTTTGCCATGGGTGTGCCTATCTCTCTGTAGTTCTCTGTGTCCTGATACCATGTCTGTGGGCTCTGGCACACTGTGCATTGGTTAGATTAAATCCAAATCAAACTTTTTCTGCAACAATATCCCTTTTTCTTTGTTCAACCTGTCATCTGTGCACTGGTTTATAAAATTCTACATTGATTTATATAAAAAACCCTCAGTGACTGACCCTGGGATATATAAGTGGGAATTGCTGCAGTGATCTGAAGTCAAAGTAACAATGGTTTGGGTACTCTGATCTATCTTGTCAGCCAGGTAAGCTTGCCATTGTCATAGACAGTCCCTTACACCAAAAAATCACAACAGTATTCAGGTTACTCCCAGTCCCAAAGGGCTAGTCACTTACCCAATGTCAGTTGTGTCTTAGATTTCTCCCCAAAGACAATGCTTGTAGCTGATCCTATAACTATCTAAAGATTTATTTTATTGGAGAAGGAAATGAGTTATTTACAAGATTAAAGGAGGTAAACATAGATACACACAAATGAGTTCCAATCTTAAGTTTAAAAAAGTAATAGAAGATTCTGCAATAAGCAAGTTCTCTATGTCCTTTAGGGCTAACCCAGGCCAAGCACTGGGGATCTTTTGCTTATGTTCAAATCCTTGCCCCTTAGATTTGAAGCAGTGTAAAAGATGCATTTCTTCCTTGTCAGGAAGGGCTTTTTATTCCTTGCCCTCTTCTGCTTTGAGTTGTCAATTCAGCTGTTGGCAGCAATTTGCTTGTACAGCTCCTCTTCGTGGGGTGCGGGTGGGGGGGCAATCAACAAAATCTTTTGTTCTCTGATGTTTCACAATGGTTCGTCTGGTGCTGATGGGCCTCCCTTGGTTGGGCAGAAGATACCAGTTTCCAACAGGAGATGTTATTTCACACTTGCTAATGCTTCTCTCCTGTCTGGTGATTTACAGTTAACAGAGAAAACCTCTTACATATTACCTTATACATGGGCGGCGGGTATCATAGGCATGGGAAGGCTCTGCCTTCCCAAACAGCCTGATGTGTCCCCACCCATGCTCAGGCCCCATCCTGCCTTCTGTAAGGCTGTTCCCTTTGTGCCAGAGGCTGGGGCAGGCAGGCTGGGGGCTGCGGTGCACCCGTGGGGCATGCCACGCCATCCATCCTCCAGGCGTTGGGGCTGCGCTGCCTACCTGTCTGTCCACCCAGCGCTGGGGCTAGAGCTGGCAGTTCAGCCTGGAGGCAGCTTCAGGGGAGAGGGGGCCGGCCTGCCAGGGGTCAGACTGGGCAGCGTAGCCTGGGGAGGCTGGGGCCGTGCTGTCCGGCACTCGGGGGCTGGGGCCGCCCTGCCTGGTGTGGGAGGGGGCGGAGCTGGGGGCACTAGCCTGGGACAGGGGACAGTGGCCACAGTGGGGGCTGGGCTCCGGTGGGCATGGAAGGGGCGTGGCCTTGGGCAGAAGAGGCAGGGCCGGGCTAGCCAGGGGTTCACCCACTGCCCATGACCTTATATCATGGGATACAGATGTTATAAGTGAGATTAATGCATGCAGCAACTCACACACATTTCTTAAAAGCTTAACACATTCTTATAATTCTAATACCATTTTTAACAATACTAACCCACAGGTGAGCCAGACGGCTTCCAGCTATGTAATGGTCTGTATTCAGTTGAGACTGAGGGGTCTTGGCATGAGCTGACACCTGGTCTGCTACATCACAGCTGGATTCTTGAAAGAGCAGAATTGTGTTGGTATTTGAATGGGATATCTCAGAAGGAAAAAAATTCTGTGTCAGATTGTGGCAGGGGTGCTGCTACAGAAGCCCTTAATCAGCTCCTTCCATTCCTGCCCCAATCAGGGAGACTGAATTAGGGTTGGGGAAACTGCCCTATGTTTGCCTAGTAACTGACCACACCTGCCAGCCTCATTAGCAGGAGCTAGCTATAAGGCTGGAAGGAAGTGAGAGAAAGGGACTAAGAGTGGGAGGTCAGGTTCAGAGGGAGTAGGAGCCTCCTAGTCTGTTGCTGGCCAGACCTGTGGTAGGCCAAGCAGTTGTAAAGCCTGTATATAGTTGGAAACTGGGGGTGGGAAACTGATCATGAATAAAGAACATGGGTGTTGCACCAGACTGAAGTGTCCCTGATTAATGGAGGAGAGGGGCCAACGGCTTGAATCTGGAGGGGTGCTGTGGGTACCTCGTTGCACACATGTACAATTTTTGTCCATAAGCCTTTTAATAATAGGCTCAAATAGGACAACTACTGAAACAGTAGCTTCTCTTTTCACTTAAGAGGTAGCCCTCCTGCTTTTTGGATGCAGAGGTGTGGGGCTTAGTTCCATGCTGGAATGGATACCTCACAAATACAGATAATCCTGTGTAGATGTTTTAATTTACTGGGAGCCAGATTCTCAGATGATGTGAATCAGAATCTACACCAATTACACTAGCTGAGAACCTGCTCTTAGGTTCTGTGGCAATATGAGCCTTGATCATCTAAAATAAAACGTAATAATCGTAAGTCAAATCATGAGACCCTTTTTCAGTTTTCACCCAGTTCTTCCTTACACATTGAAGTCCATAAGAGTTTTGCATGAGGAAGGATCCCAGAATCTGGCCATATTTCTGACCAAAGGGAATTAATTTTTATATCGGGGAAGCTAGCAGTGCAGTGGAGAAAACAAAGGAACGTCATGAAGGAAAGGCCATCTATATGCCAATGAACCTGATTTGCATTTAGGTTACAGTTGTGAAGATACATCGCTGTTAAACAGCAGCTAGAAGAAAAGTCTGAATTTTGCACTCACCTCATCTATTGTTATGAGCAAATAAATAATGATCTGCCACCCTTCTGTCCCTCTTCTACAACTGCTAACTGCACTGGACTCATTTCTGGTTGTGCAGCGGAAGCCAATTAAAAATGTTGCCCATGCTAATTGAATAAGGATGCTTGAATAGAAGTATGACCTCATATCTAAAATGGTAATGAGGGCTGTTAAAACCCCACAATAAAGAATTAAAGAGGAAATAGAAGCTAAGGTGATGAGGAGAACCATTGCAGAGTGACATGATGTAATACCCGGCAGCCAGAGCGCTGCGAGAGAGAAAAAATTTAGAGATGTTAGACTTTTAATCCTACTTAATAAATAGACTGGTCCAGTGTCGATAGCTAAACTGTCACTCAGACTCCCATTCAGCAAAGCACTTACGCATATTCATAGGTCCATAGATTTCAGAGCCAGAAGGGACCATTGTGATCATCTAGTCTGACCCCCTGTACAACACAAGCCATAGAACTTCCCCCAAATAATTCCCAGAGCAGATCTTTTGGTAAAACATCCAATCTCAATTTAAAAATTGTCAGTGATGGAGAATCCACCACAACCCTGGGTAATTGTTCCAATGGCTAATTAATCTCTGCTTAATTTTACGCTTTATTTCCAGACTGAAATTATGTTTAATTTAAGCATGCAAGTAATCTCTTCCCTGTTAAATAAAGCACTTAAGACCATACTTAAATTGCATTAAATTTCAGGTGATTGTGTTGCTGCTTGTGTTATTCCTTTGTTTATTTAATGAATTTGTTATTTGCTGGAATGAGATGAATCCCCAAGAAGTCAGCTGCAGCCCCCATGGAAGGATCCAGTATATGGGCCTCCGAAGAAGGGCTCTTTCTGGTGTGCTTGTTCAAGCCACTGGTAAGACCTCATTTGGAATACGGTGTACAATTCTAGTCACCCATGTTTGAATTTAAATTGGAACAGTTGCAGAGAAGAGTTACTAGGGTAATCGGGGGAATGGAGGGCCTGTCTTATGAGAGGAGACTGGAAGAGTTTGGCTTGTTTAGACTAGCAAAAAGAAGGCAAAGGGGGTATGATTTCTCTCTAGAAGTACAGTAGGGGTAAATACCATGGAGGGTGAGGTGCTCTTTAAGTTAACTGACAATGTTGGCACCGAAAAAATGGCTATACGCTGGCCACGAACAAATTTAGACAGGAAATGTAAAGGTTTCTAACAGAGGGGTGGAGTTGTGGGAGCAAACAACATAATTCATTTTAAGAAGAGCTGGACAAATTTGTGAGAGCAGTTGTATGCCAGGGTTGCTTGTGATGGTGGGGGGACAGGCCCAACAACCCAGGGCTCACGTCCGGTTCATGGCCCTGTGCCCCTAAGTGTCATGCTTCAGGGGTCCAGCTGTTTTTCCCCAATGTATTCTGAGAGGGCAAGTTTTAAATATATTCTTCCTCAGAAGGATCAGGGATGACGATGGCTGGAGATGGGACACTGGGCAGGGCAGCCAGGGCTCTGGGATGGCACAGAGTATTCGCTTTCTCTATTCTCAAGCTCATGCTTGGCTGACTGGTTCTTGCTCACATGCTCAGGGTCTAACCGATCGCCATATGTGGAGTCAGGAAGGAATTTTCCCCCAGATCAGACTAGCAGTGACCTTGGGGGGTTTTCACCTTCCTCTGCATTCTGTGGGTATAGGTCTCTTGCAGGATTATCTGAGTATATCTGACTGAATCATTTCCCTGCCATTTCAGGGGCCTCAAGCACTGGTGCACCTTGCTCCCTCCTATTTTGTACCTGGAGCCCGTAATAATCTAGTCTCGTATGGATCTTATTTTCTTTGGTCTCATTTCCATTGTTGGGTTTAGTGGTAGGTGCTGGGTGGCGTTGTGACAGATTTTCGTTACCAGTCTGCCTGGGACCACAGTTGATCAGGCTGGGGCCACAGGATCTTTTTGGGGAGGAGATGACGAGGCACACCAAGTGTCTAAATTTAAAAGCTTTATTAATAAAATAATAAAATAACAACAGAGTGTTGGGAACGCTCCCACGTCACTCAGTGGAAGAAAGAAAGCGTTAATGCCCCAAGCCCTAACTCACTTTCATACTCACAACCAAGTCTGTGTGTAATGTCAGAAGAAGGGGGGTGGGAGGTGGATGGGAGTGCTGTCCTGGGCCCAGGCCGTCCAAGGATCTGCTGTGCTCTCCGAGTTGCTCCAGCTCTCAGGAGGGTTTTAAGTCCTGGACTCCTTGGGGGGACGGGGAGGGGACAGGCGGGGAGGTAGTCCACTCAGGGACCTCTGCTTCTGGTGCTCTTTGTGCCAGTCCAAACCGGCTTGCTGTGGCCTCCTCGGTTTCCCAAAACATCCCGGCTCCGGAGACTTTGTTTTCCCTTCTATTGGCCTTCGCTTTCGCCATCTCATTTGCTCTCACTGTTCTCGCTGCTATCTCTGCAGCTCTGCTCAACTTAGTTCTCCTCTTCTCACGGCTGGGCAGCTGCTGATTTCTCGTCAAGCCTGTGACCTTGGGCCGGGGCCAGCGTCTTATCTTCACATGGAGCTAGCTGAAGTGTTGAGTTAACCCGTTCTCTGCTCTTCTTCTTTCTCCCCCCCGGCCTCTCGTATTCTGCAAAGGAAACTTCCACTCTCCACTCACACATCTTTGACCCTCCCCAAAATGCTTTGCGATGCTTGCAACAGTGTTAGCCACATACAGTGCTGATCTGCCTTCCCTGGAGACTCCCTGAGGGATGGGGGGCCATTGGGGTGTGACAGCGTTGGTGGCCTGTGATACACTGGACGTCAGCCCAGATGACCTAGTAGTCCCTTCTGGCCTTCAACTCCATGACTCTGTTCTTTCCTTCCTGCACCAGAATGAAATCCTGCAGGGGATTCCCCTCTTGCAAGTGCTCTGGCGGCGCAGCATCCCCAGCCCCAGAGGCCCAGGCAGTGTGGCTGGAGCACCTCCAGGTCCTGTGTGGCCAGCCTCAGAATGCCGGACGGTGCGGTCTGAGTGCCAGGTGGGCAGCACGGCCCCAGCACCAGCCACCCCCAGTCCCTGCGGGAGGCAGGCCAGCCAGCCTGGGCCAGCCAGGGCAGAGCGCTGGGAACTACAGGAGGGGGCCTGGCCTGGGGGCGGAGTGTGGGCGGGGCCACGCTAGGCTGTTTAGGGAGGCACAGCCTCTCCCTGCCTATGATACCCTCCAGCCATGTGGACAGCCTTCTAAAGTTCTGCAGCCCTGCTAAATTCCCCACTTCCCCCTTGCTCAGAAATACTCCTGGCTACGAATGATTTAATAACTTCTAGACAATCAGTCCTTTGGGGCTGTGTCTTGGCATGAGCTTGTGCAGTACCCAGCATCAAGGGGCCCCAATCCTGATATGGGCCTCAGGGCACTATTGTGATATAAGTGTTAAATACTAATCATTTAAACCATATGGACCCTAGAGACGGTGCATTTTACTCCATGTGCCATCTCAAATAACTGGCGCCTGTAATCATTGCTGTTCATTTCAGTTACAGGGTTAATGGCCTTCTCTGTGGCCCACAGGCGCTGTCTTCATTGCGGACCTACAGCAGTTTGGGGAGTGGGGAGAAGCTGGGGCTGTATCCATACAACAGTGGAGGAGGCTGCCACCTGGTGATGAAACAGTAAGATTGTCATGTTATTTGAAGAGGATCAATACAGCTGATTTATGCAGACCGGTATAGACAGCTAACAAGAGACTTGGCCTTGGCTGGGTGTGGGGAGGTGGAGGTTTGCACACGTACGGTGTGGGTTCCTGCTGTGACAGAGAATGCTTGTTAAATGGTTGCCACCACACAACTGTGGTTATGTGTAACAGTGTCACTGGCTGAAAGCCGCCTGGCACACCTCAGACATGGGGGAAATGAGATGAATTTCAAGGTTGCTATTGACAGGTTTCCGCATAGCAGCCCTGTTAGTCTGTATCCGCAAAAACAACAGGAGTACTTGTGGCACCTTAGAGACTAATAAATGTATTAGAGCACAAGCTTTTGTGAGCTACAGCTCACTTCATCAGTTCTGCGGAAAAGGACCTAGCGGTGACAGTGAACGAGAAGCTGGATATGAGTCAGCAGTGTGCCCTTGTTGCCAAGAAGGCCAATGGCATTTTGGGATGTATAAGTAGGGGCATAGCGAGCAGATCGAGGGATGTGATCCTTCCCCTCTATTCGACATTGGTGAGGCCTCATCTGGAGTACTGTGTCCAGTTTTGGGCCCCACACTTCAAGAAGGATGTGGATAAATTGGAGAGAGTCCAGCGAAGGGCAACAAAAATGATTAGGGGACTGGAACACATGAGTTATGAGGAGAGGCTGAGGGAGCTGGGCTTGTTTAGCCTGCAGAAGAGAAGAATGAGGGGGGATTTGATAGCTGCTTTCAACTACCTGAAAGGGGGTTCCAAAGAGGATGGCTCTAGACTGTTCTCAATGGTAGCAGATGACAGAACGAGGAGTAATGGTCTCAAGTTGCAGTGGGGGAGGTTTAGATTGGATATTAGGAAAAACTTTTTCACTAAGAGGGTGGTGAAACACTGGAATGCGTTACCTAGGGAGGTGGTAGAATCTCCTTCCTTAGAGGTTTTTAAGGTCAGGCTTGACAAAGCCCTGGCTGGGATGATTTAACTGGGAATTGGTCCTGCTTTGAGCAGGGGGTTGGACTAGATGACCTTCTGGGGTCCCTTCCAACCCTGATATTCTATGATTCTATGATTCTATGATTCTATGCACAGAATGGAACATATAGTAAGATATATATATATATATATATACACACACACATTCAGATAAGTTGGAAGTTACCATACAAACTGTGAGAAGCTAATTAGTTAAGATGAACTATTATCAGCAGGAGAAAAAAAAACAACTTTTGTAGTGATAATCAAGACAATTGACAAGAAGGTGTGAGGATACTTAATTTAAGGAAATAGATTCAATATGTGTAATGACCCAGCCACTCCCAGTCTCTATTCAAACCCAAGTTAATGGTATCTAGTTTGCATATTAATTCAAGCTCAGCAGTTTCTCCTTGGAGTCTGTTTTTGAAGCTTTTCTGTTGCAAACTTGCCACCCTTAAATCTTTTACTGAGTGGCCAGAGAGGTTGAAGTGTTCTCCTACCGGTTTTTGAATGTTATGATTCCTGATGTCAGATTTGTGTCCATTTATTCTTTTGTGTAGAGACTGTCTGATTTGGCCAATGTACATGGCAGAGGGGCACTGCTGGCACATGATGGCATATATCACATTGGTAGATGTGCAGGTGAATGAGCCCCTGATGGCGTGGGCTAATGTGATGAGGTCCTATGATGGTGTCACTTGAATAAATATGTGGACAGAGTTGGCATTGGGCTTTGTTGCAAGGATAGGTTCCTGGGTCAGTGTTTTTGTTGTGTGGTTACTGGTGAATATTTGCTTCAGGTTGGGGGGCTGTCTGTAAGCAATGACTGGTCTGTCTCCCAAGATCTGTGAGAGTGAGGGATCATTTTTCAGGGTAGGTTGTAAATCTTTGATGATGCGCTGGAGAGGTTTTTGTTGGGGGCTGAAGGTGACGGCTAGTGGCGTTCTTTGTTATTTTGTTTGTTGGGCCTGTCCTGTAGTAGATGACTTCTGGGTATTCTTCTGGCTCTGTCAATCTGTATTTTCACTTCAGCAGGTGGGTATTGTAGTTTTAAGAATGCTTGATAGAGATCTTGTAGGTGTTTGTCTCTGTCTGAGGGGTTGGAGCAAATGCGGTTGTATCTTAGAGCTTGGCTGTAGACAGTGGATCGTGTGGTGTGTCCTGGATGGAAGCTGGAGGCATGTAGGTAAGTATAGCGGTCAGTAGGTTTCCGATATAGGGTGGTGTTTATGTGACCATCGCTTATTAGCACAGTAGTGTCCAGGAAATGGACTGATTGTGTGGATTGGTCTAGGCTGAGGTTGATGGTGGGATGGAAATTGTTGAAATCATGGTGGAATTCCTCAAGGGCTTCTTTTCCATGGGTCCAGATGATGAAGATGCCATCAATGTAGCGCAAGTAGAGTAGGGGCATTAGGGGACGAGAGCCGAGGAAGTGTTGTTCTAAGTCAGCCATAAAAATGTTGGCATACTGTGGGGCCATGTGAGTACTCATAGCAGTGCCGCTGCCTTGAAGGTATATATTGTCCCCAAATGTGAAATAGTTGTGGGTGAGGACAAAGTCACAAAGTTCAGCCACCAGGTTTGCCTTGACATTATCGGGGATACTGTTCCTGACGGCTTGTAGTCCATCTTTGTGTGGAATGTTGGTGTAGAGGGCTTCTACATCCATAGTGGCCAGGATGGTGTTATCAGGAAGATCACCAATGGATTGTAGTTTCCTCAGGAAGTCAGTGGTGTCTCAAAGATAGCTGGGAGTGCTGGTAGCATAGGGCCTGAGAAGAGAGTCCACATAGCCAGACAATCCTGCTGTCAGGGTGCCAATGCCTGAGATGATGGGGTGTCCAGGATTTCCAGGTTTATGGATCTTGGGTAGCAGACAGAATACCCCTGGTCGGGGTTCTAGGCATGTGTCTGCACAGATCTGTTTCTGTGCTTTTTCAGGGAGTTTCTTGAGCAGATGGTGTAGTTTCTTTTGGTAATCCTCAGTGGGATCAGAGGATAATGGCCTGTAGAATGTGGAGTTAGAGAGCTGCCTAGGAGCCTCTTGTTCATATTCCAACTTATTCATGATGACGACAGCACCTCCTTTGTCAGCCTTTTTGATTATAATGACAGAGTTGTTCCTGAGGCTGTTGATGGCGTTGTGTTCAGCACGGCTGAGGTTATGGGGCAAGTGATGCTGCTTTTCCACAATTTCAGCCCGTGCACGTCGACGGAAGCACTCTATGTAGAAGTTCAGTCTGTTGTTTTGACCTTCAGGAGGAGTCCAAACAGAATCCTTTTTGTAGTCTTCGTGGGAAGGATTCTGTGGGTTAGTATTTTTACAAAATCTAGACAAGCGATTTACAACACAAATTTCAGAGTAACAGCCGTGTTAGTCTGTATTCACAAAAAGAAAAGGAGTACTTGTGGCACCTTAGAGACTAACCAATTTATTTGAGCATGAGCTTTTGTGAGCTACAGCTCACTTCATCGGATGCATACTGTGGAAACTGCCAGTTTCCACGGTATGCATCCGATGAAGTGAGCTGTAGCTCACAAAAGCTCATGCTCAAATAAATTGGTTGTCTCTAAGGTGCCACAAGTACTCCTTTTCTTTATACAACACAAACTTTGCTTCTCTACAAAGCAAAAAGGACACTAAACTATCTAAACTACTACATGCCACAAGGAACCACAACAGTGGTTCCCTTAACCCATCCAGCAATATTGTTAATCTTTCCAGCTATACTCTTAGCTCAGCAGAAGAGTCTGTCCTATCTCGGGGCCTCTCCTTTTGTCCCTCCGGGCCCACGAGCATGATACAGTTCTGTGGTGACCTAGAATCCTACTTTCAACGTCTCCGACTCAAACAATATTTTCAACACATCTCTGAACAACATACTAACCCACAGAATCTGACATCAGGAATCATAACATTCAAAAACCGGTAGGAGAACACTTCAACCTCTCTGGCCACTCAGTAAAAGATTTAAGGGTGGCAAGTTTGCAACAGAAAAGCTTCAAAAACAGACTCCAAGGAGAAACTGCTGAGCTTGAATTAATATGCAAACTAGATACCATTAACTTGGGTTTGAATAGAGACTGGGAGTGGCTGGGTCATTACACACATTGAATCTATTTCCTTAAGTTAAGTATCCTCACACCTTCTTGTCAACTGTCTTGATTATCACTACAAAAGTTGTTTTTTTTTCTCCTGCTGATAATAGCTCATCTTAACTAATTAGCCTCTCACAGTTTGTATGGCAACTTCCAACTTATCTGTATGTGTATATATATATATATCTTACTATATGTTCCATTCTGTGCATCCGATGAAGTGAGCTGTAGCTCACAAAAGCTTGTGCTCTAATAAATTTGTTCGTCTAAGGTGCCACAAGTCCTCCTGTTCTTTTTAAGGTTGTTATTGTCACTGGAAAAACGTGAGCTGCTGGAGGAACTTGGCCCAGTGTTGGCCTCCCTTCCACTGCAGGACTGACTGCTTTCCCGCTGCCCAGAAAACAGGGCTGAATGAAGACTAAGGATGTGCTATGGAGCCTGGATTCAACTGCTCTGACTTGTGTGACAGCTACTCCAGTTGGAACAGCCAGGCACGGAGGCAGAGGACCCTGCGGGATCTCTGCACGATAACGATTGTACGTACCAAGATGGGGACTGGGCTGCTCTGACCTTGAATGCCAGGTTCTACGCAGAGGAATGAGTTTGGGGGCGGCCTCTGAGGAGGAGGAGCACATTAGAAAACTTCCTAGGGGAAACTTCTCCCCACTGGGAGTAAGGACTCTTGGTTTGTGGAGCAGTCTCCCAAGGGAAAGGAAGGAAACCCCAATACTTACGGTCTTTAAAACTTGTCTGGGTAAAAGCTTGGCGGGTAGAGTGTAAGGAATCAGCCTGGGGAAACAGCCAAGGAATTTGAAAGAATCTTTCCCAGTGAGCTAATGTGAGTGTGGAACAGAAATGACGTTCCGTCCCCTTGACCTCCCACCTTCCCTGGAACTTCAAAGTGCCTGTCAAATATTAATAAAGAGGGATTTAATTAAAAGCCAAAGCCCATAATAGATTGTACCACCCCTCCCCTGCCCCGTAAGTCATTGAGCTCTTGGGGATGACACAGGAATGGTCTTAGTTGGCTAAGTCTATTTTGATATAATTTTGGAAGAAGAATGTAAGCCACTGTTGCCAGTCTGGAGCTGCTGTCTGTGTGCCTGTCAGCGTTCACGTGGGCCCAGCTGGGCATGAATGCCACTTGGCCTTCTACTGAACCCCGTGCTAGCCCCCACGCTGACCCTTAATTAGAAGATTAAAGCTCTTTGGCTCCCCTAGCTCTGGCTGCTTTATTACAACTAATATTCCCCTGTCTGGGCCATGAGTTATACTCCACTCACCTGCCACTGAAATGCTCTCCCAGAGTTCAGAGCTCTGGGACCTCCAACAGAGCCAGGATTGTTTTTGGTGTGTGTGTGGAGGAGAGGAACAGCAGTGCTAGGCTTCCCCAGCTGGTTCCTGAGATAGAGTTTGCAGCCATGCTTCAGTCAGGGGCTGCTCAAGACAATCTGCTGCCCTAGGCAGAACATCACTATGACCTCCACCCCCACTACTCCCTTATAGCAGCATGCTCCTCCATAAACAGGCTGCTCTGGAAGGACCCCCACTGGGCTCCACCAACCCTAAGGGCCAGCAGCCCTGCCCAGCCCCACCCTGCATTAGGGATCTAGCCCCAAGAGCACTCGCAGTGTATGGCTCCATCTGTTCCCCATCTCCATTCAGCTCTGGTCCCCCATCTCGAGTGTACCCCTCTGGGTGTCAATCCAAAATGCCAGGGGAGCTGCACCAGATGGGGGGGGAAGCCATCCTGATGTGAGGCTGGGGGGGAGGGTAGCTATTCAATACATGGGTGGAACAATGGGGGATAATACAGAGGGACTGGAGTCTGGACAGGGGGTGGGGATGGGGGCCAGGACATGGGACAGATGGGGTGGGGTTCAGGACATACCAGGGGGACAAAAGGGCTAGGGGAGTAGGACACAGAGGGAAGATGGGGGGCTAGGAAAACAGGGCCAGGGAGTAGATCATGGGGCAGATAGCGTGGGGGATAGGTCACGGGGCAGATGGGGCAGGATACTAGAGAATGGGGCGAGTGGCTTGGAGGGGAGCATCCCAGGACAGATAGGGTTGGGAGGGCGGCAGGGCACAGTGGGACAGGACCCTGGGGAAGGGGAATGACTGAGGGGGCAGACCTCAAGGCATCAGGGGCAGATGAGGTGGAAGGTAGATGTGGGGGCAGAACCTTGGGAGAGTAGATGGGCTAGGATAGGGGGAGAGATGGGGCCAGGAAGGCTAGGACAGAGGGGATTAGGACGTGGGGTGAAGTAGGGGACAGCTGGGGAGTGGGTAGTATGGGGGGAGGGACAAGGGACAGATGGGGGACATGGGGTGTCACATACCTGATTGCCTCCTGCCCTGGAGGGCCCCTCATCCTCGAGCTTGCCTGGGGAGAGACCAGCAGCAGCTCACAGCCAGGCCCAGCTACTGCTGGGCTGGGCCCTCCAGCTGTGTGCTCCATGCCAGGGCTTCTGCACAGTCATTAATGCACTTTGATCTAGTCCCTGTTTCAGAGAGGAGGAGATCAAAGTGCATTAAGAAACTGTTAACGCGCATCTGCAGGGTCTGCATGGACAGTTAGTCTGGGTGGGGTAGATTCACACCCCAGCTTGCCATGCACTAATTAAGATTTTGGTCTACACTAACACTTTTGTCGGTAAAACTTTTTTTGGTCAGGGGTGTGAAATAAACACACACACACCCCCGTCTGACATAAGTTTCACCGACAACAGCACTGGTGTGGACAGAGCTATGTTGGGCGGGAGACACTCTCCTGCCCACAGATCTACTGCCACTCCTTGGAGGTGGTTTAATTATGCTGGTGGGAGAGTTCTCTCCCATTGGCATAGAGCGGCTACCTGGGAGACAGTACAGCGGCGCAGCTGCAGTGGTAAAACTCTGCTGTTGTAAGGTCTGTAGTGTAGACACAGCCAAAGTGTTCATTTAGAAATCTGCCACCCTAGGCAGCTGCCCAGCTTGCCTGTGTCCAGAGTGGCCTCTGGGCTTCAGGCATAGCCCAGAGGGGAAAGGGGATGACTCATGGATGGACTGATGGCAGCTCTCCATCAGCAACAAACCACTCTGTGAAGTACAGTAACATCAGGAGGTGGGTGCTACCAGCATCTTTCATCCCTACATTATTGATACAAGTCACTTTTCACCATGCTGCTGGAACAAAGCTGTCCTAAAGCTGGTGCAAAAGGCCATGGGAGGATCATGCCAGTGTAGGGGGGTCTGTCAGTAGCATCAAGCCTGTGTCATGGCTACTCTGCCCTCCTCTCCTCGTCCCTGCAGCCAGTGTGGAGGGCAAGGACTGAGTGCCATGGCCTCCCACTGATCCCTAGCTGCTATATCAGCCTCTTGGGGCCTCTGACAGCTGGCACAAATTAGAGCAGCTTTCAGACTGCTCTGATTTGTGTAGGGGGACCAGCTTTGTACACAGCTGGCCTAGGATCAGGAGAGCGCAATGGTGACATAAAGTCAATTTTGATCTTCCTGTGTGCTCCTGTGCTGTAGCCAGGGATTGGGGCCAAAGTGCAGCTATGGCCCAGAAAGTGACTATGTGAAGCTTCTCAGTTCACAGATCTGTCCCCTGGATATTTTTTTAATAGTAAATGCTGGTTTTATTGCTCCAAGCCAGTGTTTACTCCTGTTAGCCCTAGGAGGCAGAATGGACTGCAGCTATGGAGGAGTGACCTGAGCATGTCTGCCTTGTGTATAATTGGGTGGCTAAGGTCTCAGCAAAAAATGTTTATTTCTAGTGATGCTGAAAGAGGTAGAAAAAGCCAAGCCTCATTCTCAGATCCCTGGGGGAGAGTTTGTGACAGCAGCAGCTGGAAAAATAGTCTTCTGCCTTGCAAACTAAGCACATGCGATCTGGAATCTGGGACCCTCCCCATGCTATTTTTGGAGTCTTTTTCAAGGTGCGATTCTACTCTCAGAAGTGACCCTGTAAAAATGTTATTCTGGGCTCCATGTTTGTCTCCTGATGTCTCCAGATCAAATGTGCCCAGTTTCAAAATAAAAGGATTTTTGTTCTAACCACAAATAAACTCAGGGACCTGAGAGTCAAGCTGGGCTCTTTCCTTCTCACGTGTTATCCCCAGGAATGAAGATTCTACAGGTTATATAGGGTTCTTAGTTACATCTCTGCACTCCTGTTGCCTTCAATGAGTTTGCACATGTGTAACTAACAGGAATTTAATAAACAAGTCTGCTGGCAATGCACAAGAAGGTATAGCTTCAGCTCCCTTTCTTTGCTGTGTCCTGGTTTTCATTGTTCCCCTGGTATCTTTTAGAGGAGAACTGAAGTGTCATTTCAATAAATGTAAAAACTGTTTTAAGATCTCAGTAACAGACTATACGTATGATATACACAAATAACTCCATTTAAGGAATGCTGATTGGGACTGTAACTTTTCATCTAACATAGAGGGTTGCTTTTGTTTTGTTTTAAAGTGGGGTCAGTTTACACATTTAAAATAAGGATATTTTAATGATTTGTTTTTCAAATTGCAATCAGATTTTTTTTTAATTTAAACTTCCTTGTATGTAATATTGAGAAGCACCAGCCAATGGAGCTATAGCCAGTGTAGCATCACTGTTCAAACTGAGGCCAAGTCTACACTACACGCTTACATCAGTATAACTGCGTCGCTCCGGGATGTGAAAAATCCACCCTCTTGAGAAACACAGTTATACCGACCTCACCCCTGGTGTTGACAGCGCTATGCCGACGGGAGAGCTTCCATAGCTACCACCTCTCGCAAAGCTGGATTAAGTACCCTGATGGGAGAAGCTCTCCCGCCGGCGTAGTAGTGTCTCCACTAAAGTGCTACAGCAGCACAGCTGCACCGGTGCAGCGCTGTAGGTGTAGACAAGCCCCCTGCAGTACAGAAAGGGAGAAACAGCATCAATGGTGAAAAGTCCATTCGTTTCCTCCTGATAAGTGACAGTGTCATTTGTCACACGCCACTAGAGAGAAGCAGTGTTTCTATGTGCTTTTTAACTGGACAGTTACTAGTAATAGTCCTTTGTGCTGGGCTGGCACTTCTCATATTCAAAGCACTTTACGAAGCCTTGCCTGGGAGCACAAGAGAGAAAAGTAGGAAGCCTCCCTCTTGCCCTGTGCCCCACGTGCAGGGCCCAAGTGCAGTTGCACTCCCTCTAATCTCCTGAGCTCAGAGACTGCTCCCAGCTGGTGCCCCGTGGGGCACAAGAGGAGGGGAGGCCAGGGCCTTTCCTTCTTTTGTGACTGCACAGTTCTTCCTGGCTCCCCTGCTCCCCATCCAAAGCACACCAAGGCCCAGTAGTCACAATCTGGCCATAGCTAGTCAAGCTTCACAATCCTGCTCCTCCTTCCCATGTCCTCAGAAGTTACCCTGATTGGCTTGTTTGGCTTTTGGTTTTTTAGGCACCCACCCAGCCAATACTCATCCCCATCTCTTTGTCCTTCCTGCCTTCTCCAGCCCCCTGGTAGCACCCCTCTCCCTGCTTGAAAAGCACTATAACCTGATCCCCTCCCACTGCCATTCCCGGCCTGATGGGCACTCCTCACTGCTATCCTCTGCCACCTCCTCTGGTTCCCATCAGTTCCTTGTCTGAACCTTAAGGAGTTGAGATCCTAACTCACCTCTTCTGCTCCCCAGTGTGTCCTGACTCGGCAGTTTGCTGAGGAACTGGAGAAGATGAGGTGTGTAGCATCTGCATGCTGGGGAATCAGGGCAGGGGTTTTCCCACAACAGTTTAGGTGGGTCAGAACTGGACTTGCTCCTTGCAATGGGTAGCCCTCCTTTGTGACCCAGCTAGTGCCACCAAACCCTCAAGGCTGGTTTTCAGCTGTTCTCCCTCCAAGAACTGCTGGTCAGGGTGTGGGATGAAGCCTGGGTGTGTACGGGGGTATTTGTGGGTAACCCTTTTGAAAAAGCATTCACCTTCCCCTGCAACTTCTCTGCACCTGCTGGCAGCTCTGCTCGTGATGAAATCAACCCGCTTGATTACACAATAGGGGCATGGTGAAAGCCTGGCTCCCCTTGGACGCCTGGCTGTGTGCATCATACTTCTAGAAGGCCTGGCTGGCAGAAAGGTGCAGTGTCTTGCCCCCTTGTGGTGGTGCTGGGGGCTAAGGGAACATGAAGCCCTTCTCCTATGATACATTGGACTCCTCTGAAAGATAGTGGAGAAAATGAAAGATTGGTCACATTGGCCCAAGGCATCTGTACAGGTTCTAATATTGGGCCATGGAGGCAGAGGACTTGGTGAAGGGAAAGATGAGTTCAGATGTGAATGGGATTTCCCTCCATTACTGTATTTAATCACAAACTGAGTGTGCAAGTTCAGTGGATGGTGAAAGGCGGCAGACCTCAGTTGGGGAGGGGTGAAAAGTGCCAGACTGAGAGACTTGCAGAGTGAAGTCTGTATCCATACAGCAGGCAGCAGCAGGGCAGGCAAGCGGCTCCCCTACGCACACACCTCCCCTGCCAGCGTGCCTTGTACTGGGAGGGCTGCCTGTAAGGGTGAGATGGGATTTCAGCTTCCGTGGCCCATTCGGTCTCTGGTGCCAGTGCTGAGACTGCCGACAAGGCATCAGTCAGTGCCAGCGGTCGTGGCATTTTTTACAAGGCGGCCACTTCTCTTCTGGGAACCCCCCAGATTTCCCTCCACACCTACAGTCTCCACCCTTTGCCTTCTCTCAGACGGCCTACGACAGCAGCAGTAAGACCTTCCCCTCCTTCTCGGCTGCCCTCCTGGGAGTTGTGTGGACCTTCCTCACCGGTGGAGTCCTGCTGGCTCTTTTCTTTCTTGTCTTCACAATTCACGTCAGGAAGAACAGGTGAGTGACGCATTGTTTGGTTCCATCCTCCATTATGGAAGTTTCACACTAGCTAGGAGAACAATTTCCAGGGCTCTCATTCCTTCTGCTCCCCACCATAAGCTGATCATCAGCTGGGGGTCTGGGAGGCATTACCCCTCTGGGATAGAATTGGACCATTAGGGGCAGTTATGCGGGTCCTACCTACCTCTGTCGCATCCAGCGTGGAGACAGCTGGAGACAGAATGACATGGACTGTGGGTCTGACTTTGTAGGGTAGGGAGATGAGCTACTGGACAAGCCGACCATAGGCCTGATCTGCTGTTGCATCACTTATGTTCCTAAGTATTGATGTGAGTGGCAGCCAAGGAGTGAAGGTGCTCCATCCTGTTTCTCCCTTTGGCTGGGGTGACCGCTCACACCACCGTCTCTGAGGTCGCCATTGGTGATCCTTAGCAGAGCAGTCAGCAGAGGTGGGACGAAAGAGAGGTGATTCCCACCTTCACCTCAGAGTCTGAGGGCATCACTTCAAGCCATGCATCTAAGGGAGTGAAGACATCCTAGTTTCAAACCATACAAAATATAAGAATGGCCAAAGTAGGTCAGACCAATGGTCCATCTAGCCCAGTATCCTGTCCTCCAACAGTGGCAAATACCAGATTCTTCAGAGGGAATGAACAGACCAGGACAATCACTAGTTGATCAGTCCCCTGGTGTCCAGTCCCAGCATCTGGCAGTCAGAGGCTTAAGGAATCCCAGAGCATGGGGTTGCACCCCGGAGTATCTCGGCTAATAGCCATTGATGGACCTGTCCTCCATGATCTTATTTAATTCTTTTTTGAGCCCAGTTATAATTTTGGCCTTCACAACATCCCCTGGCAATGAGTTCCACAAGTTGACTCCTCATTAGGTGAAGAAGTACTTCCTTTTGTTTGTTTTAAACTTGCTGCCTATTAATTTAATTGGGTGACCCCTGGTTCTTGTGTTATGTGAAGAAGTAAATAACACTTCCTTATTTGCTTGCTCCATACCAGTCATGATTTTATAGACCTCTATCATATCCCCCTTTAGTTGTCTTTTTTTCCAAGCTGAACAGTTCCAGTCTTTTTAATCTCTCCCTACATGGAAGCGATTCCATACCCTTAATCATTATTGTTGCTCTTCTCCATACTTTTTCCACTTCTAATATTATATCTTTTGTGAGATGGGGCGACCAGATTGGCACACAGTATTCAAGGTGTGGGCATATCACATATTTATGGAGTGGTATTATGATATTTTCTGGCATGTTATCTATCCCTTTCCGAATGGTTCCTAACATTCTGTCTGCTTTTTTGACTGCTGCTGCACATCGAGTGGATGTTTTCAGAGAACTATCCACAATGATGCCAAGATCTCTTTCTTGAGTACTAAAGGCTAACTAAGACCCCATTGTTTGTTGGGATTATGTATTCCAATATGTATTACTTTGCATTTATCAACATTGAATTTCATCTGCTATTTTGTAGTCCAATAACCCAGTTTTGTGAGATTCCTTTGTAATTCTTCACAGTCTGCTTTGTACTTAACTATCCTGAGTAAGTTTGTATCTGCAAACTTTGCCACTTCACAGTTAACCCCTTTTCCCAGATCATTGATGATTATGTTGAACAACACAGGTCCCAGTACAGATCCCTGGAGAACACCACTGTTTACCTCTCTCCATTCTGAAAACTGACCATTTATTTCTACCCTTTGTTTCCTGTCTTTTAACCAGTTACTGATCCATGAGAGGACCTTCTCTCTTATACCATGACTGCTTAGTTTACTTAAAAGCCTCTGGTGAAGGACCTTGTCTGAGGCTTTCTGAAAGTCCAAGTACACTATATCCCTTGGATCACCCTTGTCCACCTGTTTGTTGACCCCCCTCAAAGAATTCTACTAGATTGGTGAGGCATGGTTTCCCTTGACATCCAGGTTTCCTTCATGACACAAGACCATTCGTGGTTTGGATATAGGTTGCATTTTATCTAGGGCACTGCAGTGTATTAGACCAGTATACCACCTGGCACGGGTTTATATGGTAGAGCAGTACTGAATTCTGTAGCAATCTAAATTGATTACAGAATTACTTACAAACCTTCTGAGAATGTTCTCACCGTGGAACTGGAACAAATGCACAATATTTATTTGCCTTCTTGCAAATAAATAGTTGGGGATTGGTCCTGCTTTGAGCAGGGAGTTGGAATAGATGACCTCCTGAGGTCCCTTCCAACCCTGATATTCTATGATTCTATGTAACTGGTGAGCCTAGGAAAGCAGAGGGAATACCCCATATGCAGCTAGAGGAGGTGGTCTGGCTATTATCCTAAACCAGTGGTTCTCAAACTTTTTTTTTTCACGGACCACTTGAAAATTGGTGAGGGTCTCGGCGGACCACCTAATGATCTTTCCAAATGTTGTTTGTACTGTTAGCTAACTATTGTAAAGCGCTTTGGATAAAAGCACTATATAAAAAAAACAATAATAATAATTAACTTTTTTTGTTCTACAAATAAAAGCACACAAGTCATATTTTAATATCAGTAGTCTTACCTTTCTAATGCGATTGATGTGCCCTCTCTCCCCCGCCACAGCAGCCCCTGAGCTGGGGCTGGGAAGGAGGGGGGTCTCCCGCACCGCATCAGCAACCAAGCTGTGCTGGGAAGGAGGTGAGTCTGTCCCTCTCTCCCCTGCCACAGCAGCCACAGAGCTGAGGCTGGGAAGGAGGACCGTCTCTCCCTGGCAGCCGCAGCCCTAGAGCTGGGGAAAGTCACCTCTTTCTCTGGCTGCCGCAGCCCTGCACATCCCAAACTCCCCCCACCCCCTCTTCTCATCCCACTTCCCCCTCCCACCTACCCCCTATTCCCCCCAAGGCCACCACCTCACCTTACATGTGCGTCTTCTCCAGGGTCCAGGCTCCTAATTAGTGGAGTCACACCTGTGTGACTCCACTAATTAGACCTTTCATTTTCTTGTGTGCGGCCGCCCAGGTGTGTACCTTAGAAGGAAATATCCGTGGACCACCTGAATGGAGCTCGCAGACCACTGGTGGTCTGTGGACCTCAGTTTGAGAACCTCTGTCCTAAACCCTGCTGGAGTGGAGCTCTGAGGAAGAGAGTGGGGTGGAAACACCTGGAATATTATGTTTAATTCTGGGCTCCATGTTATCTGGAGAGAGTTCAGAGAAGAGCAATAAAAATGATCTGGGGGCTGAAGGCACTGAGTTATAAAGTGAGATGAAAGGAGCTAAGTCTGTCTGATTAGACTGTGGTGACTAAAGAGGGGAACACATTAACAATCTGCAAAGATCTGAAGGGTGGGAGCACCAGGGATGGAGAGGAGTTATTTATGGTTTGATCCCTGTGTACAATTAAGAGTAATGGGATGAAATTAAGGAGGAGGAACTGTAGGCTAAATATTGAAGGAAACTTTCTGGATATGAGTTGTATTAAACTATGGAATAATCTCCTCTAGGGAAGGGGTGAATGCCATCAGTTGGGACATATAAAACTGGACTGGAGAAAGTACTAGACATGCTCAGAAACTATGGTGATGAGGGTGGTATAAGAACCTACATAGTATAGAATAGAACAGAACATGTACAACCAGGGACAGTCCTGCACTGCCCCTGGAGATGGACTGGATGATCTAATAGGGATTGTCTATCTCCAACTTCTGTCATTCTATGATAGGCGGAGGGTTGTCCAGTGGTTAGGGCCCTAGTTTAGCACTTAGGAGGGCTAGGTTCAATTCCTTGCTCTACCAGAGACTTCACGTGTGACCTTGGGCAAATCACTTAATCTTTCTGTTCCTCAGTTCCCTATCTATAAAAAGGGGATAATATCACTGCCCTACCTCACAGGGTGTTCTCAGGATGGATAGATTAAAGATTTTGAGGTGCTCAGACCTAGAAGTTGGCAACCCTAGAAGAACCACAGATAGACAGATGGCAGAGTTCCTAGTGCAGAAGTTCAACTGGTGCATAGGAGGCTATTTCCCAGAGGCAGCCCCTGTGGATATCAGTAGCCAGGTAAGAGGCCTAGCCCCTTGCTGGTATATAATAATGCTGTGTGGGAGGCTAGTCTCTATCTGTTGTGTAAACTCCCCTTTCATTAACTGTCACCCCCTCGCTTGCTTTGTTCCCTGGAGAATTGTGAAGATGTCCAGCCCCAATCTGAACATTGTGACACTGCTGGGCAGTGGCTTGACTTACACTAGCGCTTACCTCTTCGGGATTCCAGAGCAGAGTTTGTTTTCTGGATCCTCAATGGAAATGCTTATTCAGGTGAGTGAAGTGAACCAGGTGGGTTGATTGTGTTTGTGATTTGCCAGGAAAGGTTTTTAATGTACACACCACCCCTGCTGAACTGTGACAGTTTCCCTGTCCTGGCTGCCTTGTGCACTGTGTTGAGCTTGTATTTTCATATATGCAAAGATGCTTCCAGTCTGAATGGACTCTACTATTAGACTGAGAGCAAACAACTAAACAAGAGAGAACATAAGTAAGGTCTTCAGGAGAGAGCACAGTTTGTGTAGCAGCTGCTCCTGCAGACAGGCAAGCAGACTCCTGCACTTTTAAAGGAGTGGTACAGAGGGTATGTAAAAACTCATAGTAGTTAGTTATCTATATATAGCACAGGGACCACGGGCAGCAAGAGAACGGGCACAATATCTTGGGCACAAATATCACTTGGAAATCTTCATCAAAACTACACTCTGCCTAATTAATTCCTGATTTCTGCCCTGGGTATGGCCCCTACCAGCTAGGGACTCAGCGCAGAGCAAAGGAGGTGAGTGTGTGGGGGGGTGGAGATGGGAGCACTGCAGAGAGAAAGAACATCCAGCTCTCGGAGAAGGCAAACACTGTGGAGAGAGTAAGAGGCAGGGAGGTCGTGTTCAGTCACCTGGATGAAGGTAATTGGAGGTGGTGCCAGCTACAGCTTTATTGGTGCTCAAGTCATGTATGTGTTTCAGTCACTCTTGTGCTGCTTTGGTCTGTTTGCTCCTCTAACAGTTACTCTTGAGGGAATTCTGTGCCACTGAGCATGCAGAATTTACGCAGAAATTAATGTGCGTGCAGAAGTTCCTTCCCCCCGCCCCACACACACACAGAAATGGGCTGTAGAGCTTCTGGCTGCCACTAGGGGCTGCTGGATCTGACCAAGCCCAGCTTGCAAATAGAAGACGCTGCCGGGGTGGGGAGAGCTGGAGGGTTCCCAGCAGCTGCAGTTCTCAGCATGCCCTGAAGGATCAGGCTGTTTCTCCTTCTGGATTCCTGGGCTCTGCGAGTGCAGGTGTTTAGGCTGCAGGGGTGCTTCATGATTGGGCTCTGCGGGGAGGGAGCAGAGAAACAGGAACTAGGTCGACATAGGGGTTTCTTTAACTCTGCTCCTGAAGGAATTTTTGTGTGTGTCTGTGTTGTTACAGACATAACTTGCTGACAGGAATTTTGAAATAAATTACCAAAATAATTGAAACCGGCATGATTATATAGTGTTATTTTGATAAAATGCGCAGAATTTTGCAGAATTTTAAAATATTGTGCGCAGAATTTTTAATTTTTTTGGTGCAGAATTCCCCAAGGAGTAAACAGCCTTTGGTTCCTCCACAGACTGGCAGAAAAGGAAGGGATTGCATCCTCATAGTCTGCTCCTGGCTTGTTCTGCCTCAGATACGCATGCTGAGTGGCTGGTAGCTGCTCCTGACAGTGACTCTGGGCACAGCCCCCGCCCCAGGGTGACTAGTGCCACCTCCCAGCCCTGTGGTCCTGTCCAATAACATGAGCTCTTTGGGCAGCAGCTTTGCTATTAAAGTGGTGTCTTTTTTTTTTTTTTTAAATTGGGAATTCCTGAGGATGGAAGGCCTCTGCCCACTGTGGTGTCCTGACTGGGAGGCCTTCTGTACTAGGTTTGACTGGAGTTCCTCAGCCCAGAGTTTTCTGTCTCCCAGGCATGGGCTGGCTGGCAGATATGGGGTCCCTATTTACTAGTTTTCCTTCCGTTTCTATGCATGTTTGGAACACCATTTGGCCTGGGAAGGGGGCAGAGCTCCCTTGGGAGCAATGTGGAAGCCCCGCAGGGAAAGTGCTATTTGTAATTGCTGGGTTTCACTGCCTTGTAACAGGGACCTCCAATCCCATCTCTCACTCTTTGCCTCCTGTCTGCAGGTGCGACTCTGCTTGCTGTGTGTTGGAAGCTCCCTGGTCTTTGGGCCCATCCTAGGGAAAAGCTGGCGGCTGTACAAAGTGTTCACACAGCGCGGTCCAGAAAAGAGGGTGGTAAGTTCTCGCAGCACATGCCCTGTGCACTGGAACACAGAGGCTCCTCACCTGTGAGGTGCTGGGGCTCTCCACATGGGCTGCACTGAGAAGCAAAGGGAAATGCTTGACAAAAATCAAGCTCTACAAGGTCCATGAATCATTTGCCGACTGTGGATGAATCATAGAATCATAGAATATCAGGGTTGGAAGGGACCCCAGAAGGTCATCTAGTCCAACCCCCTGCTCGAAGCAGGACCAATTCCCAGTTAAATCATCCCAGCCAGGGCTTTGTCAAGCCTGACCTTAAAAACCTCTAAGGAAGGAGACTCCACCACCTCCCTAGGCAACGCATTCCAGTGTTTCACCACCCTCTTAGTGAAAAAGTTTTTCCTAATATCCAATCTAAACCTCCCCCACTGCAACTTGAGACCATTACTCCTCGTTCTGTCATCCGCTACCATTGAGAACAGTCTAGAGCCATCCTCTTTGGAACCCCCTTTCAGGTAGTTGAAAGCAGCTATCAAATCTCCCCTCATTCTTCTCTTCTGCAGGCTAAACAATCCCAGCTCCCTCAGCCTCTCCTCATAACTCATGTGTTCTAGACCCCTAATCATTTTTGTTGCCCTTCGCTGGACTCTCTCCAATTTATCCACATCCTTCTTGTAGTGTGGGGCCCAAAACTGGACACAGTACTCCAGATGAGGCCTCACCAATGTCGAATAGAGTGGAACGATCACGTCCCTCGATCTGCTCACTATGCCCCTACTTATACATCCCAAAATGCCATTGGCCTTCTTGGCAACAAGGGCACACTGCTGACTCATATCCAGCTTCTCGTCCACTGTCACCCCTAGGTCCTTTTCCGCAGAACTGCTGCCTAGCCATTCGGTCCCTAGTCTGTAGCTGTGCATTGGGTTCTTCCGTCCTAAGTGCAGGACTCTGCACTTATCCTTATTGAACCTCATCAGATTTCTTTTGGCCCAATCCTCCAATTTGTCTAGGTCCTTCTGTATCCTATCCCTCCCCTCCAGCGTATCTACCACTCCTCCCAGTTTAGTATCATCCGCAAATTTGCTGAGAGTGCAATCCACACCATCCTCCAGATCATTTATGAAGATATTGAACAAAACCGGCCCCAGGACCGACCCTTGGGCACTCCACTTGATACCGGCTGCCAACTAGACATGGAGCCATTGATCACTACCCGTTGAGCCCGACAATCTAGCCAGCTTTCTACCCACCTTATAGTGCATTCATCCAGCCCATACTTCCTTAATTTGCTGACAAGAATACTGTGGGAGACCGTGTCAAAAGCTTTGCTAAAGTCAAGAAACAATACATCCACTGCTTTCCCTTCATCCACAGAACCAGTAATCTCATCATAAAAGGTGATTAGATTAGTCAGGCATGACCTTCCCTTGGTGAATCCATGCTGACTGTTCCTGATCACTTTCCTCTCATGCAAGTGCTTCAGGATTGATTCTTTGAGGACCTGCTCCATGATTTTTCCAGGGACTGAGGTGAGGCTGACTGGCCTGTAGTTCCCAGGATCCTCCTTCTTCCCTTTTTTAAAGATTGGCACTACATTAGCCTTTTTCCAGTCATCCGGGACTTCCCCGGTTCGCCACGAGTTTTCAAAGATAATGGCCAATGGCTCTGCAATCACAGCCGCCAATTCCTTCAGCACTCTCGGATGCAACTCGTCCGGCCCCATGGACTTGTGCACGTCCAGCTTTTCTAAATAGTCCCTAACCACCTCTATCTCCACAGAGGGCTGGCCATCTCTTCCCCATTTTGTGATGCCCAGCGCAGCAGTCTGGGAGCTGACCTTGTTAGTGAAAACAGAGGCAAAAAAAGCATTGAGTACATTAGTTTTTTCCACATCCTCTGTCACTAGGTTGCCTCCCTCATTCAGTAAGGGGCCCACACATTCCTTGGCTTTCTTCTTGTTGCCAACATACCTGAAGAAACCCTTCTTGTTACTCTTGACATCTCTGGCTAGCTGCAGCTCCAGGTGCGATTTGGCCCTCCTGATATCATTCCTACATGCCCGAGCAATATTTTTATACTTTTCCCTGGTCATATGTCCAACCTTCCACTTCTTGTAAGCTTCTTTTTTATGTTTAAGATCTGCTAGGTTTTCACCATTAAGCCAAGCTGGTCGCCTGCCATATTTACTATTCTTTCGACTCAATGGGATGGTTTGTCCCTGTAACCTCAACAGGGATTCCTTGAAATACAGCCAGCTCTCCTGGACTCCTTTCCCCTTCAAGTTAGTCCCCCAAGGGATCCTGGCCATCCGTTCCCTGAGGGAGTCAAAGTCTGCTTTCCTGAAGTCCAGGGTCCGTGTCCCCACATTCAGAGCTTGAAATGAGACAGAACGGGGAATGTGGGGACACACAGGGACCGACAGTGGGATATAGAGCTTCAGGCACTTAGATACCAGCATCACAGGCACAGAGCAAAACCTGGCTAGACCGGGACTCATTCCCCACTGCCTGGGGCAGTCATTTACACCGGTGAAAAGCAGGGATAAAATGCTACCAAATCAGAATAGTGGAAATGACAGGAGCAGCAAGACAGTGGAGAATCAGGCCCGTAGAACAGAGAGGGAGGAGGAGTTTAGATACCTTACTTATCTAGTGCATTTGTTCTCCTGCCAGGTGGGGCATGCCCATCTGGTAGTAATCACTGGTCCCTTTGTGAAATGAGTGGATGGTTTCTTACACTGTCCAAATGTCCTCATCACAAAACCCACCAGCAGGATTGCCATTAGTAGGTCCTCTTCTTGTTAATCACACATCAGTGAGTTCATGGAGACAGAACTCCCTTCTCACTCCTAGAGGGGTCTTCTTCAGTGAAGCATTGAATGAAGGAAGTTTGCCTTGCTGCTACTCATGCTTTCTGCTCATCCTGTGGATAGAGGTTGCCAGTCTCCAGGAGTGTTGGGCTGGCTCCTTTTACCAGCACTCAATTCTCACACAAGTATTTTAAGAAAGAAGAAAATATATCTCTTACAAAACAAAAAATATCTGCAAATCATCTCCTGTTTCATTTACGTGCGAGGGCATGAGTTTTGGATTCAGCAGCTAATGCCACCAGATACTTAGTACCAGCTTTTTCCAGCATGCCCACGGCAGATTTCGGTGTCTTACGAAATTGCCAGTTTCTGCTGCTGGAGAAACCCCAAGCCCGAGCTCAGTTCATGGTAGGTAGAATAAAAATATTTTCAACTGTCCTTTAAGCAAAGACCTCTGGGTGCCCTACCTTCCCTGGCTCGGACTGAAGTTTCTTTATAACAGAATTCTCCAACCAGCCCTATTGCAGGGCATTGCTGATGTATCCTCTGGGGGTGGGAATGTAAATCAAGTGTCTTTTCCAGAGTGCACTCTCTGGAAAAAGATACCAGGAGACCACAATCAACTTCTGAGCCCTGGTCATCTAGTGTCCAGAGCTCAGTCTCTAGGTTGGTGGCCTGGCACTTAGTTTTCAGCACCACTGGGGTGAGGCCCTAAGCTCAAACATCTGGATCTTGTTCCCAAACTTTGTTTTAATGATGAAGAATCCAAGCTTCAGAATTTAGATCTGGATTTGGAACAATTCTAATTTTTGGGAGTGTAGAGAAAGAGTCATATCCAGGGATTTGGATCAGCTCCGGAAAGAGAGAAAGCCCTTTGTGAGATTTCGTTCTGGATCTGGGTTTGGATCTCCAATCACACCTGTAGTTCTGAGCTGTTTCGACCAGGGTTTTTGTTCAGAGCCATTTCTGGTTTTTCTAGTTATTTTTAATATAAAAACAAGTGAAACAAATGTCAGCAAATATTCCAGACTCCCTTCTCCCGGTGCAGGCACTTCAGGAAGGGCTGGAGCAGACCCTCTTTCTGCAGGGGGAGGATTCTGAACACCTCTGTGCAGCACAGGAGAAAAGGGGGCATGCTGACTGTGAAGAATGTGGGAGTTATCTGTATTGATTTTTACGAATGTTATCTATATATCTGTGTGGACTTGGGGGTTATTTTGCTGCTGTGTAAAGGGGAACGAAGGCGCTAAATCAGTTTGAGCTAACTTTGGACTGCATGTACCAAAGGCTACTGGGTGCACATACAAGGGAGGAGATAATGCCTTTGAAGTTTACAAATTGGGATTTGGCTAGTCCTGCAGCCTGAGGTTAGTCTCCAGCTTGAAATCCCAGGGGCTTTGAGATGGGGCCTTTCAAACAACAAGATTTGAAGCAGTTAAAAACCTGAGCCTCAGAGGAAAGGAGAGACAGGGGGTCTGTTGGGAGACTGACTGTAACATGGTCTCCAGGTGCTGGGGCCCCACGATAAATGGGGGGCCTACCTAAACGTGCAGTAAGGCCACGCTGAGGTAAGACAATATGCATATATCCGCTTTTGTTATTTTTAACCTTTTTTCTTTCTGCTTGGGATGTCCCTATGGATAAATAGACCATGCTCTGTTTTGGATCACGCGGTTCTCTGTCACTGTATTTACCGGTTGGTCACTGCTCTGAGAGAGGATTCTAGAGCAGGAGCAATACCAAGTTGGACCTGCTGTACATAATATGGTCGAGAAACAGGAGGCGCTGTCAAAAATGGTCCGTTTTAAATCAATGGGGTGAATTGTGGGATTCCACTATGGGGGAAGGGGCAGGTATAGACCTGTCATTTGAAAGAGCCCACAAAGAGACAGAGAGGTCACAGGTTTGCAGCTCATCCCTGAACCATAACACTGGCCTTCTGTGAGTTGCAGATCATCAAAGACCTCCAGCTGCTGGTGATGGTGGTGGGGCTGGTGCTGGCGGATGCCATGCTGCTCACAACATGGATTTTCTCTGATCCAGTTCAGTGTTTCCAAAGCTTCACCGCATCCCTGAGGGTAAGAGGACAATAGCAGGAGGCTGAACACTGCACCGTTGTGTCTATGTCATGCTATGATTCAGCCCAGCAGACCTCTGCAGGCATGAAAGATGGAAGGGTTTGTTTTAGAAAAGTTCCTAAGCCGCAAAGTTTGGAGCTGACCTTCCTCAAAGGTCTGAGGTGTTGTAAACTGGGGTTAGGTTTGGACCCTTATGGAGACAGATGCCATTTGCGGAGTTCCAGCCAAACATGCTTGAAGCTGGACAGGAGGATCTGGTTCCAGAGCTTTGATTTGCTACCATTATAAGTTCTAACCAATGCCCTGTCTACTCTGCAGGGAGCATGACCTGGATTCTGCAGCTCTCCAGCATGGAAGACTGGAGAGTCTGTGGCAGGTGCAGAGAAATTTGAAAACTGAGGCTTAATGAGCATGTTGGTAGATGAATACCGAAGCTGGGTATCTTTCTTCCTTGAATTCTCTGCTCTCAATTGCACTTTCCCAGTCGTCAGACAAGCTTTCACTTTTCCACTTTGAAATTTGTGCTTAGACACCCCCTAAACCATATATCCACTTGTCTGTTTGTCCATCCTTATGGGCTGGAGCAGGAGCCTTCATTCCTGTGTTCTGACTGCCTCCCAGGTGACTGACAAGGGCATGACCTGTTCGGTGGGTAGGATGCAGTTCTGCGCGTCTCTCTACTCCGAACTTTGGCTCAGTCTCATTTTAGGGTTTAAGGTATGTAACTTCTCTATTCATCCCCGTGTCTCATCTCACCTCACCTCCCTCCAGTCTAGCTGCTGCTGCTAAAATTCTCTTCCTCCCCTAATACTCTGGCCATTTTACTTCCTTTCCTGGCTGCCTCTCACCTTCAAATTCAAGGTTCTCATGCTCATCTTGAAGGTTCTTCCCATTCCCATCCAATTCTGCTTCTGTGTTCTCTTCCCCTGTTGCCCACCTCCCCTGCCAAGCCTCCCTCACAAAAGTCCCCTTTGTATCTTTCTCCCAGTCTCATTTTCATGCTTTCTTTCTTCTTTCCAACCTGTATGCTTGGAACCATCTCTCTCTCTCTTTGTTTGCAAAGCAACTTCTCTCACCTCATTCAGACCTCTCCTTAAAACCCACTACCTCCATGAACCCATAGACTACAATCCAGCACACAGATAAACTGCACATCTAGGGTACGGGACCCTGAGCCTGTGCGGCAGAACTGTATTAATAATAAACATTTAGGTTTTGTCTATATGGGGAAACTTACTAACATAGTCATACCAGTTTAATTATACTGCTGTAGTTATACTGGTTTGACTTCCTGTGTGGCCATTCCTATTGCAGAATAAGAGTGCCTCTCAGGTAGTAGGACTGATACATCAATTTTATTACAGTGGTAAATTTCCCTGTGTAGACAAGATTTTAGTTCTTACATAGGACTTTTCCTTTGTAGACCTCAAAGGGTTTTACAAAGATACCATTAACCCCATTTTACGGGTGGGGAAAGTGAAGGCATCCAAGGCCCAGATTTTAAAAAAGTATTTAGACATTGCTGAGGTGTTTACGAATTTAGATCAAGGTATCCTTAGGCTATGTCTAGCCTTAGGCTGCTGCATTGGAAAATGTGCAGTGTAGCTGCTCTTTGTCACCGGGAGAGAGCTCTCCCAGCAACAAAATAAAACCACCCCAAATGAGGGGCAGTAGCTTCATCGCCAGGAGTGTGGCTCCTGCTGACAAAGCGCTGTCCACACCGGCGCTTTTTGTTGTTCAGGGGGGTAGTTTTCTCCTGAGGGACAAAAATTGTAACGACGAAAGTTCAGTGTAGACATAGCCTTAATCTCATATTCAAAAGGGATTGATGATCCAAAATCCCATTGACAGTCTGATTGGCTTCTATATGCAAGTCCCTTAAGTACACAATATATAAGCAATTACTTGGCTGCTCTCCTTGATATGATATGTGTTGATCATCATCAGCTACTTTGCTCCTGTTCTGTATTAAATTTTCCCCAAATCCAGAGAGATTATCTTTACAGCCGTGGCCTCTATGAACTCTTACTGTTCTTGCTTTTAAAAATAAAATATTTTCTTTCCTGATGCCAACTGCTCATATTTAATAATACCCTGAGCCTGACTCTGGTCTCATTTGCAGGGTTTCACACCCATGTAGCTCCATTGTCTTCCCTGAAATTAAGCCTGATTTACACTAATGTAAGTGAGAACAGAATCAGTCCCTTTGTGTACATATGTCACTCTTTATCTTCAAGGGCATTAACATTCTCAACCCCTTGGGAGGCAGTTCAGTATTCTATCCCCATTTTACAGGCACAGAAACGGATTGACTTGCCCAAGGTTGCACATAGAATCAGTAGCAAAGCCCTTTCTAGAACCCAGGAGTTTTGAATCTGTCCTGTGCTTGTTCCATTAGAGCAACATCCTAGTTTACCACAGGATACCTTAATCTGTCCCCTGGATATTGTTGCCAGGACAGATACATAGTTTTAAATGGGACATTGATGGCAGCCTATTCTGGCTCAGGGGATTAGAAATTGGCTATAGAGCTTTTCACCTTTTTGTCACGAGTTCTCAGGTGGCTAGTGGCAGAAACCTGTGATAGTGCGATGTCTGCTTGACGGTGTGTATGAAATGAATTTGAGTCTCGGTCCAGTTCCTAGTGAGACGGACATCAACATCAGAGAAGCACCGCCAGAACTGAACTAGCTGGCAGTCCCAGCAGAGAGGCCACCAGAAGTCATGGTCTGTGCCAGGGGTTCTCAAACTGGGAGTCGGGACTCCTCAGGAGGTTGCGAGGCTATTACATGGGGGGTCGTGAGCTGTCAGCCTCCACCCCAAACCCGCTTTGCCTCCAGCATTCATAATGGTGTTAAATATATAAGAAAGTGTTTTTAATTTAGAAGGGGGGTCACTCTCAGAGGCGTGCTGTGTGAAAGGGGTCACCAGTACAAAAGTTTGAGAACCCCTGGCCTAAGGAAGCTGAACTCACCTTCTTGCCCATAAAGATGGACTCTCCAGGCTGATGAGCATCCAGCCTCCCTGCAGGCTGATGCTTATTACAAGGCATTGCGAGGAGGTAGTTTGCACTGTCACTATCCCTGTTCTGTGGACAGAGTGCCAATCGACTGCATGCAGGGGTGGCAGATTTGTGTAATTTTTGGTGGCGCCCAGAACGGATCCAAGTCCTGTCCCGTCCCGTCCCCCCCCGACACCTGCCTTGTAAGCTAATATATATTTTTAAAAATAATGTAAAAATGTGAGGGCTTTTGGGTCAATCTAATTCTGGGCTCCCCCCTCATAATTCTACTAACACCCCCCCGCAACCCAACCCTCTGCTCAAGCCCCTCCCACACCCCAAGCCCCTCATCTTGACCTGCAGCACCCCCTGTTATTCCAGTCTTGCCCCTGTCTCCATCCAGCTCTGCCTATACACCTCAATTCTGACCTGCAGCAACATGCTGAGTATTTGCTGCTGAGCTACCATATCAAACTGAATTTCTGCATTATAGATCAAAGAGGGTTAATTAGAATTGCACTGAATGTATCTGAGCTTCATTGGCTCAGTATGGGTTGGGGGAAAGACTGTGACATACAGTAATTTTCCACACTTTGGAAATCTGTAAAACCTCTTCTCCTAAACCAAACCCCTTATCCCTATTTTCTGATTCCAGAGCATCCTGTTGATATATGGGACATACCTGGCTGGTCTGACAGATCATGTCAGCGCTCCACCAGTGAATCAGTCCTTGATCCTCATTGTTGGGGTCAACCTCGTTTTCCTTGCTGCTGGGACAGTTTTTTTAGTTAACTGGTTTTTCTACACTTGGCACAACCTGGTCTTTGGTTTTACATCTGGAGGCATCTTCATCTGTACAACCACAATCAATTGCTTCATCTTTGTTCCACAGGTATGAAACAAACTGTGTTCTAAAGGCCTGGCCTAAAAGGTCTCCTCAGATATGAGGACACGTAGATAATGTGTTCTGAAATGCTCACCCTTTTTCTTCTGGGATAGCAGAACAATACAAATACACAAAGTCTGGGAGGAAGCACCAGCTGGCTCAGAGGCTAGAGTTGTGATATGGAGCCTTTCATCTTTAACTGCTGGTCATCAAGTCCAATTCAACCAAGGTGGTAGCAACTAAAAAATCATTCCCAGTCTGTTTGCTGCTCAGTGGCTTGTGTGAAATGAGTTTTGGGGCCTCTGGTTTTAAGCATTTATATTACACTCATTTATACCAGAGTCCTTGGGCTTGGTTCCTTCTTGACTGAAAGCTGAGAATCTGGAAGAGACAGTGGTGGTTTGGGAAAGGAGGTGGTATGCTGTACTGCTGCTTCCTTCCAAATCTGAGCCCTGAAAACAATGCAGGAATCCCTTATAGGACATACCAGACTGGAATGTGTTTGCCCAGCACTCCAGAAGGGGCTAGGGGAGGAAGTTGGGGTTTATCCCCGTCCTTACGTTCCTGGGGATCTGTGGTATCTGCAGAGCGCACAGGACCTCAGGTCTGCAATTATTTTTCAGCAAATGAAACCTTATACTTCAGTTTTTTGAATACTATTTCAATTAAATGTTGATAAATATTGACTAAAATATCACCCCCAAAAAGTGACAGTGCTTTCTCCTGTTTGGACCAATGTGGCTCAGAAGCTGAAGAACTGAGCCAGCCCTGGTGGGGTTTGAAGCTCTGGTTCCAGGGAGTTTGGACTACCACAGTAACCACATGGCCTCCAAGCATGAATCCACAAGGCCACTTTCCTTCCAATTCCTCCTGCCACTCCCTCAAAATATCCAGGGTAACTCACACCACCATCTACTTAATCCCTGAGTCCACAGCAGCTCTGCCCCTCTGGTCAACCCCCAAGAATCTAGTAGCTATGTGTCTCCTCCCACTCCCTAATGGTGCCTCCTTTCCCCCATGTTCCTGGTGCTCTGACCCCTCTTCCACTTCCCAGAGTACCCTGGTGTCTCTGCTAGTCCCCTCCTCTCCCACTTCCCTCTCTGTGGCTCTGCCCCTTATTTATGGGGTTTGGTAAAAGAAGTGGCCACTCCCATCTGCTTCTCCCCTGGGTAGGTGACCACCTCCCCACATACTGCTCCCATAGTTAAGCCAGGGTGCTCTAGGAGCCACCAGAGGAGTTTGTGGAGGGGGAAAGGAGCAAGCAGATGGGCGAGTGGCTTCAAAGGAGACACTAGCTGTTTTTCTAGCTCTCTGGTAGCCGTGGGCTCTTCCTGACATGGGAGGGGTGAATTTGGCAGTTTTCCCCACCCTACTAGTCCTCTGCTCTCCCCTCCCCTGCCCCGACAAGCAGTGATGGGAGGGGCAGCCCTTGGAGCCACCCCCAGACTTGTGACTACCAACTGCCACTGGATTTGGTCAATATGGTACCCCTGCAGGGAGTACTGGTGTTTCAGAGGTCATGCTTCGAGGCCCTCCTATGAAAGACTGACCTCAGCACTATACATGGTTGCAAAGGGTCCATCAATGGACTGCTGTGCCCGTGTTCTTGGACCACGGGATTGGTTACTGCTGGTGAATCTAATCTGTTCTGCTGAGGTTCTTATACCACACCCATGACCATAGTACTGAGCACCTTACAACCTCTATTCCGTCTCTCTTGTCCTTCTCTCTCTCTCTGCCATAGTGTTCCTCTTCCAGAGAAGCAGGGCAGTGAGCGAGCCTGCATGCTGCAATGCAGACAGGCAGCCTCTGATGCTTCCTGGGCTGACAGTAGGTTTTGCTGTCCCCTGGGATGTCTGCTTTTCTCCACACAAATAGTAAAGCCCAGCTCTCCGGTATGGGAGGGGGAGGAGCAGGAGCTATTTTAAGAAAAGCTATTGACAGGGCTGTGTTCATTGCTTCCTGTGTATTTCAGGAGGAATCTGGTGTGCTAGGCCACAGTCTGTCTGTGTTAATGGATACAATCCCCAGGTTGCTATAATAAGAGGGAAAAGAAGAAATGGATGGTGGTTGGTTTCTATATTGGTTAAGGAGTTGAGGGCTCAAGAGAATGAGCCAGGGGAGGGAGGAACAGAGATAAACCTTAAACCAGGCCCCGGAAAGAGTGGGTCTGTGCAAGTGCATTTGCCAGCACCCCTCAATCTTGACTGGCAGCCCCCCTGCTACTCCATCTGTGAGACTCACACAGCTCCATCAAAACATCTCAATCCTAACCTACAGCACCTCCTGCTCTTTCTGCCCACCCACAACTCGTTCCTGCTCTGCATGATGATTGCTCCCATCTGGTACTTGCACCACTCCCCAAGCCCAGTTCTGTCCTCAGTGAAATATGGAAGCTACAGAGAGGAGCGACAAATACCCTTCTGTTCTGTTCAGCCAGATGGTGAGGCACTTTGGCTACCTTACTTTGTGTTCCCCACCTTGAGGCTCTTCTGCCTCAAACACTAAAATCTGCTACTCCCTAAAGAATCCACCCAGATAGTGCTTTGCCCTCCTCTAGCGCCTTCACTCCTGAGCTTCATCAACATGAATTAAAGTTCACAATCCCCTGGGAGGTTGGGGAGGTCTGTGAGCCCCATTCTACAGATGGGGAAATGGAAGCACAGTGAGCGGCAGCAAGTTTGCCTGACCCCACACAGCAAATTCATGTCAGAGCCAGAATATAACCTGGAACTTTGGATTTTCAGTTTCCATCTTCTACCACTAGATGACAGTTCTCCCTATAAAATCACCTGAGTGAACCCTGCCTTTGCTCCTCTCTCTTCCTTCCCCAGATTGGGTAATCTGTCTCCCTGGGCTGTCAGTTCAGTATGGTGCATGCTGCATCGTTACCTTCCACCTGCTCTGATGAGGACACTGGTGGTCAAATGATGAGAAAGAACAGGAGGAGGAGGAGAATATGTTGCTGTGAACGCAATTGATCAAGAAAGTGGAGAGGGGACCTGATCATTTGAGCAAGATTCCTGGGACAGGAGAAAAATCTAACTAAAGGGGACACAGAGCCTGTCTCTTGTAGGGTGTCTCTTTTAATCTGGATTAGGTTAGTAGTGCCAAAGGTCATCTCATGAGAAATTCCTTAGTGGACAACAGACCACATCGCAAAAGACACCATCACAACTGATGCTTGCAGTCTCAAAGGGGAAAGCACTGAATGGACCACCGAGTTCCCCTTTCACTCCTAGGGAGGGTACCTTTTGTTTAGGGCTGAGGCACATGGGTATGGGTGGAATAGGGGAAAGTTGACCTGCTATCGCTGCCTGGGTAGTTCATGTTCTCTGGTTAAAGGCAGTCACTCTCCAGGGCTGTTGATCCAATGCCTTTCACCAGCACTATATGTATGTAAAAATATTTTTTTTAAAGTTAGTGCAATTTTAAAAAAATATCTGTTTAAGATTCCATATCATAACAGAAGTACATAAAATAACGAAGTGCAGAGAGAGGGTAAATCAGGTGCTCCTTTTTACTCTCATAATACAGGATTAATACAGCCCATTTAAAGAAAAAGCCCATTGAATGATTAACCCATGGAACTCACTGCTACTAGTTATCACTGAGGCCAAGAACTTAGCAGAATTTTAAAAGGATGGGCATTTAAGTTGATAATGAAAACATCCACAGTTGCTATCTGCGATATGTATAAATCCTCATCCTTCAAGGCAAAAGCCAACTGCTGACAAGGGTTAGGCAGAAACTTTTGCAATAAGCAAATTATTGCATAATTGTCCATTACAAGGTTTCTTTCACCTTTCTGTGAAATCCTTGGTACTTGCCATTGTTGGAGACAAGATAGTGGACTGGATGGACTAGGGGTGGCACTTCTTACGTTCCTTTCAGTAGCAGAATTCACGTGCAAACTGAAGCATAACAAGTAATTACATTTTATACCCAAATATTTGTGAATAATTCCCATCTTTATTTCTTCCTGATTTTGTGAGGTCAGCTCAGGTGCCTGTTTCTTCTTCAGGAACTAATGTCCTCAATAACTTTGTCTAGGGACAGCTGGAAGTTGCTCTGTGATAGACCAGCTGTGTCAGGAATCAGTTGCTGCAGTGGAATTGGCCTGATTAGCTAGACTGTAAGCTCTTTGAAACAGGGAGCAGCTCCTCTCTGTAAAGTGCCTAGCATTCTATTGGTGCTATTCAAATAATAATCTCTTTTCAAGTAGTGAAGGAGGAGCAGATTTCCAGCTATTGAGGTGCACCATGCAATTTATCGTAGAGTTCCTGCATGCACAGTTATTCTGTTGCTTATCTGAGAGCATGAGCTTTTTATCTAGCTCAGGCTTTGTAATTCACCTTTTGTTTCATTGGCTTGATTTTCCTAATAGTTTTGCTCTTCCGTCGTTCATCTGAAATAGATGAACAGCTGGAGCCTGGATGCACTAGGTTTTCATTCTGACACCAGTGAAAAAAAGCAAATATCGAGTGGTATTGGTTTTCAACATGTCATTCGTGATTCAAGATTAAGAAAGTGTGTGAGAGACATTGTCTTTGTCTCTTTCTGACTCAGTGGGGCCCTGGTTTACAACACTGTTAAAGACTGTAGAACAGGCAGGATCTAACTGTGTCTACACAAGCAGCCAAAACCAAAGGCAATGCAAAGCTTTATTTCAGACATGTGGCTGTGGGTAGGTCCAATCTACACTACATCTTTGCACTGTGGTGTTACTGTTATCTCTGGCAGGCTACACAGGGGTGGGGGTTAGGGGAGGATCAAGGCGCGCGTGTGTGAATTTACCCCTTTGTCTCTGTCTCTGTGCATGTCTGTGTCACGCCCTCTCTTTGTCTCTCCCTGCTCTTTGTGTGTGTGTGTCTCTCTCTCTGCATCTGTCTGTCTGTCTCTCTGTGTGTATATATATTTCATGTGTATATAATGGGTGCTTGCACTCAACAGCTCCGGCAGTGGAAAGCCTTTGAGGAAGAACAGCACCAAACCATCAGCCACATGGCAAAATATTTTACGAGCCCCAGCAAGAGCTTCCTCTCCATGTACAGTGAAGAGCAGATCTGCCAGCTGATAGGGGAGAAGAACTCCATGCAACGGCTGCTTACTGAGGTAATCTGCACTCACAGGCAGCTCATGCTAGTGGAAAGAGCAGTCCCAGCCATTGATCTCCCTCTGGCTCAGTGGCCAGCAGCTGTTGTCCTCCTCTGCTGTACTCTCTCCCCGCCTCCTCCTTTGTCTGCTGAAGGATTTGTAGGGTAGAATACCCTCTGTCACAAACTGATCAAAATGGAGATTTCCCATTGCATCAGCTTCCTTCAAGAAATAATACATGGAAAGGAATTTTTTTTAAATAATTTTACATCTTTTTCCCAGATTCTCAAACTTGATGCATAAATTAGGGCAACTGGCAGAAAACTGGCCTGATTTTTTGGAGCTCACACAAAGATCTAATTCAGAGGGGATGCGTCCTATCCCAAAAGGTCTCCAGCTCCCACTCCCTTTCAGCTTTCTCCAAATTATACAGCCAGAAGTGCTTTGGCTGTTAGAACAACATTATGTTCCAGTGTAATTGGTGCAAATGTTTCTATATGCAATCTCCAAAATATTCACATATGCAAATGTTCAAGGACATGTTGAAGTGCAGCTAGGAAAGGAACGGGTTGCACATGTTTCACGTTTCATTTTAAAGGTCTGTCATTCTGCTATTTCAAACTATAATTATTTAAATTCTAGAAGCTAATGGGGTGGAACTGTGCAGGGCTGGAATTCTAGAAGCTAGAGGAGATGGTTCTATATGGGACTTTGAATGATTGCATCTGGATTCTCCGATCTGTACAAAAAAGTGCCATTTCTGTACTGCAGTGTAATGGTTTGCTTCCCAGTAAGTAGGCCCCAATGGAGCAATTTTTTCCTGCCGCATTTTCTTAATGTCCCACTTTTTTGTCTCTAGGACATTCATCTATTCTAAATAGACAGCTCAAAGACCAGGTCTAGACTCACAAATTAAGTTGCCCCAGCTACATCGCTCGGGGGTGTGAAAAATCCACACTCTGAGTGCTGTAGATAAGTCAGCCTAACCCCCGGTGTAGTCAGCGCGAGGCAGGGGAGCTGGAACAGTTTTTATAGTAGGGGCGCTTAGAGCCCTTGAACCAAACTAAACGCTGGATATGATGGAAACCACTTCAAGCCAGGCACCCCCAGCACCTCTAGTTCCCACACCTGCAGTCGGTCAACGGAAGAATTCTTCTGTTGACCTAGCTATCGCCTCTCAAGGAGGTGGATTATGTAGGCCGATGGGAGAACCTCTCCCGTCACTGTAGTGAGTGTCTACGCTGCAATTGTGCTGCTGGGGTAGCGTTTGAAGAGTAATCAAGCCCAAAGACTGCCACTCTAGCATTTCCTCTGAAAAACAGACTGACTTTCTGACCTGTTTGCCTTTAAATCCACAACCTTAATGAAGTATTAGCATTGTGTTCTGCACCAAAGTTGATGTATGTATTTATTTGTGATTTGTTACAGAAAAATGCTGTGATCGAAAGCCTCCAGGAGCAAGTGAACAATGCTAAGGAGAAGCTGACGAGGCTGATGTCTGCAGAGTGCAGCTATGATTCGATGGACCTCGCTGTTCCTTCCACATCCTTTTCCATCTTGCCTCAGAACACAGATAGCCATGTTGAGTCCAGTGGTTGTGCCATGGAAGCTGAAGGGCTGCATGGAGACTATTTTCCCCCTGGTCAAGAGCAGAACCCTTGGTACTGTCCCAGTCTCCCAGATACACAGTGCAGTCCAGTGTCTGTTGGCAAACAAGATTGTGTTGGTATCATCCAGAACCTTAAACATATAAAGCACCAAAACACTCCACCAGAAGATCTTAGTTGCTATGAGACACTGCTTTGTAACACTATGGACATCTCCGAATACGGCTCTAAGGATGTCCAAGAGCAATGGAGGCCTCCAAACAACAAGAAATATATCGACAGTCCACCAATACCATTGAGTCAGAATCTCTCAGCAGTTGATGGGAGAGCAGAGCAACCAAAGAGCTCAGCAGCATTTGAGGAGCAGCCCTCAAAGGTCAGTGAAAAGTTGCAGGAAATCTTGCAAGAGCTGAGCATTGGCGGCATAGTTAGTGCCCAGGCGTCATCCAGGGGGCCTAGGCAACCCAGCCACAATGCAGAACATGAAAAGAGTGCAGCCTGGAGACCCTGGGAGAGTCACACAGGTGTCTGCACTTACCTTAGTCCTTACAGGACAAGACGGCGAAGAAGAAGAATCCCAGTCCATCCACCTTCCACCTACTTTCCTGCATCTATGACCCCACAAGCGTGGTGTCTCCCGAACAAGGCAGTCAGCAGGACACAGAGTGGACAGAGCACTTGGAGCCGTGACAGATTAACACAAACATCTCCGGATAAAGCAAGTGACACCAGTGATGGAAGGTTCCTCTATCAGCCATCACCCTCCTCATCAGTCATCAACAAAATGTGCAACTTCCAGCTGAAGCACAGGAAGAACCGGCCTGAAGAACAAAGCCGTGAAGGGAATGGCCGAGTTTCAAACAAACACCAAGGCTCTGCCCAAGTGAAGAGCCACAATGCGCTGTTGTATCCCCCCAGTCCCCTCAGCCTCCAGCAGCAGCAGGGGGATGCTGGGAGGCACCTGGAACAACCCCTTGTGCCCTCCCTGTGCCTTTATCCAGACTCTGACTCCAGTAGCAGCTCGGAGGAGATGTTCAGCTGCTGCCACAAGCCTCACTGTGAAATCTGCTTCCACAGCCCTGGTGACTCCAGTGACAGCTGCACCACTGACACAGACCCAGAGCCTAGCGGGTCCCTAGCCCACTGGGCAAAGCTTTATGGCAGGCCTCAGCCCATCGTGAACTTCAAAGATGATCTGAAACCCACATTGGTGTAAATGTAAATGAAGACGTCCTATTCCAGAGGCATCCCCCCAGACAAGTTGCGTTTTAAACAGTATGGAAGGAACGTACCATCTGAGGGAAGTGTGACGCTCAGAGGACTGGGAATGGGATATAAAGGCCCAGATTCACAAAGCTGCTTAAGTGCTTAATTCCTAGTGAAATTAATGGGAGTTAGGTGCCCAAGTACCTTTGTGAATCTGGTCCAAAGCTTTTAACTGTCTAGGATGCTAATTGAGATCCAATCTAGGTCAGGAGTGACTGACAATCACAACCACCTGATAGCCGGTTAGTGGTATTATTGAAATAAGTTGGTGGTTTTAATCCAGTTGCTATGGACAGGTGCCCACAGCACATACAAACTCATCACACTAATTGGCCTTCTTGTCAGCACTCAGGGAGCAGGGAGGTCAAGGATTGAATTGACCAGGCTGACTGGACTACCCTCTCATCCTAGAAGGCTGCGTCTGGGTAGGAGGTGATTTGCACACATCAGGAGCAGTGTATGGGGAAGACTTGAATAGCTCTGACCCATGCTCTCCCTGCTCTGTACAGCGCACAGCCAAACAGAGACTTTCTGTCCCCTGGAGCTGTCAATCTTGAACCTTTCACCAACATTGCATTCAATTAGAATTTGTAAAAAAAGAAATTTGGAATTATTTTCACCTTGGCATTCAGCCTTAATGAGCTAGTCTCTCAACACAGCAAGAATCTGGGGGTGGCAGAAAACACTAGACTTCCTATTTCTGTTTTGTGGTCTCTGAGCAAACTAATGAAATCCAGGGCTGACTTCTCCAGATCTGACTTTGCATTTCACTCAGTTTAAATATATGGCAGCAGGTAGATACTGAGCAGAGTTGAAGAGGGAAAGCTGAAAAAGCTTGACAGCACTGCAGACAATTTTTTAAAATTGGGTTTGTGGCCTTTTGTGCTTCTTTATGGTGTACACAATAGGTGAGAAAGGTTTGGAGTTTCTTCGTATTTTCTGTTCATTTTTACCTTAGATATATCAGGAATATCAAATCTGGTATCCCTGCTTTTGGTGGAAAACCTCTCGGGGGAGACAACCTCAGATAGTTCTTGCGATCTGCCACATCTTTATATAAGAGGAGAGGGGTGCTGAAATTTTGGTTGAATGGAAGTCTGTGTTAGACAGGCATTAACAAAGATCAAACTGTTTTAAACAATGTCAGTAAAAATCCACTTTCAATTACTCGCTGGCAATGCCAGAATTCTACTAGTGCTCTAGCCCAGGGGTTCTCAACCTTCTTCTTTCTGAAGCCCCCCAGGGTACGATAAAAACTCTGTGGCCCACGTGTGCCACCATAACTGGTTTTCTGTGTGTAACAGCCAGGGCCGGCATTAGGGGGTAGCAACCAGGGAAACTGCCTGGGGCCCCATGAAGCTACATTACTCAGGCTTCGGCTTCAGCCCCAGGTGACGGGGCTCAGGGCCCTGAGCTTCAGCCCCATGAGGTCGGGCTTCGGCATTTTACCCTGGACCCCAGCTGGCCCCAGTCTAATGTCTTTCTACCCTGGGCTAATGCTGGCCCTGCTTGGTGGCCCACTTCAAACCTGCTCGCAGCCCCCCAGAGGGCCCCAGCCCCCTGGCTGAGAACCACTGCTTTAGCCCACATAGAATCTTCCAGGCTTGACAAGGCCTGGACTTCTAAGGTAAAAACAATCAAAAATGTATCTTTTGAATATCCCACCTTTCAGCCCTGCTTTGTCCATAATAAAGACACAAACAAGGACACCATCCCAATTTTGTTTTCCTTCACTTTTCACCTCTAACATTTGAAGAGAACCAGTTTCCCTCTAGCTGTATTCATTCCCAAGCTGCTGTTTCCGTAGCTGTCTAAGCAAGTGTTTGGGGCTGCCCAGCGTGACAGTTCTATTGCTGATGAAATGCATTGAATAGGTGGAACCTACTGACACAAAGTAATCATGCAGCGTGGGCCACATGTACAGGTGCACAAGGTGGGGAAGGAGCAAAAGACTTCTCTCAATGCACCCCAGCACTGGGACTGGCCACTAGCTCCCCCTGGCATACAAGGCACCCTAAGGAGGTTGGGGGACACAGGAGCGTGGTTTAGAAAAAGATATAGCGCTATGCACTCTCCCCCTGTTTGCTTGGGAGCTCCAGCAGGCATTAATGCACAGGGCCTGGCAGTGCTTCCACCGTGGAGTGATGCAGAGTTCATTCAAATCTGTGGACAAGCCCCAGCTGAGCTCTGCATGGTGAACCATACCTCTTGGACTGAGGGGAAGATGCTGGAGCCTGGTGTGAATGAATGGAGCATAGAATAGAATTTTGCTGATGTTTTATTTATAGCCATTATTTTTGTGACAGGCTGCTTGGAGCTCAGCTCGCCCAGCTGGAAGTCACTCTAGCTCTGTCTCTTGTAGAGCTGGGATGCCCTACGGGACAAGTGCAGCCTGCAGAGACCTAAGCAGTGGCCTCTGGCTGAGCTTTCCCTGCAAGTGCAGGCAGTGCACACATCTGAAGGACTCAAACATACAATGGCGGTTCCTCAGTTGCGGCGGGTGCTGCTACAAGGCTCAGCAGATCTTAGGGGATGCTCATGGAGGTGCAAATCAGGGGGAGCCCACAGAGCTCGGGGCAAATGGCCAGGGAGTTCCTTAGTGTTGTAAAGTTGGGTCACCTCTGAGGCACTGTCAGGTCTGTGAGCGTCTTGTGGGTATTTTACACCAGGCAAGACAGGGAACGTTATTGGCATAGAGCAAACAGTCCCTAGCCTTAGGCAGCTGAGACTGGAAAAAGTAGCCGTAGTTCTGAGCTCTGACAATGAGAGGCTACTGCTGCCCTGCCTTCCCTCCCAGCTTTCCATCCCTTTGCTGGGTGGCTCCACACAGGAGGGGGAGCTAGAGTGGGCAGGCAGCAGTGAATGCTTTCCACCCCCACCTCAGTGGAGCAAGGGTGTGATTTGCTGAGAGACTGAACTGTACTGCCTGGCCCCAGTCACCTGACCAAGGTCAGGGTTACAGAAGGTCAATAGCCCTGTCATGTGGGAGAGGGCTGGTGTCTAGGATGCTGCCCTGTGCAGTGGACAAGGCTGGCTGCAAGAGAAAAGGAGGAGGTATAAAGCCTTTTATTATTATGGGGTCTGTGTGCTGGGCATTGTACAAACACATAGAAAAAAGGTTTCAGAGTAACAGCCGTGTTAGTCTGTATTCGCAAAAAGAAAAGGAGGACTTGTGGCACCTTAGAGACTAACCAATTTATTTGAGCATAAGCTGTTGTGAGCTACAGCTCACTTCATCGGCGAGCTGTAGCTCATGAAAGCTCATGCTCAAATAAATTGGTTAGTCTCTAAGGTGCTACAAGTACTCCTTTTCTTTTTACATAGAAAAAAATAGTCCCTGCTCCAAAGAGCCTGCAATCTACGACTGTCCTCCTAGGAAGGATATATCTCCTTGCTGTACTCTGAGCCAACAGCAAAGAATGTGACCCTTATCACATGGAACTCAAAAGGCAGGGTAAGTGCCTGCTCCCAGCTAGTGGACAGGTGATCTCTGTGTTAATTGCTCCTGTTGCTGAGCGCACAGTCCATTGCATTCACTGTATTTCAGGTGTGTGTGTGAGAGAGAGATTGTGATTTCTGGTTTCTCGTTTACTTGAATATCTACCAAGCAACCCTTGGCAATCCCTTATTCTTCATGCCAGGGTTCTGTAACTCTTTCACAGTGTGAAGAACATTTTAATAGAGAGCTTGTCACTTCACACCCCTGTGGCAACTACAACATTTGCTTACACTGAAAAATAACATTAAGAAAGTATTTCATGGAGGTTAAGCGTCTTGTAATGCAATTTAACAGCTGGAAAAGAGAAGAGCCAGCTCTCTGTGGTCCACCAGCAAGTGTTCTGCAGCCACCAGTGGTTCACAGACCACAGCGTGGGAACTTGTGCTCCATGCGGTCTCTTAGGTGTGGCTACCATTTTGCATGCGTCAGATATTGCGCTGTCTGTGGGGTTGGGAACAAGCTGGGAAGAGACTCCCATTAAGAGGGTATCTCACTCATTTATTTTGTCCAATTAACTTGATTTGTACTTTACCTTTGGTTGATTTGTACTTTCTATGGTTTCTGTTTCTCTTAACTTGTTCAAAACATTGTTTAAAATGAAAGGTGTTTTTACCACAGTCTCTTGCAGTGACTTTTGTGTCTCTTACTTCCCTGAGCAGCTGTAGACCCCTGGAAGATAAAAACCATACTACTACTAGTAGCAAAGGAATGTTCCCGTGTAGCTCAAGTAGACAGGACTTGTGTCTTAGGAGCAGGAAAGTCCTGGGTTCAGTGCCCATTCCTGCAGCTAGGAGCATAGGTGGGAGTCTAAACCCAGGACTGCGTGTCATCCCCGATGCTGGAAAAGTCACTTCGACTTGCAATGCCTCAAGTTTCTCGTTCTGTAAAATGGGAATAATTCTGACCTTCTTGGGGGTGAGGTCTTGGGAGGAGAGATTCACTGGTGTCTGTATGGTGCTTTATTCTGTTTAATGATTTAAACATTTATGTTTGTGATTTATTAATTTTATTTAATTATGATTTAGCTGGTGACTAAGGATATGGGCAGACAGTTCTCCCTTCTCTGTATTCTCCATTATATGCCCCTCCGTGGAGAATGAATTGCTTCTCTATAGTCCCCATTACACTTTGCATGGCCCAGCTGGATCCAGAGTTCCTGCCCCTTTCCCAGGGTGCTCTGTCAGGTGGTAACAAGCCCATACCCATTCCAGCATTGTACTATCCAGCCCAACCAGGCAATCCTGTGCAGTAAGGCAGTTATTACATTTGAGATGTTTGAAATGGATGAGCTGTTTAGGGCAGTCAACTCCCCTGTGTTTCTGCTGGAAAGGGTTTTCCAGAGGAGCCTGATAACAACAGTTCCCCCTCGGCTATCACTTGTGGACAAGAGGAAAAAATGAACTTCAAAAGATAGAAGGGAGACAGAGCAGCACTCTGCAGTGCTCCCCAGAGCAAGCTCATTAGGGTACAGGAGCTCCGCACTGGTTCTGCACATATAGAGCATGTTATTAACAATAACTAGCATGTACTCAGCACTCTGCATGTTCATAGCTCGTTGCAAGCAGATGGTCGTCTTATTATCACCCAGGGGTAGATCAGTAGCTCTATCTCTCTAAAATAATGGGGAAACTGAAGCACTGAGTAAAGTGACTTGTCCAAGACCAAACAGTTAATCAGTAGCAGAGTTGGGGATAAAATCCAGGAGCCCTGGCTACCTTGAAATCCCGCATTTTGGAAGTAAATTCCTGACATCCAACATCTGCCACTATTACAAGACACAAGACTAGTCCCCAGGTGAACTCAGAGTCATCATCCTCCCTTCTAGAAAGCGACATTTGTTGGAAGGGAGTTCAGGAGACTCTCCTGCAGGAAATGATAGTAAAGTTTCACTTTATAAGTAAATTTTGGTCAATTGGATAAGACAGGCAGGCAGCACTAACACAGTGACATTTAGGACAATTACTGCGACTCTTGATAGCTTATGTCTAAAAAATAAAATCTACTGTGATTGTTTAATGAAACTTTCTATATATGTTATGGCAGCACAGATAGTGAGCTCTTCGGGGCAGGGTCCTGGTTTGTATTTTCTGTGCAGCACTTTACAAACCCAAGAGTATTGTAAACTACCAGTACTTCTGCCTAGCAATAATGTTATTAAAAGTAAGAAGACATCACCCTACTCAGGGTGTGTTTGTGGGTGGTGGGGATGACCCACAAAGCCAGCACCAGTTTAATCTAAATGATCCCTACAGTTTACTCAGTGGATATCTTTTTATAATAAATTCCATTAAAAAAACTATATCAAAAGAATGTTAAGGTTGCCTGGTTAAGAACACAAAAGTCAGGAAATGCTGAGTTTAACGGTGGCACACGTAACCTTAATTCTCCTTACAATGCATTTTGAGTGTTATTACACTGTAGACCACATCTTACTAGAGTGATTGTGTTTTTGATACCTTCCTTCCATCCAGTATCACACAACATCCCTGTTGCAGCTACAGCAATGGTCGACATTGAAACGTATGATTAGGGAAGCACCTGGTGTATTTTTCACTGTCTTTGTGAAAGTTAGCCGCTGAAAACCAGGAGGCGAGCCACGCCACACCACTCTCTGCACTTCAGCAGCAAGTGATCCATGGACCACAGTGTGAGACCCACTATGTTACAACACAGTCTTTAATTATGTGATCACGTTTGGCAAGAGTCCAGTCTCATTCACTGCCCAACATTTGTCATGGACATTGATCCATCACCAATATCGCTGGATTCACTACAGATTTATATAATGGTAATCACAATCAGAATGGGGTGCGAATGAAGGCACAGAGCAGCCTGTATGACCCATCTCATTCATTATGTTCACTGCATCATTCAGTGCACGCACTCTGATCTGTTACTAAAAAAGTTATTCATTGGAAACATCAGAATGGCATATCGGAAGCATCAGCTTGCCCCTCTCCCAGAACCACGTCATTGGCACAGAGTCTCAGGCCCTGATGTGCCCCTGGAGCATCTTGGTGCCTTCAATAGCTGAGAAAGTCTATCAGTACCTAGTACAACTAGATTAGGAGGCTCAGTGGCACCTCACAGTGTCTTAGGCAGTCTGCAGGGAGGGACATGAACAAACAAAAGTTGCAGTATCATGGCAGCCTCTAATACATCAGGATACAGTAACTTTATCATGTAGAGCAAATCTAAACAGCTGGGAATCCTATGAGGGGTGTTTGGCAGTTTTCAGGGAGAGTGCAAAACTACATACATGATCTAATTCAAATAAGCAAGGAAGATGCTTAAAACCCCAGAGAGCAACAGGAAGTAACGTGGGCCAACACCTCTGCGTCTTGTATTCGTAGCAATGCTGGGCAGGGCCTTGAATAGTGGGTTACACTATAAATTATTACAATACATAAAAGCCCTTGTTAGAGCACAGCTATTTTTGAACTGCTTACCCAAATAATAAAGATGCTAGATAAAGACTGATTTTCCTCTGACAGTTAAATCTCTCTCTGTGGTAGATTATAATGGTTGTGAATATCAGCGCATGTTAGCCCCATTACAATGGTTTACATACCAATAATAGTACATCAAGTACTCTCCTGCTTCTTAATCCAGCCCCCATGCTGCTCTGATGGAGAGAGAGATTTCCCAGAATATTTGATATCCGTGTGCGTCAGTAAATCAGCTATGCAGTCCTTCCTGTCCCTATACGCACTGCATTAGCTGATCAGCTATTGTGTCATAGGATAAATTCTTTGGGTTATATTCTGCCCTGCAATGTAAAAGCACCGAGTTCTCAGTAACTTGTATTACAGCCACACGACTATATCTGAAGGCAGCATTTGGCCCTCAAAATAAAATGACAACAGAACTAGGCCCTGGGGAAGAAATGTGGTCTATTGGTTAAAGGAAAGAACTGGGTGTCAAGAATCTTGGCTTTGCTTACTGACTTGTGTAACCATGGAAAAATCACAAACGCTCTGAGCTTTAGTTACTGTCTCTGGAAAATGGGGCTAATAATGATTTCAAGGCTTACTTAATACACATTTGCAAAGCACTTTGAGGTCCTCCGCTGCTGGATGCTAAAGATGTGCTGAACATTATAAGACCAACAGCATGAGAGGACATGTTCCTACTTATCCCAGACAACAGGCCTTGGGTCATAATGAAGAAACCAAAATGTATGTTCAGGCAATGAATAAGCAATAAAAGAGCCTGAACAGGGGGAGAAATGAAGGGGAAAAAAAACCTGAGATGTCAGCTCCGGAGATCGCTGTCTTCTCTCCAGAGAGATCCGATACAAATTAATTTTTAGATAATGACCATTTACTCCGTGAGGGTCAGTTGTTTGTAATCATCGGTTTCAGTTAATGCAATCTTACTTCTTTGTGTGGTTGCATTATGTGTTTATACACATCGAGCAAGAAAACTTCAGTTATAAGGGTCACCTGACTTCTGGCTCAAATTGGAATGGAACCATAGGCTAACTAACAAGCCAAGAGCCCCTCTCACATTCAGAAATGTATCTGCTACTGTAAATTTGGGATTTCTATCACACACCTAAGTGGAGATTTTGCAGACCCCAACAGCACTGAAACAACACCAAGAGGAAGCCAGAGAGGTCTGATGATATATTTCAAAATCTCTGCCCATGGGAACTTGACTCGCTGTGCAATCAGACTGCAAGTGGCAATGGTCATGGAAGTAAAACAGATGATTTTATAGTGGAGCAGCAAAGTCCTGTTTATTTAGTGGCACTGGACAAGCTTTCTCATAATCCAGAAAGTTAACAGTCTTGCAGCAGCAAGGGGAAAGCTAGGTTTCACACTGGCCAAAACCTGCCATAGCTACTCGAAATCCAGAATTTTAAAAAGAATTCATAGGATTTAGAGAGTAGCTGCCAATCTCTGTGCATGTGAAACCTGGACAACTGAGATATTGCCTCGCCTTTTACAGGATTATGATAAAATAATTTCCCTTTGTGACCAGTCTGGGCTGCTTTGATGCAGTCAGAAATGAGACACTGACTTTTAAAGAGCTTCCTTCCCTCAGGGGTGATGGGTGAAAGAACAGATCACAGCTTTGTTTTGCTGCAACATGTCTGGAACTGTTGAGAGAGATCTTTTCATTATAGCAAAATCTTCAATTCCTCAGTGTTCTTCCAGGTTTGCAACCTACCTACGTTGCATAGAAGCAACAGGAATGCCTGGTGACTGTAGCTATCTTAGTGGCTTGGCTTAAAAATGGAAGATAGACATTAAAAGTTGCCCTTGCAATGGACAGCTCTGCTGAACACAACACAGAATTGTCCATCTGCATCATAAACATTGTATCTCTTCCCACAAAATCAGCAAGTCATAGATGGTTAGGGTTGGAAGGGACCTCAGGAGGTCATCTAGTCCAATCCCCTGCTTGAAGCAGGACCAATCCCCAATTTTTGCTCCAGATCCCTAAACAGCCCCCTCAAGGATTGAACTCACAACCCTGGGTTTAGCAGGCCAATGCTCAAACCACTGAGCTATCCCTCCCCCCTGACACAGCCCCAAGATCAGAGTATCAGAAATGCATTTACTATAGCAAGCAAGATGATTGATGGGAGAGACCTGGATGACTAATTGACTGGGGTGGAGGTCATTCAACATATTCCTTTATTTGAAACAGCCCATTGTATTTTTGTCACTGTCTATGCTGCAAGTCCACAGTGAAGTACCATTAAGTACTTTTATTAGTGGGATATTTGCGACCAACCAGTTGATTAAATCAATTAATTTTAGGACACTAGAGATCATACAAAATTGTGCTGTCTATATTCATTAATTCAGAATTTTATCTACCAATAAGAATGTCCTTGTGACAGGCTGAGATCCCATCCTGGGCTGGGGAGGGTTAAAGGCCAGATACCCACACTTGCTCTGGATTAGGTTTTAAAAAGGGGGAACTCTTTTTAAAGAGTTTAAAGAGTTTAAAGGGGAGGCTGGGAAGGGAAAGAGTGTAGAAAGGTAGGGATAGTCAGGAACTAGAAGCCTTGCTGGGAGGCAAGGTATGGTCTGAGGACTGTGGCTGGCCAGACTTGGTTGCTAAAGGAAGGCTCAAGCCAGGAAGTTAGTGAATGAACCTGAGCTTTCTTTGTGAGAGGCACAGAGCCTGGCAGACAATAATGTACAGGGACTCTGTATATGCATAAAAAGAAAAGGAGGACTTGTGGCACCTTAGAGACTAACAAAAGTCCTCCTTTTCTTTTTGCGGATACAGACTAACACGGCCACTACTCTGAAACCTGTATTCATAGATTCCAAGGCCAGAAGGGACCATTGTGATCATCTAGTCTGACCTCCTGTATAACACAGGCCATAGAACTTCCCTAAATAATTCCCAGAGCAGATCTTTCAGAAAAATATCCAATCATTTAAAAATGGCCAGTGATGGAGAATCCACACCCACCCTTGGTAAATTGTTTCAGTGGTTAATTACCCTCACTGTTAAAATTTTGTATCTTATTTCCAGTCTGAATTTATCTAGCTTCAACTTCCAGCCATTGGATTGTTATACTTTCCTCTGCTAGATTGAAGAGCTCATTATCAAATAATTTCCCCCATGTAGGTACTTGTAGACAGTAATTAAATCATCCCTTAACCCAGTGTTTCCCAAACTAGGGGCGCCGCTTATTCAGGGAATGCCCCTGGCGAGCCAGGCCGGTTTGTTTACCTGCTGCGTCCACAGGTTCGGCCGATCGTGGCTCCTACTGGCTACGGTTCGCCGCTCCAGGCCAATGGGGGCCATGGGAAGCGGCGGCCAGTACGTCCCAGTACGTCCCGCGTGGCTTCCCACAGCCCCCATTGGCCTGCAGAGGCAAACCGCGGCCAGTGGGAGCCGCGATCGGCCGAACTTGCGGACGCAGCAGGTAAACAAACCGGTCCGGCTCGCCAGGGGCTTTCCCTGAACAAGCGGCATCCCAAGTTTGGGAAACACTGCCTTAACCCTCTCTTTGTTAAGATAAATAGATTGAGCTCCTGGAGTCTATCACATAAAGGCATGTTTTCCAATCCTTTAATCATTCATGTGACTCTTCTCTGAACCCTCTCCAGCTTATCACCATCCTTCTTGAATTGTTGACACCCAGAACTGGACACAGTACTTCAGCAGCAGTTGCACAAGTGCCAAATATAGAGGTAAAATAACCTCTTTACTATTGCTTGAGATTCCCCTGTAAATGCATCCAGGTAACCTTTTCTGTGGGAAAACCCCACGCTTTGGAGTTTGAAAATTAGCAGAAATTTGGCCTTCGTGCCAGACTTGTGCCTTGTTCTGGTCCTGTGAAAATCTATCCAAATTTGGCTGAGCTATAGAAAAATCTTAGTTTGCACATACTCAGTGGTGACTTTTTAGAAAGTTTAGTGGCTAAAATCTCTGAAGATTCTCTGCACCCTGAGCATGTTCCATCTCCTCATAGGTTCTAGGGCTGACCAGACCGCACATGTGCCATCCCCAGAGAGTGACTGAGCATGCTCCAGCCCAAGGCTACATGGGCAAATCCTGAAGTTCTCTGTAGTTGCTGCTCTGGATTGCTGTGGTGCTAGTAAACAGAACTGAGAACAGAGATGCGGTTTCTCTTGTGCTTTCAAAGACACATGCTCCCACCCCATTGCCTGCTGGTGCCCAGGTAGTGTGGAGTAGGAAGCTGCCTGACTTGAATACAGCGGGTACAAGAGTCAAACCAGGAGGAAGGGAAAGAAGATTGAGATGAAGAGCCTGGTGAGATTGGGACTGAAGGGTGGGGAAGGAGAAAGTAGGAGCTGGGAATAAGGGGGTGTGAGACTGGGAGCAGGTGAGGGACTGGTTGCGGGGGGGGTGGGGTGGAGAACACTGAGAGCAAATGAGTCCTGGGAGGGGGGAAATGAGGGCTGGTGGGGAGAGAAGATAGATCTGACAAGGAGCTGGAGTGTGGGGGAAGCTGGTTGGGCAAAGAGATTGGGGAAAAGAGCTATGTACAGGGTGGAGGTGAAAGAGACTAAGATTGGATGAGGAGCCTGGAGAGGGACACAAGGATGCACCAATGAGAAAGGGATAGGGATGAAAAGCTAGGGGTAGGGAAAAGACAGGTCTGTGGCAAGACAGAAAGAGTGTGGAACAGGCAAGAGAGTCTGTGCCCACAAGAAGACACTCCCCTCCACAGCTGGGAATGGAACCCAGGATTCCTCAGTCTCACCATTCCTTTGCTGTTAGCAAATAGCAATGAAATCCACAGCAAGGTATGACTTATATCCCTTTGGTCCTGGTCCACATAGAGGATAACATCCTACTACTGCTAGCAGTTACTTCATTACTTCAAGTGGCAGAACTCTGTGTGGTGGATTGAAAGATTTCAGCCATGCTTATGATCCATGCAGGGATTTTTTAAAGAAGTTTCTTTTAAGAAAGCCCCTAAAACTATGATAAAAGAGCATTAAGGTTGCAAAATCAAGCCCTCAGAAGTTAGGAAATACCAGAATTAAGTTTGCTTGTGTAACCTTAATTTGGCCCCCATGTGCATATGCATTATTATAAATATTTATGTGATCACATACTATTTTTTCCACAGAACCCCTGCCTCATTTAGCCACTCAACTATAGAGTCATTCTCAATGTTTCTGGCCCAATTAATATTGGATTATTTATACAAAGTGGAATGGCTTCAACAACAGAATATGAGAGAAACCTCCATCAGAATTATCCTATGGTCCAATCACCTCATCTGAGAGGTGGGAAAACCCTGTTTAACTCCCTTTGCCTCATGAGGCAGAAGGGGAAATTGAACTATAGTCTCCCACCTCCTAGTTAAGTATCCTAACCCCTGGGCTAAAGGTAATCAGGGAGGCTGCGTCCTTTTTTGGCTATCTTGTGTGGAGCCAGGTATGCTCTGAGCATTGTACCAGATCAAACCCTGCAGGTGACATAGGTGCTGCCCTGCCTATCTTCACCTGGTTTGAGTATCATGCTGGGTGTTAGGTGTGAGATAGGCATCTGGACACTTGCCTGAGGCAGCAGCACTCATGCTTAGAGGCAGAAACTTAGGCACCTACTGGACCTTTTACAGCAAAAATGTAGGGACCAAGTGTGGGCTTTGTGGATTGCAGTGGTGCCTAAAACTGGGACTTAGCCTCCTAAGTCTGGGCTTTAGGTGCCTAAGTGCCTTTGTGGATCCAGGACTAAGTTCTTGGCCTCAGTGACATTCTGTGCCAATGAGTTCCACAGTCTAATTACACATTATGTGAAAAGCAGAGCAGTCCCGTCCATGGGATGGACAGGGGCAACTGCCCAGGGACCTGCGCTTCAGGGAGATGCCTGGGAGGGCAGGGTGGCCTAGGGGACTAGTGGGGGGCCTGACAGCAGCAGCAGGGGTCGGACCCACCCCCCGCATTCACCAGCTGGGCATTTCTTTCTTTTTGTTGCCTGCAGCCCCACAGGCTTGCCCCAGCCTGCTCCGCTCTGCCGGCTCCCAACATCGCCTGCCACTGCAGAGTCCTAGCGTCCCCCAACCACTAGTGGCAAGGCAGGCTTACCCTACCCTTCCGCCAAGGATGGACCCTTCCATTTTCTGGCGGAACCCTCCACCAGCACAGGGGGCCTCCTCGTCCCTAGCACAGGTGAGTGCCAGCCAGTAGTCTCCATCGTCCCTCGCCCACCACTGGTGTCCCCCCAGTACCTCACACCTCCCCCTCCACTGCCCTTTCTCCCCTCTCCCAGCACTGGTTGGGGTCCTCCAATGCCACTTCCAGGCCAGGGCCAGCCCTTATCACCCCCCTTCCTCAGGGTCCTCCTTGCCTTTCAGCTCTCCAGTCTTGGGGGTCCCCCTACCCACAGTACGAGGTCCTGGGACCCCACAAGTCTGCTCTCTCTACCACCCACCAGGACTGGGGTCTTCCATCCATCTGCTTTTCCGCCTCCCCTCCCTCTCCCAACCCCCAGAGAAAACAGATCTGAGAGCCCCTCCTCCACGCTGGAAGGTCCTGGAGTCCCTCAGCACCAGGGCACATGTAGGCCCTTCAAGAGCCACCCAGTTCCCAAGACATGGGCTCGTAGTGTTGCAAATGTGTAATTACATTTAAAAAAAATCCACAGAGGGTAGCGAGACCATATACATCTGGGAAGTGAGTTTGCTGCAAGGAAGTCCAGGAAGGTGGATTTCAGAATGTAAGCGGTGCGACACAGATCGTGATCGGTGGTTTTTTTTTAAATTACATGAATTTCATTATAATTATAAAAAAGAACTACAATATAATATATAGCTGGGCACTATCAATATTTAAACTGCGGCCCGCAGCTGCCCTTGAAGTTCACTGTAACCAGATTTCATAGGACTTTTAACTTTTCAGTGGTAGAGGATTATAGTTTCTATCCCTGGTAGTTCATGAGATCCAGACCTTAAATAATCTCTGGTCCCTTGGACTACTTAGAAACATAGGTCATTTCCCAGAAAGACCAGAATACTTCCAGCAAGCATCCTTGGCTACACTGCGCTGGGGTGAGCAAAGGACCATTTTGAGTTAGTTACCGAGTTTATTTTTAAAGCAGCTCTACTTGGAAATAAACTTGTTATAAAGGATAGGGTTTTAGTTACCATCAGCCAGGTCTGCACTAGAAATGCTTGCTGGTATAGCAACTTCAGCTCGGGGTGTGATTTTTTTCCTCAACATTCTTATGCTGGGAAAAGTCCTAGAGTAGACAGAGTTATACTGGCAAAAAAGTGCTTTTGTTTGCTCAATGAACCAGTATAAGCTACACTGTCAAAAACACTTTGTTTTGTTGAAACTGTGTCTGCATTAAGGAGGGTTTGCCATATAGCTACACCAGCAAAATACAGACTAGGCCTCACTTATCCTGTTTCAGTTTTTGGTAAGCATCGTACCCATCTATCAAATCTGTTTATGTCGTTTGATAGCCATGTGGTAAAGAAACCTGTACTAGGTTTCCCTGTGCCCTGAGATGAGCAAAGTGCTGAGCAGGACCATTTTAAATTAGTTTTAAACTTTATCACATGGTTCTGAATTTATCACACACCATTTACCAAATCCTCCTGTTCCCCTCTGCCTGATAATCCCAGGCTACTTCCAGTTTTCCAAACCTAGTCTAAGCATCTTGTCATTTTTTTTTTTTTTTAAGAGCAACCTTTCATAGAAATACATAGACATACAGAGAAGGTGGAAGTTGCCATATCCACCTTCTCTGTATGTATATCTATCTATCTATCTTCTTACTACATGTTCCATTCTATGCATCCAATGAAGTGGGCTGTAGCCCACGAAAGCTTGTGCTCTAATAAATTTGTTAGTTTCTAAGGTGCCACAAGTCCTCCTGTTCTTTTTGCAGATAAAGAGTAACATGGCTTCTACTCTGAAACCTTTCACAGAAATGTCTCCTTTCCCCAACTGTGGAATTTCTCCAGAAAAATTTCCTAAGGTGCATGACAGGGACTATTCAGTGCAGTAGTAGTGACAGATTGGAAGTCTGATCTTTTATGTCTTGGCAGAGATCAGAAAGGTAACTTCATATAATTACACACAGAAGATTCACAGCTTCCCCCAACACTTGCTTTTAGGAAATTCCCAAGATAATAGACCTTAAATCATAACATTTTGTTTCACATAACTATTTTTGGACATTTTAAAGAAGTTCCTGCACCATGTAGAGCAAAACTCAAGGTAATTTAGACTGTTGGCCTTAAAGGCAAAAGTCACATAAAAGTACCCCAACACCATTTTTAAACTCTTTGAAACAGTCATTCCTGTTACACCTGCGGCACACAGAGACTGCACAAGGGTGTGCGTTGATGGACAGGCTTTACCAGCAGACCACAGGCGTTGCTCATGCTTAATGCGACGCCCCCACCCTGTACCACCTAGTCCCTGCCAACCCCTGGGAAGGGAAGGGAACAGGTGCAGCGTTACGCCTTTGTCCGGAGGGCTCGCAGCAGGCGCAGCTGTGGGGGGCTGTGGGCTCAGGCTATGGAGGCCGGGGGAGCAGGTGCGGGCGGGCGCAGGGCAGAGCTCGGGTTGCTGGCTGCGGCTGGAGGGATTCCTGGCGGTTTCATCACATGACAGGCTCTTGAATTCAAGAGTCATCGTTCATGCCCGGAGACCCCAGGGCGACCCTGGGCAGAGCCAGGGCTGCCTTGGCACGTCCCAGCCGCCAGCCGGGCGGGGGGGGGCCGGGGCCGCTGGGCGGGAGGTCACCGCGGCGCGCTGCTGCAGACGGGCCGCGCGGTGCCACGTTGAGCTGCGCGGGCGGAGCCGGAGCCACCCCGCAGGCGGCTGCGGCTCCCCCTCCCGCCGCCTCCTCAGGTCACGGCGGGGTGGGGGAGCAGCCCCTCCCCGCGCGGGAAAGGGCCGGGCTCGGGTCCTCCCCTCGGGCACGAATGGGCTCAGCGCCGCGGCTTCGCCCCTGGCCCGCCCCTCCCCCAATAGGGATGCGCGTTACAGGCAGCACGCCGCTGGAGATTGGTACGGCGCAGAGAACTGGCTCGCCGCCTCATCCCTCTTAGCCAATCACATGACAAGTTACAGCACGCAGCCGCTCAGCGCCCCAGGCTTCAGTTTGAAGCCCTGTAGAGTGACTGAGCGGCTTCTGATTGGCTTGAGGAGAAAGCTCTTTCTATTGGATCGGCCCTCGGGGCTGCTAGGGCGGCGGCAACGGCTTTTGATTGGGTCTCTGATTATCTTCGGGTAGGTTCGGCTAGTTCCGTACCGGCCTCACGATTGGCCCCGATGTATTCCGGATGTTTCCGTTCCCGCTCGGTGATTGGCCCCACGCGAGTGAGGTAATTACCGTATCCACCGCGGGATTGGCCCCGATGTGCTTCGGGTGTTGCCGTGCGGAGGGCTCGGGCGGTTTGACTGGGTATTCACAGAAGCTGCTTAAGGCCGTTGCGCAGCGTAGGGCGGCGACGGGGATAGGCGGCTGCGCGGCGTTGGCGCACGGCACACACAGAGCGCAGCAGCGGCCGCAGCAGCAGGAGCCGCAGCAGCAGGAGCCCGGCACGGAGCGGCGGCAGCAGCGGGGACAAAGGGACTGATCGGCGCGGCCGCGGGGGCTCCCGGCAGGAGGCAGCAGCTGCCGGCGCCGGAACCGGCGCGGGGGAGCGGCAGGAGGGTCCGGCCGCGTCGGCGGGTCCCATGTGCCCTGGGCGCCCAGGGGAGCAGCCGCCGCCAGGGCTCTGAAGCCGGCTGAGGAGGAGCCGGGGCCGGGAGCTGCCGCCATGGCCTGTGCCGCCGCCTGCGGCCGCCGCCCGCATTGCAGCCGCCTCAGCGCGAGCCGCCGCCCGCTGCCCCTGCGGGCGCTATGAGGAGCCGCGCCGGAGCCGTCGCCTCATCCCCGCACTGAGGAGCCGGAGCGAGCGAGGGCGCCCGACCGCTTCACTCCCCCACTCCGCCCGCCGAGGATCCCAGCGCCCGCGCCGAGTCCTCTTCCACGCTCGCCTTTGCCGTCGCCTCGCGGAGCAACGCGCAGAGCCGGAGATCCTTCCGCCGGAGAAAATAGTGCCATCGCTGCCGCTGCTGCCTCCCTAAGAGGAGGGGGAGGGGGAGGGGGAGAGAAGGAGAAAAACCAGCGAGGGAAGAAGAGGAGCTCGGCTGTAGCCTGCGCCCCATGTGACTGGCTCCCAGGGTGGGGGCAGCAAGGCCTAGCAACCCCCACTGTTTCGCAGCCCGCAGCAGGAGCAGCATCGGGGGGGGGCTTGTGTGCTGGGTGGAGGCAGTTGTTGGACCCAGTGGTGGTGCTGGGAAGGATGGTTTTATAAACGAGTAGTGAAGAAGCCCTGAGAAGAGAGATTCAGAGGGGGAGAGGGTTTCCCCTGAGGGGGAGGGGGCTGGAATTTAATGTTGCATTTTTTATCCCTCTCCACCTGAGAGGCACGCACACCAACCACCAGGAAGAGAAGAAGGCGAAAGGAAGAAAGGAGGAGAGGTGATCAGAGGGAGAGAGAGAGAGACCATGTCAGGGCGGCCCAGAACCACCTCCTTTGCAGAGAGCTGCAAACCAGTGCAGCAGCCTTCAGCATTTGGCAGCATGAAAGTTAGCAGTGAGTATTGATTCCGCATCCACACCCTGTGCAGATTAAACACTGGGTTTTTAAAAGAGAATTTGCATTGTTGTTTGTCAGTAAATGTAATCGTGTGAGGGATTCTGGGCTGGACAGTGGAAGAAGATCTAGGCTCCCTCCCCCCCCCCCAATTAACCTTGAATAGGCACACACCATGGTTTCCCTTTGGGCCTCCTGTTTAACAAGAAATATTTGTTTGGTGCTCCTTTCTGCCTTTTATCTATAACAATATTGTTGTTAATTTGACCAGCTAGTTAAAGGGAATATTTCTGTTGCAATTTGGTTTTAAAGAGCTATGTGCTGCGTTTCTGTCTATGGAGCAACCGAGGGAAGGAAATGAATTACATGCACATGTGATCATCTCACATATTTGTACAGTTGTATACTTCTAAACATTTTCTGTTGTGTGACCCTTTGGAAAGTGTAATGTTTGCTATAAGTCGGAGGTGAAAATAAGCTGATAGGTCCCGTAGGGCATACTAGCAAGAGCCGGTGCACAGTACTGGGGCAGCCTGGCTTCCCCAGGGGACAATTTAAAGGGTCTGGGGCCCCCGCAGTGGATGGAGCCCCAGGCCCTTTAAATTGCCTCCAGAGCCCCGCTGCTGGAGCCCTGGGGTAGCAGCGGGGGGCCTGGGGCTCCCCTACTTCTACCGCCCTGGCCCTTTAAATAGCCGCTGGAGCCCTGCCGCCGCTACCCCGGGGCTCCGGGGGCTATTTAAAGGACCAGGACTGCAGAGGCAGCTGGAGCCCCGGCCCTTTAAATAGCCCCTGGAACCCCCGCTACCCCAGGGCTCTGGGGGCTATTTAAAGGGCCTGTGGCTGCCCTGCTTCTGCTGCCCCGGTCCTTTAAATAGCCGCTGGATCCCCGCTGCGTCCCCAGAGCTCCAGTGGCTAATTAAAGGACCGGGGCAGTAGAAGCAGGGGAGCCCCGGGCCCTTTAAATAGCCCCCAGAGCCCGGGGCTGCTGCTGCTACCCCAGTGTGGGAGGGGGGGAAGGAGGAGAAAGAAGGGCGGGGCACTTACCTTACAGGATGGGCTGGGGCTGGCTCTGACCCCCTCAGCCCCGCCCTTCCACCCTAGGCCCCGCCCCTTCCAAAGGCCAGCGCTGGCCCCAGTGTACCAGTAAGTCACTCTACTTACTTTCACCCCTGCTATAAGTATGCACCCACAACTGGGGTGTGTACACTTCTTTTGTGCAAGCTTACAAGGAGGCTTAGAAAGGTCTATCCCCATAATACCTTGTGTTTCAGGCTCTGTTAAATGTGCTGTGAAAAAAATTCTTGAATATGATGTACTGTATGTTCTTTTTCACTGGCTTTCGGAATTTGAGAAATATTTTTTAAGGATGAGGCCTGTGGCCCCATTCTAAACAGTAGTATTACATGTATATTTGAAATTGGGTAAGTGGTTTAATATGTGTTTATCCTTGATCTCCCAGTTTATGGCATTGGGATTTTGAGGAGAATTAGAAATATATATTTAATTCTGTTAATCAAAAAGATAAAGTGTTGGAGGAAAAAGGCCCTATTGTGTGTTTCAAAGATCAATTACATATTTATAATCTGGAATTTGTTGATTACTGGTTTAAGTATATTCACATGCAAAGGTAAAATGATCTTGCTTATCTATGTGAATAATTTCCATTCAAAGGCACTTCAGTTCCACTCTTGTAGAAATCTGGATGGCTTTATAAAAGGACTGTGAGTGTCTAATATACATCATATTATTTAAACTGTTCACTTTGAGACTTGCATTTTGACTGGCAAAGCTGTGTTTATATCATATTGCTTTACTGTACATGTGAAGCTTTAGTTCACATCAAAGCTTTAGGTAATTGTGAGCTTTCAAACATTTGTCAGAAATTCTTGTATTTTCTAGTCTAAGATGCCTTCCACTGTGGTTGGAGCTTTGAGGAAAATATTGGCTTTATGGTCTGAAGTCTACCCTGTCAGTCTGTGTGATCAGAGTACCTGCAGTATGAATGAACATTTTGAGTAGTTAGCCCATATTAGCAACATGAAACTGTACAGTTGATTAGATATTGCAATAATGCATTTCACTCTCCATTTATATGGAGAATATTGTATGTCTCCATTTTATTCTCATTCTCCTTATATAAGGGAAGCAGGAGGTGTTAATCAATAATCTGCATGTGACTATGTGTAAAATAGACCCAGATCTAGAGCTGTCATGATCAGAAACTAAAATGGTCTTTAAGCTTTTCCTCTTATTTTTGAAGGTTTGGTTTGAGTCTCTCTTCCTATTTGAGGTCAAAGTCTAGGTAGATGCATGCCCATAAATTGGTTTAGGCTAGCAAATATGATTAAATCCCAAATATATAACACAATGGGGAAGCAAAGGCCTTAACATAAAGCGCCCATAACCGGGGATACCCCTCTTTCTCCCCCCCCCCCATTGTGATCATGTGCTGCATGTCCTGTTGGTGTCTTTAAAAGGATATGCTTCAGAGTAGCAGCCGTGTTAGTCTGTATCCGCAAAAAGAAAAGGAGTACTTGTGGCACCTTAGAGACTAACCAGTTTATTTGAGCATAAGCTTTCGTGGTTGGTCTCTAAGGTGCCACAAGTACTCCTTTTTTTTAAAAGGATATATAATCAGAGCAGCAGAGGCAAGGACTGTGTGGAGTAGGAGTCAGTGTCTGGTCTGGAGGACAGCAGGACTGCCATATGCCAAAAAGGGTAACTTCTAATGGGATTCAGAATTTTTGGTGGCCTCTTTGGGTATGATGAGGCAAGATTCAAATAATCAGAGTTCAGGTCTTGGAAAAGTAGGCTTTACTTTTTTTAATGATGTTTCTAGCCATTTTGGTTGTAAAAAAAAAATTCCTGTATATGACCATCTGTATATTGATGCGGTGCGGTTTCTGAAGTCTGCAGGCAGCTCTGGTGCCTCTGACACTGATCAGAACTTCCTAAACTGTAGCAGAGTGAAAACTGACCTGTTTTGGGTCTCTTTCACTGCTTCTATTCATAATTCTGTGAGTAGTAATGAAACTGAATGATCAAGTAAACCTTGCTCTGTTGCTGCTGTGGAAAGACAGGAGGAGCAGCCGCAGTCGGGCACTGTAGCTACTCTGGAGGAAGAGAGGACTCCAAAAGTGGAGGCTGTGGGAGGGGCAGAGTAGCAGAGACTGTACCTACCATCACAGCATCCAGGAGGATGTGGGTGGGAACATAGTGAATGCTCCTTCAGTTCAACAGCAGGGAGTATGTGTTTTTCCCCTAAATTTATCAGATGGTCGCTCACTCACTGCAGGCTGATAGGAAAGAATGAGACTTGAAGCTAGATCCAGGGACTGGCATAAGATTCCCAGCACCTCTCCTTTCCCAGCTCCAGTAAAGGGAACTTGTCATTTGTGCTTCACATGCTGCCCACCTGTCTGGGATAACAGTTGTAGGGATTGTGGTGTCCCAGGATTCTTTCACCAAAGGTAGAAGTAGTAGATGTTGCCTTGTCAGTGTTAAGAGCATCTTCCAAGATCCACTAGGTAGTTTTTTGTTTTGGTTTTGAGAGCACTTATGCTCCCCTGAATTTGTATATTTTTAAATTTAGTTAACTTCAAGTGGCTTCCTCTGTGTTTACAGTTCTATAATATTGGGTTTGCAAACTTATTCTGTGCAAAAAAACTTTTTTTTGTGTTCCTTAAAAAGACATACTGGTTGGGCCTGTACTAGTTTCTAGGAATGAATTGAGGGCAATATAAAAAATATTAGATGTATTTTTCATTTTGAAAGGTCTAGCTGTGATCTTAATCATATTTAAAAGGTAAATATGTTAGTTGGATTTGTAAGGTTAAATATAAACATTCAGCTAATAACGTTTGGACTTCTGGGTTGCTGTTTAAATTGATGCATGCCGGTAAATTCCATTTGCCGAAATTGAGGTATGGCACTTACCATGGCTTAGTGCTGTACCTAGTTGCTTTATTCTGGGAAATGATGTGCAACTGGAAGCAAACATGAGAAATTATCCTGAAAATGAAGTGTGGTCTTGCAACACACAACAAAAAATGCATCTTTTCATAAAAATACAAGTCTTAAATAGGAAAACTCACAACTTGCAGATTTAAACAGTAACCTTTCATGGCTGTGAAACTGCTGTTGATTATGAAAGAAAGTGTTTTAAAGAACATTTAAGACTTGATGCACTTAAAAATACTGTCTTCAAACTGTTACTTTGTCTCTGCCCACAGTCCTTAATAACAGGCTAATTCTTCTCAAGGGTTGCAATAAACTATTCACTGCATATGTAAATGTCGTATACATGTAATAGAATTACTTGTAATTTTTCATTAAAATAAATTTAGTGAATGCTGCACAGCTGCTCACCTTGGGTTAAATGCCTAAATCTAGCTACTGTGTGTACTCATTCATAAGCTGAATATTTTTGGTAAAAAAGTGACGCATCAAAGAGCGGGGTTCGGCTTATAAACAGGTCTACACCAACATTTAATGATTTTAAACGCTATGAAATCATTGAATTGAATATCTAATACATTGTCATTTTGTTTATCTGGAGCATCTGCAGGCACCGAGCCCTTCAGCTCCCTGTGGCCGGGAACAGCGAACCACGGCCACAGGGAGCTGAGGGGCTCCGTGTCTGCAGATGCTCCAGGTAAACAAAACGTCCCAACTCGCCAGTGGCATACCCTGACGGGCCGGGAGCCAAAGTTTGCCAACCCCTGAAATATAGTGTCCGCTTATGAAAGGGTCAGAGAGTTTTTACTATTTTTACCTATCCATCTTGGGGTGGGTCGGCTTATAAACGAACTGGCTAATGAACGAGTATATACTGTATTTTCTTGAGTAATGTGTGTAAGTTGATGGCCTCTTGCATTTTCATAATTTAGACTATGTAGCAATTAATTCTAAAAGAATTTTGCGCCAACAGCAAACTTGCCTTTTGTTCAAGTTCATTGTTTCTACTGCTTACTTAAACTTAGTCAGTTTTTTCATATGGAAGGATCCAAAAGTGCACAAGAAGCTCTCTGAGAGTACATATTACTCCAGTGCTGAAATGCAGCCACGTACAAAGTGGAACATAGTAGCAGCTTGACAGTTGCACGGCCTGTTAGTTTAGGATAGTAATGGTATCAAAATAAATCTGTAAGAAAGGTTTTTGGGTAGGAGGCAACAACTTGGTTAAAAGCTTAAAATAAATAACGCCCCCCTCCACCCCCAAAATAAAAGGCTATCCTAGCTGAAAAGAAATCATCTTCTCTCGCCAGAGCCTCCTAGCTGCTGAGAGTTGTGTGGGTTTTAGCAAACCTATCCCTCATCCAGATTTTTAGCTACTTCTGGGAGGGGGAGTTTCCTTTACACAAAAAATGGAAAAAATTACCTGACTCCATATCAGGGTGAAAAATGTCTTTATATTGTCATGCCCCAAATCCACACTCCTGCAGTTTCAAAAGGGGAATATAACAGCCGTGTGCTGTGTCTACATCACCAATCAATATTGTATTTATACTTTTAAAAAAAGTTAGAGGGCTAGTTGAGTAGAACAGAAATTTTAGTTAATAAAATATTTATCAGTCTTCATGAATGCCAGTGAAATTTGTCACATAACTGCCAAACACAATTCAACCAACCCTTTTTACTTCATCTCCTGCCCCGATACACCTTTTTTCCCTTTCCAGCTTCACTAGTTTGGTTGGTTGGAGTAGTTTTCTTTCTAGTGATGTATATCATGGTGTATCTTTTCCTGAGGTCTCTTATTTTTTTTTCTTTTCTCTGCCTTAGCTTACTTGATGTATATTCACACTTTTCCCCTGTCTCATTGCATCTTTTCCCCCATCCAAGCAATATACTCTCTTAATACTGTATTTTCCTATCTTCCCATCAATCTTGTCCTCTTTCTCTCCCACCCACCGTTAGATCACCTCACACACCAGTGTGTGTGAACCCACACATTGAACTAGGAAACTTTACCTGTCTACATTCTGCCTGGTTCTAGTTAGTGATGCTGTTTCCTTGCCTTTAATTAGGAGGTCACAGGATGTGCTACAATATCATTCCGGCACCCGTGGTGGTGGTTATGGTTCTGCAGAACTTGAGATTTCTTTTTTCAAACTAACTTGTATAGTCAATATTGATGAAGAGATGAAGAAAGACTTTGAAAATATAAACTGATACAGGACTTAGGGATGTAAAATATAAAATTGTTAACCGGTAAGCATTAGTCTTACCGTTAACCCCCAGCCCTGGGCTTGCCAGAGTGGCCCTGACCCTTCTATCTTTGACTGGTTAACTGGTGTAAATTTGTAAACAACATTTACCTCCCTAACAGGACTATCTTCCTGGCTGCCTTGCTCCCCAACTTAATTTATCCGTACAATTTATTCTCACTGCTGATGCGGCACTGGTGCAAGTACTACTTTAGGCAGTGCATAGACATTTTTACAACACTGTCAACTGACCTTACTCAGAGCAGGTCTAGGTGACTATGGTAAAAATACTAGCTACTAGTCTATGCTAGTTCTCTCACTGTTAGAACTGATGAAGTTGCACTGGTGCCAGAACAGCAGAGAAAAGAAAAAAAAATAAGAGACCACAGGAAAAGATACACCATGATATACATCACTAGAAAGAAAACTACTCCAACCAACCAAACTAGTGAAGATCTAGAGAAAATCCTCAGGGTAGACAAAGGCTCTGAGAGTCTGCAAAAAACTTGCAGTAGTAGGTCTAAGAGGTGTGAGGTGCATCCTTTCGTCTCAGTGGGGCATTAACACTAAAGCTTTTAGTCATTTGAACACACTTTAGTTTGCTTATTCAGCATGGTTGGATGTAATAGGTCTTTTCCCCCCACTAATACTTCTCATGCTGATCCCCTCACTATAGCCAGTACAGAATTTTTGTATTCTGTAGAAGTTTGTCCAATTCAATTTAAAGCCTCAAAGCCTCATCACTTTACAGTTTGAGGAAACTATTCCGTGGACTGACAAGGTAGGTGAGGTAATATCTTTTATTGAACCAACTTCTTTTAGTGGAAGGGACAAGCTTTTGAGTGTCAGAGTTCTTCCTCAGGTCTGGAGAAAATAACCAGAGTATCTAAGCTGAATACCAGGTGGGACAGAGTAAGCATAAGGGTTTCACACATGCTGTTGGGGACCACTTAAAGTGGATAACAAAGGGGTAGCAGGCTGTGTTACAAATTGTAATGAGTCATAAATCCAGCGTCTCTTAAATTCATAGTTTTTAGTGTCCAACAAAGTTAAGAATTTTAAGTTGAAGGTATTACTCAGATTTCCTTTGAGAAAGAGGACTGAGAGGTCAGATATGGAGTGATCACTTTCTGAAAAGTGTTTGCCCACAAGTGGTAGGATGTTTTTGTCTTATCATTTTTCTGTGAGAATTCATTTGAGAGCATAGTGAAAACCCATATAGATGCTGGGGCATTTGGTGCACTGGTTAAGGTTAGGCATCTTGTGGTAGGTATGTTTAGAACCCATGGATCTTGAGTTGTGTTGTGGAGCGTACTGATGATTGTGGGAATGGAGTTATGTCTGCAGGTTTTACATCTGTTGCTCTGGCAGCATGTGGTGTCATTTTCAGTTGCTGTCGCCTGGTTGGTGGGGAGCTTGCTTCTGTTTATGAGTTTGATGATGTTGGATGAATCTTGTAACTCTACCTCATCACTTGAAGTCAACCACAGGGGGAGACATTGGAGAGAATTAAAGGGCTGGCAGCAGCCTTCAGCTGAAATCCCACAGCAGTTACAGTTGTACCACTTAACGCTTGAATTTAATGAATACCAGTTTAGCATATATTTGAAATATAAGTACAGCATTAAGGGAACTTGTTCAGTGCTTTGTAGGTATTTGGATTTAGACAAAAATAAAAGAGAGCTATCCAAAACCTTGAGGGGCATCTGGTGTAAGTTACAATAACAAACTATGAGAGCGGTTTACAGCCCCTCTCCTCTTTACAGCTAACCAATCTAAATCCTTGTGAAACACAGATCTGATGAAGTGAGCTGTAACTCACGAAAGCTTATGCTCAGATACCTTTGTTAGTCTCTAAGGTGCCACAAGTACTCCTTTTCTTTTTACAGAACTTCATGTAGACTTATGAACCTCCTCCTTCCACAGAAAACTCTGGTGTGTCCTGAAGGTTAACAGATGTTGGCTATTTTGGAGTGAGGAAAGCTGGTTCCAGATCTGAGGATCCCTCTAGGATAACGGACTATCACTAGCTTCCTTTTTAAATCCGAGGGATCCAGTTTAAGTGTCTCTGCTGATAACATCTTTGGTAGTATGGCGTGAAGAAAGAGTCAGCCTCCCAAGCCACAAATATCCAATCCCAGCTTTATAGGCCAAAACTAGCGCCTCTAATTACAATCTAGAATTTCACAGGCAGCTAATGCAGACCATGGAGCACAGGTGTCATATAATGCCACCAGGTAGCATAATTAAATAGGTGGACTGCCACATTCTGCATCATTTTAACGTTTTGGATTGATTTAAGGTATAACCCCCATGTAGAGAGCATTGCAGTAATCCAGTCATGAAGTGACAAAGGCATGAGTCATGAATTTTAACAGGTCTAACGATATTAGCATGGGCACTCAGGCTATGTTTACACTAGCACATTGGTTGGTCGGGATGTGAAAAAAAGCCTGTTGGGGTAGCTTCATTATGCCAACGCCAGAGCACTCTCCTGTCAGAGCAGCTACACGGGAGACTAACAGCGCCACAGATGCAGTGGCACAGATTGTGTGATGAAGTAGTCTCAACATCTGTAGTATCACAGTGCGCATCTTAGGCCTAAACTTGACTGGGGACCTAGCACAGCAGGTCTTAACTCACCCAAGGCCAGTGGCCCAGCGTACTCAGTCTGTATCAGTTTCTGAAAGATGTTTTCTTAAGTTTCTGCACTGGTAGCATGGAGTTTGCTTTATTGAAGGAACTTTACTATGGAATTCAGGAGCATTTGGGTGTTTACAGTAGAAAGCTAACTCTGGACCCTAATGTCACAGAAACAAGTGCTTTGTTTCCAAGACAGGTGGTTTACTTACTCAGTTCTGTGTGTGAGTCTACACATTCTCAGTTTTGTATAGGTTTGAATGTAATTATGAGCAAGTTGCAGCACTTCTGTTTTGCAGGCTTTAGTAACAATAGTAATCCTATTCAATGTAACAAACTTGTGCATTTCTTGCCAGTATTCCTGTAAAGTGTGCTTTGAACTTAAATATATAAATATTATGGGCTAATTCTTCAGTTAAAAATCATCCGGGAGAGGGGACAAGGGGAGCAATGTTGCTGTGCTGCTGTTTCAGTTTAACTCTTTGGTTCGAGTAACTTCTGTTTCCAAATGCAAAACCAAAGTCAATAGATCTTAGATTTAAGAGTTCAGAGAATTAAGTGATGTGTGTAAATAGATGCTCTGGTTGTCTCCAGTCATCTGGCCAAATTTGGAGAAAGCCTTCTGCCAGAAGCCCTGGACTAATAGAAGTGCTATCTGGGCAAGAACAAATGTTGGATTTTATGCCTCCTATCTGGACTAGGACAACAGAGGAAGCTAGGGTAGGCTGAGTGGTATTAGGCACATCACTATTAAGCTGCTGGTCCAAAATGAGGGGGAATGGAAATATCAACTATGCAAGTAATGTCTTGAAAAGGGTATGGGATCAGGGAGAAGTGCGCTGCTGAGCATGCATGAAGCTGAGCTTCTGTTTGGATATGTCAGTTCTTTGATCAGATGTCTGTGGTGACTTAGGAGAAGAGAATTTGAGTGTGGGCTTTGAAGTTATAACAAGAAAGGAAGCAACAGTTTAATTTTCCAGTCAAGATGGAGTAGGCTCTTTTAGAGCTGCAACTGCTACTACTGCAGGACATAGTTTGTTTTGATTTTTAGTGGGAGTGTAATGCTTACAAGTTGTAGGCCTTGGCCCTATAGTTCAAAGGCAGTATCTTAGGTCAGAAAAGCGAGCAATAATTTAATTTTTCCAACCAGACCAAGTGTCGTGTGGTAAAATAAACAGCAATCTGATTATTTGCTGCTGCAAAGCATACTTTGATTTGTTTTTTAGGAGGGAGATGACTTCTCGCCGATACTTAACTGCTGTTGCTAGAGCGAGTCCATTTAATTTCATTAACTTATACACTATTCTAAACACACTTATATGCACTCTATATATACACACAGAGAGACTCAGTGGGTTTAACTAGAACAAAACATTGAAAAATGTCTGAAACATATCAAACTGTTCTGTGTGGTGGGGTTATTTTGTGTGTGTGTGTGTGGTTTGAATCCATCAGCCCAAGTCACTAGATAGTTTGCCTGTGGACTAAGTAAACATGAATCACCTAGCACAGCTGTTAGTCAAGGAAAAACTTAGCCATAAACATGCTTTCTAAAATTTATAGACCAATTTAAAGCCATATCAGAAAGAATTTTATTTATATATTTATTTATTTATTTTTGGTAACTTGCTGAAAGCATAAGAAGCTTTCTGATAAGGGCATCCCTTGGAAAGTGAGCATAAAATTTTTAATATGGTTATATTATGTGTACATTGCTGATCACCTGAAATTTGTGGATGCAGAAAGTCATTTTGTTCATAAGAAACTTCTATATGTAGATTGTTCTGTAAAGTGTAGCACAAGAGAAGCAACGTTTGTTACCACATAGAACATCACATCTGCCATTGCCAAGTATCATTTCAGTTTTAGAGACTTCAAAATATCAAAAACTGCCTTAATCTTGGATTAAACAGATAAACACTCATGGAGCAAGAGGCTTCGGAGGCCATTACAAAGTGTTGTAGGAAAGTGTCTTAAAAAGGCTTATAGAAAGCTAGGTTTATTATTGTACTTGCTGATGGAGTCACTGGGGTGTCTGTAGCTGAGCAAGAGTCTGTGTACATCAAATCAGTGCAGTGTGGGGAAGCTTGTACTCTTTACTGAGGTAGTAGACTTGGAATCTAGGATAGCTGATGGTATCACAGTGGAATTAAAAACTGCTTTGGGAATTGTGGGGATCAAGACAGAAAAACGAAAACATTGTTCACTGAATTGAATTCAAAATTTAGCTTGTGATTCTGGATCTCAAAAATTATCAAAAGCATGCATTTATTTTGAGATGCATTCAAATATTGCTACTTAAGTGACCAGGAAGTGGCAATTGCAATCTGTTTTGAGGCATCTGCCATGTTTGCTGGGTTGCTTGTCAGACCACAGTGATAAAGGCAATGACCAAAAATTATCATTTGGCTGTTGCTCATCTAGAGGATATTGCAAAAACCAAGTAGCGTTGATGTAGCCCAAATAGAAAAATTCCTTAAGGAAATCAAGACAGAGAATTGTGTGGGCCCTTTATTTCGTGATGCACACAAATGCCAGTATGACTAAAGCTCGCTTTCAAGGCAAGAATCTCCTTCTCTGAGGCTCTGGGAAGGCTCAGAATTGCTATGCTGGAACTTATAGCAATAAAAGACAGTCCTAGCCGTTGCTTTCCAGGATGGCAGACTTGAAAGGCTAAACATTTCTGGGATCCTGGAGAGACAGCAGTAGAATCTTCAGGTCTGTATGGGTGAAGTAGCCCTTAAGCTTCTGGATACCAGATATTCATGAGGCTACAGCAAAACACATTTGATGTGGTTTCAATGTTATGACTTTATGCAATAGTCTACTGCAGAGGTGGGCAAACTACGGCCCACGGGCCACATCTGGCCCTTGAGTTCCCACTCTGGGCAGCAGGGCTGCAAGCTCCTGCCGGGCAGCACGGATGTGAGAGCTGCCAGCCTGCCCCGGTGCTCTAGACTGTGCAGTGGCATGGCGGGCTCCTGCCTGGCAGCGTGGCTGCCAGTCCTGGTGCTCTGAGCAGAATGGTAAGAGGGTGGGGGAGGGGGTTGGATAAGGGGCAGGGGATTCCGGGGGGCAGTCGGGACAGGGAGCAGGGGATGGTTGGATGGGTGTGGGAGTCCCGGGTGGGGGGGATGTCTGTCAGGGGGCAGGGGTGTGGATAGGGATCGTCGGGGAAGTCAGGAGACAGAGAATGGGGGTTGGATAAGGGACGGGGGTCCCGGGGCGGGGGGGTGGTTAGGCATGGGGGCATCTCAGGAGGGGGCAGGTGGGGACAAGGAGCAGCGGGGATTGGATGGGTCAGAGGTTCTGAGGGGAGCAGTCAGGGTAGAAAGTGGGAGGGGGTGGATAAGGGGTGGAGGCCAGGCTGTTTGGGGAGGCACAGCCTTCCCTACCCAGCCCTCCATACAGTTTCAGAACCCCAATGTGGCCCTCAGGCCAAAAAGTTTGCCCACCCCTGGTTTACTGGCTAAAGACATTTTTATTTATTTATTTATTTTATTTTTAAAATGTGCTGGATTGCCTTAAATAGGTAATTGGTGGGGGGAGAAAAAGAATGTCCTGTCTCAGTGGTTGCCTCTCAGATTACATATAAATATCTTCAAATCCTCCCCAGATAAATTTAACAAAGCATGTAACCATCAGGCCAACTGCTTTCCAGGGTGTATGGCTCTTGGTGGCAATACTGTTCTCATTTTCGTGTAATACTGTAGTGGTAGAATGTCGATTTTTTTTTTTTTCCCCCCCCAGAGTGAACTTAATCAAAACAAGCACTTACAAAAACCCACTTCTTTCACAAAAGCACTATGAAAAGAGATGGACCTTGTAACATGTCCAGAATGTTAACTGATTTTGGCAAGCCAAGTTGCTGGGAGTGAATTCCATTTAAGGACCCCTCATGGAAAATGCCCTGCTGGCAGCCCCTTCATGTTTACGTTAAGAGAGCTTGATAATTGGCTGATCACAGTTGCAGCAGTATAGCATAGGAGAAAAAAATGGGGTCTCAGGTAGTTGGTGACAGCTATAAAGTCCTTATACCCCTGTCTTATGTAGACAACATTTGGGCAATTTGTTGCTAAATCTGGGTCAATGGTTATCAAATCTTGGGTACAAAAGCTTTGAAGAAAGTTCTTTTGGAGTCGGATGAGTAAGAACTAGATTTTCTGCTTCTAGAAAATTTGTGCATGATTAAAAATAGTGTAACTTTCAAACTCCCACGTGGTCAGTTTTCAAGTAAAAATGAATAGTTACTATGAGTTTGGAGGGAAAATGGGTAAAATTAAAACTGAAGTCCTTGTTTGTTGTGGTGGTATAAGCCGTGTTGATCTCAGGATATTAGAGAGACAAGGTGGGAGAGGTAATATATTTTGTTGACCCAACTTCTGTTGGTGAGAGAGACAAGGTTTTGAGCTTACTCAGAGCTCTTCTTCAGATCTGGGAAAGGTACTCAGTGTCACGGCTAAATACAAGGTGGAACATGAGTTAACTTGTTGCAAGAGACCATTCAAGGTGGAGTGGGTTGTTACTACCTCTGCAGTCGTAGGAAAAAGGAGGGTTAGTGGGTTATAGATTGTTGTAATGAACCATCTTGGTCCTCAGCCGGGGTGACTACATCAGTGAGGCCAACTGACTACTCTCTGATACCACCTTTTTATGAAGAATTCAAAGAAGACTCCGTACTACAATTCACCCAAGAATTCACCCTACCACAAACAACTCCAAGAGAAACTCTACAACCTCATCCCCCATGAATCCACTCCAGGGATCTTCCATATGCTTTCCAAGATGTGCAAACACTGGTCCCGATGCAATGGGATGTTCACTCCACACTATTGCTGGAGGGGTTAATATAGGCAAGAGAGGCCAGTTAGCGATATGCTGCACCTGGAGGGGAGCCAGGATGCAGTGAGACATAACTGGGGATGAAGCTCACCTGGACAGAAACAGGTGGAACTTCTATAAAGCCAGGGAGCTGGAAACAGAGAAATAGGGCCTGAAGTGAGGAAGTCACTCCCTGAAGCAAGGGGGAAGAGTGGGAGCCTATAACAGGTAGTGTAGGACGCAGTCCAGGGAAGGAGCAGTAAGGGCTGGGAAGAGTAAAGACCTGAGCTGCTTGGTTGAGGGTCTCTGGATTAGAATCCACTGTTGAGGGTGGGCTCTGCTTTCCCTAAAAACCACTGTGGGAGTGCCATGCGAAGGGCTGACTATTTAGGGCCTGCTGGGGACAGTTTGGTACAGTTAGGGGACACTTGGATACCCTGAAATGGGGGAGAGGGGAATAAACTTCAATGTGACTTGGCTGGAGGGCTAAACCATAAAGAGGAAAGTGCTGCACCTTTGGGAATATGAGAGGGGCCACAGAGTGAGAAAGTGGGATGGGCTGAGCAACTGCAGGAAGGGGCATCAGACAAACTGGCGAGCTAATCCACTGATGGGTCCGTAGGAGGTGCCAGGGTGGTAAGAACATGCCCTGTCACACCAGGCAGACCCATCATATTTGGCCTCTGTACTTTTACTGACAGAATATTGGGACCATCGTCTAAGCACTCACCACACAAAGGACTAGTTTCCTTCAGGACACAACCAACTCCTCCGAAATGTCACACCATTAACAGCCTCATTCAGAACACGATCCTTGCCGCCATGGATGTCACTTCCCTATACACTACCAAACCTTAAAATAACATCACTGCCTCCTAAAATATCTGTAAGACAATGGAGAACCCTTAGAAATCCACCCTAAACACAACATAAAACCAGAGGTGAAAGTAAGCCAGTACGCACCGGTACGGCATACCAGCAAGAGCTGGTGCGCCGTACTGGCTTGGATCGGCTTCCCCAGGCACAATTTAAAGGGCCTGCAGCTCCCAGCAGCAGCTGGAGCCCCCGGCCCTTTAAATTGCTGCCAGTGCCCTGCTGCCGGAGCCCTGGGGTAGCAACGGCAGGGCTAGGGCAGCGATTTAAAGGGCCCGGGGCGGTAGCAGCAGCCAAGCCCTGGGCCCTTTAAATCTTCCCCAGAGCCCCACTGCTGCTTCCCCAGGGTTCTGGCAGTCTCCAGGGATGATTTAAAGGGCCCAGGGTGGTAGTGGCGGCTGGAGCCCCGTTCCCGGAGCCCTGGGGCAGCGGCGGTGGGGCTCCAGGGATGATTTAAAGGGCTGAGGGCTCCGGCCACCGCTACCGCCCAGGGCCCTTTAAACCTCTGCCAGAGCCCCCAGCTGCCGCTGTTACTCCGGGGAGGGGGAAGGAGGCACTTGCCGGTACAGGGTGGGCCGGGGCTGGCTCTGATCTCCCCCAGCCCCGCCCCTTCCGCCCAAGGCCCAGCCCCTTGGGGGGGCCAGAGCTGGCCCCAGCCCAGCCCTGTACCAGTAAGTCCCTAGACTTACTTTCACCCCTGCATAAAACTCATCCATTTCATCCTCCTGTAAGAAGTTTACATTCAACAAGACTTTGTTCAAATCATGGGAACAGCCATGGTACTAGGATGGCCCCAATATTCCAGCCTCTTCATAGGCCACCTCAAGGAAGAATTTCTGGACAAATGGACCATGAAGCCAATTGTGTATACTTGAGATACATCAATGGTATTTTCATCCTCTGGACAGATGACCCTCATAGATTTCCACCACAACCCATCCTCTTTCTAGAACATTCCCACACCAGCATCAACTTTCTGGACACCACAATCAGCTTCAACAATGGAAACCTACAGACGACTATGTACAAGAAACCCATGGATCAGCACATTTACCTTCACAGACCCAGCAACCACCCCAGATATACCAATCCATTGTCTACAGCCAGGCACTCAGATAACACAGAATATGTTCCAAAGAGAAAGTCTGGGATACAGATCTTACTCCTGGAGGAATTCTGCACCACCCCCCAAAAGAAGAATTTTGCCAACAATATTTTAAAATTCTACATATTTCATTCATGCTAGTTTATTTATTTCAAAATACTTGTCGACAAGTATGACTGTAACAATACAAACAACAAAAAAAAGATTCAGGAAATGTTTTTTGACAAATAGATCCCTTACTACGCATATTAATTCAGAACTTTGAGTAGTAATTCATTTAAACTACAATAGAGAAACATTATAATGTTTTTTACATCTCTCAGAAGCAGTGAAACGGCTTGTGGGAGTCGGGGACAACAAAGAAGTTGAGGGAGAGGGAAGTAATTGCCGGGAATGAGCCTAGGGGTGAACCAAGAGGGTTGTTGGGTGTGGGTGGGAGAAGTATGGAACAGGTTTTGGGGTGGTGTGTTTTTTTTTTTTTTAGGGGGGAGGATTGTTAGCGAGTTGGGGATCCTCCCCCATGGAGATCCTGGCTCACCTCTAGCCTCTGTCAATCAGTCAGGCATATCTGCCACTATCCCCATGTGTCCCTGCACCCACACTCAGGCCCCCCCCCGCTTAGCCACCCCTCCTCCCCTATACGTCCCTGTTCCCCCCTGCCCCCTATCCCAATGTGTCCCTGCATCCACACTCAGCCACCCCCTGCCCCCATGTGGCCTGCATCTCCCCCCCCCCCCCGTCCCCATGTGTCCCTCTACCCCCACTACCATTCAGCCCCTGCTCCAGTCTGTCCCCTCACTAGGCCTTGTGAACCCTACTCTGTGACCCCTAAGCAGCCCCCCCGTATCCCATGTCTCCTCACCTGGCCTTGTGAGCAACGCAGCCTCTGATCTCTCCCTGTCGGCTTCTGACTGCTATGGCTGGTGAGCAGTGAACCTGCTGCCTCTGTTCTGGCACCATAGCCGTTCCCGGTGGATGTAAGGCGTAACTGCAGAGCCTCCAGCAGAATGTATTTTGTGCGGCGAGAAAAAAATCTGCGGGACACGTGAATTCTGCATGTTCACAGTAGCACAGAATTCCCCCAAGAGTAACACCTGAACACACTTAAAACCACTTTCACCAAATAAGAACACAAACAGAGAAGTAGATTGTATTATAGAACAGGCCGCCCAATAACCCGAGAGAACCTGCTTTGATATGGGGGGGGGAGCAGGAACACCCTTCAACTGCACAACCCTACTTGTCAGTTACACCCACACAGTTACAATTCATACTCAGTGAGGGCCACATCCTGAACAAAATGTTTCCCAAACCCCTTCTTTTGGTCTTCAACAACCCCCCCCCCCCAGCTCATCATTAGAAGCAAGCTCCCCATACATTAGGACATACCAACACAAAGCACCAGACCCTTCCAGAGCAACAGCAGTAGAGGTATGTCTGCAAGTTTTACATCTGTGATGATTAATATCCCCCACAAGTCACCTTTCAAGATCCATAGTTCCTGCACATGCCTATGACAACATATAATATGCCTCATCCAGTGCACGAAATGCCCCAGTAACAACTTTTTGGGTCAAGGAAAATACTTACTATGCTATGGAATATACATGCACAGAAAAATAAGACACAAATACCATATCACCTGTGGGCGAACACTTTTCACAAAGTGATTGCGCCATATTTGATCTCTCATTCCTTGTCCTCAAAAGAAATCTGCATAACCAAAAGACAAGCCTGGAAGCTTAAGTTCATAGCTTTGTTAAATACTAAAAATCATGGACTTCATAAAGCTGGATTAATGGCTCATTACAACAATTTACAACCCTACCCTCCTTTGCTCTGTGACTGCAGGGATGTTAACTGCCGACATCATCTTGAATGGTCTCTTACATGTTAACTCCTTATGTTAAACAATCTGTTCAACCTTGTCTTTAGCTATGCCATTCTGAGTACCTTTCCCAGATCTGAAGAACTCTGTGCAAGCTAGAAAGCTTCTCTCTTTCACAGACAGAGGTTGGTCCAATAAAAAGTATTGCCTCACACAGCTGAAGTCATAAGCAGTTTAAAAAAAGGTTTAGTGTGTATGTGGGCTTAAAAAAAAATGGTAAATTGAATAATTGCCTGCAAGCACTTTGGAGTGAAATAATAATTGTATATCTGTTGGAAACCAGAGTTTAAATCCTGTTGATTTTTCCAAGATTTATTTGCATGACTTCATAGTGCAATGGATGCTGTTCTAATTTTTTAAAAATAAAATGCAAACATTAATTGAATGCTATGTTTACCAATTCAAGCGCCAAGAGTCAGGAAAGGAAAAAGCTAAAGGGTTCTCATTACAATATTTATTTCCCCATTTTAGCCATATGATATGAGGTATGATGACCAAACTTGTAAGTTAGGTTCTTGTAAGGTTTTTTTTTTTTGTACATCATATGTGTATCGTTGTAGAATTATTTCAGTCAAAGCTGTAGCTCTTTTCTTTCCTGACTTTTGGGTGTGGTAATTTGTATCCTTCATTGTGCATTTATATAGGCTTTTCCATTAAATATTCATTTTCAAGCAAGCCCATGGAATCCTTCCCTGGAGGAGCTTAGAAGCTAGATTTGCAATTTGCAGAATTAAAACACTGGTGTATAACACCACTTTCCTCCCTGATTTTGGCCATGAAAATGATTGTGATGGAGCATAGTGTATTTTTTGTGGTGTTGGAGTTTTGTCTTAAAGTTTGTGTGGGTCTGTGCTTCCCAATTTGGTCTCACACCTAAGGATAACTGTATGTCTAGCAGCAGCCACATTGGCATAAAAATGCTTTACACATGGAACCAGCTGGAAAGAGACTCTGAGGGGGTCGTGATTATACTCAGTTTTCTTCTGCAGTCCTTCCAAATGCTGTTGCTGACCCTGTTGAGAACAAAAGAAAAGTAGGTGGAGACAGAGCAAAAGGACAGGATGAAGAGAAAGGGGAGACTGAGGACAAAGGAGATGGAAGAGACAAAGATGGGGGGAGGAAATGACAAAAGGACAGAAATAATGACAGTGGCCTTAATACTAGCATCCCAGAATCTTTTTCTGAGAAATAGATCAAATTTTAAGTGAGCATCCGAAATGTGTATTTTAATAGTACATTAGACTATCACATAGAAATCCCCCCCCACCCCCACTAAAGTCTTTGAGGCGGGAGGGGAAATGACTTTCAAAAACACCTGCTTGTGCTCTAAGTGTTCAGACACTATTTACTCTCAGTCTAATGTCCTGAGGTTGGGAATTAATGTGGGTGTATGTCACAGAGTTAATGTTACTTAATTCTGCTGCAAGATTAAACGCTTTTAGGCTGGAATGGGGTTTACTGCACATATCTCTAGAAATGATCCCTTTTTGCCCTTGCAAATTTCCCAGTCTGAAGAACCCTCCCCCACCGTGGGGGAGTGGGTGAGGGATGGAATATGGGAAAACATCCCATTGCTTTACATTTCATTTAATAAAAATTGTTACTTCACTACTCACTTTGTAAGCGTATTTGTTCTCATGCATAACAAGGCATATGTATTGTCCAAAATAGAAATCTTACAGTTCTTCAAGTAGTGTCCCTATAGGTGCTCCACTTCAGGTGTGCATGCGCCTCTTCGTGCCCTTGATCAGAGATTTTCAGTCAGCAGTGTCTGTTTCGTCCACGCATACACTCTATAGCAGTGCTACTCAAAGTGGTGGTCCACGGAATGGTGCTGGTCCGCGAGCCATCGGCTGCTGGTCTGCGTGCACATTGGAAAAAAAAATTGCCGGTCGCCCACATCAGATAGCTTGAGAAGCACTGCTCTATGGGATCTCGTGCCATACTCCTAGTGCATATAGGGCTGCACAGGCAAACTGCCCTCAGTTCCTTCTCTAGCGCCTCGGCCTGAGACAGAGTTCTAGCATGTCTGCCTTGTGCATGTCTGTGTGTTTTGTAGTTGTTGTTTAGTTAGTGTTAATTGTTGTGAGTGTAGAATTAGCTATGTAGTTGTGAGAGATTTTCAGTTTTTACTCTTCCCTTCTCCCCCCTCCCCCTCTTTTTCTGGAGAGCTTATTTGGTCTGGTTAGGCATGCCTGGCTTGCCAGGTTTCAAATGCAGCCTCTCTTGTCGGGAGGCTATCCCAATCAGTGACAGCCACTCTAAGTGCATTAATTGTTTGGGAGAGTCCTGTGTCTCCTCAAAGTGAAACTTTTGCTTGGCTCTAAAATCCTGTGCGTGGAAGACTCAGGAGGCCAAACTGAAGCTGCTGCTGATGGAGTGCTCCTTTCAACCTGCTTCTGAGTCATCTTATGAGACCTGCCCCCTCCCTCCAGACCGATCCAGTGGCCCTTCGACTAAGGCCTTGCCTAAGAAGGATTCAGGGAAGGCTCCAAAGTAGAGGAGTGCAGTTTCCCACCACAAGGAGCTGGCTTCTAAGAAGTCCTGATATCCTGCTAAGTCTGTGGTGTCAGAGGCCTCGACCTCTCAACTCGGTACCATGGAGGCGAAAGACTGTTCATCTGGTACCGGTGGAGAAGGAAATCCTAGAGTGCTTTTGAGAAATATGGCGCTGGCCCAGTATTGTCCACCTCCAGATCGACGCTGTCTGTTTTAGACTTAAGGGTGCCTTTCCACTCAGCTCCATCGGTTCTGCAAAATCAAAGCACACACTTTCAGCCCTGGCACCTACATGCTCCAAACCAGTGGTACTACCCAAGTCGATCGCTGCGTCAGTACCAACTCATTTGGTACTGGAGGAATTCTGTTACTCCAGGGACTTGTCAGCATTAGATGAGCTGGAGTCCCCATTACTTGTGGGTACTAAATACCTCTCGGTAATGAGACCCAGGTCTCTGGATTACCAGTGCTTATCAGTACTGCCAGTTTCTCTGCTTTTTTCCTACTGGAGGACATTGAGGGGGATAAAGCAGACATTGTCAGTCTCCTCCACTTCATTACAGGAACCCAAACTTGGGCAAGGCCCCTTGCCCACATCAGGGAGGGTGGGATCAGTGCTGGGTACCACCCCCTCTCCCCTCTATGGGTCTCCCCGCTGGTCCATAGTGGGATCCTTGGGTGGCGTATGAGCAGCAATTTGCCAGGTCTCCAGATCCATTTTACCAGAGAAGGGTCACACAGTCTCCTCCACCAAAACCTCAACATGAGGAAACCCTTTGAGGATCTGGAGGCTAAGGCAAACAAAGAGGCTATCCCTCAAACCTCTGTTTCATCTAAGAGGCAGTCATTCCTCCACCACTGTCGATTGACTATGGTTGACTATTTTAATAATTTTCTTATACTTCCTGAGGAGGTTAAAGATACACATCACAAGCTCCTGGATGTTTTGCAATCAATGACACTCACCTGGCTTGTCCTACCCATTAATGAAATGCTCCTGGATCCAGAAAAGACTGTGGCAAACTCCTGCCCTCATCCCGCTAACTTGTAAATGGGCATATAAGAAATATTCTGTGGTGGTGAATGCTGTAAATGAGTGGGGTAAACATCATTATTGCAGGTCTACTCCTTATGACAAGGACCAGATAAGGCTATACCTGTTTGGACAGAAGGTCTAGTCATCTACAGCCCTCCAATTTTGGATCGCATACTTTCAGGCAATCATGGCCAAGTATGTCTGCATGAATTACAAGTTTGCATCCTTTATTGAAAATCTTCCACTGGAGCATAGAGAACACTCCAGGCCATCGTTAAAAGGAGGGTCAATTATTAGCCAGAACCTCTCTCCAAGTGTCCTTGGATGCTGCGGACATTGCCATTAGATCCATCTCCACAGTAGTTGTGGTGTGAAGGGTGTCATGTCTCTAGTTGTCAAGATTCCTGAGGTTGGTTTAGAGTACAGTTGAGGACGTCCTGTTTTGATCATCAGAAGCTCTTCTCAGGAACTAAGAATGAGTTCATGCACATGCTGAAGGACTCCATGGTCATGTTGAGGTCTCTGGGTATATACAGCTCTATAAACAAGAGGAGATAAAGCAGGTCTCAAACTGTCCAGAAATTGTGCTGGGGTCATGGTTTTCACAGAACCACCGAATCTGCTAGAAAAAGAGAGATTCCAGAGGAAAAGAGCTCTCCACCCTCTTTCAGCTAGTGCTCAGTCATCATCGGAACAGTAATTTTGACAGGTTGGTCAAGAGCTTGACTCCTCCTCCCTTGCCTCTAGTTTGTAAGCTGCAACCTTTGCCCATCTCCCTTCTTTTGGAGATAGTCTTTCTCATTTCCAACAGGCCTGGTGATATATTGCAACAGACAAGTAAGCTATGGATATAACATCAGGTTATACTATCCACTTCACATCCCCCTCCTTGTCCCTTCAGGGACCCCTTTCACAATACTATACTGAATCAAGAAGTACACTCCCTCCTTTGTTTGGGAGCAATGGAATAGGTCCTATTCCTCCCCGCCCCTGAGGGACACGGTTTTATGCAAAGTATTTTCTCATGCTAAAGAAGGATAGATGGTGGAGAGTGATCTTGGATCTAATTTGAACAAATTTGTAAATTCCTGGAAGTTCCAGATGGTGACTCCGGCAGCTATAGTCCCTTTTCTAGAGGCAGGAGACTGGCTTTTCGTTCTCAATCTACAGGATGAGTATTTCCCAATAGTGATACATTCTGCACACAGGAGGCACTGCGCTTCATTGTGGGCCAAGATCACTTTCAATACCGAGTACTTCCTTCACCCTCTCTTCGGCCCCAAGGGTGTCCTTCAAGGTTTTAGTGCTAGTGGCTGCTTACCTTCCTCAAAAAGCAATTTTAGTGTTCCCATATCTTGATGACTGGCTACTCAAGGGCTGATCTTATGAAGCAGTTCTAATTTCCATCCAGTCAGCTTGCTCTCTTCCAGGAGTTGGATCTCCAGCTAAACATGAAGTCCGAGTTAGCCCCTGTACACAGAATACAATTCATAGAGGCATATTTGGATTTGTTGGCAGTCAGGGCCTTCCTTCCCACAGACCGATTCATAACTTTGTTGAATTGGTTGGGACAGTGGAAGCCCCCATAGTACAGCAAGGAACCGTTTGCAGCTCCTGGGTTATATGGCAGCTTGTACCTTCGTGACATGCAAGATTATGCCTCCACTGCTTTCAGGGCTGGTTCAGGAGGACCTATTCCTCAACCAGAGAGAGCTTGGATAAACACGTTATGGTTTCCTTCAAGGTGAAGAACTCCCTGAATTGGTGGAAAGATCAATTTAGTGTCTGCGTGGGCATCCCTTTCCTCCGCTCAGCTCCAACAATAACTATGACAACAGATGTATCACTGTTTGAGTGAAGAGCACACGTCAACACACTCACAACTCAGACAGATGGTCCATCTCAGGAAACTGGTCTCCATATCAACTTGTTGGAACTCAGGGCAGTCAGGAATGCCTGCCTTCAGTTTCTACTCCTCATCAAGGGCAAATTAATCAGAATCATGATGGACAATGTGGCTTGCATGTTGTATATCAAGAAGTAGGGAGGAGCAAGATTCCCCGATGCTGTACGCCAGTGCCATGAGGTTATAGAACTGGTATATATCTCAGCTGATTACTTTTGTGCAGATTAGAATGTCACAACCAATATGCTCAGCAGATGCTTCTCCCTGGACTACAAATGGGAGTTGGATGCTCAAATCCTTCATAGGATATTTTTCCTAGAGCACATAAATCTCAGTGGGAGACTTTTTTTCTTCAGACTTTAGAGGTACAGTGCATGTTGGGCTTTTATCTGGATAGGACTGAGCAATTTCAGAAATCATCTAGATTTCATCACTATCGCGTATAGATCAACGGTGCCTGCAGTCTCTTTGCAGAGACTGTCGAGATAGATCTGAGTGTATTGCTGCTTGCTGTGATGCAGCTGATGCTTTGCTTCCCGGAAGGATTTTATCACAAGGATATGTTTCCACTACAGACATAGTGGCGTAGCTGCAGCTGCACCACTGTAGTTTAGATATTACAGTGATGAAAGAGGTTTCTTGTTTGCTGTCGTAAATCTATCTCCTTGAGAAGTAGCAGCTAGTTTGATGGTAGCAGCCTAGCAGTGTCTACACCAGAGCTTAAGTCGGCTTAACTAAGTCTCTCAGGGAGGTGAATTTTTCACATCTCTGAGCAATGTAGCTAGGTCAGCCTACATTTTAGGTGTAGACCGGGCCTGAGCGTCTGGAGTATCTGTTTGTAGAATGCAGTGAAGTAGGCTGGTAGAATTGCAAATTCATTTTCACGTCTGACTTCTGCCTCATGTAATAGTAACAAAAATCTCTCCCTTTGTATCATGGGAAAGGAAACACTGAGGGGTGACAGGTTTCAGAGTGGTAGCTGTGTTAGTCTGTATCAGCAAAAACAAGGAGGAGTCTTTGTGGCATCTTAGACTAACAAATTTATTTGGGCATAAGCTTTCATGGGCTAGAACCCACTTCATCAGATGCATGGAGTGGAAAATACAGGTACAGGTATAAATACATGAAAAGATGTGAGTTTCCTTACCAAGTGTGAGGTCAGTCTAACGAGACAATTCAATTGACAGCAGGATACCAAGGGAGGAAAAATAACTTTTGAAGTGGTAATGAGAGTGGCCCATTTCAGACAGTTGACAAGAAGGAGTAAGTAACAGTAGTGGGAAGTTAGTATTGGGGAAATTAGGTTTAGGTTTTGTAATGACCCAACCACTCCCAGTCTTTATTCAGGCCTAATTTGATGGTGTCCAATTTGCAAATTAATTCCAGTTCTGCAGTTTCACGTTGGAGTCTGTTTTTGAAGTTTTTTTGTTGAAGAATTGGCACTTTTAGGCCTGTTATTTTGTGACCAGGGAGATTGAAGTGTTCTACTGGTTTTTGAATGTTATGATTCCTGATGTCAGTTGTGTGTCCATTTATTCTTTTGCGTAGAGACCGGTTTGCCCAATGTACAGGGCAGAGGGGCATTGCTGGCACATGGCATATATCACATTGGTAGATGTGTAGGTGAATGAGAGCCTGATGGTGTGGCTGATGTGGTTAGGTCCTGAGGGGTGAGCATCCCAAGGTGCTCTTTGTGCTTATGCCAGCAGGAGAAGGAAGTAGTGTGGTGGGGTCCACACAACTGATCCTTTTAAAAGGAGGTAAGCCATGAAACTGTCAACAAATGGACTTGTCAGAACAGAACTGAAAGGGCTTGCTTAAAGGGAAACCATAAACTTAGGCATCTTCCTTTATTCTTGAACTTATTTACCCAGACCTCCTTTTAAAAGGGGAAAACCCAAGATTGCTATATCTAAAATATTAGAGCAGGGGTTCTCAAACTTCATTGCACTGCAGTCCCCTTCTGACAATAAATAATACTACACGACCCTAAGATGGGGGACCAAATCCTGAGCCCACCCAAGCCCTGCTGCCCTGTGTGGGGGAGTCAAAGCCAAAGTCTGAGCTCCACTGCCCTGGGCAGGGGTGGGGGCAAAGCTGAAACCCAAGGGCTTCAGACCCATGCAGGGGGCTTGTAACCTGAGCCCTGCTGCCTAGGGTGGAAGCCCTCAGGCTTTGGCCCTGAACAGTGGGGCTGGGGCTTCAGCCCTGGGCCCCAGCAAGTCTAAGCCAGCCCTGGTGACCCCATTAAAGTGCGGTTGTGACCCACAGTTTGAGAACTGCTGTATTAGAGTAATTATTTCTCTATTTTTTTCACTGTTTGTTTTGTACGTTTGAGAGCACTTTGTCTTTAGCTAGTGCTAAACACAAACACAGGAAATTACTTGCACAGGAACTGGAGAGAGGGAAATAGGACAGTCTGATTGTAAAATCAGAAAAATTGGGAGAAGGATCAGGAACGGGTATAATCTGAAAAGAGAGACGGTGAATTTGAAAACCAGCTAGTTTTTAAAGATTTAGTGTTTACATTCCTTGATTATACTAGATTAATGTTTTCTAATGTGCTTTTTGTTTTGAATTTAGAGCAAATAAAGGTATCACATTAATTCCCTGCAAATAGCCATTTGGACTTTTGACCATTTTGTACATTTGAATTTCTACTTTCAGGACTTTTTTCTGGTTAGAAGCTCTGAAAGATCTCTGTGAGGATCAAATTCTTCTCTTAGATGTGCATTGCTTCCAGTGAATAGTCTCCTTGGTGAAGTGGTCCTTTGGTGGAATTCAGTGAGGGTGGAGTTAAAGAGCGGTAAAACTTTACCTGTCTTTGAACTAGTCAGTGAAGCTCTGGAATTTATTTTAGGGCTTGTTTACACAGGGAGTTATTCCAGAATAGCTCTTCCTGATTAACTCCATGTTTGGGTGAGCTTATTCCAGAATAATAGTGCCTTATTCCATATGATCTTAACTGAATTAAAGTAACTTGGAATAAGGCACTCATTCTGGAATAAGAGCATCCACTCGTGAAGGAAATCAGGAATAGTTAATCCACTTTGAATTTACACCATACCTTATTCCAGATAATTTCTATGTATAGGCAAACCTTTAGACAGAGGCCTTCTCCCGTTATGATTGCTTAAACCAAGTTTACTAAGTCTAAAGCATGTTTCAGCTTTGAAAGACTTGCTCCTACCCTGAAATAATCCCTTTAGCCTTGGAGTCTAACCCAGACAGAGATCTACGCTGGCCTAAAGTTTTAATCTACCTAGGGAAGCTTGGTTTAGGTAGAGACCTGCACCAGCGATGAAAGATTGTTTGATATAGAAGCTTAGACTGAATGAAAACTTGTTTTAACTCTGATGATTTATACTTTAGGTAAGAGACATATGAAGAAGTTGCTATGGGAATCTCTGTAATGTATGTTAGTTTCTTTGGGACCAAAAAAAACCAATAAACGTTTTTTTCTGCCTTTCATCTTCACAGAATCTGAGTCTGACTCACAGTTCGCTTACGTCAGATTATTCTTTTGTATTAGTATTATTATCAGACTTGGGATCTCCAGACGGAGACCCTTTTGTGCTGGACATACAGATAACAAAAACAGTCCCTGCCCCAAAGAGCTTGCTATCTTAAGTAGCTTAATTAGACTAGTGTGCTGCCCCTATATGAGCAGTATTTGGCTGTTGATATGGTGCTTTTCCCTCAGACCTGAATTCTCTGGAGTAGACTTAGATACTGCAACTCTGTCTCTTTGCCTAGGGTCTAAAAAAGAAAAATAAAGTAGTAAATCTAGCTAAAGCTGTGCAGGCATCTAGCTTTTGGCTGTCTCTTTATTTTGTTTTTTTCATCTCGTTGCTGTCTCTTCAGTTTGTTTGCTACATGAATGGATGGAAGACATTGCCTACTATCATTTATTCAGTTTCTGTCTGATAAATGGGTAAATGTCTGAAGCTTTTCTATGGAAAGTACAGAGTTTGGTTTTGGTCCTTTGTGAAAACTAAGTGCTGAGCAGCACTAGGGGGTCAGCTTAGACTCTGAAATAGAACCTCCTACAGGTGCCAGAGAAGATTTGTTGTTCATATCTTTCAGCTTCTGTGGAGTGCCTTTTCATCAGAAATGCTGTTTTGAAGGTGGGAGGCTATATCTCTGATTCAGACAACTCATGAATCCTTCATATTCTGCTTAACTTTTACTATATCCCAGAAGCCTCGCATAACTTCTCTAAATCTTGTAACTTTGCAACATTTATGCTATTGACACATACCATATTTCACCTCTTTTTAGCCAAATGAGAGTTCTTTGTAGGCAACAGAAGCATAATTCTAAAGAAAATGAGTCCCGAGATTGGATTTGTCCTCAACTGAAATAGCTTGGTTTAGAGTTCTTGGTGCAGGAAATAGACATAAGTTTTAGTAGAACAGAGTCTTGCGTGGCTCCAAGTCTCTTGTTCCATTTAAGAATGAGTCGCTGAGGTTTTTCAGATTTTGTGTTTCTGTAGCCTTTTTGTAGTAGTGACTTTCTTCACTATCCCACCGTTCAAGGGGGAAAATCCAGGTACCAAGTTTTTGTACCAGAAAAATATTTTTTCAGAGCCCATAAAGCCTTAAAGTTTGAACATTTTTTGAATGTTCTGAAATAGTTATTAGTGTCTCTTACAGCTAGAGCTGATATGATGTACTGATATAATCCCTGTTTTCATAGCTTGTTTGAATCTGGTAAGGATGGGTGGAGTCTCTTTGTGGTGGCTTCCTCTATTTAGTTCAAAGATTGTAAAAGGATTATATTGGGCAAATAATATCTCTCTCTCTCCTCCCCCAAGATCTTCCCTCAGATTCATCATGTATGTGGAGCTATCATGAAAGACTGAGAATTTGAGCTAGGGTTAGTATAACTTCTCCTAGATTGTTCATTGGAATTTAGTTCTGTAGTTGCCTTGCTTTTCCCACACCTCGCCTCGGTAGGGTATGAAAACCAGTGGTGTTAAGATTCACCCAGACAAATGGATATGATGCTGGTTGGCAGGCGATAGTGAATTGAGGTATTGAGAGAAATTATGAGGCTCTGTCTGCCTTTTTGTCAAAATGGCTTGCTGTTCCAGAGTCTTAGGTTCCCCACTTGCTGTAGTGACCCAAAGTGCCTGTTTTCATCTTCAGCTGATGAAGAGATTACAGCCATTTTTGTCTGATAGAGGAAGACTTTTTACAAGTGACTCATAATCTAAGCACAACCTATCTTTGGTGTCTGGTCATTTTAGCTAGTATAGAACATGGCTGCCTATCTTTTAGCTGGAATAGACTGGCAAATATATGCTCCCAACTGGTTCCAGTTGTAAGTGCATGATGTTTGAAGCCCAGAATAATTTGGAACATGCCTATCTTGGAAGACACTTATACTAATTTTGGAGAGATTTCCGTGTGTCCTTTTTGTGATGGATAGATTTGGTTGGGAAACTTCTGTTGTGATTCATTGAGGTTAAAATTTTCTGTGCAGCTAGCAGCAGGACAGTTCCTAGTAGAGTATCTTTGACCCCAGCGTATGCCAGCTTTCAGGGAGTGCGTTAGGATTTAAACTAGCTTTTTTCTGACTTGAGGCATTCAGGTGAGTGGAATTTTTTGATAGATGTAGAGAGCAAAAGGCAATATTTAGTTTTACCTATACAATCATATATTTTTAATTTCTATGTTCTAAAGTGCGAAGGAGATATGATACAATTATATGAAATATAGTGTTCCAGCTGAAACTTGTAAAAGATACAGTTTTCTCAATCCTGAAGCAACTTTCCCCCTCCTCCTTGAGAGCAAGTTCAATTTGTTAACTTTATTGAAATCTAGAAAGAACCCGTGGAGTTGGGGAAAGAGAATGAAAGTGTGTAATGTTGTCGGTTTTTTTTTTTTTTTTAACAGAAGTCTTGTCCACACTTCTACCAAAAAAAGAGGCCTTTTTCAGTACCATACTTTCCAGCCCCATAGCCTTCACTGTAGACTAGCTTGATGTACTAGAAATTTAAGATTAACCAAAACATAATTTATGTTTGAATTGCATGGAACCACAACTCTGTTTATGACAAGCTTGTAATGGATGGGATGGGTTGCTGAGAAAAGTTCAGTGGTTAATTTTTGTAAGCCACATTTTCACTGTGATGAACTATATCATATTCAAATTAAATTCAGATAATTGCTTTGTTCTGGGCTTCAGCTTTATTTTAAAGCAAGAAAATTCAGTTAGGATTGTGACTTTGTATTAAAGTTTACTTTTCCACTTCAGATCTAGTTTGAAGAACACTGTTGTGCACCATAACTGAATAGTGCTAGTGTGGCAAGGCATCTCTTTTGCCTTGCTGGGCACAGTATTTCCTGCTCTGGCAATGGGAGACGGCCCTGAAGTAAATCAGACCCACTCTGGAGAGTTGTTATTCCTCATTTTGGTTTGTATTCTTCCATATTTTCAGGGAGTACTTTTCAGCTAAACAAAGTAACAAGATCATAACAAAAAAGAGAATAGCTTTTCCTGATCTTTCTCTGTGGTATTGGCTCATTATGGTGGCCTCTGGGTGCCAGTCCTTCCCCCAAGCAGTCTGTTAGTTTGGTTGCTTGCCCTATAGGGAGGGGAGCAAGTCTTCCACTTAGGAGAAGCCTTTTTCATTGCTGCCACTAGCCCTGCTGCAGCTTACCTCCCCTCGCACCTGCTCCTCTCACCAGAAAAGGGGTTTTTAGAGGTCACAGGCAGCCCTTAATTGGGCTCAAAGGTCCCTAGTTGACCTGAGAGAACCTCTTTTCAGTTCATGGGGAAAAGGGCCTTTACCATTCTCGGGCTGATATACCTGCTTTGTCACAGCAGGTGAATTTAAGGATGGCAGCAGCTTTAATGTCCTTGTTTTACTGATGTTTGAATGTATTTTTCATGTATTGTTTGTTTTAAGACCTTTAATAAATTGCTCCCAAAATTCTTTGCAATTGTATCAATCAAGGTGAAATTTTATTTTTCTGGTAGGAATATTTTCTAGAACGTGACAAGACTTTGTCTATTAATCTTCAGATCTGCATGAAATGCTGATATTGCGTTTAATTAAAATGCAGTTGATTAACGCATGCGCTGTACCCGGACGCACACAGTATGCCCTGTCCCCTAAAGCAAGCAGGAAAAGTAGTCTCTTCGGCCTCGGGCTCTGTGTGAGTCCCCTGGAGCAGTAATCTAGCTGTTCGTTACCCCTGGGAGTGGGAAGCATTCGTAGCCTCCAGCTCAGACACAGCCTTCATACAGAGGGACAGACTGTTTCAATAGCTATTTCTCAGTGAAGAAGTTAGGAAATTCCTCCCTGTGCTGCAACTGTGAGACTGAAATTGTGGAAGGAGATTCTGGCTGAACTAGACGCTTTGTTACCCTGCAGTTTCTTGATGTCTCTGACAGAACAAGCCAAATATTTTCTTTTTCTCCTTCTAGATCTAGGGTATTCTTACCCCTAGATTTAGGAGAACCTTCTAATCAAGTCCAGCTCTACCTATTCTCCAGTTATGCTTGAAGTTCAGTGTGATTTACAGCTGAACACCTAAATGTTTAATAGATTGACATTCTTGAAGGTGGGGGGAACCAGTTACTGTGCCTCATCCACTGGACTGATCTGCTGTTGATGGCAGTGCTCTATAGTCTGGCTTTCAGGATCTTCTGGAGTGGAACTAGTTACAGGATTAGCCAAAATGCTGTTGATTGCATGGTAAAGTCATACGTGGAAGATTCTGAAGTCCAATTAGAACTGGTGTTTGTGGGGGTACCAGCTTGATCTGAAGACTCTCCAAATGTAGATTAATTTCCAAAATTAAACCAAAATATAACGTGGTTTATATATAGCCTCAATAACTGGGTGCAGTTTGATGTCAGAATAATCTTTTTGTCAAATAATCAGTGTGGCAGATTGAAATATCCCAGAACCAGCAGCACTTCCAAAGTAGCTTCTTTTAATTCATATGTTCTACAACAGGTTGATGCAGACCACATGCAAACTTTTTGAAAAAATGTGGGATAACTAGTTGGAAGTGGTAAACTTACATCTTCCAGTGGAAGTATAGTGCACACTTCAGCTTCCACACAAAATATCCTTAGCCAAAACTATTAGTCTCCTTCAAGAAGACAAACCAGCAAATTACATATAAGAACCAGAGTATTCCCCTCTCCCTCCAAACTCACTTTCTTTTTTTTTTTAAGAACGGTATGTCTGTTTCTGCTTTTGAGTATGTTACTAATGTTTAGCAAAAATAGTTCTAGCTTAGGTTCCTGGAAGGTGTGGTTCTGTGTGGAGCTCGAGGAGCTCTCCCTTTTCCTCTTTGTCCCATCATCTCCTTGATGTTTTCATATAGAACAGGATTTATCTTTACAAAAGAAAGAGGAAACTACATGTCTGGCCAAACACTCCACCTATTTCCACTGACCCGTCTTATGTCTTTGACCCACTAGCAGGGAAAAAATGTTTTCTTCAAAGTTTATTTTTATTTTGTGCATCATGGAACAAAAGGTCAATTTTAGATCAGCTAAAATCAGGACTGACTGTTAAAGCTCTGAGTAGTGTTTGGTTTGAAGTTGGTTTCCAATATTTCATTTAAATGAGGAGGCTCAGCAGCATGGGTGCTTTAAACCAGAACAAAACCTTTTTCAGAGGAATTAAACCTAATTAATTTAAGCAGTAAAATGTGATCGGCACATACTTTGTGCCACATTTTCAGACATGTGCAGGAAAGACTGGATCAACTTGCATTCAGAGAAATGATTGTTCTTTCTATCCTCTTTAACCTTTTCTTCATTTAATTTTATTAAAATCTTCTGCTGGACTTGTATGCCTGTGTCTGCCTATATTGATTCTTTTCTAATTGCTAATTGTTTAAGCACTTGCTTTCTAGTTTTCAGCATTTTTTCACGATCCTGTCAGTCTGTAAGTCCATGTGTGCCAAAGTCTTGCAGCATTTTCCCTACGAATACTTTTTGCTAATCTCTTGATTACATAGTATCGCCTTGTTGGTAGCATTTTTTATAGCTGTGCTTCTGTGTTAAAGCATTTTATTACTGGATTGCCTTTTTGTCAGTATAGTATCCCGTCAGTAAGGTGAAGTAGTCTTTATCGCTGGGGATTCTAGTTGTGTGTTTGTGCTGATCTGGGTAACCACATCAGTTGTTGCTGGGAGGATAGAAGCAATTGTATGTAGGTTTGTTAAACCAAAAGAAGTAATACAGACAACAGGCACATTAAACCCTTCGTTGGAGGAGGTGTATGTGTTTGGTGTCACAGTAATGCCTAATTTTTTCTTTCAGCTTGGTTTGTGTGTAGTACTCCAGAATCCATGCTCTTCCTTGTCTCAGGAAATGTGTATGTGTGAAAGATAGTTGAGTGGAGTATTCTGCACCGGGTTGGCATTTTACCATTCTTAATGGTGTATCGGGATACATTGGGCTGTCTGAATATTTGAATGTGTGACTCCTTAATTGAGTAGGCAACTTCATTAATTTTATAGACACGGGTAACCAGTCACATCAAAATTTAGAGATAGTGCTCTAGAATGAGTCTTCGCATTATCCCTTGTCCCCTTCTCAAAACTCAGGAAAGTATTATCTTTCTGCTTACGAGCAGATGTCACCCTTCAACCTGAGGTGGTGTATAATCAGGCAATAAAACAGGCTTGAACTTCTAAGCTCTGGTCTCAGCACTTCATGTATTTAATTAAAGAAATTTAGTCCTTCTGGTTGTTGAAGAACCACCCAGAAGTGAACTGGTGGTGTACTAGTTTTGCTGAGCCTGCAAACAGGCATCCTGAAACTAAGTTCTCAGAAGCATAAACTGCAACATGCATCTTGACTGCGTGACACTCTGCCTTTTAGTGATGTCATGCAATAACCTTACAGCTAGGATTGGTACATAACAGTGTTTGTAGCCCCAGATTAGATGAAACTGAAAAAAAATCTCTCTTCAAAAGTCAGTTTTTCCTTTGGGTGTCACTACTGGGTGTAATTAAGGTTGCTTTAACTGTTCATTTCTTTACCATAATGTGATTAGATTTTTAAAAAAAAATTTAAATTTAATATTAACTTTTACTCTATGTCTGCACTGGCAACTGAAAGACAAAAGTTTTGCTGGCGACAAGCGCCACTGTGAACAGCACTCTTTGTTGGTAGGAGTGCTCTCCTGCTCACAATGCAAACGCCGCTCATTGGGGGTGGAAGTTTTTTGTCAGCAGGAGAGCCGAGAAACAGCGGCTACACTGCTCGCCTTTTAGGGCACAGCTGTAGTGACACAGCCATGTCACTAAAAGCTGTGTAGAGTAGACAGCCTTAATTTCCTGGGTTTGAAATGGTTTTTTACCCTTGAGTTACTGATATGTACTGAACCTCAACTCTGGTTCAGCATAGTTTTTATGTGGCAATTGCATTGTAGAAAAATATGGTATAAGAACACTAAAACTCACAAGGTATTACTAATTGATACTCAATTAGAAATATGAACAGTAACCTAAAAGCTTTAACTTCAGGTGATTTTTGGGTGGGGGGGGGAGAGTCAGATTTGCCAGTATGCTGTGGCTGCTTTATCTTTTTTTTAGAACAATGCTAAGTAGCCAGAGCATATATTGTCCAGTTTCTTACAACTCCTTGCCTCTGCATTCCCCTGCATATAACCAAGTACTAGTTTTCTGTCCATCCTGCCTCCCATGTTTCTCTAGCTACATATTTCAAATTGTTTATCGTTGGCGATTATACCCAAACTTTTCTCCTTCAGAAAATTAGGAAAAATTCTTCTACAAAGAAATCCATGAAGAACAATATGGCTGCCATCTTTTGCTCTCAATAAGAATGAGGTTAAGGCTGAGCTTAAGCAAAGATGCCCTCTTTCAAAGTGGCTGCTGCTTCCCATTATCCCAAAAGGTAGTGAAGCCAAGCTGCTCTCAGCTGCTCCCTTTAATATCGGAAGTGACTATCTTACCTAAAGCAAGCACTATGGCTTCTCTTCCACTGGGGTCAGTGCGGAGGGGAGAGGGGGTGTTGATGGCATCTTGAAAGGGAAGAGGTCTTAGTGTTCTTCTACAGAAAGTTTCAAATATAATGATTGACAAATATCTGAGTGCAGGTCAAGATGTTATCTTGTTTCTTAGTTCCAGAAAAACGTTGCCTAGCTGCATATTCATGTAGTTGACAGTTTCAATAAAACGTGTCATGGATGGTCTCTTGTGACAAGGGCCCTGCAATGTAGTGACTTTTTATTGTATTGCAGTGGTTTAGATAATGATTTAGATAATGGCAGAGAGTACACTTATAAAGTTTGTGGCTGATGCCAAGATGGGTGGGGTTGCAAGTGCTTTGGAGGATGGGATTAAAATTCAAAATGATCTGGAGAAGTGGTCTGAAGTAAATAGGATGAAAGTCAATAAGGACAAATGCAAAGTCCTCCACTTAGGAAGGAACAATCAGTTGCACACATACAAAATGGGAAATGACTGCCTAGGAAGGAGTACTGCGGAAAGGGATCTGGGGGTCATAGTGGATAACAAGCTAAATGTGAGTCAACAGTGTAACACTGTTGCAAAACAAACATACATCATTCTGGGATGTATTATCAGGAGTATTGTAAGCAAGACACAACAAGTAATTCTTCTGTTCTACCCCGCGCTGATTAGGCCTCACCTGGAGTACTGTGTCCAGTTCTGGGCGCCACATTTCAGGAAAGATGTGAACACATTGGAGAAAGTCCAGGGAAGAGCAACAAAAATGATTAAAGGTCTAGAAAACATGACTTTTGAGGGAAGATTGAAACAATGGGTTTGTTTAGTCTGGAGAAGAGAAGACTGAGAGGGGACAGTACAGTTTTCAAGTACATAAAAGGTTGTTACAAGGAGGAGGGAGAAAAATTGTTGTTCTTAACCTCTGATAGGACAGGACAAGAAGCAATGGGCTTAAATTGTGGCAAGGGCAGTTTAGGTTGAACATTCGGAAAAACTTCCTAACTGTCAGAGTGATTAAGCACTGGAATAAATAGCCTAGGGAGTTGTAGAATCTCCATCATTTGGGATTTTTAAGAGCAGATTGGACAAATGCCTTTTCAGGGATGGTCTAGATAATACTTAGTCCTGCCTTCAGTGCAGGGGACTGGATTAGATGACCTCTTGAGGTCCCTTCCAGTTCTATGATTCTGTGCAAACTCGGTGGAAAGATTTTGTTTTGTCAAGTCTGGAATTGCTGTACAATGTATTTCAAAACTCAACAGTGCACATGGAGAATTACCTTGTGCTTGCTACCAGTGGAGCCAAACTGAGTCTTTTCTCTGGTGAAACCACATTACTGTCTACCACTGAAGTAGCACTTTTTTGGGGGATTAAATGCAGAGTTTATTTAATCATATATAAAAATTGGAATCTATTTGTTTAAAGTGTTGGAGCCTTTCTGTGAACTATGGATTTGGGGAAGGGGTTGGAATGGGGGCGGGGAAGGGGCGGGAAGAGGTGGGGCAGGGGCGGGGCCTCATGGAAGGAGTGGAGTCGGGGTGGGGCTGGGGCAGCGGGGCAGGGGGGTTAGTGATGTGACCCTCGGGCCAATGTACTAGTCCTCATGTGGCCCTCGTGGTCATTTGAGTTTGAGACCTCTGTTTTAGGGTAAGAATTTGCTATTCATATCCAATTTCTTTAATATATTAAGCTTTAGATTGGTTTGTTTTATTTGCTAGGTAATCTGTGTTGATCTGTTTGCTATTCCTTGCTATCACTTAAAATCTATCTTTTTTGTAGTTGTTAAACTTGTTTAGTTTTGTCTAAACCCAGCGTGTGGAAATCATAATTTGGGGCAGAAAGCTGTGTATATTCCTCTCCACATTGAGGGAGAGGGCGAATTTCATGAGCTTATGCTGTACAGATCTCTGTGTAGCGCAAGACAGTATAATTTTGGCTTTACCCTCCAGATACGGTGTCTGCCTGTGAAGCTGGTTAGTGCCCTAGCTGTATAGTCTTCCATTGCGGGGGCTGGTCAGAGAGCCTGACTGCATGTTATTACAGTTGGGTATGTCCCTACCTGTCTGCTGGTGAAAGTGTGAGACCGGGAGTGTGTCTGCAGCTTGTCACAGTATTGCAGGGTGAGTGGGAGCCCAAGCTGGTGGCTCGGGGGCACAGTGGTACTCCAGTTCCTGGTGGCACCCTGAGTGGGGGGAACCCATCACAATTACCTCACCCACTTTTGTCTCTAAGAATACACTAGAAGTTTCTTCACTTACAATGTAGAGAATGATAGGCATGTAGCCTTTCTAGAAAGCAAATTGTGGATGCACTGTGTGTTCTACAGCTAATAATAGCCTGTGAGGTGAAGCCAATACCAGTCCCCTTTCAGATACTTAAAGCAATGTGACACATGTAATAGGCAGTTTTGCTCCCAGTGTGTTTGCATTTTAGGCATATGGTTATCAAGTGACTGAAGTAATTGTAACCACATTGATTTGGGGAAGGGGAGGGAAAGGAGGTCATTGTTCTAGGAGCAAGTCATATACTACAATAGCCAGCTTCCTCTATATTTTAGACAGCCACAGAATATAAGGCCAGGTTATTAATGTTGCAAAACCTGAATCCTTTAACTGCTTTATTTTATGTCTAGATACTGAATGGAACAGCAGTTTATTTAGACTTTTAAAAACTCTGTTCCCTTCCCACGTATAGATGGTTGGAGGAAATTGTCTCCCAGCTGGACTCCTTTCTGTATGGAGGATGGGACTTTCAGTCAAATCCTAGTTGAAGTCCTCTAGATGTCAGTATCTGTTGGTGTCTTTCTGACTGGTGTAAGAAAGGTATTGGTCATTTAGGACCATATTTTCTCAAAACTTTAAGTAAAGTTCTGAAGTAGGCTCCAGACCAAAGTTGGGAAAACTTTTTGGCCTGAGGGCCACATCTGGATATGGAAATTGTATGGCGGGCCATGAATATTCACAAAATTGGGGTTGGGGTGCGGGAGGGTGGGAGGGCTCTGGCTGGGGGTGTGGGCTGTGCGGTGGGGCCAGAAATGAGGTGTTCAGGGTGTGGGAGGGGGGCTCCAGGCTGGGATGGGGGGGTGAGGGCTCCAGCTGGGGGTGCAGGCTCTGGGGTGGGTCTTGGGTTTGGGATGCAGGAGGGCGTGGCCAGGCGGCTCTGTGCGTTGCCCCGTCCGCAGGCGCCATCCCTGCAGCTCCCATTGGCTGTGGTTCCCAGCCAATAGGAACTGCGGGGGTGGCGTGCGGAGCTCTGATTGCACCTATGCATAGGAGCCAGAGGGCAGACATGCTGCTGCTTCTGGGAGCTGTGCAGAGCGGGGCAAGCCCCCAACCCTGCTCTCCAGCTGGACTGGCGGAGTGGGGCAAGCCCCAGACCCCGCTCCTTGGCGGGAGCTCGAGGGCCGGATTAAAATGTCTGACGGGCCAGACATGGCCCGTGGCCTGTAGTTTGCCCACCCCTGCTCCAGACCATTCAGTTCTTGTTAATTGCCATCATTGTCTTGGAAGCTCAGCTGGGGTATTTGCTTTTGCTTGCTATAGCACTTACAGGAAAGCTGCATTTCCTTCAGCGTTAGTTTTTGATTTAATGTTCTGTTAAAAGGTGAATGTGAGTATGGAGAAGTAAAGGTAGTTTGAACATCTGATAGCTTTTATGTCTAATAAAACTAGATCAGTAGAACCAAGTAATGTTTTTTTGACTCAGTTGAGCAGCTCAGGGTGTACACCAGGTGGGACATGAGGTCCGACCTAATACATAGCAAGAATATTTGCCAAGGGTACATCTTATCTAAGCTTGACTTTTTTCCAGAGTGGATAATCTCTTGGGAAGAGCTATACCTTGTACCTTACTACCTTTACACAGCAGTTCATGCTCTTAATTCACACACTGGAATAAACAGGACAGCTGTCTTGCTTGTTGCATAGAAACATTAGTGATGAGTAACCCAGCATTCAGAGTAAACTGTACAAACCCAGATCAAGATTCTCAAGTTGATCTTTGGATAGAATGAGCGTATGATGTGGTTAGGGTTGATGAGGCAAGAGAGCCCACTTTCAGTGCCCAGGCCTGCCTTCTGCAAAATGAAAGCTAGTATAGAATACAAGTTATTGGGAAGCTTCTTAATAACTTAATTTCCCTAAAACATTAGCACCTCTTTTCTCCTCTGCCTTCAAAACCTCACTAGAGCATGGCAGAGAATTGGTTGTTTCATGGTAGTGAATTAACATTGGTCTGTAGTCAGATCTCTGCAACTGCCTTGAATTAGCCCCCACCAGTGATAGGAGTGTCTGAGCTCATAACCTCTGTGCAGCTCTGAGCAAGTGCTACTGCACAGGCTCATTCATAGTTACGTCTTTTCTGTCGAATTGCACATCTTCCCACAGAACATCTACCAGGGAGAGCAGCAGTGTAAGCTGACAGAAATAGAAACTGTAGTGCTGCCAGGGTGGATTGATTTTAATCAAAGCAATTTAAATCACTGATTTTAGTTAAGATTTAAATCTGCAAGTGGGAAATCTTGATTTACATAATGGATTTTTATGTTGTGTTATACATTTTTACTTTTCAGTTATTTTTGTAAACAAAAGTTGTTTCTCATTGGTTGGTAGCCATTTAAAACATGTTGATATCAAAATCTGGCTTAGCACTTCAGTAAATTCTGATTCCAGATGCTTAGCCAGTGGCTTCCACCAGTTCAATGACTTGAGTTTCTATAAAATTTGGAAGTGAACATGTCTGCTTAATATTATTTTTGTATACAGTTTGAATTATTTTAATAATTATAGTAAATTAAGGCCTTAACATAGATTGCTAAACCTATTTAATTAAAAAAATAAACTTAATTAAAACAAAGCCAATTTTAAATAAAATTCTGACTTTTTTTGGTATTCTTTTTTAAATTGATTTTTATTCCCCCTCATTGCTGCCTTCTCTAGCTTTAGAGCAATATTTCAAATGCTGGTTAAATGTTTACTCATTTAAAACAGAACTCTTCAGTTCAAATTTATTTTAAATGCCAAGAAGATAAAACAGTTTTTACCTTGTCATGTAACTGATCTAATTGATGAAGGACAGCTGGATTGTTTAATTTGGGAATCTTTTGTTTAACAGATTGTTAAAGTTTTCCTTGCCTTATTTAGAGTGTCTTCCTGTCTGCTAGTCTATTCATGTACTGCAAAGATATGAAATGACTAATGCCCCAACTCATGAGTGGGCTGTTTTTTGTTTTGCCTCTCGAGTAATCCTGCCAGCAGAGTCTGTTGGTGGTAGTAGGTCAGTGACTTAACCATTAAAACGGTGGCAGGTTGTTACAGTAGGAAATGGAGATGGATTTCATGCATTCTGCTGAGGGTTGGATGACTGTCAGTTGAGGACTGCTTTTGAATCATCTTTGTGGGAGGTTGAGTAAGGATTCGTCATGTACCTGGTTAGTGTAAAATTCCTTTTGCCTTCAGTTGTTACCTTCTTGCTGCCAGATATAAAAAAAACATAGTGAATATTATTTATACCACATGCAGGTTGTTAAATAAGTACCAGTGTTTATAAATGATTTGCCTAGCACGTTTGGCCCCACCATCAAACACTGTGCCCACTAAGCTCTCCAACACCACGTTCTACAAGCCATTACCCTCTGATGCCACTGAGGGTTACCAAAAGAAACTACACCATCTGCTCAAGAAACTCCCTGAAAAAGCTCAAGAGCAAATCCGCACAGACACACCCCTAGAACCCTGAGCAGGGGTATTCTGTCTGCTACCCAAGATCCATAAACCTGGAAATCCTGGACGCCCCATCATCTCAGGCATTGGCACCCTGACAGCACGATTGTCTAGCTATGTAGACTCCCTCCTCAGGCCCTACGCTACCAGCACTCCTAGCTATCTTTGAGACACCACTGACTTCCTGAGGAAACTACAATCCATCTGTGATCTTCCTGAAAACACCATCCTGGCCACTATGGATGTAGAAGCTCTCTACATCCCACACAGCATTCCACACAAAGATGGACTACAAGCCGTCAAGAACAGTATCCCCGATAATGTCACGACAAACCTGGTGGCTGACCTTTGTGACTTTGTCCTCACCCACAACTGTTTCACATTTGGGGACAACGTATACCTTCAAATCCGCGGCACTGCTATGGGTACCCGCATGGCCCCACAGTATGCCAACATTTTTATGGCTGACTTAGAACAACGCTTCCTCAGCTCTCGTCCCCTAATGCCCCTACTCGCGCTATATTGATGACATCTTCATCATCTGGACCCATGGAAAAGAAGCCCTTGAGGAATTCCACCATGATTTCAACAATTTCCATCCCACCATCAACCTCAGCCTGGACCAGTCCACACAAGAGATCCACTTCGTGGACACTATGGTGTTAGTAAGTGATGGTCACACAAACACCACCCTATACCGGAAATTTGCTGACCGCTATTCCTACCTACATGCCTCCAGCTTTCATCCAGACCACACCACACGATCCATTGTCTACAGCCAAGCTCTGCGTTACAACCGCATTTGCTCCAACCCCTCAGACAGAGACAAACACCTACAAGATCTCTATCAAGCGTTCTTACAACTACAGTACCCACCTGCTGAAGAGAAGAAACCGATTGACAGAGCCAGAAGAGTACCCAGAAGTCACCTACTACAGGACAGGCCCAACAAAGGAAATAACAGAATGCCACTAGCTGTCACCTTCAGCCCCCAACTAAAATTTCTCCAACACATCATCAAGGATCTACAACCTATCCTGAAGGACAACCCATCACTCTCACAGATCTTGGGAGACAGGCCAGTCCTTGCTTACAGACAGCCCCCCAACCTGAAGCAAATACTCACCAGCAACCACACAACAAAAGCACTAACCCAGGAACCTGTCCTTGCAACAAAGCCCCTTGCCAACTGTGCCCACATATCTATTCAGGGGACACCATCATAGGACCTAATCACATCAGCTACACTATCAGAGGCTTGTTCACCTGCACATTTACCATGTGATATATGCCATCGTGTGCCAGCAATGCCCCTCTGCCATGTACATTGGCCAAACCGGACTCTATGTAAAAGAATAAATGGACACAAATCAGACGTCAAGAATTATAACTTTCAAAAACCAGTTGGAGAACATGTCAATCTCTCTGGTCACTTGATTACAGACCTAAAAGTTGCAATATTACAACAAAAAAACTTCAAAAACAGACTCCAATGAGAGACTGCTGAATTGGAATTAATTTGCAAAGTGGACACCATTAACTTAGGCTTGAATAAAGACTGGGAGTGGATGGGTCATTGCACAAAGTAAAACTATGTCCCCATGTTTATTTCTCCCCCACCCCCTCCACTGTTCCTCAGACGTTCTTGTCAGCTGCTAGAAATGGCCTATCTTGATCATCAGTACAAAAGGTTTTTTCCCCCCACTCTCCTGCTGGTAATAGCTCACCTTAACTGATCACTCTCATTACAGTGTGTATGGTAACACCCATTGTTTCATGTTCTCTGTGTGTATAAAATTGTCCTACTGTATTTTACACTGCATGTATCTGAAGAAGTGGGCTGTAGCCCATGAAAGCTTATGTTCAAATAAATTTGTAAGTCTCTAAGATGCCACAAGTACTCCTGTTCTTTTTTACTAATCTCTCTATCTTGCAGGAGGTATTCTGACATCCCAAAATGCTAAGCAGCTTTCTGTCACCTATTTATTAAAAAATTGGACATAAAACAAAATTGCCTGCCTATATAATACTTATAGCTAGGCTTGGCAGAATTCAATTTTTATTGTTTTTTTTTTAAAGAATTTTAATGGGTAATATTGTGTTTATTTTTAAGCATTTTTAAACTTTTTATCTATTTACATTTTCATAGTTGTGGGAAATTATGAGGCGTCAAACATTTAATGACCTTAGATGCTGAGATTCAAAATATTAAAGCTTTATAACCATTTAAATGCAAATTGTCAATATCACATGTGAAAATATACAAAGTAAATATCCTTAAATCAAACTATAAGAAGTTCTCAAGCAGCATTTTTCTTACTTTGCTTATGTGCAAATTTTGATTATTGATGGAAATATTTTTTCTTTGGTTTGTACAGCAAAATCGACGTTTACTTACATTTACCGATAAAAATCCAATCCTTGCAAACCTGCTTATAGCCATAGATGTTCACTTGCACTTTACAGTAGTAAACATACATAAAAGACACACTTTTGAAGAGCTTATTGTTTAAATCTCCATAATAGACAGACAATACAATCAGTGTAACTTGTGTATGGTGACGCTGATTTGGATCTAAGCAGAACTTTTGGAGCAGCATGCTTTTTTAAATAGTGATTTGAAATAGAAGGAAAGTGTTGTCAAGTGTTGATTTAAAAGCTTTTCCAGACTTAGTAAGAGGTGTACATCGAGGAGACCAAGGGAGCAGCTAGAGCAGAAATGAGGTCAGATGTAGAGGGATGACTTCTATGTCATACATTGCTTTCAACTTGTATCTTCAGCCAGAAGTTTTGTTCTCTGACTTCAGTTTGAAACTGTCTGTCTTTCATAGGTTTTTGCTATGACATTTGTCACCATAATAGGAGTGTCTCACATTCATTGATTTATTGAAGTTATCCTTATAACACCTCTGTATGGTACAGAAGCATTATGCCCAGTAGAGTTGGAAGTCTCAGTCCGCTTCCTTAGCCCCAAGGTCATTCTTCCTTGCCGTCTATAGATGGGACAAAACAAGGAGTCAGAGTCAGACTACTTTATTATGCTGTTCTGTAGTAAATGTGTTCAGAGGCCTTGTTTGGTGCAAAGCTCTTCCAAGCACTTGATTTAGTTCCTTCTGCTGAGAAAACAGAACCCCAACAATAATTTGAGAGGAAGGGATGGTCCAGTGGCTAGGGCCCTGCTATGGGACTTGGGAGAACCACTTTCAATTCTATGCACCACCACAGACTTCCTGTGTGACCGTGGGCAAATCATATAGTCCTGGTCCACACATGAAAGTTTTACAGATATAATTATTTTGGTTAGGAGTGTGACTTTTTTTAATAGCCAAAATAGTTTTACTGTTTATAAGTGTTAGTGTGGGTGAAGTTATACTGGTATATGGTGACTGGTATAGTTACTTCCCTTCCTTATTGGGAATAGCTCTACTGATATGAAATACCTTTACACCGTTAGAATTGCATCCATACAAGGAGGGTTATACTGCATTAACTGTACATCTGCAAAATGTGGTTAAATAGCACTTCTCTACCTCAGAGGGATTATGAGGATAAATAGGTTAAAGGCTCTGAGGCGTGGAGATGATGCTTAAGATTAGTTGGGGCTATTTTCCATCTTAGTTCAGTTTCTTTAAATTCTGTGCACCAGTCTGCACTCTTGTGGGAAACAAGTCTTTCCTTTTTTCTAGAAGCAGATTTCTCCTACTGGCTCCTGCTTGGCTTTGCTCAGCAGGAGAGTGTCTTTTGCAGAAGCACTTTAGGAAGGGCTGGGGACTTGCATAGCCTAGTGGTACATTCCCAACCTTTATATGTGGCTGGGCAGTGGCTCTGTTCAAGTTCTCCTACTTCAGGAAAGGAATTTTGCATTAGGAATGGGAGGCAGCACCTAAGGCAGACTCCTTTTGCACCATGGGTTCTCCCAGATCTTACCATCCCAGAGGGATATGCCAGGGTTTGTCCTCTTGCAGCCAGTGACTTCGCTGCCTCAGGCGTGGCTGTACAGTGCATTAGGGACATGCTGAAAGGGGTTTTAGTGCATGACATCAGTCTGCTTTTCTTTCAAGATCTTCACTTAGCTGGCAAAGAATTTGTGATTTATCTTCGGGATGTTAGCAGAGCCATTTTTGAACCCAGACTGACAGTCTGCTCTTTACCATATAATGTTGTTGTGCCATAAATCCTGCAAACCAAGGTCAGGTAAGGAGACGAAAATTCCCTCTCAGTGGGGCCCCATGCAGACAACCTGCTCTTGCATTCCCACAGGGTCATTTACAGTCAGATTCCATGTTCTTTCTTTCCTCTATCACTGAATAGCTGTAATCCAATCAGCAGAGTGAAGGAACTTCCTGTGGATTTGTGTATGTGTGTATATGTTAGGGGTGGGGGAGGAAGGGTTGGGGTACTTCAAAGATTGCTTTAAAGCCAAATTCTTCCTGTTGTTGTGGCTAAACAGGAGGCACTTCTCCTGTGTTGTCAACTCTTGTGAATTTGTGAGTCACATGAGTTTGGCTGGCACTGGACCCAGTCTCACGGTGATATGGGGTTTTGCGAATTTCAGCCCTGCCTGGTGAGGGTAACCTCCTCTGACTGCCTTCTCCACTGTCCTAGGTCTTGGGGAACAGCTGCTGCAGGAAGCAGGTGACACAGTTCTCACAGGTGGGGAAGAGGAAGCAAAAAGAGCCCAGCACTTCAGCACAAGAAAAAGAGCCCAGCACTGTGCTCCCTCCTTCCCTCTCTGAACTCTGAGCAATAGAACAGCACCCCCTCCCCCCCAATATCCCCATATAACACCAGACTTGGGAAGGTGGAGAGCTAGTGAAGCTTCTAGAGCTGCCCCTCCCAGCCTGGAAAGGGTCCTGCTGCAGGCTCTACCCTCAGACCTGGGATGGGGAACAAACATCCCCAGGAGCTGCAAAGAAGGAGCAGAGGTGTGGTGGTGGGTGGGAATTGATTGCTGGCCCAGAAATGGGGAGATGTGAGGGTGAGAATTCCTGAAGCAGGGGACAAAATAATCTTAATACATTTGGAGCCACTGGGACCGTTACTTGACACACATGCTCTCAAGGGGTGAGCAGGGGAGTTGAAATATCAAGATGGACGAAAACCGCAATATAATCTTGTTAAAACAATTTCAGTTTTTGGAGTGGGTGGGGAAGTGTGGGGGTCTGACTCATGATTTTTGAATCTTTGGGGTTGTGAGTACTGCTACTTAGCAGATTTATTCTTATCCTTCATTTCTGCCATATTAACAACCAACCTTTCTCAATAATTCTGAAGATGATTTTCAGCGGCAGAAATTTAGATGCTTTGTGGAATCTCTAGTTTTGCCAATCCAAGCATACAAAAATGTTGAGTAAAGGCCCTCAGAAGTCCATGAGATCTTAGATTTTTTTAAATCTCTCTCTGTTTTTGAGGCAATGCCTTGTTCAGAATTAAACTTAAAATGTGTGTACACAATTGCAAGCCTCCCCTATTTACTGCTTGGAGGGGGATATCACTTAAGTTGTCTTAAACCTGTGGTGAGGAACTTGCCAGTCTCTTCCTCTCTATCCCTCTCCTCCCCCCTTTTCCAATATTCTGCCTTGTTCCCTGCCCCACCCAGTCTCTTGCCCTACATTGTCCTTTCATGGTCTGCCACCCACTTCCTACATTAACTTGCCCCCATATTTACCTTTGTTAGCATTTGAGCAAGAAGAAGGCTAAAGCTGGCTGTATGGGCTACACTTCCCTTTCCCTTTGAAATCATTTGCTCTTCATCATATTCCCTGCTCCCTGCAATTTTGTATCACTCCTCAGTCATCTTCCTGCTCCTTATGTTACCCTGCCTCTCCCACAGTGTTCCTCCTGCATACCATATTACCACATCTCTCTACGGTTGCCTGTCTGGTTCCCTAACCATATAGTTTGGGAGCTGCTATCTTCTCACAAGGTTGGCTACCACTTTTGTTGTTTCTATCTCAATTAGTGCAAAGCCTGACTTCCATATGCAAAAGCTGTAGGATACGGGGAGCTATCTCTAGTTAGGTCATAGTGCTACTTCACCCCCATTGAAAGTAATAGAAGATTGGGCCATTTGAATAAGAGCAAAATACACCAATTTAATATAAGAAAATAGGAGATTGCTAGAAACAAAACACCTAAGATTATGAGGCTTGTGATAAAATCACAGATTTGGTATATGTTGCCGTTTTTCTTCTGTGCTGGTTAAATTCTGAATGTATAGGTCAAGATTTTCAAAAATAGGTTCCTAAATCCATATTTAGATTCCTAAATGAATAGCCTGCTTTTTCCTCAAATGCTGATCACACATTTGAATTCAATAGGAGGTGCTGGATTGGCAGTTTTTGAAAAATCAGGCCACTGATTAACAGACAAGGTTGAAAATCTTGTACCTAAAAGTTACTTATATGTTTGCACACATGCCCAGCACAATGTGGCCTTAATTTTGATCAGGGCCTCAAGGTCCTACACTAATATAAATAATAATTATCCAATGTATCAACATCTCCTTTAAGCATTTGTTTTGTTGAGTGTGATCTTAGTGGACTGGTTGGAGACCAAAGCCGTTCACATGTTCATATCCTGGATGACTGGCAGACATCCTTCCTTGAGTAGCAACTTCCTTCCTTGGATAGAAAACTGCAGCCAGCTTTTTCAGATGTAGATCTCTAGACAGTCCTTCTGAATTCTACATGTGGCTTAATCTCTTGGGGTGGGGAGTCTAGATGGTAATTCATTCTGTTCATAACAGAGGTTCACTATAAGAGCCATTGGAAACATTTATCGAAACACCTTCGCGCTATTCTGCCTACACACCCTATCTTTAAAACAAAATACAAAACAAACAAACAAAACTGCTCTTAGCAGGTAAAGGTTTGTAGTCATGACTTGAAAGCAGCAGGATTATGAGGCACTATTTTTAGATTGAATTCTATTTCTTTTGTTTTAAAAAACATCCTTTCTGAGCTGCAGAGGGCAAAATTCTTGTCTCACCTACCTGTGAAGATCTCTCTTAACATAATGGTAAATGTACATTGAATACACTGGGAGTTTCAATGCCAGGGTTAGTGGGTGCTGAAGATAAATTGTCTGTCATGGTATCCGAGCCCTAGTCTACACGAAAAATTTATGTTAGGGAAAAATGTTCCAAGTGTATTCAATGTACATTTACCATTATGCTAAGAGAGATCTTCACGGGTAAGTGAGACAAGAATTTTGCCCTCTGCAGCTTGGAAATGCCCATGCCCTTGAGCAGCACAGTTATACTGACTGAACTTCTAGTGTACACAGTAAGTTGCAACCTTGAGATCACAAGTTTTCTGACTCATCCTGATGTTATGAAGATCATGAAATTTTCTATATAATATGACTGGGTCAGGCCAGACAGCTACAGGAGAGTGGTCCTATTGGGATCCAGGAAGTGGGCGGGCAGAGCTCGTCCACTACAAAAAGATCCCCCCCCAGCCTAAGGGGGAGATCCACAGGGCCTGGAGAGCCAACTAATTACGGGGGACAACTAATGAAAAACAGGGACGGGAGTGCGGTCAAAGGGTCAAACGAAGGGAACCGGACGGGGACACCAAGCAGAGAACTCCGGACAGCGCCCACCGCTCCTCAAAGGCGTCAAGGGAGTCAGTGGACGCCGCCCAGAGGAACTCCGCTCGGAGGCATGCGACAGGAGAGTGGTCCTATTGGGATCCAGGACGTGGGCGGGCAGAGCTCGTCCACTACAAAAGGATCCCCCCCCAGCCTAAGGGGGAGATCCACAGGGCCTGGAGAGCCAACTAATTACGGGGGCAACTAATGAAAAACAGGGACGGGAGTGCGGTCAAAGGGTCAAACGAAGGGAACCGGACCGGGACACCGAGCAGAGAACTCCGGACAGCGCCCACCGCTCCTCAAAGGTGTCAAGGGAGTCAGTGGACGCCGCCCAGAGGAACTCCGCTCGGAGGCATGCTACAGGAGAGTGGTCCTATTGGGATCCAGGAAGTGGGCGGGCGGAGCTCGTCCACTACGAAAGGAGCCCCCCCCAGCCTAAGGGGGAGATCCACAGGGCCTGGAGAGCCAACTAATTACGGGGGCAACTAATGAAAAACAGGGACGGGAGTGCGGTCAAAGGGTCAAACGAAGGGAACCGGACCGGGACACCGAGCAGAGAACTCCGGACAGCGCCCACCGCTCCTCAAAGGTGTCAAGGGAGTCAGTGGACGCCGCCCAGAGGAACTCCGCTCGGAGGCATGCTACAGGAGAGTGGTGGAAGGCAAGTATATTAGCCCCAGGATAAGCAACTCCCTTTTCCCTTGGTAATTGAACAGGGGTTACTCCAGTTTAATTACAACACCTGGGGCCAATCTAGGGGCCTGCCAGAACCTGTTAAGAGCCTCCCTTCCAGCCATATAGGGGCACTCAGTAGGAGCTGTGGGAGGAAGGCAAGCTACTGGAGAGCTGGGCGGTGCAGAGGCTGACAAACACCCAGAGGGAAACCCCACAGGTACAGAGGCGAAGGGCAGGGGAAACCCTGCCCAACTGGGTGAACAGCCCTTCCGGGCGTAGAGGTCTGAGGGAAGAGACCCCGCCAGATGGGAGAGACTGAACTGGGTGTCTGGTCTGTTGCCACCAGGCCCGGAGGGGCTAACAGAAACTAAGAGGCTCCCCTCGTCCGTCTCCCCATGGCGTCAAGGAGGCAAGGTGTGGACGCCAAGCCCAGAGGCATGGGGAAATTGAGGGAGAGAGGAATACTCTGGCCCGCTGTTAAGTGAAAGCGCAGAACCCACCGAGGCGGAGAAGGAGCTCTGTCACAATGATCTAAGCTGCTATTTTTAAAAAAAATAAAATAAAATTGGATTGTAGTTGCCTTGGTTGCAGAGACAACCTTAGAAATGTAAACATTGAGTAATGATATTTGACTGTATGGAACTGGGAAATATGCAGTTAATTGATAAATAGATTATATGGTTAGAAGGGACCATTGTGTTAATCTGGTCTGACTTTCTGCATAGCACAAGCCACAGAATGTCCTGAATTTATTTGAACTAGAGCAGATCTTTTAGAAAAAAAGTCCAGTCTTGATTTTAAATTGCCATGGTGGAGAATCCACCGCATCCCTTGGTAAATTGTTCCAGTGGTTAATTACCCTCACTTTTTCTAAAATGTTTTGCCTTATTTCTAGTGTGAATTTTTGTTGTTTCAACTTCCAGCCATTGGATCTTGTTAGCTCTTTGCTAGATTGAAGAGCCCATTTATCAAAATTTTGTTCCTCATGTATTTATGAACTGTGATCAAATCACACCTTAAGTGTCTCTTTGGTAAGATAAATAGGTTGAGCTTCTTGAGTATCACTATAAAACATGTTTTTCAATCCTTTAATCATTCTTGTGGCACTTCTCTGAATCCTCTCCAATTCATCTGCCTCCTTCATGACTTTAAATCATTATGTATAACTTAATTCTGGTAGTTTCATATTTTAAAAAACGTCAAATTTATAATGCTCTTTAGTCGCACTCCAAGTGATTGGTAGTCAGAGCTAATTGTGAATTAGGCAATGGTAATTCTTGGGTTTTTTTTTGTTTTGCATTTCATGGCATAAGTTTAGATCATCATTTCCAGAGGAGGAATTAGAAATCTCTTGGGGATTATTTTCTTAAAAAAAAAAAAGCATGTTACTCTTTAGTCTGAGTGCTAATAAGTGCTAGTCTTTCCTATAACATGGTGAGCTATGGAAGAATAGTTTGAAAGAGACTGATTTCTGAAGCCAATAGAGCAGAGGTGGGCAAACTACGGCCCGTGGGCCACATCCAGCCCGCGGGACAGTTCTACCTGGCCTCTGAGCTCCCGGCCAGGGAGGCTAGCCCCCGGCACCTCCCCTGCTGCCCCCCCCCCTCCCCTGCTGCCCCCCCCCTCCCCGCAGCCTCAGCACGCAGCGCGGTTTGCTCCAGCCAGGTGGCGTGGCTTCCTTCCGCTCTGAGTGGCATGGTAAGAGGAGCAGGGGGTTGGATAAGAGGCAGGGGGGCCTGTCAGGGGACAGGGAGCAGGGGGCGGTTGGATGGGATGGAGGTTCAGGGGGCAGCAGTCAGGATGGGGAAATGGGAGGGGGGTTGGGGTTGGAGAGGCATGGGAGTCCCGAGGGGTCTGTTGTGGGGCGGGGGTGTGGATAGGGGTCAGGGGACAGAGAGCAGGGGGGGCGGGAGGTCCCAGGAAGGGGCAGTCAAGGGGCAAGGAATGGGGGGGTTGGATGGGTTGGGGATTCTGAGGGGGGCAGTCAGGGGGTGGGAAGTGGGAGTGGGCAGATAGGGGGTGGGGGGCCAGGCTGTTTGGGGAGTCACAGCCTTCGCTACCTGGCCCTCCATAGAGTTTCGCAACCCCGATGTGGCCCTCGGGCCAAAAAGTTTGCCCACCCCTCCGATAGGGTGTTCCAAAATCTATGTAAGAATCAGTTCTGCTGCTTGCCATTACCTGAATAAACCTGTCTGTTCCAAATAGACACACAAAGATGTGGCAATCTAAGTAAGTGGTGACAATTCTTATTTTTAGAGGCAAGTAATAACATTTGTTTTTTGAGCCTCAAGAGTTGATAGAAAGTGGATGTTACTTTCATACAGATGTTAACACTGATTTCACAGCAGTTTCTTTCTTTTGATAATTACAGGGAGTTGCTTTGCCTTCATTTCTCTCTCCCCATCTTTCATGGGGAAAGGCTCATTTAGGGGTAGCTCTTTGCCAGTGGACCATCTGGGTTTCTTTTATCCCCTTGTTAGCAATGCTGAGGGTGCTCTTAGGTAGGTTGCACTAGAGAGAGAACTCCTGCCTGCATGCCTGTGTGGAGACAGGTGGTATGTGTCAACTGTGGCTGAGCCTTCTCGGACAGCTGACTTACCTGATAGGCAGTTTGTAGCCCAGTAGCAGCTATTTGGAGTGTGACAACCAGCTTTCCATGCTGAAGTCAGTTTTTATTCTCACCAAGGAGACTGCCTGAAAGGCTCTCAGGGCAGTTGAGGTAATGTGTCCTGGGACCCATTCAGAGATGAAGCCACTGTCATGTTGATAGTAGAGTCAACTGTAGAACGTGACTAGTAACTCATTATACCACCTACCTAGCTCTTATCAGTAGATCTCAAAGTGCTTCCAGGCACCCCTATGAGATAGAGAAGTATTATCCTACTTCTACAGAAGGACATCTGAGGCACAAACTTCATGCAATAAATTTTGGGAATCCAACCAAACAGAGGCTTATATGCCAAAATGCTTCGTCAAGAATAAGGAACAACCAGAACAGAAGAGGGAGTTTAAGGGATGAAGAGTGTCTGAAAGGGGAATGAGGATAAACAAAAAAGAGGACAGATGTGTGGAAAGACAAGGCATGGAAGAGATGCTGTGAAATCAAAGTTGATCTAGGACCTTGGTGTGTAGATGGGAGAAGACTGGTGCAAAAGACCAGATTTAATGCATAAATGTCCTTGGAAAAGTCAAAATTTTTGGCCCCTTGTGGTCACATAAAACTTCTGAAATGAGCACAGTGAATGTGTTTAATTATGTGCCTGCCTCCAGTGAAGAAAAAGACAAACAACTTTAGTTTTTTTTTTTTTTTGAATGACTCCCATAAACTACCTGTTGTACTCGGTATTGCTAATCCCAAGTTTAAAAAATCGTGAGTCAGGTACTCCCTCTCCCTTCCCCCCCAAATCATGACATTATCTTAAAACTCTAAGCCTTTTAAAATGTTTTTAAATTTGAGGGTATTTATTTACCTCTTGGTATTTGAACCTTTAGGTTATATCTGGCCGGGTTTTCCATCTTTTTTATTCCTTCGCTATGAAGGCTAGAAACTTTGTTTTGTTTAAATGAAAGCCAAGCTTCTCATGTAATCCCATAGCTCCAGAATCTAGGAATTTAAGACAAGAATCAGAGTAGGCAATAATACTGCATATTTGGCTGGTAGACTCAGCTTTACTAAAGTTCAGTTCTTGTTTTTATTAGCCACATTCAATAAGTGACATTGAAAGACCATTATTTTTAGTAAAAAGAAAAGGAGTACTTGTGGCACCTTAGAGACTAACCAATTTATTTGAACATAAGCTTTTGTGAGCTACAGCTCACTTCATCGGATGCATACTGGGGAAAGTGTAGAAGATCTTTTTATATACACAAAGCATGAAAAAATACCTCCTCCCACCCCACTCTCCTGCTGGTAATAGCTTATCTAAAGTGATCACTCTCCTTACAATGTGTATGATAATCAAGTTGGGCCATTTCAAGCACAAATCCAGGTCTGTCCCCCACCCCCGGCCACCGCCGCCACACACACACAAACCCACTCTCCTGCTGGTAATAGCTTATCTAAAGTGACCACTCTCCTTACAATGTGTATGATAATCAAGGTGGGCCATTTCCAGCACAAATCCAGTGTTTAACAAGAACATCTGGGGCGGGGGGGGGGGGGGTAGGAAAAAACAAGGGGAAAAAAGTTACCTTGTATAATGACTTAGCCACTCCCAGTCTCTATTCAAGCCTAAGTTAATTGTATCCAATTTGCAAATGAATTCCAATTCAACAGTTTCTCGCTGGAGTCTGGATTTGAAGTTTTTTTGTTGTAATATAGCAACTTTCATGTCTGTAATCGCGTGACCAGAGAGATTGAAGTGTTCTCCGACTGGTTTATGAATGTTATAATTCTTGACATCTGACTTGTGTCCATTTATTCTTTTACGTAGAGACTGTCCAGTTTGACCAATGTACATGGCAGAGGGGCATTGCTGGCACAAGATGGCATATATCACATTGGTAGATGTGCAGGAGAACGAGCCTCTGATAGTGTGGCTGATGTGATTAGGCCCTGTGATGGTGTCCCCTGAATAGATATGTGGGCACAGTTGGCAACGAGCTTTGTTGCAAGGATAGGTTCCTGGATTAGTGGTTCTGTTGTGTGGTATGTGGTTGCTGGTGAATATTTGCTTCAGGTTGGGGGGCTGTCTGTAAGCAAGGACTGGCCTGTCTCCCAAGATTTGTGAGAGTGTTGGGTCATCCTTCAGGATAGGTGGTAGATCCTTAATAATGCGTTGGAGGGGTTTTAGTTGGGGGCTGAAGGTGACGGCTAGTGGCGTTCTGTTATTTTCTTTGTTAGGCCTGTCCTGTGGGTTAGCCGTGACATTCTGTTATTTTCTTTGTTAGCCTGTCCTGTAGGTTAACCAGGATAGCCGTGACATTATCGGGGATAGTGTTCTTGACGGCTTGTAGTCCATCTTTGTGTGGAATGTTGGTGTAGAGGACTTCTACATCCATAGTGGCCAGGGTGGTGTTATCAGGAAGATCACCGATGGATTGTAGTTTCCTCAGGAAGTCAGTGGTGTCTCGAAGGTAGCTAGGAGTGCTGGTAGCATAGGGCCTGAGGAGGGAGTCTACATAGCCAGACAATCCTGCTGTCAGGGTGCCAATGCCTGAGATGATGGGGCGCCCGGGATTTCCAGGTTTATGGATCTTGGGTAGTAGATAGAATATCCCAGGTCGGGGTTCCAGGGGTGTGTCTGTGCGGATTTGATCTTGTGCTTTTTCAGGGAGTTTCTTGAGCAAATGCTGTAGTTTCTTTTGGTAACCCTCAGTGGGATCAGAGGGTAATGGCTTGTAGAAAGTGGTGTTGGAGAGCTGCCGAGCAGCCTCTTGTTCATATTCTGGCCTATTCATGATGACAAGAGCACCTCCTTTGTCAGCCTTTTGATTATGATGTCAGAGTTGTTTCTGAGGCTGTGGATGGCATTGTGTTCCGCACGGCTGAGGTTATGGGGCAAGTGATGCTGCTTTTCCACAATTTCAGCCCGTGCATGTCGGCGGAAGCACTCTATGTAGAAGTCCAGTCTGCTGTTTCGACCTAGGTGGACCCCCCTCAGATGTTCTTGTTAAACCCTGGATTTGTGCTGGAAATGGCCCACCTTGATTGTCATACACATTGTAAGGCGAGTGATCACTTTAGATAAGCTATTACCAGCAGGAGAGTGGGGTGGGAGGAGGTATTTTTTCATGCTTTGTGTGTATAAAAAGATCTTCTACACTTTCCACAGTATGCATCCAATGAAGTGAGCTGTAGCTCACGAAAGCTTATTCTCAAATAAATTGGTTAGTCTCTAAGGTGCTATAAGTACTCCTTTTCTTTTTGCGAATACAGACTAACACGGCTGTTACTCTGAAACCTGTCATTATTTTTAGTGTTTTCTCCAATTCCTCTAATTCCCCAGTCAGCTGAAGTACAATGCTTAAACCTTTCCTAATTTATTTCTTTCCATTTTTCTTTTAAACCCTTGCTATTGTACTATTGACCTCTGTTTGGAAACTTTATCTAGTCCTCAATTTTCCCCCTTGCATATGAAACTTCACAGCTGGCTGAAGACTTGGTAGGGATTCCTGCTTAGTTTCAGAAGCTCTCCTTTTGTCCTCCACTACTTTAAATTGAAGGACTGGGTTGGGAGGAGCATACTGCAGATAGTGCTGCTGATGCACCTTTAATGTCTTTCAATTCGGTTACATACTGTTGACACCAATTCATTAAATAATTAATGAAGAAATATACTGATAATATGTTTTGAATGTTGAAAGGACATCTTGCTATTTAAGTTCAACCTATGTGGCTTCCCTCTGTTTTCCTCATTTTAACAATTCAAAAGAAATGAAATTAAGTAATTCACTGTGTTGGCCACCTCATACAGGGAACAAGTTGAATTGTAAATTGAAATTTAAAGCTATTTCTGAACAAGGTTAAAGAGTTTGATAACAGTTAGTTTTGGTGTAAGTCAGAGTTCTTCAAGGATTAATGTACTCAAACGGTACTGGCTTCTGTTTGTCTTAATAATAAGAGGCATGCACAGCTATGAATTAATACAAAATTTTTACATTTTGAATGCTTTATTCAGATCCTGATAACATGCATTTAGTAGATCAAATAGGTGGATCAAATTCTTTCCTAGGATCTGGAGTTTTCCAGGACTGAATGTACTATAGAAGCAGCATGTTCAAGCCCTACAAGAAGTAGTTCTCCATATCTCAAATAATGCTATTACCCAGCAGGTGTTTAGAACAGTGCTAATGGGCTTTATCTTCATAATGCTGTGCTTTGTGGGAAAGGGAAGGAATTTGGCTGGGAGAGGGAGCCTGAAGTGTGAAATGCTGTTGTTCGCTTGTGACATGAGATGGGTGCTAACCTTCCATCTCTGTAGGAGCACAGGACCTCAACTGTTTTCCTAGTTCCCGCCAACCCAGGGAATCAGGAACAGAGTTTGGAATCTGATCTCTGACCCATTGCAGGGTGGGATTTCTCCCGACTGCCCACCCCACTTCACATAAAACCCCCACAGTGATTTTTGCTTTCTTTCAACAATTTTCAGAGAAAACAGAGTTTAAAAGTCTCATTTGGGAATGTACAGGTATAATTTTAGTTAAAATTGAGTTTCTTTTGGGCATCCCAGTTAACACCAACTCATCCAGTGACAGTCACTTACAGTGGGTTTGGGTTTTTTTTGGTTAAGTAACCAAACTTGGTGTATAAAATACAGCAGTGAAATGCAGAACCTCGGGAGGAAAAAATATAAATTTCTACATTAACTTTTAAATGTGTGTAATTATGAAACCTGCAGTTAGTGAATTTGGAATAAAACTCTAATCAGTAACTGCATCACAGAAAAACATCTTTACCTGGGGAAATAATCCTATGCAAACTGACTTCCAGAACTGAGCTGGCTGTTGAATGATAGCACAGAGCCCTGTCTGCAATTCAGAAGAGTTCTTGTTCCAATCTCTAGCCAGATAATCTGGACTGTAAGAGACTGGAGAAACTATGAAGGCAGTGTACTCTTGCTATGTTAGGGACCTGGGTAAGAAGAAAACACCCCCTTGGCTGTTTTTGAGCAAGTCCTTTAGGCTAACCCAATGCCTTCTACAGAAAGGGAAAATGAGAAATACTGAGCCCCCCATCGTTTGAGTGATATAAAAGCAAGCAGGGTAGGGTGGCTGAAATGCCTTTTTTTTTTTTAAATGGGGGAAGAGGACAAATCAGGGGTCTTCTGTGCCCATGATAGCCTGTTCACTTACATGTTACACCTTCCTCGGTAGCTCCAAAATTCAGAAAATATAAATTAGTTTAATATTATAATGTAAAAAGTAGAGATTTTTACTTCTTTTTTCCCCTAAGTTCTGCAGTCAGCAATATGGGTGTGGAGATCAGTGTTTCTAATAATTTCATTCTACTTTCCTCGTTGTTCTCCTGTATCTGCCTCTGGCCAGGTTTAGTCCTCTGAAAACTTTTTCAAGGTCTGTCAAAACTGTAGTGAGATTTTTAAAATTCACTTTTACTTTCAATTACTTACTGTTTAGTTTCTCTCATCTTTATCAATAAAAATTGGTGAGGCCGCTTGCACCTTCACGTTTTCATTACTGCTAAGTCTGCAGTGGAGGTGTTGTTTAAAAGCAGTTGTTTCCACTGAAATTTAAAATAATAGAAACATTTCTGTTGAGGGACCTTGGCAGTGTCTCTCTCCACTTTTAGTGTTCTGAAGATGTAAATCACTATATGTAATATGTATTATACACAAACCAACTGCTTATAACTTTGTAATTTTAATGTTTTCCTACTTTCATAGTGAATAGTTCTTGCTGAAGATCTCTCTCTCTCTCTCTCTCGTGCGCACGCGCACACACACACAGAGTTTTAGAGGTCAGCGTGGACTTTTCTAAATGGGAAAAGTATGTATCTTACCACCCTTCTTAAATAAGGTATTTTTCCTCTTCAAACTTAATCCATCCTACCTCACTTCATTCTTCAATAGCAGTTGCTTGTTTTATAGGTCCTCCCAACCAGCAGATGGAGACCGTACACCAAGTCCTGTGACATACCTCCTTAAGCCTCTCAAATTGTTTCTATCTCTATTAGGTGGATGACCTATTCTCCCTAGAAGGAGAAGAGGGAAGCAGGCCTAGAAAACTCCTTGCCACACCACTGTGTGCAGCTACTTTGGCGGCCCATGTAAGGCACTGACTGCTTTAAGGGTGCTTGTTCATACTTGTGCTGTGCTACCCTGCATCTCAACGCCTGGCATGGCTGACCCTGGCAAGAATGCCAGGTGCCAGTTTGGGGTCGGGAGCTGCAAATGTTGCCAGGCCCCAAATCAGCCTAGCATTGCTGGATTCTTTTGCCTCAACTGCAGTTGTGGTTCAGATACTGAGGAATTGGTTAGCAAAGAGGAGTTTCCCCTAATGAAGTGCGTATCTGAAGGTAAGAGGATATTGCCTGAGAAGCCTAGACCAGTTCAGCTCCAACTCTGGCACAGATGTGCCAGCCTGGGCACCTGCAGCTTGAACTCTTTTTTTGATGCACACACTCACCATCCCCAAGGCAGCCCCTGTTCCCACACTGAGTGTTAAGGAGGAAAGAGCGGATGCAGGCACAGCCCTGTCTCTTTGAGGAATCTGACCCTGTACAGGGCCAGTCTAGTGGGGGACATCTTTGTCCAGCCATAGAGGGTCAGATGTGGAATAGAGCAGCTGCGGCCCCGTTTCCCCTCCCACCCCCTCTTGCCTTAGAGGCCGTCTCCCAAATAGTGCCAGCCCAGTGCTTTAAGTATGCAAAATACCCTGCCTCTTTCTATCCCCACACTCCCAATGGCAGAAGCAGGAAAGCAACAAAGTATCCAGTAAGAGAGCTGCTCTGTTTCAGAGCAGTTTACTGCACCAGTGGAAAGTACCAGTGGGGGGAACTGTGCCAGCCTCTGCTTGGGAGTTGGATTCTCTGTCCTAGAGAAACGGCTCAGGAGAGCAGGGCATGTTGCTATTCAAATAGTAGATGCTCCAGTGAGAACCCTCAGCATCTCCCTGCCCCTCGCAGTATTGATCTGCTTGGGCCTAATTTTCTGACCCAACTCCAACTCTTCCCCCCCTAACCTGAGTAAGTGCCATCACTGCCACCTCCTGCCTGTGGAACTCCTTCTGCCCATGGGGTTCATGAGGCAGTGGCTGCATTTGCTGGTGGCTCCATACCCTGCTCCTGCCATCTGCTGCCCCTCTGCAGCGTGTGTGCTGTGGATTGAGTAGTTCTAAGACTCAACAGCATGCTCACCTTAGAGTGCACTCAGTGCAGTGAAGTGGCAGCAGCTGGCAGGAGCATGGCCTGGAGCCACCCTCATGCCTACCCCATGGGCTGGAGGCATGCCCGAGAGGGTTTGGTTGTTTTCCCACCCAATCTGGACTCAGTATTTGTAGTTTTGTATTTTGTCCTATTGGTTTGCAGGGCTCTGCCTATCAGGATGGCTCAGAAGGAGCCATTCAAGCAGTAGTGAGACTCTTACAGTTGCTAGCCCTAATCTCACCTTCCACCCCATCATGAAGAGTATCTGAGAGGGCCTTGGCACTGTTTGAAGCAGGTCTCAAGGGAAACCGTCACAATCCTGATTGGACCAGAGAACACAGTGAAATTCAGGATCAGGAGGACCTATGAGGGGGACACAGTAAACTCCATCTGTCCCTCCTCAAGTCCTCCCTTCTCCAGCAAGAAGGAGGAGAGGGAACAGAAGATATGTTGCCAGAATTTCCCTCCTTCCCTACACCCTCCTTATTTGCAAAACCATAGCACTGCAGCATGTGGCTCTCCTTTCCTTGCAGATCTAGATACTCCAGGGGAGAGATCTTTCCATCACTGTAGGGGCAGATCCATCTTCAGTTCTATCCTCCTATGCATAAAGATGCAGGTGCCCTGCTGACCAGTCTAGATATTTTAGCCAAGATCTGGTTTAATTCTTTGATTGGTCTTGTCCATATGAGAAAGTTGCACTGGAGTGGTTTGACTTTATTTAAACCAATACGAGTAAAGTGGTGCAAACCCCTGTTTGGACATACTTATTTCAATTTAAGAGTGGCTTATTTCTGTGTGGCTTATATCAATTCACAATCTGTTAAAGCCTGGGTTAAAACGAAAATAAGTGTGTCCTCAACAGGGATTTGTACTAGTTTAACTAAGTCTGCTTTAAAATAGCACCTGTGGTTAAATCAGTGCAATTTTCTCCTGTGGTCAAGCATTCCAGGTTTTCCAGAAAAAGGAGCAAAAGAGGAGGAGGGAAGAAAAATCATTGCGCCCTGCCTTGCAAGTGATAAGGTGCCAGCCCTCAGTATCTACTGAGAATCTCACAGGAAACTGAACCCAACGATACTGTCATCAGTAATGTTCCAGCTGAAGAAGATGGGCCATGGGAGGATGCAGCTGATCATGAAGAGCAGGAGACAGGAGCAAAATGTCACTGAACATCTCAGGCCCCCGGGCATATTAGGGAAAGCTTGTTTCCATGGTAAAGAAGACCTGCCTATACTGATCTCTAGATTAGAGGGCATTGGTTAGATGGCTGCAGTAGCTTAGCAGATACCTGGAGGCAAAGGAGGAGAACCCCAAAGTTACTGAAGCACTGATATGTCTGGAGTTGGCTCTCTTGGTTGTATGTGATACCACACGCATGACAGTGCAACTTCTGGAGTCTTGTCTACTTGAAGAGATTTCTGTGGCTAAAATACTGGGCAGTGGATCATTTTTCTAAAGCCAGATTTGCTATCTTTTCCCTTTTAAAGTCTGTGTGAGGGAGGTCTACCTTCTCATGGAGTGGTGTCACAGACCTTTAAGGCACATTCAGCTTGATCAGTAGAATCCTTGTGTACTGACATCGGAGAAGTGTCTTTACTGTAGATCTGTAAGACAGCCAGAGGGGACATCAGCCCATACATAACCTAAATGTTGGAGCTAATGTATTTATTTCCAAAGGTGTGACTTTTGGCAGAGAGGTATTTGGCTGTTGAATGCTAATCTTTCCCACACTCAAGCACAGTAACTGCTTAAGTAGGTCCTAAATGTCTGGACTGGTATAGAGTATCAAGTAGGGGCAATTTTCTTTACTTTCCTTTTTAAGATCTTTCTGTAGTAGTGAAGACTCCCCATGTTTAGCTTAGCATCTGCTTGTCCTATTCTTTTCTACATCAGAATTTATTGAAAGGTTCTGGTTGATGTTCTGATAATCACTAAAGTTGTATGGTCTACCTTCTGTGGAACTGCTTTTATAATATCAAGTGGGAGTCTGTGAGATCCCTACGTCTTTTATATTAGGGGGTTTGTTAACATATAAGTCAGGTATCAAAAATATTGAAACAAAACTGGCAGGCTCAAACAGAGCATGCCCAAAAGCAAAGGTTTTGAAAACTCTGAAGGTGAAAACTGGGTTAAAATGAAGGTAGTCATGCAGCCTTCATCGCCCACATTCAGTACTGCAGCATGAAGCATATTAGACCCAAATTATGCACAAGGCCATGTATAACGCAGTGCAAATGGATGCATAATTTAACTTTCTATTGAATTTGTTCTGCCTAAATCCACAAGAATGTTTTCTTCTGGTTGTGAACTTCACTATAGCATCTGGATTATATTTACATAAATTCTGAAGTAAAAAACCGTTCCCTGGATAATGAGGAACAAAGCTCTTTACCCCTTCCATCTTTCTGCAGCCCACCTCCCTGTCCTATATTAAAGCCACTAAGGAGAGAGACATAACTATGTGGTACATCTCCTACTGTTCTGTTTACAAAATACATTCAAGCATTGGCTGCTGTGGCTGCAGTCCTCATGCCTCACTGTTGGATATAATGCCATTATAGAGTGGGCAAACATATGGGGGATGGGTGTTGCCTTGTTGCCACTGGGCATGCTAACAGAATATGGTGCTGCGCTGGCATTGCTCACGTTTCTGGGATGACTCTTAACTGAGTCGCTGGTTGAATCCTAGCAATACGTATAAATGGCAGTAGCAAATTGCATATCTGCTTGGACTGGCCTTTTTTTAATCCTTTGAAATTGTCCACGTTCTTACTCAAGCGAAAATAATGGACAGCAGGACGTGTACCTTTGCAAATTGAAATGTAGTCATGCATTCTTTATTTGGCACTACAACAACTGTGTTCTGGTGCTCCAGCAAAGTTTTCAGGCTGGAAACTGAGGTGATGGCTGCATGTTTCTGGGGCTCAAGCGCGTTGCTGGCATTTGCTACAAATGACTCATTAAGTACATGTATATTGAATCACCCTGTCTAAAGGAAAAATGTGATTCAGCACTTAATTTCATCTTGTCTGATGAAAAATTGGCTTGGAATGTGGTGCAGTGCCAAACTGTTCTTTAAAATGGGATGTGTGTATTCCCGCTTGTGGATTGTATCCACTTGAGAACTTTCTGGAAAGCAAAAAGAAAAGGAGGACTTGTGGCACCTTAGAGACCAACAAATTTATTTGGGCATAAGCTTTTGTGGGCTAAAACCCACTTCATCAGATGCATGCAGTGGAAAATACAGTAGGAAGATATGTATATACACAGAGAATATGAAGAAATGGGTGTTGCCGTACCAACTATAACAAGATTAATCAATTAAGGTGGGCTGTTATCAGCAGGAGGAAAAAAAAAAACTTTTGTTGTAGTACTTGTTGGAGCTATATGGGCATCCTCTCCTGGTACCAGGGGTTCAGAGTTTAGGGTTTAAAAGAGCTAAGTGGCTCCAGCTACTATAGTTTCATCTGTATCCCGACTAGAGGCAGGTGTAGGAACCACCCCTCCGTGCCCAGAGCAATTTCACATATGTTTTTATCTAAAACTCTAATTCTTGTTCAATAGAATTACTGACTAGTGGTAAATAACTTTGCCATTGTGTACTTTTTTTTTTTAGACTGGATCCAGGGTCCTTTGATGTTTTTGATCATGCCAAACAGGCCTCTAAGGTTCTGGACTGGAAAGGTGGATTTAAGTTTTGTGTGTGCTCTTCCATGTTTCCGAAGGCAGATATATGTTCCCAGGGTTTGTTCTGTCTTAATGAAGCTCATTCCTGAATTTCTGGCTAATGTTTAGGGCCTTCACACTGAATCTGTGCAGGCAAGAAGGCTGTTACCTCACCAGGAGGCTTTACAAACCCAGTCCCTGAGAAGGGACAAGCAGGTCTCCTTTGGCTTTAAAGCCAGGCAGGTTAGTCAACACTGCAAAAGTCTATGCCAAGAGGATTAGGCTCCCTTGCTATAGTGCTATAGGCTCCATTTCAACAGGCAGAGAAGCCTCCTCAGTTCCTGGAAGTGATTGTCAGGTAACAGTCAGAGGTCCATATTAGTTTGAGGCTTATTTTAGTGTGGTAGCAAATTGTTCTTAAACTTGTTCTCCATCCCTTCTCCAGTAGCTGATGCGCTAAGTTTCATGGGGACATGAACCCCACGGGAGAAAGCAGGCTGTGTGATATTTCTTTTTTTGTAAAGGACTCTGCAGCCTTCTTGGGGATTTCTTATGTGAGTACCCAGGTATTGCTCATCACTAAGGCTAAGATTTTTCAATGGTTATTTTTAGTAAAAGTCATGGACAGGTCATGGGCAATAAACAAAAAATCACAGAAACCACAACCTGTTTGTGACTTCTGGTGCTATGACTCCATGGTTTCCCCTGTCACCGTGGTGGCTGGGAGCTGCGGGGTTCCTCCTCTGCCCACGGCAGCTGGAAGCTGCAGGGGGCGCCTCCTCCCTTCACCCTCAGCAAGTGGGAGCTGCAGAGTGACCATATTTCTCAGAGACAAAACAGGACACCCCCAGCCGCTCGCCCGAAAGATGTGTGTCCTCCCCACCCCGTGAGTCTGTCGCCTGTGGCTGGAACTTTACAGGGGCCCTCTGATGGTGCTGTCACCTGTTGCTGGAACCCTGCTGGGGACCCGCTAGCTGCCAGCTCCAGTCCCGCAGCCCAAAATGTCAGGGAGGTCTCTAGAAGTCAGGGATTCCGTTACCTCCGTGACATAAACGTAGCCTTACTCATCAACCTTAGGGTGCTTAAATATATTGAGGAGCATAATCTGCAAATATGGAAATCTTTGGAACAGGGAGTTAAGGTTGTTCCGTAGTCTTGAGGTCTGTTTATCCTTCTGTCAGTGGGCAGAGTAGAAAAACACATAGGCAAACATTGGGTGCTAATTTTTATGCAGCATGTATGAACCATCAAGGCTGATTGACCTGGTGATGACAGGCTTGCTAAGTCTGACTCTGTGTCTGGCAGCAGCATGGCATAGGCGTGCTAGATTCATAGATTCCAAGGCCAGAATGGACCATTGTGATTAACGAGTCTGACCTCCAGTATTACACAGGCCATAGAACTTCTGCAAATTTATTCCTAGAGAAGATCTTTTAGAAAAACATCCAATCTTGATTTAAAAATTGTCCGTGATGGATAAGGTCTGTCCATAATATCTGCAGGTGTTAGTTACATTGCTTAATGCACTATTGTAAAGTGCTAGGATATTATAGTGATGAGTGCAATTTAAGGACCCATAAAGAATAAAACACTATCACACAAGTGGAATGGTTTTGAATGGTGGGATCCCTGGCTAATCTCTGCTACTTCCATTTCGTTACAGATTTTCTTGCTGTGAAGGATTTTTCAGTTTAACTTTGCAGGTAAAATTGCATTGCTCTGGATTGATGTGGTTACCTCTGTGATGATAGTTCAGTGTGTCAAGGGAAAGCAGATATAAAGTATTCACCATTCTTCTTTTTCCTCTAACTCCATTTCACCCAAAAATCTCTACCATGAGTTGCCTTACCTCTAATTTATTTCAGACTTTTAAAATCTACATTAGATACTGTGTCAGGTTGCCATTTAAAATAATCTGTTTCTAAAAAATGTTAAATTAGCACACTGAAAATTATGAAACTAATAAATTTGCACTATAGATGTTGTTTCTTGCTAGCTAGGCTAGGCTTTCTTGTTTATTGTCACTTTGTTTTTCATGCACCTGTACAGTTACCCAATTTTGGGGTCTTCAGAGAAATGTTTGTGTGGGTGGTATGAGAATGAGTTATCTTAAACCGACAAATATTTCTGTTCTTTAAAATTTAAAGTTTCATGCAAGGTTCTACTCTGCGTGGTGCACCTTTATTAGCTAGTTTTTAGAAGCAGAATGTGTTGTCCTGATTCCATTATGCACAGTGGCATTGATATGATTAATGATATTATTTCATTATGTTACCATTCCAGTTCTGTATTTAAAGGTCTGGGTTTCCATTATTAAGTATGGTTTAGTGCCTAGGTATTTTAGTGATAATGGTGCATTCTTAAGTACTTGGAATTATTAAAAAAAACCTCTATAAACTCACCATTTATTGGATTCATCTTTGTTTAGTGATAAGAGGTTTGTGAGAACTGCTGCTCCCTATTGATCTTTTAAATCAGGAGTTACTTGGGGAAGGGCAGGGGAATAATTTTCCAGTATCAGCAAGTGAAATGAGATTAAAAATAGATGGGGCCAATCGTTAGGAATCATTAAACTAAAAGACCCACCCCTTCATTACAGCAACATCACTATTTCTTTCTTCCTTGCTGCATTGGAAAGTTTGGTTTGGGGGGGTGCGAGAGAGATTGATCACTTATTGGCTTGAAACTTCCCCAACGTGGCTGACTCCTTTTAGGCTAGGAAGGACTCATGCTGCTAAACTTTCACCCATTGAGTTCCATTTGCTCTGCCAGCGGTTCAAAGGATCAGGAGGTTTTAGTTTGTTTTTTGAGTCCAGGGAGACTAAGGTGAAAGAGCTAAACCTTTTCTCAACGCTTGCTAAACTGTGACGGAGTTTGTCATCTGGGCAGAGCAAAGCAGGTTTTTTCCCCGAAAAGGATTCTTGCTGCCTTCTATCCATGGCAGCAGCGCACATCCACCCCGAATGCCAAGATCTAGGGAATCATTTGACACTGATACAGGAGACAAACCATGAACCTGAAATGATCCTCCATAGCCAACCATACAGGAATTCCTTTGCAGTGGCATAGAAAAAGGGATGTGTGTCGGCTCCATATTTGTGTTCCCCCTTTTCAGTGGGGAGGTAATGGTTCTGCTGTGTGTGCTTATGTTTGTATTATAATAAACATTGCATACCATCCTAGAATATTTGGAAATGTCTTCTGCAGTTGAACTCTGTTAATTTATTGGCCCTAATAAATTGGAAGAAATCTTGCTCAATTGGATGTTGTAGCACTATCAGAAAAAGATGATTAGTAATGTTTTCAAAAGCATCTAAGGACATGTCTGCTCAAGAAAATTATACATGTGTAAGTTAAGGTGTGAATTTAAACTAATAGTTACACTAGTACAACTCTCCATGTTATCCCTGTGTAGTTACATCAATTTTACTGGAGTGGTATAACTAGTCTATACAAGAGAGATTTTTGAAAACACCTAAGTGCCTTAGGGCTTATGTTCCATTTTCAAAAATAACTTAGGAGCTCAAGTGTTATGACTTTCAATGACATTGACTCCTAAGTGCCTAAATCACTTTTGAAAATGGGGGATGGGCTCCTAAGTAATTTAGATATTTTTGAAATCTTTGCCCCAATGACTTTACTAATGATACATGATAATTATAACAATAATGAAAGGCTGGTGAATCCAGCTCCTAAAATGCTGTCTCATCTGAAAGAATAGGTCCTTTTGCTAAGACCTGGTCAACACCTAAAATTTAGGTTGACCTAACTACATCTCTCAGGGCTATGAAAAATTCTATGCTCTGTGCAATGTAGTTAGGTCAAATGTAGATGAAGCTAGGTCAATGGAAGAATGTTTCTGTCGACCTAGCAACTGCCTCTTGGAGAGGTGGATTTACTACGTCGACGGAAGATTCCCTTCCGTCTACACTGCAGTGGTGTAGTTACAGCTGTAGTGCTTGTAGTATAGATCTCGAGTAAATCTCATTGTTTCCTTGGACTTTGGCTGCTCTGCTGGATTACGGGCAGCCCAACCAGATTAGCCTATATTTCCTGCTCAATTGTCACCTTCCTTTTCCCTCCTGCTGCAACCTGGACCCTAGCTTTGGATCGCTGATCCCCTGTTGCTCGGCTCCTTACAAGGAGCATGTGCTGTAATCCTGTAACTGCTCCCTTGTCAGGAAAGTTGGAGAGCAACAAATCCCAGCAGGAAACAGAAAACAAAATGTCAGGCACTGGTTGGAGCAAAATGGTGAATTCCACAGCAAAAATCTAGAATCATGTGGCATTTTTCCAAAATGCCAATGGAATCTGGGTCCCTAACTGAGATGAATGGGGCAGCTCATGCCTCTTCAGAGCAACTGTTTGAGGCTCTTTGCAGGCTCGGGCAGTTCTCACTGTGTTGGATTTTGCTCAGTTCACATTTTCAGGGTTATCAATGGCATAATGCAAATATGAGAGCTATAAACATTAACTTTAACATAGAAGATGAGGTTCTGGAGTTTAATCCTGTGGCAACAGATTAATTCTGAGGTATGTTCTGCAGATTAAGAATAAACAGGCTGGTCTATAAGACGGTCTACTACTTTGTTATTGTAGTGTTTTTCACAGTGGAGACCCATGGTTGGTCCTTAGGTGGTTGGTCCTTAGGCACTACCATAATAAGCATGATGATGAAAATCTTCTCAAAGTGGTAAAATAGAGATTGCTCTTAAGGTCATGGTATTGTATCTTAATCTATGCAAGTTTCAGTAGTTAGACTCTACATAACTTGCTGCTACTTCAGAATCTTGAGTCTTTCATGGTAGAAGACCATTGTTTGGTACAGAAAGGTGGTGACAATATGTTCGTGCAGTGATGGTCTCGGGCCTCACAGGAGTATGTAAGAGGAGCATACTTACATTTAACAAACTTCAAGAATGATGATGTAAATATTTAACTGCTAAGAAACAAATGGAGCCAGGATGCATTTTGAAGTGAACAAAGGGCTATGTAGTTGAGCAGCTTATAAGAAATCATTTTGTGCAGTAAATAAGCTTACAGATGACACCAAGTGCTTAGACAGCACAATGATAGGGGCCTTAGAAATTCCAAAGAGGTGTGTGCTTTTTAGCAGTATGTTAGTCATTTAAATGTATTGCATGGAATTTGTTGCTTGGCAGTCATCCTAATTAAAGTGAATGTGCTAATTATTGGAAGCCTGAGTGGATTTTACTGTACCTGCACTGCTAGAAGTCACCATTATAGAGATACATTGAAGGTTACCATTGCCTGGCATGAACATAATGTTATCTGGGTAAATGAATCACTGAGTAAATAGGGTCCATTGATAAATCAGGGTTCCATGGTGGCGCCTCAGGCAAAAATGCTGTCCAGCTCTTCATAGAATGCACATATACCTAACTCATTACTAAAGCCCCAGTCATTGTCTTGGGTATTCTTCTAGTTTTGCTGTAGCTCCTTAGCTTTAATGTGGTATCAAAAAGGTTCCTGAGAGTATCTCTTCTCCATTTGCTCTGATAGCCTCCAGTGTTTAATGGAAAGATCAGACTGGACATCCTTCCTCTCTGGAAGCAAGTCCAGGACCTCTTGACAGGACCATGTGGAATGTTAAATTTCCCAGCTAACAGTTGTGTTTGAGAAAGCTACAAAGTTAAGGGTTAGGCCAAGGTGTGCTGAAACCACAGCGTATTGTGCTGACCAATATCGTCTCATTGTTTCCTTGTACTCCCTTCTCTCTCTTTAGCTGTGTGTTGTCTCTTGTTTTATACTTAGTTCACGCCCCAAAGAGCTTACAGTCTGTCTTTTTTGTTCTGTCTGTACAGCACCTAGCGCAATGTGGTTCTGGTTCATAACTGGGACTCCTAGGTGCTATGGTAACACAAATAATGTTTCACTTTTAATTAGAAAAAAATAAATTGAGGAAATTATTCTGTCACCCCAACAATCCTAACTCTGCCCTGTAATGCTGCCTGAGAACAGCCAAAAAATTTTAGACTATCTTTCTTTATGCAAAATGCACATCAGTTAATCTCATTAGTAACACAACTAGAATATTTCACTCTTAATTATACAATAGCTGCACAGACTCCTTAGCTTAGTGTTGGACATTGATATCTGGCCCCGAGTAAGGAATACTTATCTAACTCCTGATTGCCTTCAGTATGCTGGTTACTCATTCCACTCTATTCCCAAATATTCCCTGTATCAGTTATACAGGTCTTATTACACAGATTGTGAAACAATGGCACTTGTAAGGAAAAAGCAATGGCTAGTGGGATGATGACAAAGCATCCCAGTAGTGTTCAGGACAGGGACATCTTTTTGTTCTGTGTTTGTACAGCGCCTAGCACAGTGGGATCCTGGGCCATGACTGGGACTCTTAGGTGTTATGATAATACAAATAAATAATAATTTAGTCTAGATACATATACAAAAACAGTTACATATACAAACAAAGCTGTGGTTAACATTTTCAATATTCCCCACAAATTGTATGTGTGTATTCTCTACAAAGTATGTAGTGTTGGTTGCTTATAGTGCTACATAGACTGAGCTGGTGTGTGTATGTTAATTTTACATGTCTATATTTTCTGAAGTAGAACTGTAACTTTAAATTCTTAGGTGAATGGTTATTTCGTCAGTAAAGTACTTTCCCTTTTTATGGTTACTTCTTGAAGTAATAGTTTTTTTAACCTTAGCTGCAGGTCAGCAAAGCTTTTTGTCTGGGAATTAGTTATGCTGGTCTATGTTTGCAGTGATACTACAAATATCTAGGATATTCATTAACTTCTGTTATGAGTTGCCTTCTCTAAGAGAGTCCTCAAAATGTGCTGTTTGTGGTTACCAGAGGAGGTTGGTGCAAGTGCTAAGTAGAAGTTTCAGAAAAGGATAAGCATTTGCTTGTTGCTCAATAATACAGCTTGCTGAGGAAGTAAGTCTTTCCTCCTAAGTGACAGATGGATAAACTAGCTAGGCAAAACTTCTGCCCACACTTTCCATTCTATGGCATTCATTTTCTGTGAGATGGTTCAGAGTAAACTTTTTGATGCTGGGAAGGATGGAGAAAACTGACTGAACTGTATCGTGGGTGTTCTGTTGTGTTTTTTCTCTTGATCATTGCTTCTGAACTGTGTAAAATAAGGCAATCTGTATGATAAAAAGGCAGACAGTATTCGGAAGTTAAGCCTTATTGTGACTGGGGAGTGGATATTTAAATAATTTATTATGAGAGTGTTGCTATACCTACACACACAAACCCTTCCCCTTCCCCCTGTCTTTCCCAAACAATATTGCTAGTACTAAACCTGCAAAGAGTAAATTATATGACTGAAGAGGCTAACTGAACTCCAGCACTGAGTGGAATGACTAGAACAGAGACACTAATAGATTCCCTGGACCTATTTCTGGATGATCTTTTGATGGGTATTTTCAGCTGCTCAATTTATAGGACAGAAGAAAAGTGCCACATGTTGATTTTAATGAGTATGGCAGATAAGAGGCAAGTAAGTATCTACTTACCCGCAGTTTAACTCATTATTATGTGGCAACCCACGTACTTACTGTTACTTCCTATGGCATATAGTGATTGAGAAAAGACTTAAAAACCACAAAAATCAGTTGAGCTGCTTGCTTATTAAAGTCATAACGAGTTTCTGTCTTCTTGATCCACTGCCTCTTACTCTGTGATATACTATAGCTGATCTTAAGAATATAAGAATAAGAATATAATTGAATAAGAATATTCTGATTTTAAGAATATAAGAATAAGAATATAATTGTGGTGTTTATTTCTACATGAAATTTATTTTAGGCAGCCCCCAGGTTTTCAGTTTGTAGATTTTTGTATTGAAAATGCATAACGCTACTCTTTAAAAGTCAAGTTGCTAGAGATGTTGAGGGCTTAGAAGCAGCTTTGGCAGCCTACAAAGGCATTGGAATTCTGTGTTTGGCTTTTGGCATCTAGGAGACATTATTAGGATTTTGGTGCCGGAGGAAGGAGTATCTCCTTTTCTGCCCACATTTTGGGAGGCATATGTTTTTTGGTATCTTAGTTTTCTACATCAGCAATTATTGACAGTAACTTCTAGCCCAAGTGCATCCTTCCCCTATATTTGCCACTACATTCAAGAAAAGTGAATAAGCACTGCAGCTGCTCAGAAATTTTCCACTGAAACTGTTTCATCGGAAAATGCCAATTTCGCCGAGCAAATTGTTCTGTCAAATCTATGAGTCAACAATTTTTTTTTTGTCGAAACGTAGCAGAGTACTAGGGTGGTCTGCCTCCTCACCTCCACCGTTGCTCTGGGGGATGGAGAGGCAGAGCAAGAGTAGTCTTCCAGATTGTGTAGGTGACTTAAGAGCAAAAGTCCTCTTGAAAGTCAATGGCAATCACTGAGGTGCTTTTGAAAATCTCCCCAGTGTGCTTTGAGAAGCTGTCCCTCCAGAGATTGCATCTTGCAGATCAAAAGCAATAAAAGCAAACAAAAATATACCTCAAGGTATTTGAGTTAAATGTTACATGTGTAATTCTTCTTCTGAAACATTGACTAATGCTTGGTCAAATGAACCAAAATTAGAAACACCTGCAAGTGTAAGCAATTGAGCTGAATTGTGTACAGAAGTGCTTGTGACATGAAAAGGTTGTTTTCATAGAATATCAGGGTTGGAAGGGACCTCAGGAGGTCATCTAGTCCCAACCCCCTGCTCAAAGCAGGACCAATCGCCAGCTAAATCATCCCAGCCAGGGCTTTGTCAAGCCTAACCTTAAAAACCTCAAGGAAGGAGATTCCACCACTTCCCTAGGTAATCCATTCCAGTGCTTCACCACCCTCCTAGTGAAAAAGTTTTTCCTACTATCCAACCTAAACCTCCCCCACTGCAACTTGAGACCATTATTCTTTGTTCTGTCCTGTTGCTGATTGGGAGGGACTTAAGCAGGATTCAAGAGAATTGGAAATGGACCTATCCAGGCATGGGATTTCTAATCCAGACAAGAACTAAGAGTGTGCATGCCACAGAGATGGTGCAATGTGGGGTTGCTTGAGGTTTTCTTTTAGGACAGATAAGCAGCTTGACTGAGTACAAAGAGGGGACAGAGCCAGTGTGTGTCTATGTAAGGGAATTGAAATATGGATGGAATGAAAGAGGAAGTAAGTGAAGCCTTCAAATGTCTGTTTACAAACTCCTCTGCTTGTCATGCTTCAGAGTAGCACACAGAGTTCAGAGGAGACAAAGTAGGAAGAGAACAGGAGGAGAGAACCTGCTGGTTTCTCTCACTTTTGCCTTTCAGTGTAGAAAAGAGGAGGCACACTTACACACAGTTGAAGGTGGTAAAGAGCTGTGGTGAATTAGCTATCAGTACATGAAGAACAGTGAAATTGCTTGGTCAGGAGCTGAACAGCTGAAGGAACATAAGGCAAACAGTTCTGGATTTTTTCCAGAGTCATTCAGTAGAGTTTATGGGAGAGGAGTCTGACAAACAATCAAATAAATGTTTTCATAGACTCTTTAACCCAAATAGAATTTTATCTTGACGGACAAATTTACCTTGGTTAGACACCATCAGAATATCTTTCAATTCTTAATTCTGATTGATTAGAAATCTGCAGCTGCAGTACTGATGTGAGGAAGTGCCTTTCACCAGTAGCTAGAACCTAGTTTCTCATCTGGAGAAGCATTTGCAAAAAATGTAAGTTTCCTAGAAGCTTGTCTTTTGTTCCTAAAACTCAGAAATGTTTCACTGGAGTAACTGTCAATATTTGGCTATCTCAATTTACATGACTTGTAAAACAGGGCAGGTACTCAAATACATTAGCTTTTATGTATGTGTGAAGTTGGGTTAATATTCAGCTTGAAAGGGTCTTGATAGAGAACTCTGGTAGAGATTAAATGGTAAAATAAGTCTTAAGTTCTCATCAGGACACATTGCAAAATGGATTTATGGATTGAAATAGCATTTAATAGAGCTATAGCTTGTTAGTGTAGTGTGTTTTCTTTCCTCAGGAGGAGATACCTGAAGACGATACCTTCAGTCAGTACCTTGAAAGCAGGATACATTAATGTTAGTGACTGAAACGTAGGGAGAGAGGAGTAAAGATCAGAGCAGTTGACAGTTAGGACTTCTAGATTCTGTTTCCAGCTCTGCGTTTGACTTTTGGAATAACCTCTGCATCAGTAGACTTTGTGTAATACTTCATAGGTACTAAACCTTACAACATCACTGAAAAGTCCTTTGAGGGCTTAAGATGAAAAGTGCAGCAGAAGTGCAAAGTATTATAAGCATAGAGCAGTACCAGTTTCCCATCCATGCAAATGTTCTGGATATTAAAAAGGCTATTTGCTTAGCTGGAGTTGATGTTATGACTGAGGGAGTTGTGCAGTCTCTCATCGTTACAATAAAGATGGGCCAAACTGCCACCAGCACTTCAGTCTACTAGAAACCAGCCTCTTTCACATTCTTGTGGACTCTTTCCCTGGGTGTGAGAGATGCTTTGAAGATTGCTTAGTATTTGGAGTTTTGGCCCTTTCTTTAGATTTTCAGAAGAAATAATTTAAGTATTTTAGTTCTCTCATAGGCATTTTGCATTCAAAGGCCTCAAGATGTATTGTGTGCTTCTAGGTCAAATGCTTCCCAGGGACCAATGAGTATAACACTGAGGCCATGTCTACAGTGTTACTTACAGCACAGCTGTGCTGCTGTAAGAGTGCTCCTGTACCCGTGTTATGCTGACGGGAGAGAGCTCTCCTGCTGGCTTTTTAAAAGCAGCTCAAAGAGTGGCGGTAGCTATGATGGTGGGAGAATGTCTCTCGCTCACATATCGCTGTGCCCACGAGCGCTTATGCTGGCAAAATTTGTGTCAGTCAGGGTTGTTGTTTTTTTTTTTTCACACCCCTGACCGACAAAAGTTTGGCTGACGTAAGTGCTAAGAGATGTTCAAAATCAAGTACTTAGTTTCTCATTAAGTCCAAGTTTGGTACAATGCTTGTGGGTTTCACTACTACAAGTCACAACTCACACATAGTGGTGAAGCCTTCAGAGAAGAATTAGTGCTTTTAAAAGCCATTCCCTCCTCAGCAGCGTCCCATCTATGCTGGGTTTAAAACCAATATTTGCCAGATGTTTTAGGTAAGCTTTGTTTAAAGGCTGATTAGCTGGCAAGTGCAAACAGTCAAATCTTGCTGCTCAGGGCCTAACTAAGACACACATACAAATATTGTATGATTCTGCATGTCCTGTTCAACTAATATGTATGTATTTAGCTATGTAACTTATATGATTAGTACAGTGGCTAGTGCATTGTGGACTCCTGGTGCTATCACAGTATAAATAAATGTGTATATATTAAGTTTGTAAATATGTATTATGGTCAGAGTCAAGGTTGTGAAAGGTGTAAGGTGAATTTTTAAAGGTAGGCAACACTCATAGTGGGATGTTTATAATTACTTGTACTGGTCATGTCCATACTTTACTAATCCTTAGTGTTTGTTAACTGTAAAGTTCTTACTATGCATTTGTAGATTAACCAATGGAACTACTTTAACTAGGGATTTACAAAGTTTTTGTGGAGGAAATTCCTAGGTTTTTATAAAAAGAAATACATGGAAAAAGGAGTCTAGGCTGCATTGGATCTCTTTAAAATATAAGCTGGTAGAGGCACAATAGCTCTTAGCTGAGCTAACTAAATTCAGTGCTTACATTTTTAAGCACTCAATGGGTACAATTATGAGTTAGTTTTCTTGTAGTCCAAGGAGAATTTCAAGGAGCTGAATAGGGTCAGGTTCTAGAACCTATCAGCTCTGTGGGGGGTTAGCCAAGTAGCCAAGGGCCTGTGGATAATACTCTATATTACAGGTTTCAGAGTAATAGCCGTGTTAGTCTGTATTCGCAAAAAGAAAAGGAGGACTTGTGGCACCTTAGAGGCTAACCAGTATGCATCCGATGAAGTGAGCTTTAGCTCACGAAAGCTTATGCTCAAATAAATTGGTTAGTCTCTAAGGTGCCACAAGTCCTCCTTTTCTTTTTACTCTATATTACAGCTTTTGTTGCCCAGATATTTGGTGAAGGAGTGCCCCAGGAGAGTTTCTGCTGGCAGAGCGAGCTCCAGCTCTGAGAAGAGGCATTTGGACAGGTCTCCTGGCAGCTTTCTTTAAATCCTGCTCACTTTGCTTTCAACCTCTAAAATTTAAGTGCTTCAGAGTTTAACTGGCTTGTCCGTAAAACAGTTCCCTTCTACTCCAAAACTTTAATAGCAAAGTTTGAAAAATTTACCAGATAAACCCTAACCTGAGGATTTCAGTCTACTAGCCAGAGTGAAAAGTACTTGTGTGTCCCCCCTCCCCTCCTTCGCTTTAAAAGAAAAACTGTGTGGTGATTGTATTGTATTTGATGGCATATTGTCAATCAGCATTCTGTTCGTTAATTTTTTGAAAAGTGACTTAACTCTCATTTTTATAATATTCTTTCCCTTCCTTGCTTCATTCCATTTTTTCTTTTTCCTTACCCCACGATCTATTACTGAAAAATTCCTAGGCCTTGGGTACATGGGGGTTTTAAAGCCAGATTAAGTGCACTATGACACAATTCATTATGGCTCACGGACTCTGCATTTATTATGAATTCTGGAGTCCTCTTTCATAAGAATGGCCATACTGGGTCAGACCAAAGGTCCATCTAGACCAGTATCCTGTCTACTGACAGTGGCGAATGTCAGGTGCTCCAGAGGGAGTGAACCTAACAGGTATTGACCAAGTGATCTCTCTCCTGCCATCCATCTCCACCCTCTGACAAACAGAGGCTAGGGACACCATTCCTTACCTATCCTGGCTAATAACCATTAAAGGATGTAACCTCCATGAATTTATCCAGTTCTCTTTTAAACCCTGTTATAGTTCTAGCCTTCACAACCTTCTCAGGCAAGGAGTTCCACAGGTAGACTGCGTGCTGTGTGAAAAAGAATGTCCTTTCATTTGTTTTAAACCTGCTGCCCATTAATTTCTTTTGGTGCCCCCTAGTTCTTATGGGAACAAGTAAATAACTTTTCCTTATTCACTTTTTCCACACCACTCATGATTTTATATACCTCTATCATATTCCCCCTTAGTCTCCTCTTTTCCAAGCTGAAAAGTCCTAGCCTCTTTAATCTCTCCTCTTATTGGACTTGTTCCAAACCCCTAATCATTTTAGTTGCCCTTTTCTGAACCTTTTCTAATGCCAGTATATCTTTTTTGAGATGAGGGGACCACATCTATACGCAGTATTCAAGATGTGGGCGTACCATGGGTTTATATAAAGGAAATAAGATATTCTCCGGCTTATTCTCTATCCCTTTTTAAATGATTCCTAACATCCAGTTTGCGTTTTTGACTGCCGCTGCACACTGCATGGACATCTTCAGAGAACTATCCACGATGACTCCAAGATCTTTCTCCCAATTAGTTGTAGCTAAATTAACCCCCATCATATTGTATGTATAGTTGGGGTTATTTTTTCCAATGTGTATTACTTTACATTTATCCACATTAAATTCCATTTGCCATTTTGTTGCACACTCAGTTTTGTGAGATCTTTTTGAAGTTCTTCACAGTCTGCTTTGGTCTTAACTATCTTGAGGAGTTTAGTATTGTCTGCAAACTTTGCCACTGTTTACCCCTTTCTCCAGATCATTTATGAATAAGTTGAATAGGATTGGTCCTAGGACTGACCCTTAGGGAACACCACTAGTTACCCCTCTCCATTCTGAAAATTTACCATTTATTCCTACCCTTTGTTACCTGTCTTTTAACCTTTTCTCAATCCATGAAAGGATCTTCCCTCTTATCCCATGACAACTTAATTTACGTAAGAGCCTTTGGTGAGGGACCTTGTCAAAGGCTTTCTGGAAATCTAAGTACACTATGTCCACTGGATCCCCCTTGTCCACATGTTTGTTGACCCCCCTCAAAGAACTCTAATAGATTAGTAAGACATGATCTCCCTTTACAGAAACCATGTTGACTTTTGCGCAACAATTTATGTTCTTCTAGGTGTCTGACCATTTTATTCTTTACTGTTGTTTGAACTAATTTGCCCGGTACTGACGTTAGACTTACCGGTCTGGAATTGCCAGGATCACCTCTAGAGCCCTTCTTAAATATTGGTGTTATATTAGCTATCTTCCAGTCATTGGGTACAGTAGCTGATTTAAAGGACAGGTTACAAACCATAGTTAATAGCTCTGCAATTTCACATTTGAGTTATTTCAGAACTCTTGGGTGAATGCCATCTGGTCCCGGTGACTTGTTACTGTTAAGTTTCTCAATTAATTCCAAAACTAAAACTACCTCTAGTGACTCTTCAATCTGTGACAATTCCTCAGAGTTCCTCAAAGTGAACTAAATTTGATAAAAATTGAGTTAGTTCGGTATATAGTTTATTCACACAGTGCTGCTGTGCCCTACTTTAGTAGTCCTCTGATTGCTATCTCACACAGCTATGCAGGCAACCATTACTGACATGTCTGTTTACCTGTGTACCCTCCACTGCTCTGGTGTCACATTGACTGGGTGCCTCCTCCCCTATTTAAAAACTGGCATGGTGCCAGAATTGGCCTATTTGCTCCTGGATTTGACTATATCCAGGACTTAGGACGGAAGAACCCAATGCACAGCTACAGACTAGGGACCGAATGGCTAGGCAGCAGTTCTGCGGAAAAGGACCTAGGGGTGACAGTGGACGAGAAGCTGGATATGAGTCAGCAGTGTGCCCTTGTTGCCAAGAAGGCCAATGGCATTTTGGGATGTATAAGTAGGGGCATAGCGAGCAGATCGAGGGACGTGATCGTTCCCCTCTATTCGACATTGGTGAGGCCTCATCTGGAGTACTGTGTCCAGTTTTGGGCCCCACACTTCAAGAAGGATGTGGATAAATTGGAGAGAGTCCAGCAAAGGGCAACAAAAATGATTAGGGGACTGGAACACATGAGTTATGAGGAGAGGCTGAGGGAGCTGGGCTTGTTTAGCCTGCAGAAGAGAAGAATGAGGGGGGATTTGATAGCTGCTTTCAACTAGCTGAAAGGGGGTTCCAAAGAGGATGGCTCTAGACTGTTCTCAATGGTAGCAGATGACAGAACGAGGAGTAATGGTCTCAAGTTGCAGTGGGGGAGGTTTAGATTGGATATTAGGAAAAACTTTTTCACTAGGAGGGTGGTGAAACACTGGAATGCGTTACCTAGGGAGGTGGTAGAATCTCCTTCCTTAGAGGTTTTTAAGGTCAGGCTTGACAAAGCCCTGGCTGGGATGATTTAACTGGGAATTGGTCCTGCTTCGAGCAGGGGGTTGGACTAGATGACCTTCTGGGGTCCCTTCCAACCCTGATATTCTATGATATCAGCATTGCTGCAATAGTTCTTCAGAAAACTTACAACATGCCTCCAGCAGCCTCTTGGAGCCATGCTGGAACCCTGGATCTTATTGCCACCTGGGGAGAAGCATTGGTGCAGGGAGCTCTTGTGGCCATCTAATGAAATAAAGCTCTTTTTGTGCACACTGCTAAGTAGAGGTCCGTGAGGGCTCACAACTGGGACACCAACTAGTGCAGGATAATAGAGCAAACAGCTGAGGAGAATGTACTGTACATTACAACCAAGGATGCCAGGAAAAGGTACAGCAGTGGAAATGTGATCTGTGTTTTTTTTGAGGAGCTACACAGGATTTGATCAGTTACACCACCACTGAACCCTACAAGGTTGTAGACCCTGCTGCCCACCTTGATACCTCAAGGATGAGCACCAAGAGTCCTCAGACTGAGCAGTGAAGAGCTGTCCCTGGAAAGCCAGGATCTCTTTGGGGCTCAGACCCTGATAGCTGAGCAGGAAGTGAGCCTGATTCCCTGCCAGAAACCTAGGGTAGTATTGGATGTAACCTCAGCATGTAAGTATCTATGTTTAAAACATATTATGCTATACTGCCATGCTAGCTTCAGTTCCTGGTGCTCCATGGCCGCAGATATTTTTGTTGGATGTGAGCTAGAAGCCATCAAGTTTCCAATCCCCACCTCCTTGCGCCCACACTGTCTCTGGTACATGTTTTCAAAATGGCAGCTGCTCAACCTGGGCAGTTGGCTTATGTCTCGTGCTAAAGCCCCAACTATCGACTGTGTTCAAGATCACACCACAGAAGGCACATCCCTATCTACTTGTTTTCCTTTGATTTCCTGCGTCTATCCTACCCAGTGAATGCCCTCCCCAAACCCCGTTTGCCAGCTCAAAATGGCAGCCAGCAGTATGCAGTCTGCACCCTACACTCCCTCCAACGGCAGATTCAAATAATGAAAACGTGCAAAATTCAATAGTTTGAGCCAATGGTTACAGAAAAAGAAGTTTTGGTTAGTATTCTCACTTTACATGAGGTAGACATGGACATTGCGTGTCCATCAAGGTATTAAGACTACAGCTCCTGGCTGAGGTATAAATGCCCTGTAACACACACTCTTCCAGGAAAAGTGCTTTACCTTAGGGATAACAAAGCTGTTAATGGCTTTTTCGCAAGCTTACACAGAGAAGGCAAATGCGCTGATTGTCTGAAGAACAACACTTTTTTTTTTTTTTTTTTGCACTTTTACCACTTCTTCAGGGGAGATAACGAAGAATTGTTCAATGTGGTCTGGACATTATGTGGGATAGCTTTATGATCATTCCCCTGGTATAGCTCATGATGTCCTTCCACTCCTGCTTGGTGAATCATTTCAGTGTATTTCACTGGTCTGCCCTTTGCTTTATTGAATAAGGCTATTCTCTGCCTCCAAACACCAGCGTCAGTGTAACACTGAGAGTCAGGACAGCCTAAAGGGGATGGAGGAGGGGATTACTATCCAGTTCACCTCTGAATTCCTCCCACTTACCTCTCTGAGACCATGCAAGCACTTACAAGGCACAGCAAAACTGCAAAGCCGAACCAGGAAGGTAATTCCGAGCCTCCAAGGCACAATGGCAAACCCGAACAGCATATACTTCACGGAAAAAAATTCCAGTACAGTCCTCCTCATGTGTGTACCACTTTCGAACTCTGAGGTTCCCACAAGACTAGGAAGAAAAGTCAGAAAGGCATATTAAAAATGCTATCATAGCCCCTCTGGAATCTGAACAATAACTGCTTGAGATTTTCCTTACTCTCACAGCCACAGCACCGTCAGAAGCTGAACCCTCAAAGATGGGGCCTTTACCAACAGCTGAGTGGATGACCAGTCTGAGAGGGGAAGAAATGGAGAACTCGGGATGCAGTGTTCACAGACCTCGTTGCAGAGTCCCCCAGAACAGCAGAAAGATGGAGGCTGTACTTGAGAATGGAGAGGGGAAAAGAAATGGAGCTGTCCAGAGAGATTGTTGGGGTGGTCAAAGACAGCATCACAGTGGCCAAGGAGAGTAGGCAATGCAGTGCTGTAAACTGGGGCCTAGTCATACTCTGCAGCTTTGGGACAATACAGAATGTTTGCTACAGCCATGCTCTGAGGCCATTCCCTTTACAGACGCTCAGGCCAGTGAAACAGCCTACCTCTTTTCAACAAAAACGAGGCTCTCTTGAGTCATTGAATGCCCCTGATAACTTTGAGTCCCCTTAACACCAGATGGCCAAAGAACAAGAAGTAGTAGAAGCAAGACATATACTTGCCTGTGACTTGAATTCCTCCTCCCCTTGTGTTCTACCCTGCACTGTGTCAGTTTGAATTTGTTTCATTATTGTTGTAATTAAAGGTTTATTTCTGGTTGCTATGTAATAGATTGAATTTTTAACAGTTTTTATGATAAACTGCATTGATGACTCTTTCTGAAGAGTTAATATGGAAAATCCATAAATTTTAAATAATTCATAAGGATGTACAAAAACCTAGGCACAGATACAAGACAAATTAAAGCTTGCCACAATGTTCCACTTCCTCTACCAATAAGCGAAAAATGGGGATTTTCATCATATCATTCTGGGGTGTACTAACAGGAGTATCTTATGTAGGACCTGGGTAGTAACTGTCCAGCTCCACTCAGCATTATTGAGGCCTCAGCTGGAGTACTGTGTTCAACTCTGGGTGCCACACTTAAGATGGGAAGTAATTGGAGAGAGGTCAGAGAAAAGCAACGAAAGTGATAAATGGTTTAGAAAACCTGACCTATGAGGAAAGGTTAAAAAAACAGGGCATGTTTAGTCTTGAGAAAAGATGACTAAGGAGGGACCCGATTAACAGCATTCAAATATGTTAAGGACGTCTTATAAAGAGGACGGTGATCAGTTGTTCTCCAGGTGCACGGAAGATAGGACAAGAAATAAGGGGTTTAATATGCAGCAAGGGGGATTTAGTAACATTAAGGAATATTTTGCAGCTGTAAGGTTAGTTACGCTCTGGACCAGGCTTCCAAGGGAAGCTGAATTTTCTGAAAGATCCTAGCATCATGGACCCTGCTAGGTACCCTGATTTAGGTTTAGAAACCTGCTGCAGTGATCAACAAGCCCTTTGAACACCATGGAGAAATACCCCCTTCTGTTTATAAATTCTGAGCCCTGCCTATAAGGGAACTAAAATACTTAAATTATTTCTTCTGAAAATCTAAAGAAAGGGCCAAAACTCCATAATACTAAGCAATCTTCAAAGCATCTCTCACACCCAGGCAAAAAGTCCACAAGAATGTGAAAGAGGCTGGTTTCTAGTAGACTGACGTGCTCGTGGCAGTTTGGCCCATCTTTACTGTAACTATGAGAGACTGCACAACTCCCTCAGTCCATAACATCAACTCCAGCTAAGCAAATAGCCTTTTTAATATCCAGAACATGTGAGAGGAGGGGGAAATAGGCACATGAATCCCATTAGTTGCCCCACTACAATTTGGGAATCCCATGTGTGCAAAGCCATCAATAATTGGAGCATTACCAAGCTTTGTAACCCAGTGCAACAGTACCGTAACCATAGTAGCATCACACCACCTACATGACATAAGAACGGCCATACTGGGTCAGACCAAAGGTCCATCCAGCCCAGGATCCTGTCTTGGGAACCTGGCATTGGCCACTGTCGGAAGAGGGAGTGAACAGAACAGGTAATCCTCAACTGATCCATCCCCTGTTGCCCCTTCCCAGCTTGTGGTAAACAGAGGCTAGGGACACCATCCCTGCCCACCCTGACTAATCGCCATTGGCGGACCTATCCTCCATGAATTTATCTAGTTCTTTTTTGAACCCTGTTATAGTCTTGGCATTCACAGCATCCTCTGGCAAGGAGTTCCACAGGCTGACTGCGTTGTGTGAAAAAATACTTTTGTTTGTTTTAAACGTGCTGCCTATTAATTTCATTTGGTGCCCCCTAGTTCTTGTGTTATGAGGAGTAAATAACACTTCCTTATTTACTTTCTCCACATCAGTCATGATTTTATAGACCTCTATCATATTCCCCCTTAGTCATCTTTTTTCCAAGCTGAAAAGTCCCAGTCTTATTATTCTGTCCTTATATGGTAGCCGTTCCATACTCCTAATCATTGTTGTTGCCCTTTTCTGAACCTTTTCCAATTCTAGTATATCTTTTTTTGGGGTAGGGTGACCACATCTGCACGCAGTATTCAAGATGTGGGCATACCATGGATTTATATAGCGGCAATATGATGTTTTCTGTCTTATCTATCCCTTTCTTAATGATTCCCAACATTCTGTTCGCTTTTTTGACTGCTGCTGCACATTGAGTGGATGTTTTCAGAGAACTATCCACAATGACTCCAAGATCTCTTTCTTGAGTGGTCACAGCTAATTTAGACCCCATCATTTTGTATGTCTAGTTGGGATGGCCTCAAATGACTTGGCTTGTTGCAGACTACTAAAATTCAGGGGTGGTCAGCTTCCAGCTGGCACTGGCAACTCCCTTCTCCACTAGCATGGGGCACCAGACATTGGTATGCTGCCACTGCAAGTCCAGGATTAGTTCAGCACATATCTCACAAAAGATTGCAGTTGCCAGCATAGTGGTGTGGAGCATTGTTGGTCCATACTGCTGATAGCAATTCAAAAATGGCATTAGCAATTCAAAATGGCACCAGAAAGGAAGTATGCTTTGGAGATGGTGGAAACATGGGATTTTTAAAAAATCTGAACCCACCTGGCTTCTGCTATGCATCCCACAATACCCAGTGAAAAAAATCTCAGAATGCAAACTGCTCATCAGTGAAGCAAAGGACCATAGGATATCCCCAGAGAATGCCATGCATTTAGTATGTCTCAAGCCACCACCGTACAATTCGGATGTGAATTGAAAGCGCACAGCCATCCCAGGTGCACGCTATTAGTGCAGCTTGTGTGTTGCATGTTAAGTAAGACAGATCAAAGCAATCCGATTTATACCCCCATGTGGATGAGCCCTTGTTCTCCATCATCTGCTTCCTCTTTTCTCACTCTCTGCACCCTTTTATCTGTTTTCTTTTTCCAAATGTATTCTAACATCTCAAGTATATTTTTCCTTTTCTGGTTCCTCCCCTTCTTGCAAGCTCCTTAGGGTAGGGGCCTGTCTTCTAAGTATCTCTAGTGAAGTGCCTACCACATTTGTGCTAGTGGGTTCTTTTTTTAAAAGAAACTTTTTTTAACTCATCCATCCATCCTTCATGAATTTGAAAAATGTACCATACATCTAATAGTTGCAAGATTAACCTAATCAGTGGTTCCACTGTCCAGGGGTGATGCCCAAGTGAGAAATCAAGGGCTCCCCAACTCCCCTTCAGCTGTTGGGAAAAGAAGAAAACTGGAATTAATACCAGGGTGCTGTCCAATGTTCCCTCTAAATTTTTTCCATCCATGGGCAGAACGATTTTTGTTATGTGCACCAATATTGAGATAACGTGCGGGTGTGCATCACCAGTAGAAACAAAAAACCTGGCTATAATATATATTTTTAAAAAGTTACCATAGCGATAATTACTCCAATCAGGGCAGGTTAGGCATTTTAGAACTCACTACTCAAAGAATTAAATTTAAGCATAAGAGAGAAATAAAAATTATGAAATGCATAGACCAGTCAAAAAACTAAAATAACACACTTTGAAGCAATAAAATTATAGAGAATATATGTCCATTGCAGGAAGTACCAAGAAGTAACAACAAGAAGAAGTATGTGTTGGGAGGTAGGGGTAAGTGTGTGTAAGCGAGAGAGAGACTCCGTGCGTGTGTGTGTGCTGGCTGCTGGGGAAGTCTGAGAGTCTGTGCGCTGTCTTATTAAGGCACTCACTCACCACTGGAAGGCTTGTTCAGACCTCAGACCGCATCAGCTCTCCTGCTCCTGAGCCCTGTCCCCTCCCCCAGCTCTGTGGAGATGGGGGAATGTGAGCAGGGAGGAGGCGGGCGAGGGGGACACCCTGACATCATTGCTGGCCCCCCGCCGCCCCGGGCACAGCAAGCAGGAGTGTCCAGGAGCCATTGGCCAGGGCTCCAAGGCAGAGAGCAGGAGCAATGTGGCCGCAAAGCAGCGGTGGGAGGGGCACCTGAACACATGCTGCTGGATGTGCGCTTCTCTGCTAATGAAGTGCGTGCCACTTGATTAACTGCTGGGCAGCTGTGCAACCACGTAACTTAGAGGGAACACAGGTGCTGTCTGAAGATTTTGCTTAGTGGTTCCATCTCTTCTAGCCTCTGGCTAGTAGGTGAGCTGATCATTTTGAAACCCCTTGTGTGTTCCTGCCCCTTCTGACTGCTGAAAGGGAGAAAGAACATTCATTCCCAAGACAGTGATGTTGACGTGATTCTGTATATGTGGCTGCTGCTGGTCACAGGATTCTCAGTAGTAGCCATAAAAAAAGAAAGCTAGATTCTGCAGAAATTGGTGGTACTTTCCTGGAAGAGATTGTTACTGCCACAGGTGAATGGACTTTTCAAACTCACATTTTAAAAGGGTCATGCTTACTGCTTAGGTCCTGGAGCTACTAGATTGTCCCTCCCTCTTAGCTATCACTACCTTATAAAGAAGGGGAGTTAGGGTATCCTGCAGAGTTAGGAGCATTTGTAAGATAGCAAGAACTGAAGGGAATAACCAAATAGCTCAGAGACCCTCGAGAGTTAGCAGCTTTCCAGAACACAGGGAGCTAAGGGTAGGGATAGAGGATTATTCACCACTTCAATGTCTTCTGGGAGTTTAAAGAAACTGACTCATAACTGAGACGGTTATGTGTTTATGCATTTGATTTTAGAGCTGAACGTTTGAAGAGTGTAAACCAATGTGAAAACTTTTACACACAGCTTTGCTGACAGTAATCCAATAACTATGAACACTATAAAATAACTTTACGATTTAAAAAGCATTTTTCTAATACATGTTATGCCTGAGTATGTACATTTGTGTGTTTTAGAAATGGTGCAGTTTCTGAGGGAAGGGAATCAAAGAATCATAACACATCTTGTGGATTTGAAAAATGAATCACTTGTAAACATATATCCTAAATGTCTGAAACTCCATAAAAATTATTTTTCTTAAACTAAAATGACTACAAAATGTGTAGGGCTAGCTTGTTCCTATTAAAAGTGTGCGAATTTATCTCTGTTATGGTCATTAGTAGCTAGCCACCAGTGTAAGTGAAGCAGTGCAAATGCCTAGTGTAGGTAGGTCAAGTTGTGATAAATTCTAGTTTGTATAGATGCAGCTCAACCTGGTTTCAAACGGAGTTAAGCAGCAATGGTGCAAACTGTGGCTGAAGTGGCTTTTGTCTGTCTGTGGTAGTGGGGTTACACTGGTGCAGCTAAACTGGTGTCTGGGTGCTGAGAGCTGAACTCCGCAGTATAGACAAGATTTTAGGCTCTTAATGGATTGCTGATTGTAGCCTTAACTATGGAGTTGTGACGAGCACTTCCAAAGTTGTTGTTTGTAGCTAGACATATATGTTTGAAGGAAAGAATTCTTGCTCTACTGGTTAAATTGGCAGTTTGGTTGTGGTAATTACAGTAAAATATTGGGAAGTGGATTGATATTTGTTTCAGCAATATAAATAACAAACTCTATTGCATGGAAGAAGTTAGATGTACCAGAGTACCAATTTCTGTCTCACTAAATATGAGTTAAGTTAGTTCAAAAGTGAGTAAAGTTACTATCTTCAGTGATAGTCTGTCTGATAGTCTCACTCACACACGTATATTAACTCAATGTTCTCTGCTTTTCCAGGAGACAAAGATGGCAGCAAAGTGACTACAGTGGTGGCAACTCCTGGACAGGGTCCAGATCGACCGCAAGAAGTTAGTTATACAGACACCAAGGTTATTGGAAACGGATCTTTTGGTGTTGTGTATCAAGCCAAACTCTGCGATTCAGGAGAGCTTGTGGCCATTAAGAAAGTTCTTCAGGACAAAAGATTTAAGGTGAGATTTATATGAAACCTAGGTTGTTATTTAAAAATATTCCTGTATTTCTACTCTTTCTGATTGCAGGTTCTTTGGTGACTTGCTTTTCATTGGTGTACATATACTTAATATTGCAACTTGAATCACTATCATAAATAATTATTTTGCTTTGTGCATAGGAAGAAGTTTGAAGTCCTGATTTGAAGGTGTTAATTACATTTCTTGTATCAAAGTATTTGTGGTCTCAGGTTGGGTTTCAGTAGCAAACAATTAACCAGGGGAAATAGGGAAAAGCTCTTTGTTAAAAGTATTATTTTTTGATATGAGAAGACTGCCCTGATCATTAGTAAATAAGCAAGTGGGAGAGGATGGGGATGGCAAAGGCCGTCGAGCTTTGTTCTAGATAGCTATATCTACAGAGTTAGGCTGTGTGGAAGGCCCTTCTCAAGCAGTGAGAGATGCCCCACACCAAGTGAGAAGGAAGTAGACAGAATGAGCACATGGGAATTAGGACTCAGTGGGAGTTAGGCGCCAAGGGAAATTAGACATCTATATTTAATTACTTATTCTATCTAAACCTCAATATTAATAATAAGAAAACACACAAAGTTAATCTATCACTACTCCCTTTAAATGCACCCTAACTATGGAGGGTGAAGGTGAGCAGTGGACTAATCAGGAGAGGTGCCACTCAGTGTATTGTTCCAAGTATTGCAGCTGTGTTGGTCCCACAATATCAGAGGGATAAGGTGGGTGAGGTAATATCTTTTATTTGACCAACTTCTGTTGGTGAAAGAGACAAGCTTTCAAGCTACAGAGCTCTTTTCAGGTGGTCTTAATTGCACAGAGTACTTTCTTTGTGGTCAAGAGGTGTATGTCTGCACCTAGTGCAAGCAGCTCGTGGCCCTCAGAGCCCAGGTACAGCATCTTGAGGCCAGTGTTGCTGGACATTAGGAGTATCTAGAGATGGTATATAGCAGGGATCAGCGACCTTTGGCATTGGTAAGCCCCCTGGCGGGCCGGGCCAGTTCGTTTACCTGCCGCATCCACGTCCCACTGGCTGCGGTTCGCCGCTCCAGGCCAAAGGGGGCTGCGAAAGCGGCGCGGGCCGAGGGATGTGCTGGCCGCTGCTTCCCGCAGCCCCCTTTGGCTCGGAGCGGCGAACCGCGGCCAGTGGGAGCTGCGATTGGCCGAATCTGCAGACGCGGCAGGTAAACAAACTGGCCCGGCCCACCAGGGGGCTTACCCTGGCGGGTCGCATGCCAAATGTTGCCGATCCCTGGTATATAGGGACAGGATTACAAGACCAAATGTAAGCAAAAGGTGCAAGTTAAAGAGAGATGGCCAATTTGAAAATCAAATTTTCACCTTAAAGTTGGACACCTATTTGTAAAAAGTAGTAACATCTCAGATTGATTCCCCACAACCCCGTCTGTCTTGTTTTTTTCCAGTTTGCATTTGGCAGCACTTTGTGTATAGTCATTTTCATTGGTGGTGGTTGTACTTCTGGTTTCCTGTCCTAGCATGATGACCTCACTCTCATGGACTGCTTTACCAGAGCTCACATACATGCTCTTCCTCAGGCCTTGCAACACGGTTATCATCAGTAATGGCATCAGCAAACCTGAATGGCACTGAGTAGTTAGAGACAGGCAAGCACACAGAAAAGGAGGTAGAAGGATATATCTTTATAAGGAATCTTGCACTCATTTAAAGCATTTTATTTTAACACTTCTGAGTGAGAAACCAGACATGTAACTTTTTGCATTGTTCTTCTGTCTACCAGAGTGCCATTCCTGAACCTTTTACATATGTGGTAATGGCTGGCCTGGGAAGGCATGCCCGTGTATTGTGAGGGCAATGAGGAGAGAATTCTATGGATGGGGATTAGGTAAATGGTGGAGCTAGTCTGTTTTGAGAGAGAGGTATTACAATCCTCTTTGTGCGTTTTCAAGGGAGGCTAGTAAACTATTACCACTGCTAATGTCATAATTGTAAGATGCAAGGTAGTACATAGGACTAAATCCTTTACTTCGTTACAGCTTGTGCATTCCCATGGACTTTACTGGAGTTTCACCCAGTTTCACCTTGTCCAGTTTGCAAAGGCCTAATATATCCTGGCTAGGTAGCAGTAATAGTAAGTTCCCTGGGATGGGACCCAAGTCTTTCCTTTATCTTGTACAGCACCAAGCATACTGTCAGCTGAACAAGGTGTGCGATTTTGCTAGCCCTGTTGGATAGACACGTTCAGAGTGTAGTTTAATATATGAAACTGAAAGCTAAATCACACTGGCCACCCAAGAAGCAAGGGCATCAGGCACCACTGCTGCTCTTGAGGTGCCATGGCTTTTATTTTGGGGGGAAAGTGTGCTTGTACACATGCACATGTATATCACTGTCTGTAAATTCCATATCTGATTCTGGAATTGAACTTAATCATCCTTCTGACCAAAGAATGTGGCTAAGGCCAATGGTTAGGTTCAGTGTCCTTTAAAACCTGTCAGCCATGCTTCTGAGTCAGCTGGAAGGCATAAATTGGAGACTCTCCTTTCCTCTGTTGTTTGGGCTGTTGCATCCCCAGCATTGCTGACTTAGGAAGAAGGGCTCAAGCTCAAGTCTTTTGTATGCTAGATTTCCTTGGAAATCTGCCACGATTTCACTATTACTGGTATGGCTCTGCTGGTGGCGGTAACTCAGGAAGTACTAGTGTAGACAGGACTCAGGTAGCTTCAGCTGTTTGCCTTCTGTGGTAGTACGCCTAGCCTGTCAGGTTCAACCTGTAGATACCTGTAATTTGATAAATCCTTTATTGCGTCCTCCTTTATATATGTGTGTGTGTGTGTTTTATATGTATTTTATTTTATTTTTAAAAAAAGAAGCCATTAGACTTAAAATACGCAGCTTATTAGGTCTAAGATCCATTTCATTCCAAAAATATGAGATATTTCCAATGAGAAACAACAGTACTGATGCTGAGGGCGCTATTCGGAAGGGAGTTTCCAGTGTCATATTCTCAAGTGTGGAAGGAAGGGTATATGTAGGGGGAAAAACATATTGAGAAGATTGGCAAGTTTTGTGTTCATTTCCATGTGTGGGTCTGTGGAGAACAGGAAGTTGAGAAATGCTACCTTTCGTGTTAAGTTTAACCTGGCAGTTAGTAGCTGTAGTTGGAATTGCCAGGCCAGCACATGGTGGTTCTTAAGCCGATCTGTCCGATTTGTTCTAGGAAGTATGGAAAACCCTTTTTTTAAACCTTCCATCCATTTTGGGTCTCCATGCATCCTGTAACTGAAGCAGCAGCACTACATTGTTTAAGCATGAGAAAGGCCTTATATTGACAACACTGGCACATGAGTAGTTAACTTGGCAACTGAGATGTCCTATAGAAAGCTCCCTGGTTAAAATTGTCAGGGAAGCATCTATTGACTACTTCTACATTTTAAAGATTTTTCTTTATTGCGGAATTGAACACCCAGTGTTAGCTGGTCATGTAGAGAAATAATGAACTAATGCAGTGATGTTGTTTATCACCGGGTGTACATAGGACAACTTTCCAAATGAATAATTCCACTGAATTCTGTAATGCAGTCTCTAATTTCCTTCACCTTTTTAATATGAATGTACTGATCAAGGAGATTTAAATTCTGTTGTGCAGTGTTCCTGGCTCTTGTGATCAAGTCAGAGCACAACATGCTAGGATCCGATGTCTCTGTGGGCCTCGTCTCCACGTTAAAGATAAGGATGACCGCAGTCACTTCAGTTCATGTAAATTAAGGGTTACCCATGCAGTTCTTAGTTGAGCAAAGTGTGAGCACCCCAAATTTAGCGGAATCATTCCCATGTTGCTGGTTCCGTCAGTACTTTGAGCGGTGACTAGGCTGGTTGAATGCCGTTGGCACATAGGAATAGTAGTCTGTAGGAAACAAATTCAGAAAGTTTACAATACATTTGTCAGCTTGTCTTAATTTTTACATGTATTTTCATCCATACCTGTTTTACATGTAGCTTCTTAACTGGTGCAGCCTAATATATGTGATTTTCATTTTGCTAGTCTAAATTTTAAGTGAAACTATATTTTTATTAGCTTGTGATTACTGTTCTGAGGATTTATGTTCACAGACCATGTATCAGTCATGTTTCTCTCTGTTTCTTTGAGAAATGCAGTAAAATGTTAATTGATACATTGGTACAAATAATGGACATTCCAGAGGAAGACTATTCATATTCCTACGTATATTTTTAAGAACTTTTCCAGATATGAATATATCAGCTTCTAGCATAATCTCCCAATTGACTACCAGTAGTGACTGTAACCATTCATGTCAAGGTGCATACAGGCAATCCTTGACTTTACAACATTCGACTTCTGATGAATGCTACTTACGACATTTCTGAATTGACACCCTGATTCGACTTATGACCATTGGTTTCAACTTTACGATGCTTGGTCCCATAATGGAGTGGATTGCGGTTCTGAGTTACGATGGTTCAACTTACGACGCAATTTTCAGGAACCAATTGTGTCGTAAGTCCAAGGACTGCCTATATTGGAATCTGTAGTCTGCAGGCCATCTCCATCTTAACAGTGAATGTGGCTGTGTTCTATTTTGTATTCAGGTAAGTTAGATTTGGTGTCAAGCCTCTGGGAAGCTGCAGATGTGGCGCTCAAATGGGGGAAAACTTAGATACCTTGGGGTGGGTGGGTGGGTGTGTATTTTAGTTGTAAGGTACCTATTATCATGGAATGTGGATGCTACACATTCAGTTTCGAATCAACAAATGAATCACCAGTAAGTGACTCAGAATGAGAATTTAGCCCCGTGCCTGATGGCAATGGTAATTAAAAAACCTGAATTAAATAAGTGAATTTTTTTATGGTGTCAGAGTGCAAAACTCTAGCTCTGACTGCCCACCAGTGTGTGCATGTTCCATAGTTGAGGACCCTTTACTCCTGAGGGCATTCTGCACCAAAAAATTAGAAATTCTGTGCACAATATTTTAAAATTCTGCAAGTTTTATTTGTCAATAAATAAATGAAGAGGCTCCAGCTTGGCTGCACAAAGGTGGGAGATCACTCTGCAGCCACCCACCCTCACCCCTGGAGGACGGACTCAGCGGAGAGGCTGCACCAGACCCTGACACAGCACAAGGGCTGGGCCTGCCTCAGAAACATCCTAGAGCCTTGCCCCTCTGCACCAGGTGTGGGGCAGGCAGGATCAACCAGGCAGGATCCAAGTGTGAAGGGGCTCAGTGTGGGGGGATCCAGGTGTGGGGTGAGAGGGTTCTGTGTGAGCAAATCTGGGTGCAGGCAGCTCAGTGCGGGAGGTCTAGGTGTGGGGGGATCTGGATGCACAGAGGCTCATTGTGGGGATTCTAGGTGCAGGGGAAGTGGGACTCTGCAGGGGCTTCCAGGTGAAGGTGGTTGGTGCTCAGTGGAGGGGTCTGGGTGTGGGGTCTCAGCGGGCGAGTCTGGGTGCTGGAGGAGTGGGGCTTGGTGGGCTGGGGATCTGGATGCAGCTAGTGGCGGGTCAGTGGCATGGTTGTCTGGATGTGGGGGCTCAGCTTGGTGTGGGGGGTGGGGCTTGATAGGATGGGGGTTTGAGTGCAGGGAGCTCAGTGGGGGGTCGTCTGGGGTCTGGAGGCAGGGGGTCTGGGTGCAAGGGGGTTCTAGATGCACTGGTTGAGGTTCAGTGGGGTGGGGTTCGGATATGGAGTGCTAGGGATGTTCTGGGTGTACGGGGTGAGGTGTGGCAGGGGTGTCTGGGTATGGAAAGTCTGGATGAACAGGGGTTGGGAGGATGGGGGAGCAGCTCCCCATACAGTGTGTCGTCCTCCCCCGTCCCCCCACCGCAGCTGAGGAGTGATGGGGGCAGGAAGCAGAGGAGGATGCTGAGCTTCCTGCAGCTGGCGAAGGTAGCTGGGGTGGGTCTGACACAGCCCCAGCTACTCTTTGCAGGGGAAGAGGAAGCTCTGTCCTTTCCTGCCTCCAGCCCAGCTGGGCCTAGCAGCTGATCTGGGCTCAGGGTAGGAGCCGCTGGCTGGGGTGTCCCCAGCCCCGTGGTGATTTACCTCTCTGCCGGCTGCTTTGGGTGCCTGAAACATTGTACCTGCGCTGTTAGGGAGTGGTGTGTGACTGCTCTTGCGTCTTCTCTTTGCTTCCCTGTTTTTTCCCGTGGGAAAGCAAAGAAATCTGCAGGGGACATGAATTCTGCACACATGCAGTGGTACAGAATTCCCCCAGGATTAAATTGCAGCTTTCACCTTGGAAGATTCAGTTTCAGGAACTGACAGCCAAAGTATCCCAGCATATTTTATTGGGTTTTGTGTGTGGTTTTACAACTGCTGTAAAATATTAATGTTAATTTGAAGTTTCCTCAGCCGTAAGAATGAGCTTATGAAAATACAGCTGGTATAATCATTGAGCAGTGCATGCACTAAACAATTTGCTATCTTGCTGTTCCCATGAAATGGGAAGTAGTTGCTGTCTCTATGCGTATGCCTTTTTGCATTTGTAAAATGTCTTTTTGAATAGCTGAATGTTATAGCATAATAAAGCAACCAGAAGGTAAGATAAGCATTTTGATCATTCAGCTTGTCTGCCTTTCTCGGGGGTGGGTGCACTTTTGTAAGCTGTCTCAAATGTTTCTCAAAAAAAAGCCTGCTCCTCTCCAAATCCTGCCTGGTACATATCAAACTGCTAAATATAAAAGGACCTCTTCAAAATGGTCAGCATCCATTGTTTGTGCTAATTTCATTACAGCTACTTTGATGATTGCAAATTGTGAAGAATGATATATGTGATGTTGGGTAAAATTTTCAAAAGCACCTAAATCACTCTTGCAAATGAGACTTAGGGCTTGTTCTCACTTGAAAAGCTCCAGCAGCACAGCTGCAACTGCACTGCTGTAATGCTTCAGTGTAGACACTCACTACAGTGATAGGCGGGGTTCTCTTGTAGCTGTAGTTAATCCACCACCCTGAGAGGCAGTAGCTAGGTCAGCAGAAGAATTCTCACCATGGAATGGGGGTGCTACACATTCAGTTTTGAATTCTTCTGTTGACCTAAACTCTTCTACACCGGGGGTTAGGTCGGTCTAACTACATCGCTTGAGTTGTGGATTTTCACACCCCTGAGCGACATAGTTGGGTTAACTTAACTTTTGAGAGTAGACCTGGTTGTAGGCACTTACAAACTTAAATTCCATCCACTTAGGCTCCTAAGTCATTTAGGCAGCTTTGAAAAATTTCCCCAATTTCTCTTTCTATTGTGTTAGCAGCTCACTGCATTAAAAGGTTTCTTCCCTTTTGTGATTTATGGCAGCCACCATCTGCACACTTAGAGAATGGTCTCCTCTGTCTAATCAGACTTACTGATACCTTTCACTTCCAGAAGGATGGTGGCTCTTAGTCCCTGTTGTGGACTGAGTCTTTTAAATAGGTTTTTCTGGAATTCCTCCCAGTGTCATCCCTGGCTTCTTTCTCATTCTTCTCCTCCTCCTCCTCATGTTCCTATTATGCCTGTGGCGTTTAGGGCAGTGATGAAGCTCCTCCACTCCTGTCTGTTTCCTGGCAGGTCTTTCTATGGTTCCCCAGCTGTGCCACAGGTTTTTCAGCTCGGCTTCCACAGCTCTTCACTAGGTTGTTTTCGGGCGGCCTCGTTTTCACTTGCCTTCAGGTGTCCATCTTATTGCTTCTCTGGTGATGGAATCAGTTTCCATCCGAAGCACATGACCAATCCATCTCCAGTGCCTCCTGGCAATGATGGTGCTCAGATCCTCTTGGCTGCACTGTGTCAATAAATCTTGGTTTGAGATTGTTCTGGGCCAAAAAATACGGAGGATTTTTCTGAGGCAAGTTGTATGGAATGAAGATAGTTTGGGCATGTCATACTTTCTCATTTCCCAGCATTCTGCACTATAAGTCGAAAGTACGCAACTCTGATAAATCTTGAGTTTAGTTTTGGTGTTGTATTTAGATGATTTCCGGACTGTATTTAAGCTCTTGAAGGTGTTCCTGGCTTTATTGGTGGTGTTCTGGATGTCCTGGCTTGTTCCACCATCCTGGCTGATAAGTGCTGCCCAACTATGCAAATGTTTCTACATTGGTAAGAATATAATCCTCTACCTGTACTGGTGTTGGTGAAGCAATATTAAAGTCATGATATCTGTCTTATTGCCCTTGATTTTCAGTCCAATTTGCTGGCAGAATGCGTTGAATTGAGTTGTTTTTTCTTTTATATGGTGTTGGGTATTGTGACAATGGTCCTCCTCTACCTTGTTGGGTCTTGTGCTTATTGGAGGATTTGCTCGCCTCGAAGATTCACAGCAGCCCTCAGTTTGGCCGTTTTCATGAACCCACAGTCCAGGTCAACTCCTCCTGTGTCTGATCAGGAGTTGGGAGGTTTGGGGGAAACCCGGGCCTGCTCTCTACTCCGGGTTCCAGCCCAGGGCCCTGTGGAATGCAGCTGTCTACTTCCCCATGGCCTCCTCCCAACGCTTTCTTTATCCTCACCACAGGACCTTCCTCCTGGTGTCTGATAATGCTTGTACTCAGTCCTCCAACAGTATGCGTTCTCACTCTCAGCTCCTAGTGCCTCTTGCTCCCAGCTCCTCACACGCACACCACAAACGGAAGTGAGCTCTTTTTTAAACCCAGGTGCCCTGATTAGCCTGCTTTAATTGATTCTAGCAGTTTCTTGATTGGCTGCAGGTGTTCTAATCAGCCTGTCTGCCTTAATTGTTTCCATAAAGTTCCTGATTATTCTGGAACCTTCCCTGTTACCTTACCCTCACTGTCCTGTAGCCATCTGGCCTGACCCTGTCACAGTATGTGATAGGAGAGTGACATCATCTGCGAAGTCCAGGTCTTTAAGGGATGAGAAGATTGTCTCTCTCTTATGAGAGCCAGACTGAAAGGGAAACATAATATCACCCTGATTCAGTGCTATGCTCTGACAAATGACGGTGATGAAGAAGAAAAGGACAAATTCTACCTTACACTACAAGCAGAGTTAGGTTGTGGCGTGGTACTCTTCTAACTATCGTCATGGGAGACCTGAATGCCAAGGTCGGTAAGGACAACACAAACAACGACAGAGCAATGGAAAGACATGGGTGTGGCACCATGAATGAAAACGGAGAAAAGCTTGTTGATTTCTGTAATATGAATGACCTAGTCATCAGCGGAACCCTATTTGTGAAATTCACAAGCTGACATGATGTTCTCCAAATGGCAGAGATAAAAACCAGATTGATCATATCATGATCAATGGCAAATGGCGACGCTCACTGACAGATGTGAAAGTGAGAAGGGAGGCAGATGTTGGTAGCGACCACCACCTTGTGACGGCCTCCGTCAAGCTAAAACTGAGACGTGTGGGTCCACCAAACAGGGGACATAGATGCTATGATATTGACAAGCTAAAGTCCCTTGAAATACAGAAAGCCTTATTTCTGCAGTTAAAGAACAGGTTTCAAGCACTTGCAGACCTTTCTCATTCTATGAGGATGAATTTGTCCATCGTTCTCAGCTGTTTAACATGGACGACAGATGGAATTTATGCATTTTTAAAATCTGCTGTATTTCTAGGAACTGCATTCCCTGTTGCAGAGAAGTCAGCCTGATATGACGGAGTGAACCAGATGACTTCATAGTTCTGTCTCTCCATTTTTTTCTACTAGTCTTGTTGCTTGGGATGTAGACGGTTCTTCCTGCCAGTAGATGAAAGACATAATGCAGAGTTTCCGAGGGGGCAGGGTGAAGGAGCTTGCTCCTGCCGGCTCCTGCTGCAGGGCAGGCAAGGTCTCCCCTCCCCCTCCTCTTCCCCCAGCGTGCTGGGTTCCTGCCCCTCCTCCTCTCCCTCCCTGCTGCCGATCAGCTGATGGCCCTTGCAGGGGAGGGGGAGAAGTGGAGCTGCAGCATGGCTGCTCCAGGGGGGAGGCTGAGAAGAGGTGGGGACGGGGCCATGGGGAAGGGAGGTGGAATCAGGGCATATCCCCTCCAGCCCCCTGTCGTGAGCCGCTCTGGGCAGGGGGGCTGGGAGCAACCCCAGGACCCTAGCCCACACCCCCAGCCCTCTGCTCTGACCCCTGCACCTCCCCTCACACACACACCAGCCCCCTGCCCTGACCCCTGAACCCCCCCTCACACATTCCCAGCCTCCTGCCCTGACCCCTGCACCCCCCTCACACACACCCAGCCCTTACTCCAGCACCCCCCACACATGCCTCAGCCCTCTGCCCTGACTCCTGCACCCTCCTCACACATCCCCAGCCCCCCCACACCCCATGTCCTGACTCCTGCACCCCCCGCATTCCCACTCCCACCCTGAGCACCAAACAGGAGCTCCTACACGCCCCCCCCCCCCATTCCCACCTGCACCCCTTACACCAAATGGGAGCTTCCCAGGTAAGCACTCCACACTCAAACCTCCTGCCCCAACCCTGATTCCCCTCCTTCATTCTAGCTCCTGGCCAGACCCTACACCCCAACCCCCAGCCTGCTCTTTCCCCCCCCAGCCCCGTGCTCAGTGCACTCCCACCCTCAGCTCCGTGCTGAGAGAGAGGAAGAGAATGACCTAGAACCAGGGAGAAGGTAGGTACCCACTCTATGTGGGCAGGGCCAGGATCCCAGACTGGCAGCGGGCTGAGCGGGGCTGGCAGCTGGCTGAGCGGGGCCGGCAGCTGGGACCCTGGCTGGCAGGAGCCGGCGGACAGAACCCCAGACTGGCAGTGGGTTGAGTGGCAGCAGGCTGAGCTGCTCAGCCCACTGCTGGTCTGGGGTCCCGACCGCTGGCCCCACTCAGCCGGCTGCCAGTCTGGGGTTCTGCCTGCTGGCCCCTTGCCAGCTGGGGTCCCGGCCGCAGGCCCCACTCAGCCCGCTGCCGGCCTAGGTGAACAGAACCCCAGGCTGGCAGGGGGCTGAGCGGGCCGGCGGCATAAGATCAGCATTTTAATTTAATTTTAAATGAAGCTTCTTAAACACTTAAAAAATCTTGTTTACATACAACAATAGTTTAGTTATATAATATATAGACTTATAGAGAGAGACCTTCTAAAAAACGTTAAAATGTATTACTGGCACGCGAAACCTTAAATTAAAGTGAATAAATGAAGCCTCGGCACACCACTTCTGAAAGGTTGCTGACCCCTGTACTAGAGCCTCCCCTGGGATAGCGCTTTGGTTGTGCTATAGACTGCCAGGATCCAATTTGGATATGGATAGAGACCTCTTTAATGTGTCTAATGAAGTAAATACTAATGGGAATTGTGTGATCATGGGAGACTTTAACTTTCCAGATATAGACTGGAGGACAAGTGCTAGTAATAATAATAGGGCTCAGATTCTCCTGGATTCAATAGCTGATGGATTCCTTCACCAAGTAGTTGCTGAACCGACAAGAGGTGATACCATTTTAGATTTGGTTTCGGTGAGTAGTGAGGACCTCATAGAAGAAATGGTTGTAGGGGACAACCTTGGTTTGAGCGATCATGAGCTAATTCACTTCAGACTAAATGGAAGGATAAACAAAAATAGATCTGTGACTAGGGTTTTTGATTTCAAAAGGGCTAATTTTAAAATATTAAGGAAATTAGTTAGGGAAGTAGATTGGACTAAAGAATTTGTGGATCTAAAGGCGGAGGAGGCCTGGAATTACTTCAAGTCAAAGTTGCAGAAACTATCAGAAGCCTGCATCCCAAGAAAGGGGAAAAAATTCATAGGTAGGAGTTGTAGACCAAGCTGGATGGGCAGGCATCTCAGAGAGGTGATTAAGACAAGGCAGAAAGCCTACAAGGGGTGGAAGATGGGAGGGATTAGCAAGGAAAGCTACCTTGTTGAGGTCAGAACATATAGGGATAAAGTGAGAAAGGCCAAAAGCCATGTAGAGTTGGACCTTGCAAAGGGAATTAAAACCAATAGTAAAAGGTTCTATAGCCATATAAATAAGAAGGAAAAAAAGGAAAGAAGAGGTGGGATGGCTAAACACTGAGGATGGAGTGGAAGTTAAGGATAATCTAGGCATGGCCCAATATCTAAACAAATACTTTGCCTCAGTCTTTAATGAGGCGAATGAGGAGCTTAGGGTTAATGGTAGCATGACAAATAGGAATGAGGATATGGAGGTAGATATTACCCCATCTGAGGTAGAAGCCAAACTCGAACAGCTTAATGGGACTAAGTTGGGGGGCCCAGATAATCTTCATCCGAGAATATTAAAGGAACTGGCACATGAAATTGCAAGCCCATTAGCAAAATTTTTTAATGAATCTATAAACTCAAGGTTTGTACCGTATGACTGGAGAATTGCTAACATAGTTCCTGTTTTTAAGAAAGGGGGAAAAAAGGTGATCCAGGTAACTACAGGTCTGTTAGTTTGACATCTGTAGTATTCAAAGTCTTGGAAAAAATTTTGAAGTTAAGGACATTGAGGTCAGTGGTAATTGGGACAAAATACAACGTGGTTTTACAAAAGGTAGATCATGTCAAATCAACCCGACCTCCTTCTTTGAGAAGGTAACAGATTTTTTTAGGTAAAGGAAACGCAGTGGATCTAATTTACGTCGATTTCAGTAGGGCATTTGATATGGTTCCACATGGGGAATTCTTAGTTAAATAGGAAAAGATGGGGATCAATATGCAAATTGAAAGGTGGATAAGGAACTGATTAAAGGGGAGACTACAACGGGTCACACTGAAAGGCGAACTGTCAGGCTGGAAGGAGGTTACTAGTGGAGTTCCTCAGGGATCAGTTTTGGGACCAATCTTATTTAATCTTTTTATTACTGAACTTGGCACAAAAAGCGGGAATGTGCTAATAAAGTTTGCGGATAACACAAAGCTGGGAGGTATTGCCAATACAGAGAAGGACCGGGATATCATACAAAAAGATCTGGATGACTTTGTAAACTGGAGTAATAGTAATAAGATGAAATTTAATAGTGAGAAGTGTAAGGTCATGCATTTAGGGATTAATAACAAGAATTTTTGTTATAAACGGGGGACGCATCACTTGGAAGTAACAGAGGAGGAGAAAGACCTTGGAGTATTGGTTGATCACAGGATGACTATGAGCCACCAGTGTGATATGGTCATGAAAAACGCTAATACCGTCTTGTGATCCATCAGGCGAAGTATTTCCAGTAAAGATAAGGAGGTGATAGTACCATTATACAAGGCATTGGTGAGACCTTATCTGGAATACTGTGTGCAGTTTTGGACTCCCATGTTTAAGAAGGATGAATTCAAACTGGAACAGGTACAGAGAAGGGCTACTAGGATGATCCGAGGAATGGAAAGCCTGTTTTATGAAAGGGGACTCAAAGAGCTTGGCTTGTTTAGCCTAACCAAAAGAAGGCTGAGAGGAGATATGATTGCTCTCTATAAATATATCAGAGAGATAAATACCACAGAGGGAGAAGAATTATTTAATCTCAGTGCCAATGTGGACAGAAGAATAAATGGATATAAACTGGCCATCAGGAAGTTTAGACTTGAAATTGGACAAAGGTTTCTAACCATCCGAGGAGTGAAGCTCTGGAACAGCCTACCAAGGGAAGCAGTGGGAGCAAAAGACCGATCTGGCTTCAAGAATAAGCTTGATAAGCTTATGGAAGGGATGATATGATAGGATAGCCTAATTTTCGCATTTGATTGGTCTTCAACTATTAACAATAGATATGCCCAATGGCCTGCGATGGGACGTTAGATGGAGTGGGATCTGAGTTACTACAGAGAATTCTTTCCTGGGTGTCTGGCTGGTGAGTCTTACCCAAATGCTCAGGGTTTAGCTGAATGCCATATTTGGGACTGGGGAGGAATTTTCCTTTACGGCAGATTGGCAGGGGCCCTGAAGGTTTTTCGCCTTCCTCTGCAGCGTGGGGCACAGGTCACTTGCTGGAGGATTCTCATAGAATCATAGAATATTCGGGTTGGAAGGGACCTCAGGAGGTCATCTAGTCCAACCCCCTGCTCAAAGCAGGACCAATCCCCAATTTTTGCCCCAGATCCCTCAATGGCCCCCTCAAGGATTGAACTCACAAGCCTGGGTTTAGCAGGCCAATGCTCAAACCACTGAGCTATCCCTCCCCCCAAATTCTCTGCAGTTCAAAGCTTTTAAACCAGAATTTGGGGACTTTAATAGCTCAGACATAGGTTAGGGCAGGGGTGGGCAAACTTTTTGGCCTGAGGGCCACATTAGCATTGCAAAACTGTATGGAGGGCTGGGTAGGGAAGGCTGTGCCTCCCCAAAGAGCCTGGCCCCTGCCCCCTATCCGCTCCCTCCCACTTCCCGGCCCCCCACAGAACCCCCGACCCATCCAACGCTACTTGTCCCCTGACCACCTCTTCCCGGGACCCCAGTCCCTAACCACCTCTCAGGACCCCACCCCCTATCCAACACCCACTTCTCCCTGTCCTCTGACTGCCCCGATCCCTATCCACACCCCCACCCCCAGAGAGGACCCCCCCGGACTCCCACACCTATCCAAACCCCCTGTTCCGTGTCCCCTGACTGCCCCGCCCCCCGAACCATCTCCCCATCCAACCGCCCCCTGCTCCCTGTCCCCTGACTGCTCCCCGGGACCCCGTGCCCCTTATCCAACTCCTCCCTTACCATGCTGCTCAGAGCAGCAAAGCCCCGCCGCCTGGCCATAGCCACCCATGCTGCCGCCCTGCTGTCCAGCAGGAGCGGTGGGCCAGAGTGCTGGTGTTGCATCGCGCTGAGGCTGCAGGGGAGGGGGGACAGCGGAGGAGGGGCTGGAGGCTAGCCTCCCCGTCTGGGAGCTCAGGGGCTGGGCAGGACGGTCCTGTGGGCTGTAGTTTGCCCACCTCTGGGTTAAGGGTTTGTTACAGGAGTGGGTGGGTGAGCCTGTGGCCTGCGTTGTGCAGGAGGTCAGACTAGATGATCATAATGGTTCCTTCTGACTTAAAGTCTATGAGTCTATAAATTGAACCTGTCATCTTTTTTCTGGGTAATATGTGCTAGTCTCCAAATCTGTGTGTACTATACTGAGAACTGCTGTATTTGATAGGTGTGTGTGAGATGGGACGTGTGGAATCTTGGAGGGCTGATTGTTGGACGTTCGTCAACGCTTTCTTTGAAAAGGAATACTCTTCTGAAGGGCAGATTAGGCAGTCTTGCCTTGGACAATTGCTTTAGCCACTCCTGGCTGAGTTGGAGGCTGCAGTGGAACAAAAAGTTGCAGAACAAATACATATATGAACCCCAAAAGTTTGCATGTTGGTAGCAAATGTTCCCTGTGTGGAGGAAAGACCATGGTGGCTGGAACAACTTTTCGAAAGGGTGCGTTCCTTTTATTGCCAAAGAGCAGTAAACAGTTTCCAAACTCCATCACTCCCTCTAAAAATTAATTAATTAGCCTCTTGCAGTTTGTATGGCAACTTCCACCGTGTGTGTGTGTGTGTGTATATATATATATGTGTATATATATATATATATATATATATTTTTTTTTTATTTATTATATCTGTCTTCTTACTATATGTTCCGTTCTGTGCATCCGATGAAGTGGGCTGTAGCCCATGAAAGCTTATGTTCTAATAAATTTGTTAGTCTCTAAGGTGCCACAAGTACGCCTGTTCTTTTTTTCTAAAAATTAGTTTGATATAATGGCCTGTGCTCAGATCAGTAGCTTGACATGGAGATAGAAGTATTCTAACAGGTCCGTTTGTACTTCCACTTTTGGCAGGTTTTAAACTGGACAGTGGACTAGTAAATGTACAAAATGGAACAATCTTGCTCCTGGCTTGACAGGGAAAGAGCTAGATGTGATCCTAAGAGGTCTCTCATTCCAATTTGTGTGTCTTAAAACGTCAATCCATGGTGGTAGTTTGTCGAGGTTTTGCTTCTCAACAACAGTTAGCTTGGAACTCTGTTGTGCTTAAATATCTGTGGTCTTAGGGCACGTCTACGCTGGCAAAGTTACAGTGCCCCTCAGAGCGCTGAAGGGAAACTACTGTTGTATGTTCACACTGTCGGCATCCGCAATAGCGTATTCACACTTGCGGAACTTGCAGCAGAATTCGGAGCAGTGCACTCTGGTCAGCTATCCCAAAGATCACCTCTTTCTCTTCTGCCACTAAGACTTGTGGGAAGGTGGAGGGAGTCGCAGGGCATCCTGGGTCCTATCCATGATGCATTGCTTCGCATCCCAGAAATCAGTGTGCTTCCCTCCACATTTGGCGCCACCTTTCTACGGTTTGTGTACTGTGTGCCCTGCCTCTTCAGGCTGCAGGAATAGATCCCGAACTGTTGACCAGTATGCTGCTCGCTGTGACCAACACATCATGAGTGGCAGTGGAGTTATTCCTTGAACTACAAAGGCCAGAGGAGTGCAACATTGATCTTGCCATGCATAGTAGCTACGACATGAGATTGCTTTTGGCATTCATGGAGGTGCTAACTACAGTGGAATGCCGCTTTTGGGCTCGGGAAACAGGCACTGACTGGTGGGATCACATTGTCATGCACGTCTGGGATGACGAGCAGTGGCTGCAGAACTTTCGCATGAGGAAAGCCATTTCATAGGACTGTGTGATGAGCTCGCCCCAGCCCTGCAGCGCAAGGACACAAGAACGAGAGCTGCCCCTGTCGTTGGAGAATTGTGTGGTGATCGGAGTAGCCAGCTTTCAAAGTGCAGACTGCTACCGATCTGTCGCTAATCAGTTCAGTGCTAATGGCTGATTGCAGTGCTCGGGATTGCAGTACTTGTAGTTCTAGGAGGTGGTTGGGGCACATGATGCAAAAAGGGGGTTTAACATAATTGTATGTTTTGCAGGGCTCTTTTTGCTTTCAATTAATAGAATAAAGATTGCTTTCAAATCAATGCAATTCTTTTATTAAAAGACAACAACCGGAGGAGAGAGTCAAATGAAAAAAAAAAACCATCAGCAGGGATGGGGAAGGAAGATCCCAGGTGGAGGAGGAGTCCCAGGCTGGCTAAAGATTTGTGTATGTCCAGGGATCATATCCATCCTTCGCCTTTGGAGTACTGTGCAGCGGGTACTATACTTCAGCAGGACTAAACTGCAGTGGGACGGGGGTTGAGTGCAGTGAGTAGTGGGAGTCCACAGTGCTGGATTGTGACGGGGGGAGGAGTGGAATGCCACGGGTATAGACTGGAGCCAGGAGATTGATAAGAGTGTGTTGGCGATGTCTGGGAGGCACATGGGAAAGAGTTTTGCAACAGCAGCTGCAGGGGAGAGCGTGTGTGGAGCTGCTCTGTTTGAAGACCTAGTATCGCCTGGAGCGTGTCTGCTTGGCACTCCATAACCTTTAAGAGCCACTCTGTGGCTTCATTCTGGCATGCTGCGTTCTCCTTTCAGTCCCTCTTCTCGCTGTCCCGCCTCTCCTTCAATTCCTGTTTCTTGGTGGTGGAGTGTATCATAACATGCAGAAAGTCCTCCTTAGTTCTTCTTGGCTGCGCTCTAATTCTGCACAGCCATTCAGCCGCCAATAACAAAGAGGGAGGCTGGGCTCCCAAGGTCATCTCTGTGAAGTTTAAACGCAATATTTTACAGAAGCAGTATTGTTTGCAACACTCAGAACACTGATTCAGTGATTTAAAACACCACCAGTACTCACACATCTGTCACTAACTGGCGGACCCCAGGCAAGCACACATGAGCCATAAGACCCCAAAATGATGAGTAGCCACAGGGGCAGGGTAAATCACTTTTCCGGACCCTGCTGTACACTGGGCATGTGGGGAGAGCCAGCACTGTAGGGGCGGCCTGATAATCATTCCTGTCCCCACACTTTCCACAGGATGTGATCATTATGGAAGATATCTCGCTGTTGAGGGTGAGCAGGGAATCAAGGGAGAGTCTTCTCCAAGCCTGCGGCTTCTGCCCTGGCCCCAATGTGGCTTGCTTGTGTGCAGCACTGGTCCCCCCCCCCCTCCCCCATTCTCTTACTCCATGTGTCAGAAGGTGGATATATAATGGATGAGCCAGGTCTGACTCTGTTATTAAAACACAAGGGCAGGGGAGGGGGTCTCTAGTTCAGTGGTTTGGCATGTGGTGAGAATGCAGGTTGTACTGAGGAGACTGATTTAAATTTCCTTTATGGCTGGTGAGGTTGGACCGGAAACTAACTAGTTTGGGAATGCAAAATTAATCAGCTGTAGTTAGCCTGGGGGAGGAGAAGGAAGGGTTTGTAATCTGCGGGTGTGGTAGTGGCTCTGCAGTGTGGAAATCTGTTCATTGATGGGGAAGTATCTGGCCTAGCCAAGGTGTTTTCTCCTCACGCCCACTTTTATTAAAGCAACCGAGCTCAGACCCCATCTTCATGTGTGCTAGAGACATTATTCATATGTATATATTGAATACTAAGGTACATTTCCAGATAGAAATCCTACAGTAAGGTTGAGAGTACATATTGGTAACATAAAGATAAGAAACATTACTGGGCTGTTGTAATTATTCCAAAATCAGGATGTTCAAACCCAGGAAGTACATACACATCAAAAGAAATCCAAACATGTTCAGACGTGGAAATGCACAGTTAAGGTACCCAAATTGCCATATCTCTGCCCTGTAGTGACACCATGCAATAGCCAGATGATTATGGCTAAAGAATTAGTGTGTTTGGTTCCAGATTAACTGAAGTTGATTTTTTTAAAAAAACACATGACTTTTTCATATTTTTCTTGTCGTGATGTCACTACATTTGTTAGGTATATGAGAGGCTGTAGTTGGAGCTGGGATATTGGGAATCTGCAAGGAAGTCCCAAGCAGCAATTTACATTTTCTTATTTTTGAAGTTTGCAAACACAGTGAGATGAGTTTCAAATTCTGGTCAGATTTGCCACTTTGAGAGAGTCTGATGGATGGCATGTGTTCCTCAGTAATGTGTTGCCAGAGTTGTCAAGACAGTTTAAACTTTAGTTTGAGTCGTTGTCTTGATCTCTCAGTATTTATTTTAAAAACAGGGTCGAAAATTGTTTTTCTGGATAGAAAGGTCTGAAAACTCAGTGCTATTGCAGTACCAGTAGTTCATGTTTGCTGACATGAGGCTAGAATTCCCCATTGGATAGACCCCTTTGAGTTTGCCTATGCAAGGATAGGTGGAGAAGAATTACTTCATCTGCCTGGGAGGGGAAAAAAATAAAGCTCTCAACGGCAAACTTAGTATTTCAGCATGTTGAAGTGTGCAGACAAAGTAACATTTACCTCCCCATTCAGCCAGTTTGACTACAGTGGTGAGCCCAAGTTCAGTGTTCTGAATGCATTTGTGAGGTTAATGCTAAATAACAGATCACCATAAGACAGCAAAATATTGTGCTTAACCTACTTACAGAAAAGCAGTTTGTGTAAACTGGCTTCTGAAGCCCAGCGATCCAGTGACCTATTACCACATGAGATCAGATTGGAGTCCTATGCTTTGTCCTTCACACTTTGGTTCTGGCCCCCACAAAAAGTAGCATTGACTGGTTCAGCCATAGCTACTGCTGACCCTCTTCAGTCATAGGGCATGTTGCTACAATATGGGGCCTGAGGAGTGGGATGGGTGTGGGTGGTGGGGCAGGGCGAAATGGGCATCCCACTGGACTTTTTCCAGGCTTTCTTTAAGGGAAAAAGTGACTTGTGTAAGTGAAAAGTAATCTACTGAGATGTATTCATATAAGGAGATTTGTGAGCCCTGTTTTGATTAAAATGCTGCATTTTAGGTCACTTGAAAGGCCTCTGCCTTATGCAAGTCATTTTACAAGTCAGTGTAGCAGCATTGTATACTGCCTTTAAAAAGTCCCACAGTGTAAGGTTGCCCAGCTATAAAGAGTTTTTAACACTTTTCACATTTGGGCTATATTGTTTTTTAGCCACAGTTATGATATGTGTGAATGCATTATTATTTGGCTGGTTTAACCTCAACACAAGTTATTGTTTTGAACAGGAATATAACTGGAATAGATTACCAAATATTATACTGCTGGGAAGAGATTTGCCCCAAAGTTTGTGCCCCAAAGCAGGGCTTTTTATTTTTAAAATGCTTGGCTCCTAACTCAGACCATTACCAATTTTGTGGTCCTGTTTGAATTCACTCTTCATTACTTACCTTATTAACATGTTTTACTAAAATAGCTCTTCAAAATTTTTTGTTTGATTTGTTGTCTTATTTTTTTAATGGCGATAAATGTGAGACATGCAAGATAAGCACATCCGACCCCAGTGTCAATGAACCCTACTGTTCAGTAACAACTTGCTCATGTTCTTTCTGACTGCTCCATTATGTTGCTGATCAGACGGGCTGTTAAGTTCTGAACCAATTGTAGCCTTTTTTTTAAAGCTTGCAGTCCCTCCAGTGCACCGCATTCTTCACTGGCTTCCTGTTGAGTACTGGTTCAGATTCAAGGATTCAGTCCTCCCCTTCAAAGCCTTTAATGGGATTGGCTTGAGTTACTGGAGGGGACTGTCTGCCCTGTGAGATCATGACATCCACCAACTATCTTACACTGGAGCAATGGAACTGTCAGCTTCAAGAGTGAGGTGTATGTGTGTGGGAGAGAGAGCTTCATTGGAAAGTGGCCCACAAATCTGGAATCCACTCCTAGGAAAGATCAGGAGGAGCACAAATTTCTGTGGCTTTAGGGCACAATACAAAACTCAGTTTGGCCGAGCCTTCTTACAATAGCCTAATTTAAAACAAAATATACAGAATAAACAGTTTGGTCCCTTCAGACTGGAGGTGTGTGCAGGGAGGGATATATCTCTATAATTTTGGGACGTGTTCAGCACTTTGGTTATAGGGAGGCCACATAAAGAAGGAAATTGAAACACGATCTTTTCATTATATCTCAGCCGGGCTGTAGGGTGTTTTCCTGCTGGACCACCACTCAGTTCATTTCAAGATCTCTTGGCTTGTTTTGAAATGTCAGTAATATGCAGTAGCATACTTGGACGTGGGTTTTGCCTTGGGTAGAGGACATTCAAATTCAGCATAGAAGTGTATACAGTTGGGGAATTCTTTGATATGGGAAAGGCGAGCAAATAAGGGATGACATAGAGAAGGCTGAAACGTTTAATGCCTTTTTACTTAAATCTTCACTTAAACTCCTGGTCACAGTAAACTTTTTTTTTTTTTTAACACAGTTTAACAACAAGGGAGAAGGATCTCTAGCCAGGCTATGAAAAGAACAAGTTAAATAATACTTAGTAAGTTAGATGAATTCAAGAACATGAGGACCTAATGAAATTCATCCTAAAGTTCCTAAGGAACCAAAGTAAATCTCTGTACCATTAGCTATGATCTTTAAGAACTCATGGAGGACAGTTGGAATGGATATGGGCAAGCATAGTATTTATCTTCAAAAAGAGGAAAAAGGAGTACCTGGAAAATTATAGACTTGTCAACCTAACTTTAATATCCAGAAATATACTGGAACTAATTATTAAACAATCAATTTATTCAAACCTGGAGGATAATAAAGTAATGGGTAATAGCCAACATGGAATTGTCAAGAATAAATCATGCTGAAACAACCTAATTTCCTTCTTTGACATAACAAGCCTAATGTATGGGGGAAGCAATAGACTTTAGTCTTCAGTAAGGTTTTTCACACTGCCCCACATGACATTCTCATAAGCAAACTAGGGAAATCTGATCTGGATGAAAGTACTATAAGGTGGGTGCACAACTGACTGAAAGACCATGCTTGGAATAGTTAAGAATTGCTGTCAAACTGGGAGCACTGATCTAGTGGGTCTTGCAGGGTCTGTCCTGGGTTTAGTACTAGTCAATATTTTCATTAATGACTTAGATAATGGAGTGGAGAGTGTGCTTAAAATTTGTGGATGACACCAAGATGGGAGGAATTAAAAGCACTTTGGCGGTCAGGCTTAGAATTAAAAATGATCTTGTTAGGTTGGAGAATTGGCCTAAAATCAATAAGATGAAATTCAGTAAAGATAAGTGCAAAGTACTACACTTAAGAAAGAGAAAAATCAAATGTATAACTACAAAATGGGGAATAACTGGCTAGGCAGCAGTACAGAAGGAAAGGATCTGAAGGTTGTACTGGATCACAAATTGAATGAGAGTCAATAATGTGATCCTGCAATGAAAAAGGCAAATGTCATTCTGGGATGTATTAATAGTAGTGTTGTATGTAAGGTAACTGTTCTCCACTATTCTGCATTGGTAAGGCCTCAACTGGAGTACATTGTCCAGTTCTGGGTGCCATACTTTAAGAAAGATGTGAATACATTGGAGAGTCCAGAGGAGAGCAACAAAGAGGCTTAGAAAACATGACCTGTGAGAGAGGTTGAAAGAATTGGGCATGTTTTTGTTTAGAGAAGGCTGGGGAGGGGTGCATAAGTCTTTAAATATGTCCTCTTTTTAAAACCTTTTGGTGATCAATTGATCTCCATGTCTACTGAGGGTTAGACAAGAAGTAATTGGCTTAGTTTGTGGCAAGGGAGATTCAGGTTGGATTTTAGGAAAAATCTTTCAAATTGTAAGGATAGTTAAGAATCAGAACAGGTTACCTGGAGAGGTTGTGGAATCCCAGTTATTGGAGATTTTTAACGAACAGGTTAGACAAACATCTGTAAGGGATGGTCTAAGTATACTTAATCCTCTTTCAATGCAGGGGATGAACTAAATGACCTAAATCAGGGGTTCTCAAACTGGGGGTTGGGATCCCTCGGGGGTCACAAGGTTATTACATGGGGGGGTCGCAAGCTGTCAGCCTCCACACGAAACCCCACTTTGCCTCTAGCATTTATAATGGTATTAAATATATAAACAAGTGTTTTTAATTTTTATGGCAGGGGGGTTGCACTTAGAGTGTGTGAAAGGGGTCACCAGTACAAAAGTTTGAGAACCACTGACCTAGATGAACTAGAGTCCCGTCGAGCCCTATATTTCTAGGATTGCTTCTTTTCTTTCTCCAATGTCATGTGGACATGAAGTTTTAGAGCCATCTTCCATGTCCCTGAGAACTATGGTGTTCAAAGTATTAAAGGCTATATATATATATATATATATATATATATATATGCTACATGTTTTCTTGGTCACTAAAAGTTAAATCACCCCCCCAGCCCTGCTCTGAGAAGTAGCAACAAGACATGAGAAACTAATGCAAAGAAGCAACTTTTGGCAAGCATCTGTAGTGCAGAGGCATACACTCTATCTAGGAGTACTCCTCGAGATATCACTCTCTCTCCTCCTAGGCACCTCTCCTGAGGAGAGGCACCTTTCCCAGTATTGTGTAAGAGACATAAGAAATCAGATGGTCACCAATTTTTAAATGCTGGAAGGTCTGCTTCTGCTAGGAGATCTAGGTCTCCAGTGGCATCTTCAGGCTGGAGGGAGGGTACTGGAGACAAAGTGCCAGCCTTGCCTCAGCACTCCCTGGCACCACGTGCTTCCTCCTCCTATCAAACAGAGTTGTGGACTCCAACACCAGCTTCTGTGCCATTTAGACCGGCTCCTTTGACTGCTCCTGCTTCCTTGGTGCAGCAGGCATCAGACCAAGGCTGCCTCTTGGAGCCGAGAACTCCAGAGGTGTATGCTGCAGCCAGAGATTTACTCTGCCTCTTGGTACCAGGCTCTCTGCTTGTCCAGAATGTAGACTTATTGGTACTGATTGCATCAGAGTCTCCAGCATGGTCTATGTCAGCTGCGGCATTCCATTCCACGATGGCTGCAGAGTTGCAGCCTGTGATACCGCTGGTGGGCAAGGTTTTGGCACAGACAGCCCTTGCCCAGCCAGTTTTGTCAAGGGTTAAGCCACATATGCTGTCATCAGAACCAAGTACATCAAATCTGAGACCCCGTTCGCCAGCACTGAGTGGTACTGCACTACTGTGACTGTCAGACTATTCCGTGTCTTCCCTCAGAGTTGGAGATGGGGGTCTATGTTCACCATTTCTGAGATGAAGCCTTACGTTCCTTTGCCCTCATTGGGAAGATTCTGGTCATGGTAACCATTTTATCTGTGCTCTTCTGTTCTCACTCAGTTTGCAGCCCGTCAGATTCATAGCCCTAGTGGGGGTGTTTTTAAGGGGCTCTGTAGAACAGCATAGCTAATAATTTCCTGATTCATATACAGAAAATTATATCTAAGATAATGTAATTGATACAGATGGAGAGTGCACCTTTAAATCTGCATTGAATTTTCTAAGGGGAGTAAGCACTCTGCTCTGACATTCTTTGCTAATCTATGTGTATATTTACACCACAGCTGCTACAGTGGTATGGCCCCAGTAGGGGTTAGGTCAACCTCACAAAATTTTTCATGTAGCTAATTTTTAAGTGTAGAGCAGACCTAAGTGTCTGTACCATGGTCATTGCGATGAAATCTAAAAAGCATTACAAGAAGAGATTTATTACAGGAGTGGGCGGGTAAGTTTTGGTGGCCTGCATTGTGCAGGAGATCAGACTAGATGATCATAATGGTCCCTTCTGACCTTAATATCTATGAAAACCAGTGCCTTTTTGTCATGTTGTCCTTTTCCTCTCATGGCCTATTGTAGTCAGGTAATATGTGATAGCAGTAATGAATCTTAAAGAAAATAACCTAAAAGAGAAAGCTAGGATGCAGAGATGGATCTTGCATTTGGATTTGAAAGGTGAGATTAATAATCATCTTCAGAAATGGGACTGTGTAATCATGAGCTGGATGATGTAAAAACTCATTCACAAGTTGGCCTGTTCCTGTGGGTAGTTTTATTTAAGGCACGTATTTGTCAAAGCTGCAAAGACAGGAAGGACTTAGCTGTGGAATGAAAGTTGGTTCTGCCCCTTGGACAGCTCCAAAAATTTCAACCACAACCTTGTGGTTGGTCCACTGGTCCATGAAGAGTCAAGATTGGCTGGAGGCCCTAACATGTTCAGGAAATGGCTAATGTCTTTTTGCTGAAGTATTGGGTGTATCTGTTGGTCAAGGCCCGGCCGCGGAAATGTTTGGTGGGATAGTCATCAGTCTTGATCGGCAGAAACAAGTCAATCCTCCCCCATGTTCTTGTGCGCTCTGCTGTGGTGACATAAATAAATATATGTAATCTTTTTAGTTGACTATGGAGCAGAAATACTTGCTATTTCACCTAGCTGCTCAAAGGTGTATATTTTTAGCATAACTGCATACATTTTTAATTTGGTACAAACAAAACTTCAGACATAAGGGAAATGGGCAAGCTAATTGTGAAGGAACTCCTTCAGGATGTAGGTTTTTGTTGGCTTGTCTAGACAACTGCTTAATCAGCTTGCCTACTTTGCTTGTAGAATGCCTTGTGTCAGGACAGGTGTCCTGTCTGAATCCGTTATTTAGTGATCTGTTTACTTGTGCAATTTCTAAATCGCAAACACTGGTTGTTTGCATCTGTTCAGGTAATAGATACATGACCTAAAAGGTCAGTTTGGATTTTTTGACTAAATAAGTATCTTGTTCCATTTTAAATAATTGTGGGAATTGTCCTAGTCATCTTATAAAATTGATTTGAAACTTGTGGCATGAATTGCTAGGTGAATCCATTTCAGTCATCAAATGCAACTGAAAGAGGGACCTGTGGTTGTAATTTTGGCTGCTTTACTACAGGAGTGACATAAACAAGAGCAAACGTAATTTGTTTGAAGTGTACATGAGAAAATCAGTACAGTGACAAGGACCCAGCTTTCTCCTCCTTCTGAGCTATTGAATTGCAAGCTATATTCATATTTTAAAAATGCAAAATGCAAGAGCTTTTTGTATAAATTAAAATGTAAATGATTGTTTTTGCTAATAGGGTGGGGAAATTAAGATACAATAATTGTGAGATTTGACTGTCCAATGGGCAGAACTAGATTAGCACTGTTTTATTACTCAGTTTGTTTTGTGCTCTCTGCATGTGTTTTGAAGTCTGTGTTTTAATTTGTGAAGTATGAATTTGGAAAGTTGTAGTTTAGTGTAATTAATGGTGTTTTAAAATACTTTTTTCCTCTGGGCAGGTGGATATATCACGGTTAATGATGGGCATTTATGTGCAAAGAAGAGAGCCAAGCCCTTAGTTTTGGAAGTAAAAAACATGCACTCTTTTGTATCTTAATAATGCATTATAAAACTGAAAGCTCTGTGTATCTTTTTGGAAGTTTTACCAGTATACTAAATTTTACCATGTTTATGGTTATGTTACACCTTTTTTCCCCTGACTGCTTCTTTTCATTTCTAATTTTGCATAGCTAGCTGTAATTTTCCTCATATAAATGAGATAGCTAAGGAACAATTATGTGCAGTAATACATTCAGCCTATGAAAGCAACAGTTTTCATTGTAAAAGTGCAACAATTTAATTAAAGTAGCAAAATTATATTAAAAAGAATAGGTTCAGTGCCCCCAGATTCCCAAAATAGCATAAATGAGTTTGTTGAAATTCTGATTTAATGTGTTAAAACTTCCTGAGATTCCTTGATGACTCTTAGGAGCAGGAATTGGTTTCTGTAGTCAGTTTTTAGAGTTCTGTGTTCAAAACCAAATCTTTATACCAGCTTGTATTTGTTCAGGATTATAGCCAAAAGAACTATTGAAAAAGAAATATTTTGTTGTAAATTCTTTATAAATAAACCTGCAAACTAAGTTTGTTTTTAACAGACTTTGTAAATGAATTTAAACTGATCTCTTAAATTTGATTGCTTTGCTCATAATGAACCCACAGCAGTTGAAAAAATTCATTTTAAAGAATGTTTTGTTTACTCAAAATTCTTTTACAAAAGTCTTATCTACACATTAACACTTTCCCCCCACTTTGGGACATTTTTCTGTTTGATGTTGTGCATTCGGCAGATACGTTGCACTTGCTCATACCTCTGGTAAAGTATTACATATATACATATATGCATGAGAGATGAGTCATATGGATAAAAATTGTATGTGATCATTCCTGGTAAACCATACATACAAGAGAGCACAATTGAGGTTGGACAGGTACCCTTAATTTTGGCACTTTGTAACATTTTGGTGCTTGACTTTGCAACATAGCTTTTTCTTTACTTTTTGTCTGCTTATAAGTTACCCTGTGCCCCAATACATGCCAACTCAGGGCATTGTCATTTCAGCACATTTCATCTGTAGACTACCAGTCTGGATTCAGCCCAGCTCAGTAGGGTTTAAAAGTTCTTCCCATGTAAAGGAAAGCTGATGGTTCGGGTCTTGATTCTGTCTCACAAGTCATAAACTCATGGTGAACCACACTTCATGAAAATTGGCAGACTCTCACGGAGAGACAAAGGATCATGAGCCATAGAAACTTAACGCCTGACCTTGCTGAGACCATACATGATTTCTTTGCACAGAGGATGTTGGGGAGATGCTGCTCTTTTCTGGTAAGAAAGATGAGGTACTATTGGAGACCAAGGTGTCTGAAGAATAGATGATGAAACAAATTGAAAGTCTAAAGAGCAAGAAGTCACAGGGTCAGATGGTGTCTATCCAAATGTTCTGAAGGAGCTCAGGGATGAAGCAGCTGAACTGCTAGCAAAAATATGCAGTGTCATTAAAATAGCTGCCGTATCAGGTTTGGTGGAGGGTACCAAATGTCAGGACATGATCAAATCATAGAAAATGACATTTTTAAAAAAGCTTATATTTAAAAGAACATTAAGGTAGCGCAGTCTAGCATTCAAAAGTTAGGGAAAGCTGGATTTAAGTTGTCTGATTCTTAAAGTTTATATTTTCAAATCAAGTTTTTTAAAAGCTTAGGAAATCACATTTTTAAAAAAATTGTCACGTAGAACAACAATGACCTCCATATGGGCTATTATATTAGCAGGGTTGAAATTCTTAGATGCACAACACAGACTTCTGCCACTTGAACTAACAAAGTAACTGGTGGTGGTAGTAGGCTGTTCCTAGAGGGAGATGACACACATTTTGCCACTGGGTTTCAGATATTTGCTAGACTTCCGAGGAATGTTGAGTCAGAATGGATTCAGTTCCGTGTTCCGCAGGGGAGTGTTCTCTAGTGTTCACAGCAGTATTGCCAACCCCAAGTGTTCAAAAAGGAGTAGTTGAGCCCCCTCATCATGATTTTTAAAAAATAATAGTTTTGTGGTTCTTTGTATCTGCCTTCTGGTTTCTGAGCCTTTGGAGTGCTCTTGGGTTGCGTTTTTTTTTTTTCTCTCTCTGCAGCAGTGAATCCTAGAAACTTACTTTCTGTTTAAAATTAAAGCGGAGATTTTCTCCTAAGGACGTATATCCAGGAGATGGGGTTTTAAGAAAACCCTCATATGTCGTGAAAATCATAAGGGTTGGGATCAATGTTACAGACTCTTTGCCCCTGTTTTCCCCCTTCTGTCCCATTCTTCCCTTGTCTCCACCCACGTTTTTTTCTCCTCCAGAGCTCCTGCCCTTAATCCACCTTTTCCCCCCACCCTTCTCCTTATTCCTTACCCCTCTGCATTTGAGTCAGGCAGCTTCCTCCTTTTCAACATTGCCTGGGCACTAGCAGCAGGATCATTGAAAGCACTTAAAGTATAGCCCTGCTTGTGGTTCCTATGCCTGGCACCTCAGCAGCTGGGAACAACAATTCCAGGGAAAGTCCCGCTCAACCTTGGGATGCTCAGTTCTGTAAAGATTGCACATATATTGCCTGGTTGCAGATCAGAGCTGTGGAGGTGGGGGGGAAGCATGCCCAATGCAGACAAAACCTTCAGCTCATTTAGCTGCTGAACTCTTAAATCTCTACTGAGCTGGTGCTTGTCACTGTTGAAGCTGGGGTACTGAACTAGGTGGACCACTGGTCTGATCCAATTTGGCAATTCCTATGCTCATTCAGTCTCCTGGATTCTTTAGTTCTCCCACTTCTTGTTCTTCCCAGTATGTCTCCAAATGCTCCTGTTCCAGCCCCATTTCTTCCTGGTGGCTCCATCCTTTCCTCTACCACCCACAGTTATCTCTTCTTTATACCATGGCTGTCTCTTTACCCTCATGGCTGCCTGCCCCCAGGGGTTGAACCAGGTCCCATAAAAATTTCTGTGTTGTCTCTCCCCTCCTTCCCTGGAGCGCTGCTGTACTGTGTTATATTGGGTTGCGTTATATCAAGGTAGAGGTGTAATTAATGTTTAATAAAATACAGTGGTTAGCAACTCAGAAAATATCTTGTATCCAGAAGAGAGAGTCTTATTTTATTAATGGATTATTAGAACCTGCTCCTGTTGTGATGAGAGATTGCAGTGGATGTTGTGGATATTCTGTGTAATGGCTGGATTTTTAGGCTTGCTTTTTTTTTTTTTTTGATCTGGAAGGTTAAGAATCTAATAACTAGGACCACCTCATATGTTTTCCCTGAAGTGGAAAGTGAATATAATGCAAGAGTTCTGCAATTCTATGTAAAGTTCTCTGTGCTATGCCCTTGCCCAGAGGCAGCCATTCTCTCAGAAAGCAAAGGGTTTTTCTTTAGAAAATACTCTTCCTGTTAGTAGTAATCTGTGAAACAAAGAAATAACCATCTGAGCTCATTGTAGTTGTTATACTGCACATAACTCAGGACCTTGGGTTTCTGTTGCAGTTTTACTCCTCCAAATTAGGACCTAATTTCTATCTTGGACACACAGTAACTACTGCTGTAATCTAGAAAAATCAGCAATTCTATAAATGCACGTGTATATTGGCAGGGGATGATAGAAGCAGCAGAACCTGAGGTTAGAATTGAGCTGTTCACCTAGCCACCAAATGTGAAACAACTATTTGAAAATGATTTTGTGTTTCTGTTTAGTAGTCTAATGGCAGAACAATGCAGTAAATTGGAGTTTGTGTTCTAAATGTGGTTTCCTCGCTCCTAGAGTCATCAGGAGTTTAAAAGTGGTATTCTCAGTCTCCATAAAGAGGTCGTGCTGCTCTGAAGCAAACCCTTTTACCATTCAAGAATAGGTTGTAGTTTTTGGTCTGGCTGGGGTTCAGGCAGGCTAATCTTTTCATGTCAGGATTTGTAATAGAGGGAAGTAAAAATTAATTAAACAAAAAGGAACTGACATGCAGCCTTACAGTATGAAACAAGGCACACATTCTCCTCTCATCCCTTCATTCAAAAGGATTTGTACGTGAATCACTGTGCAGTTTTTTTTAGAAAGCTCAAATGTACATAGCTACAACATGCCAATCGGACAACTAGCACTATCCTTTTTGTGATTAGGATTTTAAATCCATTCAGTATTCAGGGAGTTAATATTGCCGGAACATATACATTTTAAAGACTGTTTTGCTGCACATTTAATTTCAGCCCTGTTCAGTCACATATTTCATATCAGTCAAGCTTTAATAAAACACTGGCTTGTTGGCTGGCAGTTCACCCTTAGCTCCACCTACGCTTGCTTGTACCATCTGAGGCTGTTGGTTAGACTCGGCTACTGCCAAGTGTGCTGTGCATGCTGATCTCATGAGGCAGACTGCGGCTGTTGCATCATTCTGAACTGATGCTCACCACTGTAATCTGAACGTGTGCCAGGGTTTAAGGTTTCTGTGCACACTGGTAATCTTTGGCTAAAATGTAGCTAACATACATTGCGTTCTCTGACCTTTTTGGATGTTCTGCATTGGTAGTTTTTTAAGGCCAACATCCAAAAACAGTTGTCCCATGGCCCACCATATCACATAATCTTTTTTGTACCTTCAGGATTATGGGATATGGGTCATGGGAAGTTTTTGGGTACTGTGGGATTTATGGATGAGGGGGAGAAGTTGGTGCCTTCACGTTGCTTTTAGTTACATAAAATAGAAAGTGCTGTTGTGACTATTATTTACGTTTACAGGGAGCAAACACATGTACAAAAACATCTGATTTTCTGTTGGAACTACTTGATGTCCAGGGGAACATCTGAGTGTTTGTTTGTACTCTGTGCACAAATTGATATTTTTATTATTCTAAATGGGGTATTTTAAATTTATGGGATTTACCTTGTTTGTGGAATATGGGGGGAGCAATGTCTCAGAAAACAACTTATACTCATTGCTTTAAAATTATTATGCCACATCCCACTGGTCTCCATCTTTGGTGTGCATTTTTCCCATCGGGAAATCTTGAACATTAACATTATACTAATTTGATATAATTCATGTGTCTCCAGCACCTTTGAGGACGGATCTCAAAGTGTTTTATGAACAGTAATTAAGCCTCAGCCCCCCTCCTGTGCTATTTGTGCTGTTCAGTGGCAGGTCTCTGAGAAGATTACTGATTTCCTGACCTGTGCTGTAACCAAACTAGATGGAAAGTATTTAATAATTACCAATTGGCCTGCACTAACTGGATGATGGCTGTTCTGTGGGGTTTTTTTAATAAAATATCATGGATGTGAATTACCTTTCATTTTGATAAATATCATTTTTCTTTTTCCAAGTGTTGTCCTGTATTAACCCAGACAGTAGGTGATGATGATATGATCATTGATTGGCTTTCCACACTCTGTTCAGGGGCTTACTATTTTTAGTCATTCAGTTATTCCCTGAGACGTGTAAGCCCATTGCTAAAAAGTGAGACATTGCAGACTTCGGTCATGTCTGCACTGGAAATTTGCACCAATTCAAGCAATCAATGGCCTGCACCAGTTCAAATCCCAAGCATAGACAAGGAAGGCCACGATTCAAGTTTATCCCTTCCTGAAACTTCTTGTCTGCAGTTGAGATTTGCATTGGTGACTAGCCATTGAGTGCGGGGCTTGGGGCAAATTCCCAATATAGAGAAGACTTCAAGGGGTGCTAGTTGAACACTTAGGACTCGGTTCTACATTTCTTCTTCCCCCCAAATTCTTTTTCAATGGCAGTTTTGGATAAACAGGAAGAAATACAGGATTCTGCAAGATGATGGACTGGCACCTGCCTTTTGAAATGGAACCAGGTTCTTGATTCCCAGATTGGTGTCTGTTTTTTATTTATTTCTGTCTCTAGGAATCCGTTAATATAACCTGTTGTAGGGAGTAGGGACAGCATTCAAAGACCTAATGAATGGGAGTGTTTGGGACACATTTCAGGAGGACATTTGAAGGTGTGGGAGGCTTTGGTTGCCAGCTATCTCTATATAATCTGTTAAATTAGGCTCTTAGTGAGAGAGATTGCAGGAGTTGGCCTCTGCTAGTGGGGTTCAGGGAGAACAAGCTGATTTTGATCAATTCTGCTTGTTCCTTGGCAGCATGGTATCCTCTGTTATGGCCAATGGAGCACTGTGGCTCAGTATCTAGTCTGACAGTTCTTCATCTGAACACTGTTAGATTCACTTTCCCTTTACTGCAGCTATGGTGTGCTTTGATTTCTTACAGCAATCCAGGTGCTTGGATTATAATTCCTCTCTGCGAGCAGGTCTTGATGGCTATAAACCCCCATATAATAAGGTTTAACCATCACAAACTTCCACTTGTTTGTTTTTCAGCATGTGTGTGTGGGGGGAATCTCACTCTCTAGTAGGAAGGTGGCTAGAAAGAGGTCTAAGAAATGCTCTGTCACAGCACATCCTATATGCTCCAAACTCCTGCAACTGGCATCCAAAGTGGCTGACCAGGCAAAGGTGATGTGGCCAGCATGTGTCTTCGTTGCCAGGCCCCTATACAACTTAGCATTGCACCTTTCTTCTTCAAATGTGGAGGGAGGCTAGTTGAGAGGAGGAGCTCCTTACCTTATCAAGACTGTCTTTTGGAAACACTCTGGAGAGCCCAGAGGTGGACTCATCTAGTAAACAGGTCCAGAAGTTCCATTCAGCTATTTTCAGCCACTGCAGCAAAGGTAATTTCCACTATAAGACATAGCAAGATGGAGAGGGAGGACAGCAGATATAAGCATAGCTTTGTCCCTACATTTGCTTGACTTTATCATCACTCAGGACCAAGACAGAACAGGCACAATCTCCTATCCTGCTAGCATAACAGAGCAAAGTCTTCTAGCCCAGCCCCTCGAACTTCCAGAAGCACACCTGGGGGCTCGGCCACCGGAAGCACTCAAGGGACACAAAATAATCTGCTTGTTTGATCCATGTGATGGTAGTGGAGGAAGTTCAAAACAGCTATTCTGACAGTGGTAGCTTCTCTTTAACAGCAGCAGCTTTAGTAGGCACTCCCTCACCAACTCCTGTGTAGCAACCCAGGTGGGGAGACTGAAAAGCTGCTCTACTTGGCATTCCCCCTGGAAGAGAGGAAGAACAGACCTCGCAGAGGGGCAGAAGAACTACTTGGATACTAGGAGGAACCACTTGATTAGCGACTCAGCCATGATCAGATGAACCAGTCCTCTGTTGATGATGTCCAAGGTGGGGACAGGGATGCAATTTGTTTAGCAATTTGTCTGATCAGGTCAACATCCCCAGCTAAACAAAGGCAGGCTTGCTCAAACAAGGGCACAAAGCCAACCTTGCTCCTCTTTCCCTCATTGTCCTGCTCTTCACGGCCCACATTGCAAGAGGGGAATAAGAAGGAGGCCAGAAATCCAATGTTCCCTACCCTACAAAATCTCATCATCACATCACATGGGTCTCTTCACCACAAAGAACAAAATTCTCTAGTACAGAAGACTCCTCAATAATTCTAGATTCAGTGGAGTTTTTACACTTTACCATTCAGGCATCCAAACAAATGCAGAAAGGGAATATCTCTGCTGCTCCATCACTGCCTTCCTAGCTCGTGGCTGAGAAGACTGCATTAGTTCCTCCGACCATTTGAGGAGTATACAGAGGAAATTGAACCTAATAAGGTCATAATAGGAGACCTTGGCTGAAGAAGATGATCTGTGGGAGGATGGAGATCATGATGAGGGGAAAGAGGAGGAAGATGCAGACATTGTGTGTGTGTGTGTACATTTAGAAAACTGGACCTACCTGCACTTCTCCCCAGGTCAGTCACTGAAGCTCAAACAAGAGAGTCTTCTGGAACTGAAGCCTGGGCAGATCCCATAAAGCCTTCATCTTACCGGGCACCCAGGTTCCGTCTATCTGCAGTGAGTCACTCGTTACTTTTGCAGAAGTGCAGCTTCTAGCAAAACCATTAGAACTCTCTGTCTCTGACTGTACAAGAGACAGCTGTGTTCATGGAAAATCCAGGATAGATGCAACAATCTCCAATCTTTGATGATCTTTGGGCCTGACCCTGCAAGCATCTGTTATCCACTTGTGCTTTGACATCAGTGGTAAGATGGTTTCAAAATTTTTGCTTAGAAGGGACCAGGACAAGAACACTGAAATTATTAAAGTTTTTACTGTCCTTGGGTCTGCTTTTATTTGTCTGCAGTATAACTATATAACATGATACAAATTCATAGATTCTGAGGCCAGAAGGGACCATTACTTAAAGCCATGGCCTAACTTGTTTCAGCAAAGGAATTCTGTTGCTGAAATAGTGGGCAGTGGTTCATTCCTGCATTGCAGTCTGAGTGAATTAGAGAAGATTCAATACGCCTTGTCTGTTCTGAAGAACTAGGGCTTGTCTCCAGGTAAGACACATGAGGAAGAATGGGTTTAGAGTCTCTAAGGGCATGTCTACACATGTAGATATTCCTGAATAATTCCATGTGTGGAGTACAGTGTTCCATTTGTCTAACCCACTAAGCTAAACTTGTGTAGACAAGTTTTGATGTTCATGGCAGAGGAAACCAGCCTCAATGAACTCTCCTGAGGTTTTAAAACACTCATTCTGAAGCCCAAGGTCCCAAACCCAAATGCCTTTATCTGAAGGAAAAACTGAAGGAACTCCCTGCATGTCTGGACCCAGATGACATGTTGATATGAATATACAGTTGAGATCTATACAAAAGCTTTCAGCAGCTTCTTCATTCACTTTACTTGTTCCAACTCAAGGTAGATGCAAGTTCAGAAGCACTAAACTATCTGAGAATATAGGTGGAAATGAGGTAAAGCAAACGTAACTCCATCTCCTATATGCTGCTGCTATAAATAAGAGGAAACAAAGCAAGGCCTGTCTTCAGCAAGTGGGGTTACCAGTGAGACTAGAACTGTCAGCCACCAGCAGGAAAGGTTTGTCCTAGGAAGCACCTAGTAAAGAATAAAGGCAGCTAGGGCGTATGTCTAGGAAAGCAGGGGGACCAGGCACAGTGCCTTCCATTTGTGATCAATCTCTTGATCAAGGAAAGGTTCATGCTGTGAATAACATTGTGAACTTCTGTTGTAAAGAAAAGCTGTTTTCCTGGTCTATAATAGCAGAGTACAGTAATTCAAGCCCATTTCCTGCTTCTCCAGTTCTAAATCCATTGCAGTTTACTTGTGTTCTGATGAATTTTCACGGCTGGGTGGGGAACCTATGGGAGAGACTAGAGAAAGTGCTTCTTCTAGAAGGCTAGAAAGAAGACATGAAGCAACCTTTGTTATATTACAGGATTATTATAACCTGAGCATGTCCGGTCAATTTTTGTAACTGAAATGTGGGATGGGCAAACAGGTTAATTTAAAATAATAAGCTGTATAGGTAGTCTCTTTGGCATTCCGGGCTAGGAAAAGTGTTTTAGAACTAGTAGAATAATCATTACCGAAGGGGCACTTCTGGCACATCAGGTTTTATAATTCTGTCACCAAGAAAAACTTCAGAGTTTAACTTTCTAGATTCACGTGTGAACACCCCCACCTTTCATTCTGGTTTTAGCTGAATAACACAAACTGAAAATAAGTTGCAAAGAGATCTGTTTGTAGCCCCTTAATGCTCAGTGTTTCTCAAAAGAATGTGTGCTTCAGGAATTCTTTATTTCACTATAAATAAATCTTTTTGTTCTCCAGTGTGGCAATTGGGAATGAGGGCTGGACATTCACTAATGCCTAGTGAGATCATAGTTCTGATTTAGACTAACTGCTCTATGGTTTGTAGCTATGGTAAGCAAAGGTTTGTAGAAATTTGGAAATGTACAACCTGGAAAAAACCATAGTCTACTCCCAAAGAAAATTTTTAAAAGCCTTTTTATACCAAGCCGTTTCCTTGCTTTTGAGAAAACTGGTATAGTAACATTTGGTGGGATTGTTGATAGAAGACATTCTAGGACAGGGGTTCTCAAACTTCATTGCACTGCGACCCACTTCTGACCATAAGAATTACTACACGACACCAGGAGGGGGGACTGAAGCCTGAGCCCTGCCACCCTGAGCTGGAGGGCCAAACCTGAAGCCTGAGCCCTGCCATCCCTGGTTGGGGGGCCAAAGACAAACCCAAAGGGCTTCACCTGGGGGAGGGTTGTAACCTGAGCCTACTGCCCAGGGCTGAAGCCGAAGACGGAGCCCTGGGTAGTGGGGCTCAGTCTTAAGCTTCGGGCCCAGGCCCAAGCAAGTCTAATGCTCGCCCTGGTGACCCCATTAAAACGGGGTCCCAACCCACTTTGGGGTCCTGACCCAGAGTTTGAGAGCCACTGTTCTAGGTGAAGCTTGTCTTTGCACATGTATCACCCAAGTCACTGTCTGGATTGTTGCTTCTGGAATACAAGAAAGAGGCATTACTGGGTATGAGCAGAGGTCTTGTGTTTTTATCCACCCTCTACTTTGGATGTGCTCTGTCAGCCTTTTTTGGCTGTGTCTCTGAAATGATTTTAGTTACGCTGTACTTAGACAAGCATTTTATCTGTTATAATTATATGTAAGGTAGCCATCACTGATTTATGTAATAAGGCTCTCTGCTAATATAAGTTGATTTTATATGCTGTATTCCATTCACACTTTCTCATCTGCTTGTGACATTTTATTTGGAGCTTTTCTGTTTATTTCAAAAGCTATGATTTGAGTGATATCCAAGTCAAGAATAGTCACTGTAGATGGGAACTACTTGGTAAGATGCTACTTTGTAAAGTGAGTGGCTTTTGTTTATTTAGGCTGTTCAAGGAAATTTATATACTGGGAGTACTAATATGAGAAAAATGGGTCCTTAAAAGCTTACTGCATATTTTAGCATTAGATTATTTTATTTTAATCATCATCAACTTTAGTATGTGTTCCCTGTCACAATAATTGTTGTAATTTCACAGCTGTTTATGTATTTCTGATCTAGTTTGTTCAGGTGAACTGTGATTCAGAGATTGGTTAGGTTTTACTTTAAAGAAATAAAAATCCTTCATTTTATCCTGTTAGATTCTAGTATGTGAAGTGTTAGTTTTACTGTATGTTTGGTTGAATTAACTCTCCTGTCACCACTCAATAATGAGCTGTTCATGGAGCTGAGACAGATGGTTAGGGAGAGCGCCTAAGGAGATGGAGCAAGGAGTGGGAGGCGTCAGAGCAGCAGAGATCGCACTTGTCCTGGAATGGGTTACTGAGACACAATAGAACTTGTAACAGTATAGAATAACATCTGCTGATTTCTAGAATGTATTATTGTATGGTATCAGGCATACAGATCCTAAGATCATGAAGCAACAGTATGAGCTGGAGTACACACACTTATTCAGGAGTTTATAAAGATACTTTTGAAATAATAATATTTGTGTAGTGTTTTACACATTCAAAGCACTGTACAAACATTGATTTATCTTCCAGTACCCCATGGAGGTGTGAAATTATTACTATCCTCATCTTCAAGCTGTTGAAACAAAGGCATTACTTGCCCCAGGTCATGTAATGAAAAAATCACTGGTGGAGCTGGGTTTCAATCTCAGAACTTCCAGATTTCCAATCTTGTGTTCAGTACTCCAATGGAAATGTGAACACCTTGAAAACCCTCCAGAAAGTATTAAGATTGCTATCATAATAGAAAGCTCAATGACTGATGGCATAAGGAGCCTTTCGTATTTAGGATCAGTTGTTCAGATTTGACCTGTTTCTCCAATGACTAAAAGCTGATACCATATGATGAATGTCCAGTGGTTAGTGTGAAATGTTGATGAACTCATTCTTCTTCCCAGTGAATAAATGTGCCTTACAGAAAACGCTATCATAGCTGGTAATATTTGGTTCCTCTTTAGCAATCTTAATAGAGATCAGGGACAGAATGATTGAAGAATTGAACTCTCTTCTCTCTTTCTCCCCCCCGGAGTGGGCTTCTCCCGGTTAGAAATGGAGCACATTAGAGAGGTAATTTGAGACGCTTATGTGCCTGTCATGCACAAAACCTGTGTTGTTTCCATGGATTTGCCACAAACAGTGGGGCTTTTGAACAATCATTTCTCTGAGCCTCAGTTTCCTTATCTATAAACAAAGATAATTGCCAATTTCATAATGGTATTGTGAAATGTCACTGATTGTAAAGTGCTATATAATACAAAGTGTGATTTAAAGTCAGTCAATGGCAGTGATGGGATTAAAACTCAAGGCCTCCTAGATAGCACCTGTTCTTAAGGGTATATGGTAAAGGATTTTGAAGCAGGAGGCAGGAAGCTTCTTTAACTGAGGGTCAGAACCATGCATACTTTAAGATCTCCATATGATACATGCAGTTTCTGAAGTTTGCAGAGTAATGATGGGGGGGTGGATGGGAGGGGCTCTGATGCATGGCTTATGAAGTCCAAATTATGACAGTGATGCTTTATAAAGCAGACATTAGCTATGTGCACTTAGGTGTATGGAAACGCTCTCTCCCTCCCAAATCTTCCCAAAGTTAGTCAGAGGTAACAGTGCTAACAAGACAAATTTAATATTTCTAAATCAAGCTGTTTTGGCGGGGCATGTGACAAAGCAAAAAAAAAAGTTAAGAAAATGACCCAGAAATGAGAAACTAGCCTGAATTTTTTATCCCCTCCCCCCCCCAGCTCTCAAATTTCTTTTCCCATTTACCCCAAGTCTTGCAGAAAGATTTTTCCCTTGACTAAGATGCTGCATGCCAAATTTCAGGTATATTAGTTGAAATCTGGCAAAGTAAAGGTGTAGGGGTACATTCAAAATTAGATGTGTATAAAAAGCTAGTTTCAGATCTGATTTTATAGTGACTAGTCTCTATTTAATAAAGCTTGAACATTTTTTGCTACTGATACGCTACACTATCTCCTCCGGTTTAGGCAGAGGTAAAAGAGAGATGTGGAAAAGAGAACATGGGAGAAGTGATTAGGGGATGGTGTTGGGGGGGAATGTACCAATAACAATACATGAATTGGCATGGCTTTGTTAGTTACATCTCCTTTTGTGTTCTATCCCCATCCACACTTTAGCTCTTCATTTATTTTTGTATTTAGTGTGTAAGACTCTCTGGAAAATGGATTGTTTCTTTGTTTGTACTGTCAGCTCATCACTGTGGGGCCCCAGTCTATTTCCCTACACACCTATGTTTGTCACCATCTCACTTTGTCTTAAGCTTTTTGAGGCAGGGACCATTGTCATCTGTCATGAGGTAATGCACATTTATTGTGCTCTATAAATGTATTTTAAATTAATTGCTTTTTTGGATTGCTACAAAGTGGAGATGTTTAGTCACTAACAGTAATTTTCTTTATTCTGCCAAGCAAAACAGAGTGTCCTTCTGATCGTTCTGTATAAATCTTGTCAGACTTCAGTCAGTAGAAGTGAGATTTGACTGCATGGTTGTCTGATTCCCAGCTCAGGGAACTGCCTTAGGCAACAGGAGTATTTGGTGTGGAAATGTGTTCACCTACCTGTCTGTCTGTCTCTGTCTCTCTCTCCGCTGTTCAATAGCGGCTTAGAAACATTGTGAAGAAAAAGAGAGTACCTGCTTCTACGTAGTATTGTCCAAAGCAGAAATCAGATCCATGAACTCTAGACATTTCTGACAAAAAGGTTCCAAGAACAGGTGGAATCACCTTTTAAAATTTTTGAATTTATTTTTGATCACTTAGTTGTATCTACCCATACTGCTCCAAACCAACGCGAAAAAAATAAATTATTGTCAGTTAACGTCTGTTCTGTTTTTTATCACTTTTACAGCATCTTCAAAATAAAGATTTAAAACCCTGCTGCAGCCTTAACTGTGAAATCACTACCATTCCACTCTGTGGACAGTTCAAGCCTGCTGACCATTCAGACTAGAATATGTAGCTTTCAAAGCTTAGAAAATACAAACTGAAAACTAACTGAGTTTGAATACAATATTTATTGCATCTGCTTGACAGCAACAAGCTCCGGTGCTCGACACCTTGGGTTGGTTGTTTAATTACAGCGCTCTTAAGTTTAAGAAAATCTGCACCCCTGAATACTATAGTTAAAACAATTGGAGGAAGAGGAATGAGGAGCAACATGTGACAGACTAAACCACATTTGGTACTTATGACAAAGGAGCTACTTTAAACTTCCAGACTTTTTCTTTTCAACACCCCATTCCTAATGCATCCCTGATTCAGTGGCTTTCATGTGCTCTTGGCCAATACATTTAAGGTGCACACTACACCGTAACATCACTATTTTAAAAAAAACAACAACAAAAAAACAATTTTTCTAACCTTATGGTGCTTTTTCTCTTTTAGAACCGAGAGCTCCAGATCATGAGAAAGTTGGATCACTGTAACATTGTCCGATTGCGATACTTCTTCTACTCTAGCGGAGAGAAGGTAAGTTAGCATTGAGAGGTCACAGACAATAAGCTTCATTAAGGCCACTAAGTGGTATTGTTATAATACTGTACTCTTTGAATTTTTAGGGGTATTAAAATAGTTTGAAAGAGTGGAGTCCAGAATAAGAAAAGAATGGTAAATGTGCATATCAGGAGCTCAGATGTTCCTGAGCTGAGGGACTTCAAATCTGTAAGGCAGAGCGTGTTTGAGCTGATCTTACCTTCTGACTATGAGGTGTAGGCCATGGGTACTGTGGCTGCTAGTATGCAGTGATCAGTCTTGATTCCAGCAGCCTTCTGTCTGCGTCAAGATGAAGAATTGTATAGCTGGAAGCTGCGGTTTCTATAGGCTTCACTTCTTTATTAAAGATGTGAGTGGCCACCAGCCACTTTTTAGAACTTCATGTGTTACATCACCCCCTGTGTTATTACAGGGGTCAAGCAAGACTACTGGAGTATCTTCAGTTCTGAAATCCATCAGTATCTCAGAACTGTCCCTCATATACCAAAAGCTGTAGTTAATGATGTAATAAATGGAAAATGAAGAAAAAGAACTTAAAAATAAACAGACAAACCAAGAACTTACTATTCAGCATTGGTGTCAGAAAGTGACACTGGAAGAGTGTGCAAGAAGCAGGCCTTGGGATTTTCCTCCCTCCCCCCTTTTTTTTTGGCGGGGTTGGGGGGGGTCTCTCTACTCTTCCAAAATGGTGGAGCGGGAGTTGTGGGGAGTCTAGCCTGGGTCTTCCCACCTCTTCCATGGGTTGGAGACACACTTGCCCCCTGTGATGCCCCCAGAGGGCAAAATGGACCTATCAAGCCATGTGACAGAGGTTGTGGTCAGGGGGAAGTTTGATCTGGCTCTCTTCTTCCTCCCCTCATCCCAGGCTGCTCTTGTCGTTCCCTGGCATTTTGAGTACAAATTTGTGCCACTGCTGTTTGAATGGCAGTTTAGGCTCTGTTTGTTACCATGTTCAAGTTCGGTTATAATTTTGGCATGTTGTCAGAATTTTCCTTAGTAATGCAAGTAAAAGAAGGGAAGTGGTGGCTTAACAGTTTACAACTTAGCCACGTTGAATAGAATTTTATGGCACAAGCAAAAGGCACATGTCTTGTCTGAGGGCTTCCTCCCTGCAAAATTTCAAAGGTCTGCTGCAAACAATGTAGCGGGTTAAAACGTCTCCGAAAAAAAAATCCCAGGACTTTTATAGCAGGAACCAGTAGGCAGCGTAAATACAGGGGTTCTACAAGGTTTTACCGCATAGCGGTGCAATGTTCAAACAATTAGATCACTGACTGTGTTAGTTTTAGTGGAAACTGTTTTTCACTTGACCACCATGTTTGTGTATGGCAGGTGACTCAAAATGCTGAAATGAGCAGTTTAAATTGTGATACTACACTGTAATTTTCAAGAAAAAGAAACATAAAATAGTATAGTAGTCCACGATCCTTCAAGGTTCAAGGATGGTTCTCTTTCATATAATGATAGTCAGTTATTGCTGGTGGCTAATGAGACCAATCCAGGATCCACAGATCTTGTCACAGTTAGGGTCGACGTTTCCCAATGGAAGGGGTGGATCAAGATTGTTGAGTGGGGCTGCGGTGTGCTCTTTCCTTTTATTCCATTTCTCCATTTCCTGTTTCTGTTGGATCTCGAAATACTGGGATCCTTGCCACAAAGTCCTTTTCCATTTAGGTCATTGAGGACTTCGGTTTCCCATGAGTTTGTCAATATTGCACTTCTTCATGTTGGCTTTGAGGGTGTCTTTGAAGAACTCCCCCCACACCCTTGTCCATTGGCCGTGGCACAATTGTGAGAACATGACCTGCTTCAGGATTCGATTTTCTGGCGTTCGAAGAACTTGACCAGCCCAGTGGAGTTGTTGGTGGATGATCATAGCATCAGTGCTGGAGGTTTGGCTTGGGACAGAACATTAATGCTGGTGCCTTGGTCTTCCCACTGGTTCGGAAGATCTTGCAGAGGCACCATTGATGGTATCATTCAAGAGCCTTGAGGTGTCTACTGTACGTGACCCAGGTTTCAGCACCATACAAGAGAGCAGGGACAACAATGGCCTGGTACATGAGAAGCTTGGTTTGATTCTTAATGTCACGATTTTTGAAGATGTTTTGTCAAGTGTCCAAAAGCATCACTGGCGCATTTGAAGGCACTGTTGAATTTCCTCCTCAATGTCAGCTTTATCTGATACGTAGCTGCTGAGGTAAAAGAAGTGCTCTGTGTTCTCCAGGGTTTCTTTATTGATCTGAATTACCGGAGCAGGATCCTGGTGATTCAGAGCTTGTTGGTGGAGTACCTTAGTTTTCCTGGTGTTGAGTGTGAGACCAAGTTGGTTATAGGCCTCAGAGAAAGTGTTGGCTATTTTTTGAAGATCATATTCTGAGTGAGCGCACAGGGCATAGCCATCTGCATATTGGAGTTCAGTGACTGATTTAGTGATAGTTAAGGCTGTGTTTAGTCAGGGCTATTTTTAGTAAAAGTCATGGACAGGTCACGGGCAGTAAACAAAAATTCATGGCCGGTGACCTCTCCATAGCCTAGTACTATATACCCCTGACTAAATCTTGCAGGGAATGAGGGGAGTCAGCCCAGGGGTGCAGTGGGTACATGTGGGTAGGGCTGGCATGCTACCTGCCTGGCTTCACGCCTCCCCGAAGCAGTGACATCCCCTTCCCTCTACTCCTAGGTGGCGGCGTGGCCAGGCAGCTCTGCGCGCTGCCTCCACCCCAAGCACTGCCTCCGCAGCTCCAATCGGCCGGGAATCGCATCCAGGGAGTCATCCCGCCTACCCCCCACCCCCCGGTAAGCGCTGTCCAGAGGCCTCACCCCGTCCTGCACCCCAGCCCTGAGCCCACACCCAAACTCCTGCTGCCGCTGCGGGAGAAGGACATGGTGGCCTGAGACTGCCCCAGCAGTGGCTGTTGCGGCTGGCTCAGGGATTGCTTAAGCTGCTCAGGCAGCCCCTGGGTGAGCTGCATTGGCTGCTGCAGAAGTCACAGAGGTCGACTTTCATGACCTCCGTGCCAAACTCGCAGCCTTAGTGATCGTTTTGTCTTGGATCGGAGGCGACTGAGGTTGAAGAGCTTGCTGTCCATTCTGTATTGAATGTCCGGGCCAGGGAGGAGCTTGTCACGGATGAGAAGAAGGATGACTGCAAGGAGGATGGAGAAAAAGGTTGGAGCTGACACAACCTTGCTTTACTCCTATCTTGACTAGGAAGGAGTCTGTTTCAGATCCATTGCTGACAACAGTCAGAGACATGTTGTCATGGAGGAGTCAGAGAACATAATAAATTTTGGCAGGCATTCAAATTAAAGGAGAATTCTCCACAGCCTCATGATCGGTAGAGTCAAATGCTTTTGTGAGGTCATTGAAGGCCAGGTATGGAGGTCAATGTTGCTCACAGCACTTTTCCTGAAGTTGACGGGCAGAGAAAATCATGGTGGTGGTACATAAAATAGTATTCTTAATGAATTCATATATGCAGCTAAGAACAGCTAACTTCATTGTTCTTTGTCTTTGCTTGAGATTTTAACTGTCCTGTTGAGAAATGGGACAGAGCCCAGACTGTCAATATAGGAGGGTGAAGCGGTGCACAGGACAGCATAAATAATGTAGTTTTTCCTGTTTGGTATAGGGCCGGTTGCAGCCATCTTTGTTGGTGCTATGCAAAATGGCACTTGGAAAGTTGGCGTAAAGGAGGATAAATATTTCCATATCTGGTTACTGACCTTTTTTTCAGACTTACACCAATTTTGAAGTTGAGGGGCCCCACTTCATAAGTGCTCAGCCCTGGCACCTCATTGTTCTCAGTGGTTGCTACTAGGTGCTGAGCTGTTGTTTTAAAATAGGCAAACAAACAAAAAAAATAGCACCAGATGTGAGTGTTGAACACTTCTGAAAATATGGCCTTGAGATGCCTAATTACTGGCGCTAATAGTTGTACAGGAATCTTCCTCCAGTGTGAGATGAAGGTAGTTGACTACCTTGCAGTTTGATGTATTGCCCTCTGGGAAGCAAATCTGAGAGGCCTAAAAATCTCTGGGTTTGTATTTAGTAGGATGACAACAGGGAATCTTATGCAGTATGCAAAACCCACCTCTCATGTGATGTCCACGGTAATCTATCTGATGGTAATGGCTAGGCCTTTAGAAATTCTTGGACTTGAATCTAACTTTTTTAACAAATTAAACATGAAACCTGAAAGTTACACTTACATACAGATTTAACTTCTACAACTCCCTATATCTCTGACTTGTGATTATAGGTGCGCAGAAAGTGGCCTGCTGGAAACTTCAGTACTTTTAAACTAGTTTCCCTTTCAAATCAGAAGCGAAAGTCAAAATATCAGAAAATTCTTAAGGAATGAAAAATTTGAAAGTTTTTTGAATCAGAAATCTCAAAACAAAACTTTGACCAAAATGAAAATGTTTTGAGTGGACAGTCGTTTGAATATATTTTATTTGTCAAAATGAAAACTGTAATTTTGTTTCAAAATGTTGTTTTGAAACAAAATTTTTTGTTTTGATATTTCCTGATAGTGATTCACAGACTGCTAGATGGTCACATGGTTCTGGCATCTCATTTCCAGCTGCTAAATTATATTAAGGGAAGCTAAAAATACATAAGTACTTTCCTAATATTACTTCATCCAGGCGAGCAGTTGCTGTAGTTGCAACAGGGATGTTAAGGAATTGTGAAGGTGTGGGGGAGGTCTGTGCAATCACCAGTGAGTGGGTAGATTATCTACAACACAGTTGTTCTAAGGTGCTCTCCACACTATGAAAATGTGTGGGAACTTCTCTAGCACAGCAAAATTCAATTTTATTTTTTCATTAATTTATTGTTGTAAGCTTAAAAAAGTTGTTCAGTTATTAACCCATAATCATTACATACATCAATGCTAGGCCTAAGTAGAATTCCTTTACTTTAAAAAATAAAACAAAACAAGGCTTCCCAGCATTAAACCACAGCATTTACCTACCAAAGCGATACAAGTTTGAAAATCTTAATAGAATCTTATAAATAATGGTTAACAGTTCAGTTCTAGCATCAAACCCCTAGAGCCAGAGGCTTCCGAACTGAAAAGTAAAAGGTTGTTTGCCATCTCAGTAACCTTCATTGTAATGGCTTCTGAGACTCTATTGAGACTCCAAACTGAACAGATGGTTTTCTAAGATGGGCCATTGGGAAGCTTTTAGAGAACAAGGCCAAACCCCCTCTTCTCCCCTGCCCCCATCACCATCAGTCACTGGTGAGTAGAAAGCTTGCCCTGACAATTGAAGTCCTAACCCATCAATATCTGCAGAATTTAAACTTTAATTAAAATTAAGTTTCTAACTTGTATGTTTACAAAAGTGAGTTTCTTAATATACTTAATATGTAGATCTAATTAATAGATTAATAGATCTTAATATGTGATCTAATATAGTGTTCTCCTGAGTCTGCAGACAGGCATTCCCTGGGACACCACTGGTGCTCAGAACTTTGCGAATCAGAGTATAATTTTGGTCAGGTTTGCTGCTGCCATTCAGAACTCTGTGGGCAGTAGTGAGAATGAATGAAAATAATTACACGTTTTCTGTGTTGTAGCCATATTGGTCCTAGGATATGAGACATATAGGATGGGTGAGGTAATATCTTTTATTGGACCAACTTCTGTCAGTGGAGAAACAAGCTTTCAAGCTCCATAGAGCTCTTCTTCAGGTCTGGGAAAAGCTCTCTAGAACCTGATACAAAGAGAGATTCTCTAAGCAGGGTTTAGTAACATAAGAATCCCAGGGAAAGGCAGGGGCTTAGCATCACACCAATGAATTGAGGCTAAAGTTGCTGTGTTTGTGACTAGTGCCTTATCCATGTCCATTTTTCTGTCCCAAAATATGTGCTTCAGTTTCTCTCACACAGTGTGGCCACATTGCTCAACGTGTTTCAAACACTCCGTGGTCTGCCCGTTCACTTTATGGGATGTCGGTGTCTTTTCACACTTTCACAAAATCTGTCTATAGTTGGTTTGAAAACCTTTTCCTCTGAAGTTGTACTGTCTGCCACAACCTTTGTGTATCTCTTCATCTCAGTGGTACCAAATCATTTCAAATCTCAGCTGAAAATCTTTTTTTCCTTTCAATTTCTCTCCTTTTAAGCTATCCTTTTAGAATAAAATTGTGCCTTGCATCAGTTTCCCCATCTGAAAATATGAAATTGTGGAAAGAGCTATGTAAGTGGAGTGCCATTATTATTATTGTGCCATTATGCATTAAATAATTAGGAGAGTTAGAGTTCTTCTTTTTCAGTACTGTTTCCCTATAGCTTTTGATTGAGTCAGCTTACAGCAGGTGGTTAATATGTTTTTCTTTTAAAAGCCTCTTTTTCTTAAATTTCTGGCCATGAAGTGGATGGTGGGAAAGGAGGTAGGATAGGATTGTTTTGGGGGGATTCAGTAGTCCCATTACTTTGTACATTGGTATGACATTCCAGGGTGAAGTCCAGACCAGTAAGAGGTTGTGTCAACCTGCCCTGCAATCGTGGGGGCCTCACAATGCTTTGTGCTGAGGCTCCCACCTGGGCTGCTCACAGATAGCCTTCCAGGCAGCAGGTAACACCATTGAGTGTCTGTGTATAGCTGCAGCCTGCCAGCCGCACATCAGTCACACTCTGGCTTACACCCACCTTGGCTACCACTTGCAGAGTAACACCAACACAGTCCCAGTCCCGGATTTTCCTCACAAAATGTGTGTTCTGCACTGTCCAGCCCTCTTGTAGATAGTCCAGATATTGGAGGTTTGTTCCTCCTGTAAAGGGTCAACATACAACTGTTTGCCACTTTAAATGGAGTTACCCATACAGTTCAGTTTAAAGACAACACTCAATTAGTTTTGATTAAAGAATAAAACAAGTTTATTTAACTACAAAGAGAGAATTTTAAGTGAGTACAAGTGGCATGATTGGAAGGTAGTTTCACACCTGCTGTGGCCATTTCGAATACCACATCATGCCCTTCAAGTCTTTCCAACAACCCAACCACATTCCTGTATTTTGTCAATGACACATTTAGGGATGTTCTGGACCAGTTTGTAGTGATCTACTTAGACAACATTCTCATCTTGGAAAACAAGCCCTTCATAACCAATGCATCTGGTTGGTACTTAAGTGTTTTGAAGCAAATTACCTGTATGGGAAACCCAAGAAGTGAGAGTTCAATGCACCTCTGACTTTAGGCTATATCATTTCCCCCCAATGGGTAAAGCATGGATCCCCAAAAAGTGTCTGCAGTTGTGGACTGGGCAGCTCTGAGAAACATCTCTGATGTCCAGTGCTTCCTGAGGTTTGCCACTTTCATCAAGGGGTGTTTGAAGGTGGTTCAGTTACCCAGCTGCTTCTGAAGGACACTGCCTTTGTTTGGAATCAGGAAGCTCAGTCTGCTTTTGATGAACTGAAAGAAGCATTTACATTAGTGCCCGTCATATTTCATCCGGACCTGACAAAACCCTTCATTTTCAAAGCAGACATCTCTGACTCTGTGATCAGAGCAGTGCTCTTAGCATCATGGATCCCTGAGCGTTCTCCATCTTTGTGCATCCTGCTTCTGAAAGTTGATACCTGTGGAACAGAATTACAAAGTCTGTCACAAGGAACTGCCACCTTTGAGGAATGGGATCATCCCTTGGAAGGTGCATGTTTTCTGGTTGAGGTATTCATGGATCATAAGAATTTGGAGTACCTATGAAATGCAAAGGCTCTCAGCGCCAGATCTATTGGTACCTTTTTTCCCTCCTGATTTGATTTCATCCTGACCTATTGTCCTGGTACCCAGAATGGTAAGCCTGACATGTTACCTCACCAGGACCAGCACCTGTATAAGGGAGATAGACCCACCAGCGTCTTGAAGCCTTGCCATTTTGTCAACGTACTAATCAACAATGATTAATTGTTCCTTGTGAAGTCTTCCCTGCCTCACAATCTGTTTGTGGTGAAATTAATGTTCACCAGTACAGATCCAGCCCCAGCCCCGACTCAAACTTCTTGATAAAGAATAGTGTTCTCTTATTGCAGGATCAGATCTAGGTCCCCAAAGGTCAACAACATCTGGCCATGTTCTGGTTGTGTCATGACTCGCTCCTGGGTGGCCACTTCGGTCACTGGAAACAATGAAACTGGTCTCTCAATTTCTGGTGACCAAAACTACAGTTGCCTGTAAAGTCTTGCACATCATGGTCAGGGGTAAAGTATGACACTAGATGCAGCACCAGGATGCTGCCTAGCCCTCAAGAAAGCTGGATTACAGGTATCTCAGTCCATTCCAGATCATCCAACAGGTTAATTTGGTAGTCTTCAAACTCCAGTTAGCCAATATGATGATGATGCACCTGATATTTCATATATCCCCGCTGAAAAAGTATATTGATAACTCCTTTCCTGGACAGATAAAGCCACCTACTCTCCTGTCTGTGTCTGTCTCTCTCTCTCTTTCTTTCTCCCTCCCTCCCGTCATGGTCCAGAGGCAGCAAGTATACCCGGTGAGGCAGATCTTGGACTTAAGGTTCTCCAAGAGAAGCTCATGTACCTTGTTGATTGGGTGGGCAGTGGTCCAGCTGATCACTCATGGGAAGCAGCTGAAAGCCAGGATGTACCCCAGCTACTTTGGGAAATTCCACTGGTCATATCCTGACAAACTGAAGACACCTGGTAAACACCTTTTGAAGTAGGTGTGATGTGATATCTTTGAGCCTGCTAAAGCCTGATGAGTCATCCCTGACTCAGCATAAGCCTGATGAATCATCCCTGAGCCAGAGTGTGAGAGTTATCAGAGGCAATTACCTGAAGGTCTTTTGATAGGCCCCACACCATTCAACCAATCCAGAGTTGAGGACCCACCCAGGTGATGCTGAGGTAGGTATATAGGCTCCGAAGGGAAGCAGTCTGTCCAATCTGTTCAACATCGCTACCTGGTCAGGAGCATTTCTATTGTGAGTAGTTTCAACAGACTGCTCCTGCTCCTGCCTGTTTCCACGCTAGCAGCCTCAGCTCTAGTCTGCATCTACTCCTGCCTCAGGTAACCACCCGCTGACTCTGACATCACTGCCTCAGGGATATGCCTGTGTCTTTAAAGTGCAAGATCTGCACAAGCTTCAAGAGTTGCTCCAGATGGACAGAGAACTAAAACTTGTGATGGAGTGCTCCCTTCATCCGGCTTCAGATTCAGGCCCAAAGACTCCCCTGGACCCCAGCTCCCCATCAGTTCCAACAGCTCAATTGCATTCTAGGTCTTTGAAAGACAGATTGAGCAAAACAAGGAAAGCCTCATGCAAGAGGAGTGCTAGATCTCCTCAGAGAGACCATATTCCTATGAAGGCGGATATACTGGAGACCCTGCACCCTTTAATAAATCTCATGACTAGGATACTTCCTGCCTTCCTTTCTCCCCTCCCCCCCACCCCCACAAATTTTCTAGACTAAATTTTCCTTTCTTTAATTTCTATTACTTGTAGAGACTTGTAGAATAACTAAGTGAACTAATGAAAAAGAGGGCAATAGTTGCCAGTGGAAGGGAGTATCAGGTACAAAGGGAGAGGGAAGGAGGGTATAGCAGCCACCAAGAGGAAGATGGGTTTTGGCAAGTGGACCATGAATAGACTTCCTTTACTTTGGTCCTAGAGAGCCATTGATTTCAATGGCTGAGAAAGCCAAGGAAAGGGAGATCTATGCTTTATTTTTGCAATAGCTGTATCTCATGCCTCACTAAGAAGATAAAGGCTTTCAGTGGATTCATGAGCAGATGTCCTCTCCTGTCCCTAGGAATTTGAGCTATTGGATGCATTCCATATAAACTTTCATCACCATTACTGGTTTGAGTTATGAGGAAAGATTTTTTTTCGTATGTGTTCAGTAGTGGGCCAGATGACTACTAAGAGAGACAGAACAGTTTACAATTATTTATTTCAAAGCTATAAATTCTCAGGAGGGGGAGTTATTTTTTTGGGGTGGAGCAAAGCCAGTACCAAGCAGTAGTGCAAAGAAAAAGAGAGGCCAAATAGTAGGGAATGCTTCCCTACAGGGAAGGTTGATGGATTGATTAATTGGAAAGTGCAGTGTTCTCTTAATGAAAGCAAGTGTTTTCCATACCAACCTTTGATATTCTTATCCCTCATCTGTAGGGTTCTAAACAGTCTTCAGAGGGACAGACCTCTGAAGACATTGTAGGCTGGTCCAGGAGATCTTGGTATGCCAACCTGTTGGGCATAGCGATCATGTTGCTCTTTTGGCTTGTGTTGAGCAGGTCATGCACAGGAAACCGATGTGCCTATCAGCCTGATTCTGGAAGATCAAAGTATAATAGGAAGGTGTGCTTTTCTAATTTACGATTTTCTGTTTTGCTATAATTCCACAAGGCTGAAGATTGCTGTCTTGCATTTAGCCTGTCACTCAAATGTAAAATTGTGATTGGCTGAAGCATTGGCTATTTTTTTTACAGGACTTTGCTGAAAGAAGCTTTTTGAACTGTATTCCAAGTGAGAATAAATCTGGGCAAGCTGAATGTTTTTTGTGATGTCTATTTCAGAATGTTCTCATGTTTTAAAGCATTTTTCTGCACAAGGCAACCCACTTGATCAGGGACGGCTGAGTAAAACTATTCAGTTGAGTGAAAGCAGGTATAATGGAGGTTGCAATGCCAAATTTTATTATCTGCATTCTCGTTTAGTTTCATTGTAGTATTTCATAACTGTTTTTACATGGTTGTGTTAGAGCATTTAATAATCTGATCAGTCCATGTATTTAATTTCCACATTTAAATAGGGAGACAAGACACTGAAGAGATGTGTGCACAAACTTAAAAGCATATATTGCTTTTGTTTGGTAATTATGCTTCTGATTATGTAATATTTAATCTGTTTCAAATAGGTGTTTGGTATCCACAGTAATCAAAATGGAAGCGTGGGTAGTGCATGAATAGCAGGCAAAATGCTGACTGTTTTGCTGCATGGTGTAATTGATTTTAGTCCTGTTGGCCTTGCCTGTAAGGGCACACAGCCAAAAGTCCATCCAGCTCAGGAATAGAAATTTACTCCCATACAACACCTCAGTCTAAGTGTTAAGTAAATGTCAGGATAGTACTGTGCACTGCAATAGATTGGATTAAATATGTAGTCTCTTGGTATCTTGCTCACACTCCAGGTCAGCAGAGACTTGCATGTTTCAGGGGCCAAGTGTTAAGTCTGGTGGGAGAGGATGGGGAAAGCCAGTGATGGGAATAATTATTGCAAAGCCATCTGATTAAGAAAGAGCATTAACTGGCTCCAGGTGGGGACTTATGCAGGCAGCCTTGGCTGGAAGGATAGTCATGACAGTGTTTGAAAGATGGAGATATAAAATGTGGGGGGGAAATGAAGGAACTTTCTGGATTCCAACAGGTCCTGGAGAAAAAGGAACTATTCAGAGGGGCCCCAACTTGCACGTCAGTTATTCAGATTTTTTAATAAACTTTTTTAAAAATCAGCAGCACTGGTGCATGATGGCAGATTGTCAATTCTGGAGACTTGAGGTGTCTGTGTCCACTGAACAGGTATAGTTTGAGCAGCAGCTGTGAGAGTTTCCCAAGCAATGTGTCCTAGACCAGGGGTGGGCAAACTATTTGCCCCGAGGGCCACATTGGGGTTGTGAAACTGTATGGAGGGCCAGGTAGGGAAGGCGGTGCCTCCCCAAATAGCCTGGTCCCCGCCCCCTATCCATCCCCTCCCACTTCCCGCCCCCGACTGCCCCCCTCAGAACCCCTGACCATCCAACCCCCCCGTTCCTTGTCCTCTGAGCACCCCCTCCCGGGACTAACTGCCCCTCCCGGGACCCCACCCCATCACCGACCGCCCCACCCCCATTCCCTGAGTGCCCTGATCCCTATCTATACCCCTGCCCCCTGACAGGCCCCCTGGGACTCCCATGCCTATCCAACCCCCCCTGTTCCCCATCCTGACTGCCCCCCAGGATCCTCTGCCCCTTACCCACCCCCCGCCACCTTAACATGCTGCTCAGAGTGGCAGGATTGGCTTATTAGAAAGCCTCGGAGGTGGGCCGGCACAAGCCACACTGGCGGCATGGCAAACTGAGGCTGCGGGGAAGAGGGGACAGCAGAGGAGGGGCCGGGGGCTCAAGGGTCAGGAAGCCCGCAGGCCGGATGTGGCCCATGGGCCATAGTTTGCCCACCTCTGTCCTAGACACTTGTAGGAAAAGAAAAGCTCTATAGCTTTATAGCTGGTCCCCTGAGCCATCCATTCTGTAGGGCTGGTCATTTTAATCTTCTAGTTTTTTATGTTTTTTCCTTTAGCCTCTTGTCAGGGATGAATGATTTTTGTGGAAGTGGAGGACAAATAACATTGGCTAGAGCCAGGCACGGTTTAGATAGTTGGTGAACAAGCTGCCTTACATGGCTCAGTGCATCTCAGTGTTGTCCTGTATCTCCTGACCGTAGATTTTCGATCATGCTAAATTGTATGAATTTGTGTCATGTCCACTAGGGTTTTGGTTAGGAAAATCAAAGTCCTTTCAGCTTCACAGATAAGATTCATCGTCCCAGGGATTCTTTAATCACTCCCCAATAGTTGAGGGATTAAAGAATTTTGCAAGTCTAAAGTAAACTCTTTGAGCAGGCAGGAATTCATGGACAGTCTTCATGAATGAGTTTTTTGGGTTTTTTTTGTTACAATCTGTTTTCTACAAAAAATATATATTATGTGGAAAATTATATGAAATACTAGGCTGTGTCTATGAATGGAGAAAGGCAGCATTGCTATACCTGCCTGAATACACCACCCAGTAATCCAGACTCATTCAAAGTTAAGAGCTACAGAAATTTTTGACACAATGACCAGTCCTTCATCAAACTTGGCTTAGATCATAAGCTAATGTAGAGGACTTGACTTAGCTCCCACTGGACATAAGCCTGTTACAAAATCATCTCAGATTTATCAGTAGGCAGTTTCAACACCAGGTGTTGTCTAAGACTAAAATAAAGGTGGGTTACAGGTCAAGTTGAGGAGGATTGGCAGAGCAAGGTGGCAGTGGAAGACTGTGATAGCTGGGAGTTCTGCAATTCAGCTCTGAGGACTGGGAGAGTGATGAGGAGGAATTTGTCTAGTATCTGCAGTGCTACTAGTGTGGGTGAATATTTCCCTGAGCATTAAAAGTCACCTAGTTGATCCAAAAATAATTTCAGAGATAGAAGAGAATTTGTACTAAGTACACTGTAGAACTAGGGGTGATGTGGTGCTTGTGCACACATTCACCATATATCTTTGTTCTAGAACCGTGGTTTTCAAACCGTGGGTCGAAACCCAGTACTGGGTCGCGGAATGTCAGGCACTGGGTCGTGGCGGCTCCGGTCAGCACCGCCGACCAGGCCAGTAAAAGTCCCGTTGGCCGTGCTGCTAGTCCCTACCTGTTCTAACACTGTGCTGCCCCGCCCCCGGAAGCAGCCAGCAGCAGGTCCAGCTCCCAGCCAGGGGGGCCATGGAGCTCTGCGTGCTGCCCTTGCCCCGAGCACCAGCTCTGCACTCCCATTGGCCAATGGGAGTTGGGCGGGGGTGCCTGTGGGTGAGAGCTGTCTTGAGCTGCTTGTGCGCCTCCGCCTAGGAGCTGGACCTGCTGCTGGCCGCTTCCAGTGCGCAGTGTGGTCCATGGTGCCAGGACAGGCAGGAAGCCTGCCTTAGCACCCGCACTGTGCTGCTGACCGGGAGCCATGTGAGGTAAGCCCGCACCACAACCCTGTGCCACAGTCCCATGCCTGAGCCCCCCCCAAACCTGGAGCCTCTTCCAGCACCCCAAACTGCACATCCCTGGCCCCATCCGAGAGCCTGCACCCCAATCCAGAGCCCTGACCCCCATCTGCACCCCAATCCCCTTCCCCAGCCCTGAGCCCTCCCAAACCCAAGCCCCCTCCTGCACCCCAAACCCCTCAGCCCCAGCCGAGAGCCTACACCCCCAGGCTAGAGCCCTGGCCCCCCTCCTGCACTCCCTGCCCCAGCCCTGAGCCCCCAAACCCAGAGTCCCCCTGCACCCCAAACCCTTATCCCCAGCCCCACCCCCTCAGCCCTCTGCTCCAGCCCTGAGCCCCTCCCACACCCCAAACCCCTCAGCCCCAGCTCCGCTGGGTCACGGGCATCAACAATTTTCTTTAACTGGGTCACCAGAAAAAAAGTTTGAAAGCCACTGTTCTAGAACTCTGTTCCAGCTCTGCTTTGAAATACCTGGAAGCTGTGAATTGCAAGTAAAAGCATGCTCATGTGGCCACTGGATGTCACCATTCCTTCATACAAATAAAACCAGTTAGTTTTTCAACTCCCAAACTCCTCTAGAAGATAATGGCTACTAGATGCTTTGAGTAGGGAAGCTACATTTCTCAAATGTTTGCTCTTTCTTAAAAGCAGTGCAAAAGTTTTTATGCCTGGTAGCAGTATATATGGCCTGCGGCCATGTTTTTTGGGCAGTATCTCACCTTGGTACAATGGAGGAAGCCGTGGCTTCTTATAACTTGATAGGATGTGGTGTGGGAAATACAAAAGTGAAACAAATCTGCAAAGAGGACGTGTTATATTTTTTGCTTGTTTCTAGGGCAATGAACTTATGATTTTGAACTGTATGTTTTTAGGTAAGTCAGATTGGTCCAGCTAGTAACACTTTTATTGTTGGGTTTGAATTTCCTGGAGTTCAAATGTCACACTCAGATAATGGGGACTTTTTTCTAATACTCACACTGTGTTGCTACAGGGAGGTGATGCACTCTTAAAGAAAGCCTAATCCAGCTGAAATGTTAAACTGAGACTCCTGCCTGTGTCCGGCTGCTCGGATTAAGTTAAACATCCTTTGGGAATTTCTGAACAGAGCCTGACCTATATTACAGTGTTCCAACTCCCCTCTATCAATAGTATGTGTTAGTGTATATAATACCTTTGAAAAAACATCACACATCTTTAATACAATACAGAAAATGTACCATTTGAACACCCTAGCTGCTCTGTTTTCCTGCACAGCCAAACTTCCTTGTTCCAAAGTGCTTTATACTTTACAAACACTGGTAATAACTTCAGTAGGGAAAACAAATTCTCTTCTTGGTTTTACATCTACTGCTAGAGTTGGTATCATTAGCCTTTCATTCTCTTAACTGATGGTTTTAGCTGTCCTCCTCCCCCAGCAGATGACATGGTGGAAGGTATGCTCGCTTCATGAATTGTCTGGAAAGGGGAACTACAGATGGGTATGCTTAGTGTTCTCCTCTCTCCAGTGTGCCATATCTGTCACCAGTGTGCACACTATCAGCCAAGAAAGAAAGAGAAGATGTCCAATATAGTTTTCTGAAGCTGTCTCTATCATGCTACTAGTGACTGGAAGAAATTCTTGCAGATAACTAGATAAATTATTGACAGAATTGAAAGAGCACTGGAGCTTTCCGGTCTGAACGATGAAGTATTCCTCAGGGGGAGCAGACCCTGTAGTTCATTTCCAGTTTGTGCTGAATCTTAGTCACTTTGACAAGTGAACTCTAGCACTTCCATTATCTTGTTTTTATCTATAGTAAACGCATATGGGAAATGGTGGTTCCAAGGTGGTGTCCCTACAGCCTCATTAACGACATTACCCGGTTGCTGTAGTATTTAATACAAATTGCTCCCCCCTGCTGAAAAAAAAAAAAGTGAGGCTTATACAAAAATCCCCATGTTGCTTGGTGTTTTGGCAGGTGAGGGACAGGGAGGAGATGTTTGACCTTCATTCTGTACAGGAATGATCCAGGAGGATTGAATCCCTACATCCCACAACTTGTTGGCTCATATTGGCAGTAGTGAGGGTATTTCCAACACTAGGTTTTTTTTTTCTGTATGGTGAAGGACAGATAGGCTTGAATGGAGGGTTTAGCTTGTGACCTCCCAGCATCTTTAGGGAGTGTGAAAAGCTGCAGCATTTCATTTCCCTAGCTCTCTGTGCACACATTTAAATAATACAGCAGCTACACAGATGCCAGAGTTTTGACTCTTACAGGCCTATTTCAGCTCTGATTTCTGAGACAAAAAAAATGAAAAAGTAAGCTGTTAAAATATTTTGGCTTTTGGAGCTTTCTCTTTCCCACACTTCCATAATGGGGAGGCTCATAGTGAGTGAGAGGTGTGTGTGTGTGTGTGTGAGTTTATGTATATATATAATATTTAAAAAAATTTTAATTGACTGACATGATGATTTTGTCTGAATTGACAATTCTTGAGCATTGCAGACTGGTTCAGCAACAAGGCCATAGTTATTTTGCTTTGTTGGCTGATCTGAATGTTTTGAACCAGTCTGGGGAGGGATTATTTGCCAAGTGGCAGAAAGCAAGGTCTTTAATGCCTGATGCAATTAGAGGTTCAGAGCCCAAATGCAAAAAACCTAGATGTCCAAAGATGACATCTTAAAGAAATCAAAACAATAAAAAATTAAAACCTGGGTGAGATCGATGATTAAAGAGAAAATGGTCAGAAAGCTAGTGACAAATACAGAAAGATATAAATGTGATTCCAGCTGCTCTGGACCCTGCTGGATCTCTGACAGACCCCCACAAACATGTTCTCCTAACTGATCTGCTTTCTCTCTTCTGCTTCCCCAGGCCAGTGATGTTGAATGGTAGTGTGGAAGTGGGTCACATGAGGAATGAAGAGGGTTTCTGGTAATGGAAAGACAGGAACCATTCATGATCCTTGAGTAATTGCCCCCAACTGGCAAACCCTTTAAAATAGTCAGTTCCCTTATGCAACACACTTGTTTCACAGTAAATTGTTTTGTTTAGAGAATGCAAGAGACAAACAAACCAGGTTACATCATCTAGGAAGAGAGCTTTTCAGTCATGTCACTTTCTAGCTCATAGCAAATCTCCTAAAGGAGAATTCAGAGAACTGGTGGATTTCTTTGGCCCTATTTTTATGTTTGTAAAGAAGGGATAATGAACAGTATTACAACAGTATAGTGAGTGATGTATGAGATTCATGTCATGGTATCTGCAAGGAGAGCTAGTTCAGAATAGTTGACTCATCTTTAGCTGATGAAAAAATTACTTGCGTTGTGCACTTGGTTGTGGTAGGAGAGAAAGAATAGTAGGCTGTATAAGATTAAAAAATTCCATAAACTTCAGGGCTGCTTTCACATCAGTAAATTAAGGGTCCAAAGCTCTGAATGTATAGATATAAACTGTATGTTTGCCAGTTAGTCTAGATGTGTATGTGTGTGAACGTTTACATAGGAACAGTAGTATGTAAAATATAATTTATAGATTTTTGAATAAGGCTGATCACACTGCTTTTTTTTGGGGTGGGGGGAGGAACTCACAAAAATGGATCAAATGTATGGATAGGCGTGACACTACACCTGTGAGAATTGAGGTTTGACCAATAGGCTAGGGCATCCTTCCTCATTCTCAAAACCAACACTACAGGAAGAGATAAGAGCCAAAGGATAGGTACAAGTCATTTTGGCAGCAAAAAAAGGCTGCAAAAACAGGTGGGGAGGTTTCCGGGACGATGAAGGAAGAAGAAGGGGTGGGAAAAGAGAGAACAGGGTGTTAACATCAGAGAAAACGAGAGAGAGAGCAACAGTAGAAGCAGGTTTGCAGGTTTGGATTTGTGACAGGAATCTAAGTAGTAAATAAAATGAAAACATGCAAATATTGACTTGAGCGTCTAAAACTGTCCCCGGATTCTGGTGATCTGAGCTTTGTACTCATGGGAATGGAACCCTTGCTATGGAATTACAATCCTACATCTGGCAGAGCAGAAAATAAAAATCAGAATGAAAACAAAATAAATCACAAATGAAAGGTTGTAAATGAGGTCTGTATCACAAAGTTGTTGGACTTTGTCTTGTGGCAGTGAATTCCACAGGTTAATTATATACAGCATGAAAAGTGTTTATTAATTTTAAACTTTTTCTTTACATTTTTCATTTTATTCTCATTTATTCTTGTATAGGCAGAGAGCATAAATGGGAGTGCCAGGTTTCCTTTCTTTTCATTATTTTGTGTACCTCTCCAACCTCTCCCTTTTTGTTTTTGGGGACACTGAGCTCTTGAGTCTCAGAGTAAAAAATAATTGTAACCAACCCTGATGATGATAGTGTACTTTGTGCTGTAGCTTACTGCTAGCATGATTTTTTTTTCTCCAAGGTACAAGTGTCCTATATAACTGCACACACCCGCTCATTAAAAATAAATTATATTGCATATTCAGAAGGCTATATCTATAATGCGGCTATTAGAATTATTTACTTATGAGATTTGAAATTTCTCCCTTGAGGTACAAGGCCTTCTTATCAAGTATGTATAAATTTGAATGTCACACTGAATTTTATATTTATATAGAAAATGTATATCCTGACTACAAAAAGTCCTGTTGTTGCTACCTGTGGTAGCAATAGTGAGAATGCTAATGTAGGTAGGCTTTCTGAGGCTATGACTGGTACTTAGCTTCAAATTGAATCATTCTGAACATAGCAGATATAAAAGACACACTACTGTTCTTAAAAAGCAAAAACAAAATTGGAACCTTTTCTATGTTGGCACTACCATCAGTAGAACTTAACCAGTGGTAGCAAAAGTATGACTTATTTCTGGGAGAGAAGACTAATGTAAACAAGGCCTTAGCAATTTGCAGGGTGGCTCGTCTTTAGGTTAAGCGGTACCAGTAAATGCTCTCAAAATGCCCCTTAAAGTACTTATGTTTGCCCTCAAGTAATGACACTGACCCACCTCTGAGTTTGTGAAATGCTAATATCCAGAAATTCTCCACATTTTTCGTGTACACATAATGTGCGTATGTTATGTGTCCTGTCAAAAATTCTCCATGTTTTCTTTATTCACTGGAGGTCACTGCTGTTTGCGTGCACAGAGTAGAGACAGCTTAAATAATTCAGTGAGCTATGAGAGAAGCACAACAGGCTGTGCACGCTAATTGGCTAATTAAGTCACAGCATTTAAGACTAGGACAATTGTGATTAAATGACTACTGCAAGTGCATCCAGAGGTTTTCTTTCAAATTGGGAGGTATTAATTAAAAAGTATAGCCAGAGGACCCACAAGTGACAAGAGTCCCAGCTGAAGTCTGGGAGTACTGTGCTCCATTTCCATCCACATGAGGCCTCTCTAAGTGTCATGGAAATCTGTCATCTTTTTCTATAGATATCTCTATAGTTTTGGGTACCAAACATAGAAAATCTTGACTCCTTTCTCTTCTGTCTGTTTTTATTTTTTTGAAAATTAACTATTAATTATTCTCAATTTGTATAGTTGGAAATGTATATCACAAAAGATTATGCTCTAATAAAAGTGTTAGTCTCTAAGGTGCCACAGGTACTCCTTTTCTTTTTGTGGATACAGACTAACACAGCTGCTACTCTGAAACCTGTCATACAATTCTGAGTTTCAGAATAGGGTGGGAAGGATATATCAGAGTACTTGAGACTTACAGGGCCAATTTTTGCCTCTGAAAATGAGCAGCTGAATCATAGAAAAATCGGGTTGGAAGAGACATCAGGAGGTCAGCTAGTCCCAACCCCCTGCTCAAAGTGAGACCAACCCCAACTAAATTATCCCAGCCAGGGCTTTGTCAAGCCTGACCTTAAAAACTTCTAAGGAAGGGGACTCCACCACCTCCTTAGATAACGCATTCCAGTGTTTCACCACCCTCCTAGTGAAATAGTTTTTTCCTAATATTCAACCTAAACCTCCCCCACTGCAACTTGAGACCATTTCTCCTTGTTCAGTCATCTGCCACCACTGAGAACAGCCTAGCTCCAGCCTCTTTGGAACCCCCCTTCAAGTAGTTGAAGGCTGCTATCAAATCCCCCCTCACTCTTTTCTTCTGCAGAATAAATAATCCCTGTTCCTTCAGCCTCTCCTCATAAGTCATGTGCCTCAGCCCCCTAATAATTTTCATTGACCTCAGCTGGACTCGCTCCTATTTGTCCACATCCTTTCTGTAGTGGGGATTCCAAAACTGGATGCAGTACTCCAGATGTTGCATCACCAGTGCCGAATAGAGGGGAATAATCACATCCCTTGATCTGCTGGCCATGCTCCTACTAAAGCAGCCCAATATGCCGTTTGCCTTCTTGGCAACAAGGGCACACTGTTGACTCATATCCAGCTTCTCATCCACTGTAATCCCAAGGTCCTTTTCTGCAGAACTGCTGCTTAGCCAGTCGGTCCCCAGCCTGTAGCAGTGCATGGGATTCTTCCGTCCTATGTGCAGGACTCTGCACTTGTCCTTGTTGAACCTCATCAGATTTCTCTTAGCCCAATCCTCCAATTTGTCTAGATCACTCTGGACCCTATCCCTAATGTCCAGCATATCTACCTCTCCCCCCAGTTTAGTGTCATCCACGAACTTGCTGAGGGTGCAATCCATCCTATCATCCAGATCATTAATGAAGATGTTGAACAAAACCAGCCCCAGGAACTACCCCTGGGGCACTCCGCTTAATACCGGCTGCCAACTAGACATTGAGCTATAGATCACTACCCATTGAGCCCCACTATCTAGCCAGCTTTCTATCCACCTTATAGTCCATTAATCCAGTCCATACTTTTTTAATTTGCTGGCAAGAATACTGTGGGAGACTGTATCAAAAGGTTTGCTAAAGTCAAGATATATCATGTCCACTGCTTTCCCCATATCCACAGAGCCAGTTATCTCATCATAGAAGGCAGTCAGGTTGGTTAGGCATGATTTGCCCTTGGTGAATCCATGTTGACTGTTTCTGGCTAATTTCTAGTTAAACTAAGCACTGTGTGAATATGATGTCTCATTTTATTTAATTCCTCTTTTAACATGAATAATTTAAGGAGGGCAAGAGTTAAAATCAAGACCCCTTATGTGAGGTCACAGATTTTCATCCCTCTCCCACCTCAGTGTGAGGTTTGAAATTAGGTTACAGATCTCTCTGAAACTGACAAGCTCAAAATGTTAAACACCATGCTTGAAGCTTTGTTCTTGCTCTCTTGTATTATGCTTAGGATTTTTGTTAGATTAAAAGAAAAATCTCTTTACTCCTCAAGATATTTATAGCAATGTTACCATTTCAACAGGATCAGATTAACCTTTCTCAAATATGCTGGAATTTAAAAAAAAAAAACTTTTTTATTGATAAGTAATTAAGTAGGGTGTGTCAAGGAATTTGAAGTTGGCAATTGTAAAAAGTGTGAGATTGAAGATATAATTTCCCCCCAATGGAGACTTGAATGGGCAGAGTGCTCATTGATCTGTTTGGCCTCACCTGCACTGGGAAAATGCCTCATGTTAGAAAACGTGTTAACTAATCTGTTTTGATTAGCATGATATTGAGTATAATTTAGCAGTAATAGACAACTCATGTTTAACATTGCATTCACTTAAAAAATGTCAGCATGTTTTCTAACATAATGCACTTTCGGAGTGTAGACATAACCTTTGTTAAAACCTTAGAACCTTGCAAGCTAACATATTTCTTAAGCTGACAGCTGCCTTGAATACTGTTCTTGCACTCCCCTGTTTTGAATCTTTTCCTAATTATTTCTTCTGTTCTCTTTTCCAGAAAGACGAGGTGTACCTCAACTTGGTGCTGGACTACGTTCCTGAAACAGTATACAGAGTTGCCAGACATTATAGCCGGGCCAAACAGACACTCCCTATGATCTATGTCAAGGTAAGAAATTATAATTATAAATTGAAATAGGAAGTTTGCTGTAACACAGCATTTCTAATTGTTGTTAGTTTCCCCTAACCTGAACTTTAAATTCTCACACTAAACTGCAGGGTAGATTAAACAGTGAAGGGTTTATTTCAAGGCAGCGAAATCTATAAAAATGATTATAAGAGGAAATTATAAAAAATGATTATAAGAAGAAATGATTATAAGAGGAAATTGTTGGAGCCTTACTGTGTATATAAAAAATTTAAGGTAGCAAGTTTCAGCAACACTCTGTGCTGCTGTTTAGACTCCTACATTTAGGAGAAATGATAACCCAGCAGCAATGTTTTGTCCCAGAGACAAATCAGTGTATCTGAGCTGTTGTTGAAGTAGTATGTATACAATTTAACTGTATGCCCTCCAGAGTTTGCCCAGTAATTGGTTCTTATGCTATTAAACATTTTCAGGTGTTTGCAATTACAATAAGATCATATCCTGCTTAAAGGTTCTTATAAGTTTAAAAGCTCATGGCTTTTCTACATACACACTCTGGGGAAGCTGGTTTTACCTGAGCACCTTCTATCCTGTGAGAAGCGAAGTGATATCAAGGCCTTGGTAAATTCTCCTGCTGGGGAAATGACCATTTTGGGAGCTGTGGGCACTGTCATTCCTTCTAGACCTGGGGACTGTTTTTATACTCTTTTTCTGACACCACAGGCTTTTCTTTTCATCCTACTATTGATAAAGAATATTGTCTTGATGTCAGGAACACTTACTAATTTACCTCAAAGATATCTCAAAGGCAAGAAGAAAGTCAGATTACATCTATCTGTAGATTTTTATTGATTTGATTGAAAGGATAACTTAGCAAGGTAGGGTAGTGTCAGTTTTATTACCAAATAAGTCAAAGAAACGGTTAAGCCTCTTCGGAGTTGTCCACAATGTGAATTCTGGCAGTGGAGGTATATACTAAAATTATACATATAAAGTATAACATACTTTACTCCACTTAGTAAGGAACAATCAGTTGCACACATACAAAATGGGAAATGACTGCCGAAGAAGGAGTACAGCAGAGAGAGGGATCTGGGGTTCATAGTGCTTCACAAGCTAAATCTGAATCAACAGTGTAACACTGTTGCAAAAAAAAAAAAAAAAATCAAACATCATTCTGGGATGTATTAGCCAGAGTATGTAAGCAAGACACAAGAAGTAATCCTTCTGCTCTACCCTGCGCTGATTAGGCCTCAACTGGAGAATTGTGTCCAGTTCTGGGTGCCACATTTCAGGAAAGATGTGGACAAATTGGAGAAAGTCGAGAAGAGCAATAAAAATTATTAAAGGTCTAGAAAACATAACCTATGAGGGAAGATTGAAAAAATGGATTTGTTTAGTCTGGAGAAGAGAAGACTGAGAGAGGACATAAGTTTTCAAGTACATAAAAGGTTGCTACAAGGAGGAAGCATAAAAATTGTTCTCCTTAACCTCTGAGGATAAGACAAGAAGCAATGGGCTTAAATTGCAGCAAGGGAGGTTTAGGTTGAACATTAGGAAAAACTTTCCACCTCTCAGGGTAGTTAACCACTGGAATAAATTGCCTAGGGAGATTGTGGAGTCTCCATCATTGGAGATTTTTAAGAGCAGGTTGGACAAACACCTGTCAGGGATGGTCTAGATAAATTTAGTCCTGTCATGAGTGCAGGGGACTGGACTAGATGACTTCTTGAGGCCTCTTCCAGTCTTAGGATTCTATGATACAGCTTCTAACATTATATAATATGGAAGACAAGAAAGTAGTAATGTAAAATGACGACAACAACAACAACAAAAAATACAAATTGCATCCAGTTGTATTCTGAGATAAAGGTTGTCATACTAAATTTTGTATATACCAGTTTTTGACTCATCAGGTAATAAAGAACTCTTAGACTTTTTGGAGAAAACTTACAAAATGCTTGTATATTTATAAAGGGAAATTCAGACAACAAAATTGACTTGTTTGTAATTATTGCATTTTAAAGTTAACATCTCCTAATGGTGTATCTGGGGTGCTATAAAATAACAAAAACTAACTTGAACCTGGACTCCGGCTGGCAGGGGCCAGCAGATGGGAACCCCAGTCCAGCAGCGGGCTGAGCCACTCAGCCCACTGCTGGTCTGGGGTTCCGTCCACCGGCCCCTGCCAGCCAGGGTCCCGGCCACCAGCCCCGCTCAGCCCACTGCCAGCCCACGGTTCCGTTCATCTAGGCAGGCAGCGGGCTGAGCGGGGCCAATGGCAGAACCCTGGCTGGCAGCAGAGTGCCACTAAAAATCAGCTCCCATGCCGCCTTTGGCACATGTGCCGCAGGTTGCCGACCCTGGACTAGAGTTTTGAGTAGGGGAAGAGTGGATACTTCTGTTTAGTGTGCTTAGTTGTTCCCACTCCAAGTGAAGTCACTCCAAGCAGTGGTGACTGTGATCACCTTCTTCCACCCAAAACTCTGGGTGGAGGGAGGTGGGGATGTTGGGACACAGCTCAACTGACTGGTGGAAAGACAGCATACAAGAAACACTGGAAGTGGGGTACAGCAGGGAATTGTTCTAGAGGTTAAAAGTAAAACCAGAGAGGGATGGTCTTTAAAATTTCCCTCTGGATGTATTGGACCAAATCTCAGAACTGTGATTGGGACAGGCAGCGAGAGAGTAGAAGCAAAAGAGACCAATTTAGGGTGGTAATTGTATTTTACTTGTGGCTGGGTGTCCAGTAAATTCAGTGTTAAATTGAAAAACTCAGTCTCCCCTTCTCTCCTCCCTGTCTCCTAACCATCTGAGATATGTAGAGAGATCCCAACAGTTGAAAATGAACCTGCTGTCCTATGGAATGAGGAGAAATGGCTGCTCAGCTACTTCTGGCCTAGATTAATTGTATGTTACCAGTAAGAGTAAAAATTGATGTTGTAATTAGAGGCTGTGCAATTCAAACTGAACCTTGACAATGCCTTTATCTGCACCATTCTGTCTCCCCCCAAAAAAATAATGATGAGATTTTTAGTTCACCTTCAAAATACCACAGTTCCACTCACACAAACTTTAACCAACAAGAATATTTTGCTAACACTCTGTTAAGCTCTCCTGGTCTAGTTTATTTTTCCATTGCTGCTGATCACCAGGATTGCATACATATTTACATGGAAAAACTTTGTCCCTTACAGCTGCATTTCTTGTTTGTGCCTTATTCAGGTCTCAGTCTAGTGGATGTGATTCACTGCCACACTAGCAGTTGTGGCATCATTGAATGAAACTGTGGAGAGTAAAAGGAGGTTGGTTAAAGAAGTGCAAATTTTGTTTGTAAACACCATGATACCTTGGTGATCCGCTCCGAGTAGTAAAATGAAGGACACATACAGGACTGTTTAACAGTGTGTGCAATCCTCAGTATTTATAACACACCGTTAGGGTGTGTTTACCCAATGCATGGAGGGCATTGAGGAACATTCTCTGCATTAAATGATGGGTTTTCCCATCCTTGTTTTTTTGCAATGGCCCAGTGCTCTTTGTCACGAGTATGTTTCTAAGCAGAACCATTTTGGCACTTCCTCACACAGTACATCCTACTGTCACAATTGCACCAATGCATTCTGGGACTCCTGAAGCACCTTTTCTCCTTCAAGTGGCTCCTGCATATGCCCACTCCTGATGCACCAGCCATGTGTAGCTCAAATGTTAGGACCTTGCTAATGGTGTCCATTTGAGTGCTCATGCACTCCTCTTGCCATACTTTCCACACTGTATGGATGAGACTGTAAAAGGGGTGCGGTGTGTTAGCTCTCTTAGTTCCATCCAACTCTGTGCAACTGTGATAAAGTAGGAACCTACCCAGACCTCATGTTTGGATCTTTCTCTTAGATAATGCACAGTTAGTTACGAAATGCTAGTTTTAGATACAGTTACTGGTTTTACTTTAATTAGCATTTTTTGTGTTAGATAGCATAGCATTCATAAGCTTTAGGTCTGTACTAAGACCTGATGGCAGATCCGAAAATTAAAACAAATAAAGCTTTAAACAATGTGGATTCTGCTCTTCAGTCTTTCTAGCTTTGGATGCTCATACACTGTCTTGCCTGCCTTAATGAGGGACCTTCACCCTCCAGGTACTCCATCTGCAACATCTTTACCCTGAGACTATAGAGGAAGAGACAGAATGGACAACAAGTAATTGCCTTCGAGGAAGTGATTGCAGCTCTACCTGCCAGATTGGGTAATATGGTCGGTTCCAAGAAGTGATATACACCAGTCTTGGCACTGGACACATCGAAGGATGAGTCGATGACATAAACCTACGTATCAGAAATCTACGGAGAGAACCGTCAGTGAGATGGCCATCCGTCACAGCCTCTGTGAGGAGAGCCAATCCATGAACGAGAAGCTCCTCGGATCCTACTACATTGGAGTCAAGTAGAGGACCATTGTGTAAAGACTCTGGAAGTAGAGCTAAGAAACACGCAGCTGTGACACCAAATCCAGTTGTTGCTCTGGTTGCCAGAGACTTTGATCCAGTAGGAAAATCGAAGGATCCAAAGATTCACTTATCAAGACAAAAAGAGGCAGAAAAAGTTAGTATCGGATCCAAGTATCTGTTCCGATTCCCTTACCCAACCTTCTCTGACGGTACTGGCACAAACCCATCATTCTGCTCCAATGCCGCCGCCTCAATCAAATTTAGAGAGAGAAGAACTACAGAAGAGAAGGAACTCCTCTCTCTAGATTTGACTGTAGTAGGGAACAGAAGGGTAAAAGAACAACAAATGTCTTCTCCTCTTCCATCCCCCTAAAACAGCATTGGGTTCCCCAGTAGGTTTCTTTCCTATATTGGGTCCACTACTATCTCCTCTTGGCTCCTGGTTGTGTCTGAGTGGCCGGTGCCGTCTTTGTTCTGTCCACCATTAAAGAGAAAATGATTGGGCTCTCAACCTTTCTCAGAGAACCCCCGTAGTGGGGTCGTATTATGAATTGGACCCAAATATGGACTACTGGCCTGATTGGAAAATGCTCCCATGGCACAGAGATAGTCTTATTGGTCAACTCCATCTTACTAACCAGATCTGCAGCACTAAGGGTATAGTGGACACCTTCAGTCACCAGCATCATTGGAACCAGGCCCTACAGAACTAAAGATACAGGATCTATTGATATCACATAGGAAAGGAGATCAGTCTCTCTTAAGCATGATTCTTTGTCTGATGTAGAGGAACAGATCACCCTTCAGGAGTTTAAAGAATTATATCCTGAAACTGACAATCTGATATCTCCTGAAGAGAACCTAGGTGTCTACGCTGTCACGTCTCCATCAAAGGAGAAAGCAGCCTTTCAGATATTAGCTTAGTTTATATCATTTACCCAGGAGGGAATTTCTTTTTCATACTCTCCTGGTGCCAGATTCCTTAGTAGTGGAAGCAGCTGTTTAAAGATCTAAGAGTGGTTCAGTTTATTTTACTCGCTTGGATAAACACAAAATGATGATGGATGAACCAGGAAGAACAGTTTTCTCTTCCGTGTAGAGCATAAGGGTTGTGAACTACCAAATTTTTATGGCACATTACCAATACTGTCTTTGGAAGAAAATGTCAGCCTTTCCTAAAAGGCTATGCCAGATGAACAAAAGAAACTTGCTAATGGTTTTGTTACAGAGAACCAGCAAGTAGTAGTAAAGCATGCATTGCAAGCATCTTTTGATTCTTCACATTAGACAGCTAAAACTGTAGCATCTGCAATTCCTCTTGGATGATATGTCTCGCTCAAATTTTCTAGACTACCCTGAGAAACTAAAGCTGATATAGAAGATTTTCCCTTTGAAAGAGAAGGCCTATTCAGGACCAAGACTAATGACTTTCTGAAGAAGATGAAGAAAACAAATTATGCAGCAAGACCTTTGGATGTTGATTAGCAAGCCCAGAGAAGACCAGGACTACCATGTTTAGGTACCAAAGATAGCTTCCTTCATGGCCATCTTCCCTTTTTTTCTAGTACAAAGGAGATGATATTACCAACAGCAATACCTTCCTCAACAGTCTTTCCAGCAGAGGAGAAGAAACTTCAAAAAAAGGGCAAAAGGTAAGCAAACATCTTTGGCAGCTATGGTGTTGAACCTTAGCCCAGAAGTTTGAGGCATTTCATAAGGACTGCAATCAAATCTTGACCAACTGCTTACTTTTCCCTCTTCAGCGAGCTACTTTATTAATATTTCTACTGTTGGACTTCTATAACTATGGACAGGTGAATTTTAGAACTCATCCACACTGGGTATTCAGTTCTATTTGAATACCTCGCGTCTTCCAACTCACCCTCCCTGTTTGTTAAGGAGCCTCTCTCACAAAAACCTGTTAAAAAACGAGGTTCTGGCTCTGCTCAAAATGGGAGCTGTAGAAGAGGTACCAGGGAGATTCAAGGTGCACAGGATTTTATGCAAGGTATTTAATAATCCCCAAGAAAGATGGAGGCCTTTGACTGATTCTAGACCTTAGGAAACTCAATACATCTCTCAAGAAGTTCCATTTCCATATGTTAACCCTAGTTCTGTCATACCCTCCCTTTCTCCAAAAGATTGGTTTTCAGCCATTGATTTGAAAGATGCCTACTTTCACATTGCTGGAAGTCATGTATATCAGAAGTACTTTTGATTCACAGTGGAGAGAGGACTATTTTCAGTACATGGGCCTTCCATTTGAACTTTCTCCTGTCTCATGGCATTTATTAAATGTCTATTGGCAGTGGCAGCTCACCTAAGAAAAAAAAGGAATTTGTATTCCTGTATCTCGATGATTGGTTAATAAGGCCCATCAAATGATCATCTAGTCATTGCCATCCTTTGCATGTGTACTCTCTTCAGAAGTCTATTTCAGGATATACCAGGAAAAACCCCACTGTTACAGCCGTCTCAGAGAATCCCTTTCATAAAGGAGTATGTAGAGGCCACTCAAAGGAAAAATTAAAGTTACTTGTAACCAAAATTCTTTGAAGTGGGACTCTGCATATTCACACCCCCAACTCACCTTCCCCTCTTCTTTGGGAGTCTTAATTATAACCTGGACCAGAGGAGGTGGTGGGAAGGAACTGAGGTGGCCAGAGCTCCAAGAGGCTCCACGCTCCAGAAGGCATTTCTAGCTAGGTTCCACCATCTGAGCTGTACGTGGCTAGTGCATCTCATGAATATGTAGCATGTGTCTTGAAGAACGTCATTTACAAGTAACCAACGTTCATTTTCATAGTGCTTGGTGCCATTGCTGGGAGCAAGGACTTTGGGACAGTTTCAAAATATCTAGATTTTACTCATTCCTCTAGATTTGATCTAAAGACCATTCTAGGCAATGCAGACTGCTAGGACAACCAACACTAGAACGTTGCTTGGTGTGGGTGTTGTGTGTGGATGCACGAAGTTGTACCAGTGTAGCAAGCTGAAGGGTTCCATTCAAGAATGTGTCACAATGGCTCTTCACCTAATATAGATAGGACTTGAGAAATCTGACATGGAAGTACTTTTATTTGCTGTGTGTTTTTTTGCTCTCTGTCAGCCATCATTCCTTGTCACAAGTCCAGCTTGTGAATGCTGGACTGCTGTCATTGAATATTCTTTACGAATAAAACCTTTTGTTTTTGAAAGGTCAAGGAATACTTCCATAACAAATTACACTGACTTGAACAAAGAAGTGCTGAGGTTGTGTGGAAGGGAAGAAAAGTGAAGTCCAACTTTTAGGCCTTAACCGTCTTGCCAACATTGCTTTAAATTTTATCTAGATGGTTTTTTTTTTCCATTGGTGAGCTGTAGAATTCACTCTTGTTTACTATGTAGGGTTTTTAGCATGCTAATCTCTCTCCCACTTTCCTTTCCCCCTCCCTGCCTCCCTGTCCCCCCCCCACCCCCCACCACACACTGTGTCATTAGGAAGTCGTACATTATACATTGTCTGTTTGTGTTCCAGTTGTACATGTATCAGCTGTTCCGGAGTTTAGCCTATATCCATTCCTTTGGAATCTGCCATCGGGATATAAAACCACAGAACCTCTTGCTGGACCCTGATACAGCTGTCCTAAAACTCTGTGACTTTGGAAGGTAAGTCTGTCTCTTTGGCCTGGTCTACAGTACATGTAACACTTATACTGGCATGGCTAAATTACTTAAGGATGTGATTTTTTTGTTATAATTATGCCAGTATAAGCCCTGATGTAGACACACTTATGTCTGTATAAAGGTGCCAGTATACCGTATGTCTCTTTGGGTTCTACAGAATCACTTTTATGCTAGTATAAACTGTCTCTACACTAGAAGGGCTTGCCTTCTATGCAAGTAGCTATGCCAGCAGTGTTTTTCTAGTGCAGACAAGCTCTTTGTATTCCAAAGCCTGGTTAAAACTAATTTATCTGAAGAGAACCATGACTTAATTCGTCACAGAGACTTTTTATATTACGTAAGACATAATCTAGATAGGGTTCCCTTCTAGCTGGGAAAGGGTGAGCACAGAGGCTTTCTTCGCGCGCGTGTGTGTATATATAATTAACTCAGAGAGAGAAAGGGATTGCGTGAATGCAAGAGGATTCAGAAGAAGGGGAATTAAAAAATCAAAAGAAGAAATTGTATAGGTATGTTTTAAGAAAATAGTATACAGATGTGTAGAGAAAATATAGTGGCTAAGAAAGAACAGCTATCCAAGTTTAACTATTGAATGATGGGTGTGATACAATAACCTCAATAGAAAAATATAATGCTAATCCAGTACTTCTTGAATATGTATGTTTGTTTATACCAATTAGTATAGTGTTTCAAATACCAAAGGACTTAGTCAGCCAGAGATAATAGACTTTTAATGAAGGGTCTTAGATACTGGGATTTACAAGGCTTTTGTCTAAAGCAGTGGTTCCCAAACTGGGGTTTGCGAACCCCTGGGGGTTCGCAGAACGTTACTGGGGGTTCACCAGAAAAATTTCACTAATGGCGGCCAGAGGACCCTGGGCATTGGAGGAAGCAGGTGGGACCTGGTTGCAGGGCAGACAGCCCGAGCCCCAGGGAGAGCGGGGCCGGGCAGTTGGGGCTGGCAGCCCAAGTGGGGGAGCTGGCAGCACGAACCCCAATGCTCTGCGTGGGGCTGGCAGCCCGAGCCCCAGGGGGAGCAGGTCTGGGCAGTTTGGGCTGGCAGCCCGAGCCCTGCCCCCGTCAGCGTGGGAGTCGGCTGCCCGAACCCCAGCGCTCTGTGTGGGGCTGGCAGCCCGAGCCACAGGGAGAGTGGGGCCGGGCAGTTGGGGCTAGCAGCCCCGGCGGTCAGTGGGACCTGCAGCCCGAGCTCAGTTGACGGGGGTCCAGCAGCAGGAGCCCCACGGAGTGCGGAGGAAATTTTAAACTTAAATCCCTGGAAATATTCATTTTTAGGAGGGGGTTCACGAAATTTCACAATTTAGCGAAAGGGGTTCGCGGGCTGTTAAAAGTTTGAGAACCACCGATCTAAAGTCACATTCTTTTTCTGGTATCCATAGAGTAGAATTGTCACTAGATGCTTAAAGCTGTAAATCTCTTTATATGGGCAAGATCACTGGTAGAAGTCAGGAATCCACTTCCTTTCTCTGTGAGTCCCTTCCCCAAAATGCCCTTTAGCTGTAGTAGACTGAAGTTAACTGGGAGAGTGTGTGTGTAAGAGATGTCACCAGAGCAGTTGTTGCTAAACGAGCTTGGCCACTGTAAATTGGAACTTCGGTTGTTTGAAGTGCTATAGATTCATGCCCGGTGGTTCCTTCAGGAATCTTCTCCCTGAGATTGTAACAGGAGATTGGTAAAATAAGAATGATAGACGGCAAAACTTACTTTAATTTTGCCTGTAAAAAACCACTATTTAGCTACATAGGATGCTCCATGGAAAAAATGGGAGTTTCCGATCAGGTTAAATGAGAGAGACTAAATATTCTGGGATTTTTTTGGGGGTTTTCAGTGAAACTGAGCTTTTGATTTGAATTGCTTCCACAGCATATGGACAGCATCAGATTACCAACTCTTTAAGCTGCATTGCTTTTATGAATGATGATGATCCAACTCAAAGTGCATGTTCAAGTCTAACTCACATGTTTGAGACACAAAAATCTTTTTAAAAGATTACAATACATGACGCTAACACCAAAGGAGAAGGAATCAATGATCTGAAGGCAAAACAGGGAGAATGCTACTTTTAGATTTTGACAGATACTAAATGTCTTGTCTGCCCCCCTCCAGAAAAAGCCCCACACCAATTAACCCATATTGCTATCATTTAAAAGCAAAGTAATCAGGAGCATTCAATAGAAGCTCTTTGTTAGATTGGGCTAATTTCTGAAACCTGGAGTGAATCTTCTCTCAAGAATGTACATTGGGGTTTCATACTGTCCAGAAGACTGCAGAAGGAGAATTAAAGATAGAGAAAACTAGGGGATGAGTTGGGAAGGGAGAAGATAAATCCCTAGATTTGCATCTAGGATGAGAGTGGTCAAATATCCAGTGAAACACAAAATGCACAATGTTTCAGTATATGTTGAAAACATGGCTTTGGAAGTTTACATTTCTACTTATTTAATTTTGCAAAACCCTTTTATTTAGAATCTAAATGGTTAGTATGAATTACATTGATGTGCCTTTAGAGCAACTGGAGCAGCCATAGTAGTAACTTAGTGCCCTGCCATGTGCAGGAATCTTCATTTGGATCTGAGCTTCTCCTATTGTCCCTTGATTTTATATATGGTTGTGTTGTACAAAAAGATGCTGTGGACATAGCGCAGCTGTGTGTGTTGTAATCATTTCAGCTGTGTGGTACAAACTGGTTACAAAACCATGATTATACTGAAGTGTAGATAGCACTAGCCTCTGTTTGCCAGAAGCTGGGAATGGGCAACAGGGGATAGATCACTTGATGATTACCTGTTCTGTTCATTCCCTCTGAAGTACCTGGCATTGGCCACTGTCGGAAAACAGGATACTGGACTAGATGGACCTTTGGTCTGACCCAGTATGGCCGTTCTTATATCTTCTAAAAGCTACTGTGGTTCACACTTTGCTTCTACTGCCCACCCCATATAATGTTTTCCATCTATAGCAGCTAAAGCTGTGGGAGTACAGTAGACAATAGAATAGATACGTTCATTGCCTGATGTTGCAAATTAAACTTCTTGAGTTCCTTCATTTTCTTCGGTGAGGGGATATTACCTGAGGTGACTGCTGCTTTGGCAGAGGCAATTCTACGGTAGTTTAGGGCCCAGGCGGGCATTGTGCAATGCAGACAAAGCCTTAATGTTAAGTTAGGGCAGAGCCCACTTTCAGGTGCCTGCAGCCTGCTCTTTCTCCTATTCGTCCCAGTACAAAAAATAAAAATAACCTACCATGCCTTCCTAAGCAGTATAGAACCAAAGGAATGCTGATGTGGTCATAAAGAAAGGTGATATTTAGGTTTGAGTGAGTGGTAGGGGGTTTTGAACCTCAACAGCTGACTAAATTTGACTGAACCGTACTCTGTCCAGCCTTTATCCTCTGTAAATAAATCTTTGCACCCAGCAAAGTAGTAGAGTGTTATTCAGGAATATGAACCTATTTGTCCACTGGATTGTGCTCAGGATGTCCTTTGGCATGGCCAATGTGTTATCATAAGATAACTGGCTGTTGGGTTGAATTGATTTGACAGTAAAAAAAAAAAAAAAAAAAAAAAAAAAAAGACTTTGTCACATGCATCTATGACGGATTAGTCCCCTCCTTCCGGGATGCCACCTGATGTACTGGGGTTTCATTGAGCCTCTCCTGCTCGACCAGCCTGGGTTCCCTCTCCCTGCTTTGCTGAATTTGGCTCTCCGGCCTCTTGCAACACATGCACACAGGTAGGGCAATACCCCACTGCAGACACAGACTGAAGTCAGCTCTGTGTGAGAGGACTCACCCAGCACTCACATGCACACCCATTTTGGGAGATAAACCCAAAATAATACTGTCTTGCACTGTATAGAAAAATCTGCACAGCGCAAGCTCATAAAATTTCACCCTCTTCGTCAGTGTGAAGAGAGATATGCACTACTTCTTGTCCCCCCGGTTAGAAATTACATAAACTGGGTTTAATAATAAACAAAACAAATTTTATTAACTATAAAAGGCAGATTATAAATGATTAAGGGATAGCAAACAGAACAAAGCAGATTACTAAGAAAATAAAACAAAACATGCAAAGTAAGCTTGATTCACTAAAGAAACAGGTTACAAAATGTAATTGCTCACTCTAAATGTTGACTTAGGGTGCAGAGTTTCTGTAGCTTAGAGTTCCAGTTATTTCTTCTTACAGACTTGACCCCTGCCTTTCCCTTCAGGTTAGTTTCTTTGTCCCTTCAGTTTCTTCAGCAGTCCTTCTTCTTGGGTAGGCAACGGAGGAGAGTCCCATTTGCCTTCCTCCCCACCCTTAAATAAGATTTACATAAGGCGGGATCTTTTGTTTCCCATACTTGATCCCCCTCTCCTTTTAGTGGAAAGTTACAAGAAGTCCAAGATAATGTTTAGTATCCGGTGACAAGACTACCTGACCTAGTAGGGTCACAGCTGTGTCCCAGGACGCCTCCCAGGAAGGAGAGAGATTAGTGTCTTATTGTTTCTTCCTAATGGCCCATCAAATCTGGTGGCCTGTTATCTGGTGGGTGTCTTCCCAATACACACCCGGTTGTAATTGTTACGTAGTCCATATTCCTAACTTTAGGTACAGAAATGACACAAGCATATAAATTGGATAATCGCATTCTCCAATGATATCTTACGTGAGCCATCTTGCATAAAACATCTTAGTTATACCATATTCATACCATAACAATATTTCTATGAAGAATATGGGATGTAATGTCACAGCATCAATACAGAAGTAGTTTGGAAATGGGGGTGGGGGGAGAGAGAAATAAAACTAAGTTTGCCTATGCTGAAGTGTGGTAAAATCTTCTGTCACTGAAGATCTCTGTTTTGCTTCTGTCTAGTGCAAAGCAGCTGGTTCGCGGAGAACCTAATGTCTCATACATCTGCTCTCGGTACTACAGGGCACCAGAGTTGATCTTTGGAGCCACCGATTATACCTCCAGTATAGGTATGTATATCTTTTTGTGTATTGTACTCTGTACTGACTGCACTGTTTTTGATTGCTTTTATTGTGGACAAAATAGATTTATAAATAAGTTTATAACTGTCCCAAAGTGCTCAAGTGTGACCCTTGAAGGGAGGACCTGGTTATAGGTGGTCAAAGATGGTTCTTAAAATAAATGCATGTCCATTCATCTTTCTGAAGTTATCACTACATGATTTTCTAGCTTCTAGACTTCCGTGTGGGTTGGGAGGTTATTCGTGTTTGGCTAAAAGTCAAACTTCAAACAGTTTTTTTTTTCCAGCTGTCCAAACAATTTCAGTGGAGCAGTTTTCTTGCTCAAGTGTTTGGTTGAATTTTATTAAGTATTTTTAATAAGAATGAAAATGGAGTTGGGTGTTGGCTTTACAGTCTCTTGGAAAAACTCTGGGCAACGATCTGTGTACTTTATAGGACATTAAAAAGTCTCAACAATTTAAATCAAATATGATAATGAATAATATAATCCGTGTAATAACCCCATTTGTTTGTTGTGATATTCAACTTATTTTATGCTGTCCCCCACACCTCAAGTTTTCAAAATGTCAAGGATTATTTTTTTTGTTTAGATAACTAATAACTGCATCATAGAAGCTGTCAAGAAAGCTGGCACTTTCATTAGCCAGAGAGTGAAGACTTGGGGCTTCTGGTACCTGTGGAGGCATAGGAGGCAGGAGATTTCTACTAAAAATGAACAGCAATGAAATCGCTAACAATGTTGGTAGTTTTGGTTTTTAAATCACAGAATACATAAGGACCCTGTCTGTGGACTGGCATTAAAGGGATCATAATTCAGATCTCAAGCTTCCTGATCTGGGGACTTACTATGTCTATTCCAAGTGGTTATGAGTGTTTTGCATTTCATATGGGCCTTGTCTGCACTAGGAGAAGGAGGTGCTTTTAAAAACATACTAGTGATCACATTTTAAAATATTTCTTGGTACCTACTGTAGGCAAGATGTAAAACCTTTAAAAATGTTAAGTCATGGTCAAGCATGAGAAGAGTCTAGAATTGACCGTAACCAGTTAGCATATTTTAAGGGTGTTAAGCCCTGTCATACGCCAAGTGCTTAGTGGTGTTTAAAGACTAATTAAAACAGGTTAGCTGATATAATTTTAAAAAACATCTTTTTTCCTAATCTAGACAGCCACAAGCAGCACCCGTTGGCTTTTGCTTAGACCTATGATGAATCCAGTGGAAATACAAGCACTTAGTTTCTAAAGACTGCACATATCCTTGCTACTTTTCTCCCAAATGAAGTGATCCACCTGTATGTGACACAACCATACATGATACCACAGAGGATTCATGAACAAGCATTACGTGTAGAAGTACTCTGCGGAAACTATTACTCTGTTTTCAGGCAAATGTTCTGTTGTAATGAAACAAATATTGTAGGCGCCACTAACAGAGACGGTTATAAAGTTGAAAAACACTTCTCATTTAAAGTCTTTCTACGTGAGAGTGCTTTTCAGAACTCTCACCTTTTCTGAAGCCTTTCCTGGTAATGTTTTCCATGCTTGATTTTTCTTTGGAGGTGAATTTTTATTTGAAAGTTTGAACCAAATCTGTGCAAAATTTTTGGAGTTCTGGGCACGTTAAACACTGTAAAAATATTCGTTTGTAAGTGCTGTTGTAGAGATTGATAAATATGAAAACAATCTGCATGAAATTGACTGTTAGCATTTAACTTGAAAAATAATACACAGCAAATTCTTGCTTCCCTCCATCTCAAGTCCCCCCTACCAAAAGAATCCTTACCTTCATGGAGAGGAAAAAGTTTAAAATTATAGGCATATCCTGAAAATTTAGTCTCTTGAGTTTGGCTGCATTTTGCAAAATACTACACATTTGGGGCTTGCATTTTTTTAACCCAGTGCAAAGAGTCTTCACAAAGTAAACAGATATACAGCTGCCCAGCTCAAAAACTCTTGACAGGCAAAACAGCAGCAGCAGCAAAAGTGGGAACTCACCCTCCCTTCCTTCATTGGCTTCAGAGAGGCGTGAACTTCAAAGCCAAACTGAAACTATTTACATACCAGCATAAAAGCACAGATCGTTTTTGTTAAAGGGAAGAGAAAAAAATTAAATCTTTCAAAAGAGTCATTAATGTGTCATTAATATTGCACAGTTTAAATAACAGAAAAGTCAGGAAATGGTCCAGCACTTCCAAAAACAGTATTAACTTGGCCACATTGAACATATGTATATGTTTTCTTTTCCTGTTTTTCTAATTGAATGTGTAGCATAACCCTGTTCTTTTGGTAGGATAGAATGGATCCTGTAAACATACAGTCTGGGCAACAAAACCAAGTAAATACTGCTATCAGAATCTTAATTTTTACACTTTCTGACTTTTAACTGGTCCTGCTTAAAGTTATATTAACTTATTTTATTGCATTTAATAATATATAACCAGAAGTATGTTTCAGGGGTAGAATGGTTTTTTTTCAAGGTTATCCATGAGGCATCAGCTACTCTTGAACGATAGTGGTACTTCTGAGTGCAGCTATAGTAACACGATATAATGCAGCAACCATTGGAACTGCCCCTGTTCCAGATGTGCTTCTCAAACCCCTTCTGTAGCTCTGCATGTGAATCTGTGCATAAAGAACAGACATAAATGTACAATGACACAATGGTGGCACAAGAGCAACAGTGCAGTCTCAGTGCATCACACCCATGTCAGCGGTTGGTTATGATGTTCTTCATTGTAACTAACGTGTTCTAGTCTGCCTGTTTTCAGTATCTAGGTTGTAGTCTACCTGTCAGCTATTTATTGTCATCATGACTGACCTGGACATATGAGAATCTAAGTTTTGGTACAAAATAGGTCTTTTTTGACTGTAGAGATCAGAAACAGAAATATAAACAGTCTCTTTAAAAAGAAAAAAATATCCTCAAAGTGCATGACTTCAAGGAAGTTTATGGACTACAATCTAAAAATGACATGTTTTTAAAAAGCCCTACAGATGCATGAATCCTGTAAATGACCACATGATATTGTTATCACCTTCATCATCACTGTGTCCCTCAATCTCTGTGTTTGTCACCTCTCGTCCTTATCTTATGTTGTAAGTTCCTCTGCACTGACACTCCATTTCAGTTTTGTAAAGCACAGTGCAAATTTATGATATTGTATAAATAAGGCTGCGTGTCTGTCACGGATTTCATGACGTTCTGTGACCTCCGTGACTTCTGCAGCGGATGGTGTGGCTGGCTCCAGGGTTGCTCGGGCAGCTGCACTGTCTGCTGCTGGGGCAGTCTCTGGCCACTGCGCTCTCCTCTACCTCCCCCCCCTGCCCCCGCAGCAGAAGTAGTTTGGGTGTGGAAAGGGGCTTGCGGGTGTGGGAGGGGGTGGCGCTTACCTCTGGGCACTCCCCTGAAGCGGCCAGCATGTCTCTGGAGCTCCTAGGCGGAGGGGCCTCTGTGTGCTGCCCCTGCCTGCAGGCACCGCCCCCGCAGCTCCCATTGGCTGCGGTTCCCAGCCAATGGGAGCTGTGGAACCAGTGCTCGTGATGGGAGCAGTGCGTGGAGCCGCCTGCCAGCCCCGCCCCAACCCCCGCAGCACCAGTGGTGGTCCCGGGCCACTGCCCCTCCCCTGCAGCACCCGCGACACACCCGAGGCCAGCCCTGCAGAGCACCCCCAACCCAAGTTTTAGTTAGGGTTATATAGTACAAGTCATGGACAGGTCATGGGCCCTGAATTTTTGTTTACTGCCCATGACTTCTACTAAAAATACCCGTGACTAAAATATAGTCTTATGTATACATAATTACTGTTTTGGTGCTGATTCTTATTACAGGTAGATGCCTCAGTAGATCATCCAACAGACCTGATTATATTATTTAAGTAAAGAATTAGACAGTTACTTATTCTAATCTTTAAAGTAATAATTGTTGTCAGCATGGACAAAGGTAGATAAGAAACAGGTTAGTAATGAAGCCGTGTGTTATGTGAATAAGTGTGTCTACACTACAACTTTTAACAGACATTTTAACGGTATAGCAGCTGAGTGAGCTGTAAACCTGGCTTATTACTACAGGCACATGTCCAGTACTTAGTAACCATGGCAACTAACAGGATTTTGCCCTGACAAGTAGTTTAGCTGGCAGGTGGTTGTCGTCTCGTAACCATTTTGCGAGAGGTTCTCCCCCCCTCCTCCCCCCTTTTGCGGTGTATACGCTGTCCCTTAACTGTGGTATGACCTTTCGTGGCTGCACCTTCCTTACAGTTCTCTGTGTCATAGGGCAACCCAGTGTGAATTGCACCCTATGTACTATGGGAGAGCTTCCCAGATATTCCCAGAACATACTGATAGAGTCAGGAAGTCTGGTGGGGTGAATGCACAAACACATGATTGTTGTTGTGAAAAGAGCTGCTGTGTGAGCACAGCTTTGTGTATTTGTAACCAGGTCAGATGAATTTGTCATGTATTGGTTACAAAAACACAGTTGTACATGTAGTGTAGCCAGACCCTTTGAGTCTCTAGTGCAGTTCCTCACTCACTGAGCTAGCAGGGGATTGGGAGCATTCCAGAGTGAACATTTACAGCCACTGGCAGGGGAAGATTGATCTGTGTGGTCATATCACAGACTTCTGTTGTGGCTATCCAAAACCAAGGGGTCATTGAGAGTAGTTGTCTTTTTCCTAGAGAGCAATAAGGTTGTGAGGGAGAGTGATAGACTCTTTAAAGAAAGACTCTGAAAAATATCTCCTATAGGGGTGCTAGAACAGAGGGATGGCAATGAGACTTTTGTGAGCAGTCACTTTCAAGGTAAAGCATTTAGCCCCAGCTGCCACACTAATGAGAGAAGGTTTCCTTCCACACCTCATCAAGCAATAATTTTCAGTGCTGAAAATAAGTATGTGCTAACCTGTTACAATTGAAATGACTTGTAATGTTAGATTAATCTATTTGTTAATTGAAGAGGACAAGGATACTGTTATAGATGAGTATAAACAGAGCTGTTGTGGTTCTGATGACTTCTCAGACCCTTCAGATTCTTCAAGTGCTGGTCCCCAGGTATAGTCCACACGTGAGTGGGCATGTGTGCCATGTGCCTGTCTGGAAACAGTGTCCGTTGGCCCACATGTGCGCAATAGTTCTTTGTGTTCTTCCTCTAGTGATTGCTTATGTCCATTCCAAGTAGGTGTGTGCGCACTGTGTGCACAATCGTCGGAAGGTTTTTCCCTAGCACTACCTGTCGGGTTGGCTGTGGCCCCCCCTGGAATGGTGCCTTCATGGTGGTGTATGTATTTCCCTGCTGACCCACCACCTCTTCAGCTCCTTCTTACCGCCAGTGATGGTTGTTGGAGATGCTCCTCTTTGCGTTTGCTAGTGATTCCCTAGTGGACTCTTTTCTTCTCTATCTGTAAATAGTTTGTATAGTTGTAGTTAGTTAGTAGTATAGTTATTTAAGTTTACATTGGTGGTTTCCTCTTCCCCCCACCTCGCATCCCATGCCTCAGTCTCAGGGCTTCAAGCTGTGCGGGTCCTGCCTCAAACCCATGCCCAAGGGAGACCCACACGACTCCTGTCTCAGGTGCCTTGGAGAAGGCCACCAGTCCCGACTGGTGTAACATTTGCAGGGGCTTTAAGTCCAGAATAAAAAAGGAGCAGGCCTTCAGCTGAAACTCCTTCTAATGGAGTCAGCCCTTTGCCCCCAGGCGGCGTCGAAGCTGGCACTGGGCACTTCGGTGTGGGAGGCCATAGTGCCGAGAAAGGACTCATCTAAGGAGACCTGGCACTGCGGTTCTCTGGCACCGAGAACCAATTCCTGTGTGAGGCACTGCTCACAGTCTCTGGTGCCGCACGAAAAGAAGAGGGTGGGCGGGGAGTGCTCTCCTACTAAGGCAACGGAGAATCTGGGCACCAGCGAGGTGCATCCCGTGTCGGGACGCCCAACTTTGGGCCCGCCTATGCCAGGACTGTCAACTCCAGCCTCTCCGGGAGGTCCGTTGAGTCTGGTTCTGGTGGACTCCCCAGTGCAGGGGGAGTGGAGGAGGATCTGGATCTTCCCTCCACACCGGACATGTTGGAGGCGGCAAGGGACCTAATCACCGTGACAGCACAGTCGCCTGTCCCGCTGGCTCAGGCCCTGCCTCCGACGACGGCACTGACAGTGCACTGGTGCTCGCCCGTCATGGGGGCAAGCCTATTATGATGCAGCACTGCTTGCCTTCGCCCTGGCACCGTCTAGGTCTGCACTGCCCTGGTTACACTCGGACTCAGAGATGGACTCCTACATATCCTGGCGGAGCTGATACCACTCCTGGCACCGCCCAAGGCAGGATGAAGGGCAGCTGGTGCCTGTAATCTCCTGGCCTCCTCAGTGGCCCTTTTGGACACCGTGGGCCTACCACCAAGCCCGGGGGCCTGGTTCCAGGTCCCTGTCGGTGGTGTCAGAGGCTCGGATGCCTCCATCGGCTTCCTCCGTCACCCCGGAACCTCCCTGTGGTCAGGATGCAGAAGCCCAGACCGACAACACTGAAGACTGGGTACCGACATGGGCACCAGCACCGTAGCGACCACGGCACCAGACACTGCTGCCGCCGCCTGTACCGCTCAAGGGGCCACTACGTGGGTGGATTCTCATGAGCCAGGGGGTCAGGAAGACCCAGTGCCACCAAGGGCATTGTCCTCTTCCTCTGCGGATGAGGCGGTGGCAGGGATCTGTGCCACATTGCCTGCTATAGACACCAGGGCCCATCAGGACCTACTCAGGAGGGCTGCCTAGAACCTGAACTTGGTGGCGCACACCCACCTCTATCCCGCCAAGGGGGTGGAGCATAAATACTTTGCGCCATCTAAGGGATACGAACACCTCTTTACCCACCCCCACTCTGGGACTGTGGTGGTAGAGGTAGCTAATCACAAGCATAAAGGATACACCATAGAGTTTCTTTCCTTCCCTCCTTTCCCAGCCCCCCTTCAGGGACCATTCTCGTGAGGTGATTCTTAACTGGAAGCAGACGCCCTCCTCCAGTGAGGAGCAATAGAGCAAGTGTCACCTCAGTGTTGAGGGAGAGGGTTTATTCCCTTTATTTCTTAGTCCCAACAAAAGTCAGAGGGTGGAGACCCACTCTAAGCCTTCTGCAACTGAACCAGCTGTATTCAGAAGTTGAAATTCGTAGTTCACTGCTTTCGATGAAGGATATGTAGATATTTGTCCCACAGAGAGTTCCTTTGGTTTCTAGTGGCTCAGGAACATTTACAGCTCACTGTCCTTCCCTTTGGACTAGCAATAGCACCCAGAGTATTCACAAAGGTCTTCTCTGAGGAGGAAGCCCAAATGAGACTTCAGAGTTACCCAGTTTTCCCAGGTCTTGACGATTGGCTCATAGGTAGGTCAGGTTGATGACTCTGTTCTTGCTTCAACTTCTAGCAGCGCTGGGCACCTGCGTGAAGAAAGAAGTGTCTATTTTAACACCTACACGGACGTTACATTTATTCAGTGACCCTGGACTCCATTTTGCAAGAGCTTTTCATCCCATGGAAAGATTTCAGTTTATGAGCAATCTGATAATACGGATTACTTGCAGACCAAGGATTATGGTCAGTGTGTGCCTCATGGACTTGTGACACTGTTCGCCAGACTTCATCTATGATGCCTACGGGTCTGGCTTTGGTTGGTCTACTCACCGGGCAAGGATCACCTCAGCACCAGAGTGACTGATTCCCCCCAGGGTCATTGCCTCTCATACTTGGTGGCTGAATCCAGAACGAGTGAGAGTCTGTATCCCCTTCAACACTCCTGCTCCCCCAGTGCCACCATCATAACAGATGCATTTCTTCTGGGTTGGGGTGCTCACCTGAATGGTCACGTGGTACAAGGTACCTGTGCACCACAGAAGGCCAGTCTGCACATCAGTCTCCTGGGACTAAGGGCAATCCGCCTGCCATGCACGTCTTTTCTCCCATTTATGCGTTCACTCCATATCCAAATAATGTCAGACAATATCACCACAGTCTTTTACATAAATAGGACAGAGCAAGATCTCTTCCCTTCTGCCTAGAAGTAGTCAGGCTTTGGAACAGGTGCATCAGAAACCACATAATCATCCAAGCCACATACCTTCTAGGTCCTCAAAACTCTTTAGCAGACAACCTGAGCAGGCACTTCTCTGGCGATAGCAAGTGAGAGACACACAGCTCTGTCCTGAGCAAGATACTCACTCAGTGGGGCATGCCTCAATGGGATCTCTTCGGGTTCCAAACGAACAGGAAACTTCCTCTGTATTGCCCCAGAGGAGCTATGGGTCATGGCTCCCAGGTCGATGCTCTCCTGTTGGCATGGATAGATGAACTCAGAGATGCTTTTCCTCCTGTTACCCTGCTTCCACAATTATTGAGAGAGATCCATCACAACAGGGTCACAAGCATTCTCTGAGCACCCAACTGGCCCAAACTGTTTTGGTTCCTGGAGCTTCTGAGAATATCAGTCTGTCCTCATATCAGGATCTGGAAAGAATCAGATGCCCGAATCCAGACCCACTCCACCTCACTGCCTGATACTTGGATGGGCATCAGAACTAGAACATTCTTGCTCAGCACCTATCTGAACTATTCTTCTTCAAAGTAGGAAAGATTCAACTAGGACCTGCTAACTAGCTAAGTGGAGATGTTTCTCTGCTTTGCTTAGCATAATCAGCCTTTTCCTGTTTTAAAAAACAAAAACTCAAGTCTTTCCATTAGCTCACAGAGTAATCAGTGCCTTCCTTCCTCCACTAGATGGATGTTCAATTTTCACTCGCCCAACAACAGAGAGATTCATGTGGTCTAATCAGGACTTTCCACCAGTGGTCAAAGTTACTTCTCAATGGGACCTCAATCTTGTGGTGTCAGCACTCACCAGACAACCATCTGAACACTTGGCAATATGCTCCATGTCCCACCTGTCTATGGAAGATGCATTGTTAGTTCTTATTACCACAGCCAGAAGGGTGAGTGAGATGGAAGCCCTCATGACAGACCCACCATATAATGTTTTTCACAAGAAAAGGCCTCCCTTCGCCTTCATCCTAAAAATCCTCCCCAAGGTTATTTCTGAAATTCCATATCAATCAAACTGTCCACTTACCTGTTTTCTTCCCAAAACCCATGCCTCTGCTGAAGAGAGGAGAGAAACTTCATTCCCTCGATGGCAGTGGTGCCTTGGTGTTCTACATGCAAAGGACCAAACATACCAAAAATCACCACGGCTATTTCTTGCCACAGCAGAAAGGTCATGAAGACAAGGGTATGTCTACGCTGCAGTAAAACACCCATGGCTGTCCTGAGTCCACTGACTCTGACTCAGATTGTGGGGCTGTAAAATTGCTTTATAGACTGTCAGGCTCAGGCTGGAGCCCAGGGTCTGGGACCTCCCCCCTCACGCAGTCCCAGAGCCACAGCTCTAGTCTGAGCCTGAAGGTCTACAATGGCATTTTATAGACCCCCCCAGCCAGAGTCAGCTGACATTGGCCTGATGTGGGTGTATTATTCCTGTTCGGACATATCCTAAGTGGATTTCTGGGTGCATTATTGTGTGCTGCTAATTAGCACATATCCCTATACCTGATGAGGTAAGGGCATGCTCTCATGCCCTGCAGGAAGAAAAGATACTGAATATATACAGAGCAGCTACCTGGAGTTCCATTCACACGTTCACAAAACATTGCATGCTATTTCAGGCTTCTGAAGAGGATGAGGGGGAGAGAGAGAGAGCACTAGATGACAGAGGAAAGCTGGGGGGACACGACCATATTAGGATGAGGAAAGGGGAAAATACGTAGTGGATGGAGGAAATTATTGGGTGGAGGGAAAGAGGGGTAAGGTTATTATAGCCCATGAAGATGTCAGAGAAGGAAGCACTCCTATTCGTTATCCCAAATAACACTAGATAAAAATGAGTAGGCTGTAGCATCATTATAGATGGGGGGGAATCAGGGCCTGCAAATATTTGTTCATGTCTGTACAATTATGGGGCCTGGCTGAAGCCTTTTTAGGTTTCAATAAGCATCCAAATTTTGGGATCTGAGCACTGAACCTTTTTAGAGGGGGTTTCTGTCATAATGTGTTTGCTATATTAATAGCAGGGTTGCATAATTCTGAGAAAATATACAATTGCTGTAACGTAATATTTGAGGCAGGGAATTAAGGGTGTAAATAGTTTTTTGATCTGGTAAGAGAGCAGACTTTTTAAGAGCCTGACAACTATAATTTTTGTTGCCATGACAAGATATTTATAGTTAAACAGGAACTAAAATTCCAAAGAGCATGCACATAGTCAGCTGCAGCCAGAAATTAGAAAACAGATGCAATTGTTAGCCATTACCCAAAAGTAGGAATTGAGCAATTAAGCAGTGTTTCTGAGAGTTCCTGGCTGAATCTGTTTAAGATCAACGATCACGTGCTAGTTTTTGTTTCCTCACCTGATTAAAACACAGAAATAGCTGTCTGAACCTCCATAGAATTTGTTGAGCACTAAGGCAACTTCTGCTGCATTTGAAATCAAAACTCACAGGTCTAAAAGAGTGGAGAAGATCGAGAAGACAGACAAGATGGTAGAATTATGCAATCAGCAAAACCCTGTGATTTAGCTAGTGTCCACAGCTCCTGAAAATCAGTTATCTACTTAAAGAATAAAGCTGAAGAAATTTAAAATAGAACTCAGTATGTAATTTCTTGGTCTCCCTGAGGGAGTGGGAATCCTGATCCAATTAGCTATTTTTTAAAAATAAATCTCTTATCTACTAGAGCTAATGTTATAAAGGAACCGATGAAGTGAGTTGTAGCTCATGAAAGCTTATGCTCAAATAAATTTGTTAGTCTCTAAGATGCCACAAGTACTCCTTTTCTTTTTGCGGATACAGACTAACACGGCTACTACTCTGAAACTAGTGAATAGATAGAATCCATCTATCTATTGGTATTTGGGTACCAAATACGGTGGCAAAAGACAACCTTCATCCCAACATGTAATTAGCCACCTACAGAATTTTAAAGACCGGCAGTCTTTATTTTACAGTCTGTCATGAAAAAATCTTTCTTACTGAAATAGGGAAAAGTGTTTTGTTTTGTTTTTCACATATTTACAATGACAGAATTACTTTCAAAGGCAAGAAAATCACTCAGATCAAGGTATTAGAGAAGTTACTGTATATCCAGCAACCATGAAGGTCATTAAAGGAACAAAAACCTATATCTTAAATAAATATAATTACAAATTTCAGAGCTTCATTTTTTAAGACTCAAGAACAGAAAATCTTAACCCAAAAAGAGGCTACAGGAACTTCTTTGTGGGTTAAATTGTGCATGTGTGTAATTAGTCGGTAATACTATTTGTCAAATAAGATATTTAATTAACTTTTCTCATTACTTATAACATATTTGGTTAGCTACAATGACGGTCATTTAATAAGTTACATTAAGTTACTGTAATATTTCTGTGACAACCTAATTTTTGAAGGTCTAAACTAATAGCAGTCTATGCTTTCTGTATAGTCTACAGCTGTGTGCTAAAGGCCGCCTGGCCCTGCTCAGCAGGATCCTGGTTGTCCAGTGTGGCGGAGTCCAGGGTCCCGGCTGTCCTGCTGCCCAGCCCTGCACTTGGGGCTCCGCTTCTGTCCCCACTCTGTGGAGGTGTCTCTGGGTGGGGGGCGTTGGGCATAGGGGTCTGTGGGGTGGTATGGGGGAGTGCTATGGTTCTCAACCATAAATAGGTCTATGGGGGAGGGATAGCTCAGTGGTTTGAGCATCGGCCTGCTAAACCCAGGGTTGTGAGTTCAATCCTTGAGGGGGCCATTTAGGGATCTGGGGCAAAAATTGGGGATTGATCCTGCTTTGAACAGGGGTTGGACTAGATGACGTCCTGAGGTCCCTTCCAGCCCTGATATTCTATGAATCATAGAATATCAGGGTTGGAAGGGACCTCAGGAGGTCATCTAGTCCAACCCCCTGCTCAGAGCAGGACCAATCCCCAATTAAATCATCCCAGCCAGGGCTTTGTCAAGCCTGACCTTAAAAACTTCTAAGGAAGGAGATTCTACCACCTCCCTAGGTAACGCATTCCAGTGTTTCACCATCCTCCTAGTGAAAACATTTTTCCTAATATCCAACCTAAACCTCCCCCACTGCAACTTGAGACCATTACTCCTTGTCCTGTCCTCTTCTACCATTGAGAATAGTGTAAAACCATCCTCTCTGGAACCACCTCTCAGGTAGTTGAAAGCAACTATCAAATCCCCCCTCATTCTTCTCTTCTGCAGACTAAACAATCCCAGTTCCCTCAGCCTCTCCTCATAAGTCATGTGTTCCAGACCCCTAATCATTTTTGTTGCCCTTCGCTAGACTCTCTCCAATTCATCCACATCCTTCTTGTAGTGTGGGGCCCAAAACTGGACACAGTACTCGAGATGAGGCCTCACCAATGTCGAATAGAGGGGGACGATCACGTCCCTCGATCTGCTCGCTGTGCCCCTACTTCTACATCCCAAAATGCCATTGGCCTTCTTGGCAACAAGGGCACACTGTTGATTCATACCCAGCTTCTCGTCCACTGTAACCCCTAGGTCCTTTTCTGCAGAACTGCTGCCGAGCCATTCGGTCCCTCGTCTGTAACGGTGCATGGGATTCTTCCGTCCTAAGTGCAGGACTCTGCACTTGTCCTTGTTGAACCTCATCAGATTTCTTTTGGCCCAATCCTCTAATTTGTCTAGGTTCCTCTGTATCCTATCCCTACCCTCCAGCGTATCTACCACTCCTCCTAGTTTAGTATCATCCACAAATTTGCTGAGGGTGCAATCCACACTATCCTCTAGATCATTTATGAAGATATTGAACAAAACCGGCCCCAGGACCGACCCCTGGGGCACTCCACTTGACACCGGCTGCCAACTAGACATGGAGCCATTGATCACTACCCGTTGAGCCCAACGATCTAGCCAACTTTCTACCCACCTTATAGTGCATTCATCTAGCCCATACTTCTTTAACTTGCTGACAAGAATCCTGTGGGAGACCGTGTCAAAAGCTTTGCTAAAGTCAAGAAACAACACATCCACTGCTTTCCCTTCATCTACAGAACCAGTAATCTCATCATAGAAGGCAATTAGATTAGTCAGGCATGACCTTCCCTGGGTGAATCCATGCTGACTGTTCCTGATCACTTTCCTCCCATGTAAGTGCTTCAGGATTGATTCTTTGAGGACCTGCTCCATGATTTTTCCAGGGACTGAGGTGAGGCTGACTGGCCTGTAGTTCCCAGGATCCTCCTTCGTCCCTTTTTTAAAGATTGGCACTACATTAGCCTTTTTCCAGTCATCTGGGACTTCCCCTGTTCGCCACGAGTTTATGATTCTATGACTATGTAGTAATTAAGATGGCCTATAGAAAATATCATCTGATATTCTTATTTATAGGAAAAAATACCTGAATGATGTCATATCTTCTCCTTAGGATCCTGTTAGTCCCAACTGTTGCTCCTTATATGTGACTAAGATTGCGAACTCATTTTCCTATTCTTTCTCAAGGGCATATCTTACCTTACTGATTAATCAGTTTCAGCAGTTTGACATCCACTTTTGTCCATGGTTAATTCTATTTACTACTGCAAACAGAAAACAAAATACATAGTGCCGTAGAACCTTGATTGTATAAACATCTATCTTATGAATGAGGAAGTATATGAACCAAGTTTTCTGCCACTGCATGTGACTTCAGTCCTCCAGCCAGCATTCAGTCAGCTGTGCATGTTTGAAAAGACAGATCTGGTGGCAAGGAAAAGAGAGAGTTCTCTCAAACAAAGAAAAATAAGGCACACTGTATGCATTTCATTTGTTATGCCTGTACTGTTATTGAATGGTTAATCTATTATACACTGTACCTACTGTAATTTTGAGATGTTTTATAAACTTTGTTTTTCTGAACTCTTAAATCTCCAATTAATTAATTAAATAGGGGTTCCACTATGATTGAAAAACCCCCTCTTCTAGAAATATAAGGATAGAGAAGGTGAGAGGGTTATCTGATGGATATATAAAGTTGTAAATCAGTTGTGAACAACTATTAGAGTATTATTTTATAGTTATTAAATGGTCCTAGTTAAATATAAATAGAACGTCCAGGGAGTAGTGCACAGAGCACTGCTATTAACTAATTTAGAAAGACAAGGGTGAGGCCTGATTAGGAGGCCTGTAAACGTAGCCAAGGGGCTGGCCAGCGAGCAGCACAGGAGCAGTGGCCCAGGAGTCAGCAAACAAAGCGGAAAACAAGGGAGTTTTGTAAGGAGAGTTTGGAAGCGAGAATGTGTGGGGTTGTGTTATATTTTTTCTTGACAGAAGCTTGAGGGGGAACTTTGACAGGTACAGAGGCAGCTGTGGTAGGCACTCAAGGAATGGAAGAGAATGAAGATGATTTAATGTGGAAGCTGCAAATGTATATTATCCTGGAGTATGTACCTGAAAGATGCTTCATTTATATGAAGTGCTGCCAAATAGACTGGGTGGAAGAGAAGATCCAGATTGAAACTCTTGAAGCAGATTGAAACTCTTGATTGAGTTTTGAACAGATGGTGGAGGAAGGGAAGAGGAGACTGAAGGGAAAACTTAAGACTTGTAGATGCAAGCTGGACTGGAGAACTGTGAGGGTAGAGTGCTGGATGAGGAAAGTGGCCAGTGGAAGCATGTGGCTACGTGAACAAGGCAGAGGAAAGTGAAGAAGTGAAGCTGAAGCTAGTGAAGAAGAAATACAGCTGAGGAACAGGTTTGCTGAGTTGGAAAATGAAGAGGCGCAGCAGGCAGTCACAGAAGGTGGGACAGCAAGGGAGAAGGAGAAGAATGGCTAGCCCTATAAGAAGAGGGGAAGAGTCAGTGGAGAGAGCTCAAGTTCAGCTCCCCTGGATGATAGAGGATGACTCCTAGAGGATCGCAAGTGAGCACAAAAGACAAGAGGACTTGCAACCAGAAGGAATAGAAGGAGATAGGCTGGAGAATTGCACCAACACCGGGTCTACAGTTCTACATGATGGGGGACTCCCTAATAAGAACAGACAGGCCTGTCACTAGAGCCGATCCAGAGAACAGAAAGGTGTACTGTCTGCCAGGAGCTAAGAAACAGGATGTGAACCTGAGGATGAAGAGGCTCCTTATGGGAGTAGGAAAGAATCCACTGATTTTCCTTCATGTGGGAACAAATGATCCTACTGGATTCTCATTGGAACATATTAAGGGAGACTATTCGAGGCTGGGAAGAAACTTAAAGAAAGGGAGGCTCAGATAATCTTCAATGGGATTCTACCTGTCCCTAGAGAGCGAAGGCAAGACAAGATTATGATGATCAGCAGATGGCTGAGGCAGTGATGCTATAAGGAAGGTTTTGGGACATTTGACCACTGGGAGGCCTTCATGGAGAGAGAGATGGGAGGGACTCCACCTGAATAGGGAGGGAAACAGACTTCTGGGTTGGAGGTTGGCTTTAAAGAGCTTTTAAACTAGGAATTCAGGGGCGGTCTGGAGAGTCTCATGTATAAGGCCCTACCAAATTCAGGGTCCATTTTGGTCAATTTCACGATCATAGGATTTTAAAAATCATAAATATAATGATTTCAGCTATTTAAATCTGAAATGTCAAGGTGTTGTAATTGTAGAGGTCTTGACCCAAAAAGGAGTTGGGGGTGAGGGGGGGTCGGAAGATTATTGTAGGGGGGTGCGGTACTGCTACCCTTACTTCTGCACTGCTGCTGGCAGCGGTACTGCCTTCAGAGCTGGGCAGCTGGAGAGTGGCAGCTGCAGGCCAGGAATCCAGCTCTGAATGTAGAGCTGCTGCCCACAGTCAGAAGCCACCACTGTCTGCCTGCCCAGCTCTGAAGGCAGCAGCACAGAAGTAAGGGTGGCAATACCATTCCATGCCATCCTTCTGCTCTGCTGCTGATGGCGACTCTGCCTTCAGAGCTGGGCTCCCAGCCTGCAGACACCGCTCTCTCGCTGCCTAGCTCTGAAGTCAGCTCAGAAGTAAGGCTGGCAATACCGCAACCCCCTAAAATAACCTTGTGACTGCCCCCGCCTCCTGCAACTCCCTTTTGGGTCAAGACCCCTAATTTGAGAAATGTTGGTCTCCCCTGTGAAATCTGATTTCATGGCGGAGACCAGATTCACAGTCCATGACATGTTTTTCATGGCCGTGAATTGGATAGGGGCCTACTCATGTAATCTCCATGCCTGATTCTGATATTGAGCCCCAGGGAAATCAGATAAGAGAGGATACAGCAATGGAGAAAGGTACAACAGAGGGAGGAGATTGGATATCAAGGGGAAAGATAGTGCCAATACCAATGACACTAAGAGTCAGGTAGGCAATATTGACAGTAGAATGATTGCAACTAAACAGGCAAGGAATCTGGGCAAAGCCAAGCAGAAAAAACTAAGATATCTATACACCAATGCAAGGAGCCTAGGTAACAAAATGGAGGAATGAGAATTACTGGTGTAGGGAGTAAAACCGGATATTATAGGGATAACAGAAACACGGTGGAATAATAGTCATGGCTGGAGTACAGATATTGAAGGGTATGTGCTGTTGAGGAAAGACAGAAATAAATATAATAATGAGGTAACTGCAATAAGAAGTGATTGACCCAAACAGATTCAGATTTTGGTCAATCACTTTGGAGAAGAAATGCAACAGAGGCTCCACTGGAATAGTGCGTGGGGTATGATACAGACCCCTATAGTCTGCTCTGGATATGGACAGAGACCTCTTTAATATTTTTAATTAAATAAATGCTACTAGGAAGTGTGTAATAATGGGAGACTTTAATTTCCAAGCTATAGATTGGAGGACAAGTGCTACTGAAAATATTCCTGGATGTGATTTCTTCACCAAATAGTCACCAAACCAACAAGAGGTGATGGCATTTTAGATTTAGTATGTGTAAGTAGCAAGGACTTCATAGAAGAACTGGTTGTAGAGGATAACTGCGATTCAAGTGATCGTGAGCTAATTCAGTTTACACTAAATGGGAGGATAAACAAAAATAGGTCTGCAGCTAGGGTCCTTGATTTCAAAAGGGCAAACACTGAAAAATTAAGGGAAGTAGCTGGGGAAGTGACTGGACTAAAGAACTCAAGGACCTGAAAGTGGAGGAGGCTTGAAATTAGTTTCTGCAACTCTGACTTAAAGTATCTGAAGCCTGCATCCCAGGCAAGGGGGGAAAATATCGTAGGGAAGGGTTGCAGATCAAATTGGATGAACATGCATCTCAGAGATTATTAGGAGAAAGCAGAAAGCCTACAAGGAATGGAAGATTTAATGGATCAACAAGGAAAGCTACCTCTTGGAAGTCAGACAGTGTAGGGAAAAAGTGAGAACTGCCAAAAGTCAAGCAGAGTTGGAGCTTGGAAAGGAAATTAAAACCAATGATACAAAGTCATTTAGCCATATAAATAAAAAGAAGACAAGGAAAGAAGTGGGACCGCTAAGCACTGAGGATGGGGTGGTGATAAAAATAATCTGGCCATGAAGACAAGGAAAGAAGTGGGACCGCTAAGCACTGAGGATGGGGTGGTGATAAAAATAATCTGGCCATGGCCCAGCACCCATACGACTACTTTGCCTCAGATTTTAGTAAGAATAATTGAGTTTTGGGGTAGTAGCAGGGTGGCTAATGGAAACGAGGATATGGAAGTAAAAATTACCACATCTGAGATGGACATCAAACTCAAACAGCTTAATGGGACCAAATTGAGGAGCCTGGGTAGTTTTCATCCAAGAATATTAAAGGAACTGGCACATGAAATTGCAAGCCCAAAAGCAAGGATTTTTAATAAATCTGTAAACTTGGAGATCATACCCTATCACTAGAGAATTGCTAATATAGTACCTATTTTTACTAAATGAAAAAAAGTGATCTGGGGAACTACAGGACCATTAGTTTGACCTCAGTTGTATTCAAGGTCTTGGAACCAATTTTGAGAGAGAAAGTAGTTAAGGATACAGAGGTAAATGGAAATTGGGATAAAATACAACATGGTTTTACAAAAGGTAGATTGTGGCAGACCAGCATGATCTTTCTTTGAGAAGATAACTGGTATTTTAGACAAAGGAAATGCAGAAGATCTAATGTACCTGGATTTCAGGAAGGCATTTGCTACAGTTCCACATGGGAAATTATTAGTTAAATTGGAGAAGAAGGAGATTAATATGAGAATTGAAAGGTGGGCAAGGAACTGGTTAAAGGGGAGACTACAGCGGGTCATACTGAAAGGTGAACTGTCAGGCTGGAGTGAGGTTACTAGTGGAATTCCTCAGGGATCAATCTTGGGACCAATCTTATTTAACATTTTCATTCATGACCTTGGCACAAAAAATGGGAATTTGTTAATAAAATTTGCAGATGACACAAAGTTGGAAGATATTGCTGATGTGGAGGAGGACTGGAATATGGCTTTGAAAACTGGAGTAATAGAAATGGGATGAAATTTAATATTGCAAAGTGCAAGGTCATGCATTTAAGGTATGTCTATACAGCAACTAGACACCTGCGGCTGGCCTGTGCCAGCTGACTTTGGTTTGGGCTGCAGGGCTGTTTCATTGCTGTGTCTACATCAGAGGGATAAACACCAAGGAGGGAGAGGAGTTATTTAAGTTAAGGGCCATTGTTAGCACAAGAACAAATGGCTATAAACTTGCCATCAACAAGTTTAGGCTGGAAATGAGATGAAGGTTTTGAACCATCAGTGGAGTGAAGTTCTGGAACACACTCCCAAGGGGAGCGGTGGGAGCGAAAAACCTCACTGGTTTCAAGACTAAACTTAATAAGTTTATGAAGAGGATGGTATGAGGAGATTGCCTCCAAGGGCATGTGGCCCATCTGCAACTGCTATTAGGAAATATCTTCAGTGGCTGGAGATGGGACACTAGGTGGGGAGGGCTCTAAGTTACTGCAATGAATTCTTTCCCAGGCATCTGGCAGGTGGGTCTCCCTGACATGCTCAGGGTCTAACTGATCATCATATTTCAGGTCAGAAAGGAATTTCCCCCCAGGTCAGATTGTCAGAGACCCAGAGGGGTTTTCACCTTCCACAGCAGCATGGTCACTTGCTGGTTTGAATTAGAGTAAATGGTGAATTCTCGGTAACTTGAAGTCTTTAAATCATGATTTGAGGACTTCAGTAACTCAGCCAGACGTTTATAGGTCTGTTACAGGAGTGAGTGAGGTTCAGTGGCCTGTGATGTGCAGGAGGTCAAACTAGGTGATCAGAATGGTCCCTTCTAGCCTTAAAGTATGAGTATACGAGGCGATGTCTTTTATTGGGCCAGCTTCTGTTGGTGAGAGAGACAAGCTTTTGAGCTACGCATAGCTCTTTTGTAGCTCAAAAGCTTCTCTCTCTCACCAACAGAAGTTTGTCCAATACAAGATATTACCTCACCCAGCATGTCTCTTTAATATCTTGGGAACCAACATGTCTACAACAACTATGCAATTAACTAATTTACTCACTTTGGCTCCAGTAGAATATCTTTAGACTACAGAAGGCAGCAAAATATCCTCTTATCCAAGAATTCCTTGGGTATAGACATCTAAACAGAATTCACCTAATTTCTTCTGGTTCTTAAAATTATATACATAAAATATTAAGGGCATTAACCACCTCATAAAATGTAGGAAAGTCTCTCCTGAAAGAAAGAGGTGGATATTGCTCGAACTCAGAAAATAAATCTAAATATCCCTGAACCTATACATTCAAAACACAATGAGAGTGAAATCCTGATCCCATTACAGGCATTAGCAAAAGCTCCATTGACTTCAGTAAAGCCAGGGTTTCACCCTGAATATCTGCTGCTTCCTACATTAATCATCAAAGCAGGGAGAAGCTATGCAAATACATAAACTATATTTTGAAGCGGGGATCTCAACAGAGGTTCAGAAGCCTGCACAGAGTTCAGAAGTTATGATGTCAGATTGCTGTGACCAGATGGCTTTATCAGTAAGAATTTTTGTGCATTTCCTTGAACAGGGAAAATTGCTCAACCTGTATTTGGAAGTGAGTATGACCTGAAGACTGATTCAGGGAATTCTTTAAGGTTTCTCATGTCCCTGAATCAGTCTTCAGTGGTTGCAGCAATCAGGAATGGTAAGAAACTGACCAGAAAATTATCAGATAAGAGGCACTTCCTTACAAGAGCATTTAAAACAACAACTAAATATAGTGCGAACGTTGTTTCCCAGTGATCTCATTTAAACACACAAGAGGGATATGGAATATTAGTTCCCCTGTTGTTTTCCAGCAGGAAGCTTGATTCATAAAGCCAGGCAGAAATCTGAAGAGAATCTTCATTTTTTTCCTCACCATTAACACAGCTGTAGGCTTTCTGAGTCTCTAATTAACATTGATTGATTATGAGTGACTTTTAGTGTAGCAAGGCAGATTTGCATTGAATAAATAATTGATTTGTGGAAATCCTAGTGAAAGAGCAAGCCTACCTTCCCAAAAGAGCATCTTTCTTTACAAGTGGCTGCAAAACCTTAACAGTATTTCAGTATTTGATGTGGAGATTCATCATAAGTTCCCTTGCAGAGGCTTCAGTTGTGTAATAGTTACTGCATACTACTTAGTATGGTTTCTGTTTTGGGTTAAATTTGTTCGAGAACAGACTGTTTCATATAACAATAAAACACTACAGCATGTACCAAGATTCTTCTTCAAGTTGTCTCTGCGGGTGTTTCACATCAGGATGTGCTTGTACCCATACACTGGAGATTTTTGTCAGCAGTGTCTGTGCTTTACGCACTCTTGTGTTCTGGTGTGAGAGTATATAGGGAGGGGAAGACCCACTGCTGCTCCAGTTCCTTCTCAACCAACTGTAGCATGAGACTGAGTGTCACAGTGTCCCCTAGCTAGCTATGCAGCCTGCTGACTCTTCTTTCTGACTTGTTCCTATTTCTTTAATTCAGTTATTTCATTTTTATCATTCTTTTTAATTTGACACAATTGTATACTTTGGGGGGGGTATCTCCCCCCCCATCCTTTTCACCCTGTCAGGGCCTATGTTCCTCTCGGCCCTCTACATCTGCCTGTCCTTTCTTACTGGGTTATGCCCAAGACCCCAGGCTTCAAACCCTGCCATGTCTACCATGGGTCCTTTCCTCTCAACAATGGGCATTCCAGCTGCCTTGGAGAGCTCACATTCCCTCTAAGTGCAAGGTTTGCTTCAGATGCAAAAGCAGATTCAGAAAGCAGAGGTAGGACGGATTGAAACTGCTTCTTATGGAACACTCTCTGAGAGCTGCAAGGTCCAAGTCCCTCCGCGCACACACATCAGCCTCAACTGCCAACTCTGGTGAGCACACCAGCCTGGCTCCGGTAATCAAAGACCCTGCAGCCCTTTAGGGTCTTCAAGATGATCTAAAATGAAGAGACCCCACTCTCCAGAAAGAGAAACCCTGAAAAGGATAAAGTCACCCTCTTGATCTGGGAACAAGGAGACCTCACATCCTGGAATGGGTACCACTGAGGCTTTTTCCTCCCCGGTACGGAGGTCCCAGTATCACCTAAAATAAATCTCCAGCAGACTGTGTACTGAGAAGCTTCCCAGCAAGCAACCTTGAGAGCAGCACCCAAAAAACAAAACAAAACCCAGCATATCACAGACAGTGGTCTTGCCCAATTTACTATCAAACCACAAGATCAACTGAACCATCAAGAAAGAAACCTAGATTTTTCTAAGAAAGGGCTGTCTTCCCTTGTGCCATCATAATCAGCAACTTCTTCTGAACGGCTTTTGTGATCAACTGGTCAAGGGTCACAAGTGATCCTAGGATCATGGTCTACACCAAGCCCGTCAACAGCCTGTTGGGGATCATCTCTCCCATTTCCTGTCTGCCTGGGAGTTGATCACCGTGCATAGGTGGACCCTGGAGATGCTATTTCATCCAGTTCAGCGTCATCCCTCCCCATCTTAGGGATTCTTCTCACAAGGGTCTCCTAAGACAGGAGGTGCAATATTCCCTATTCCTAGGGGTAATCTAACCCATTCCACTGGACTTCCTTGAGAAAGTCTTGAGAAAAGGTTCTTCTCGAGGTGCTTCCTGGTTCCCAAGAAAAGAGGAGGAAGACCACCAATTCTGGACCTTCAGACTTTGTCCTCTCTCAATGGTTCAGAATGGTAACCTTACCCGTGGTGATTTCCTCTTTAGAAGTGGGGAATTGGTTTGTCTTCCTTGACCTCTGGGACCATATGTCCATATAGCTATGCACTCTTCCCAGAAATATTTCCTACAATTTGTCATGGGCAAGGACAACTGCTAATACTAGATCCTGTCCTTTGACTTTTGACTGTGCAAAGGATCTTTACAAAGGTCCTCTGACCTATCGCCAGCCCATCTTCATTAGATGGGAATAATAGTCTTTCCCTGTCTGGATGACTGACTTCTTAAGGGTTGCTCCTTTTTCAGGGTGCCGTCAGCAATCAACAAGGTCCTATCCCTCTTCCACTTCTTGGGCTTCCACCTCTACATGAAATAGTCTACATTTAGACCTGTACAACAAATAGACTTCATCGGTGTCACTTTGGTCTCCATGACAATCAAACCATACCTGCCCATGAATAGGTTTGCTACAATGGCCAGCCTCAGTACCATGCTACAACAGAGCTACAAACCACAGCAAGGAGTTCTCTTCAACTCCTGGGCCGTGTGGCAGCCAGTAAATTCGTAACGTCCCTGGCAAGACTGCACTCCTGATGTATTCAAGCCTGGCTTTGGTCCCCAAATCAAATCCTTTCAGCAGGAGCACCTTGTGATTGGGGAGGTTCTTGAGGTTGTTCAGGCTTATTTCCCCGAGCTGGGTGTCCTGGTCCCCATACACAAAGCCCCTCAACAAGTACAAACTGTTCTAGTGGGTGTCAATACCTCAAAAGTTATTTCTTTCATTTGGGGTTCCACGGAGAGAGATCTTTTTATGACATTGTCCGATGCAGATGATTCTTCTTGGGGGGGCATAGTATCAGCTTGTTGGGAGATGCCCTCCTTACCCTTGGCCTCTGCTCTTGGTCTTGCTCTTTGCTTATCCCCCAAAACTTTTGCTCCTCAAGGTCTTGAAATGAGAGATTGGTAGCCATCTTCATAGTACCATCGTGGCTTCTCGCAGTCTGATTCCCTCACAAAGAATGAAAGGATACCCAGTATCCACCCAGAGATTGTTGAAATGGGTGACATCTTGACCTGTTGTGAAGCCTTGGAGGTGCGTCTTTCACCAAGGGTGATTGCCCATTCCACTAAGGCTTGGTATACCTCTGTGGTCTTATTGAAGTACATATCCGTCTCAGACATCTGCAGTGGCACTTTTCCCAGCATTTTACTATTGTGCGTGCATCTAGAGTTGACATGGCCTTCGGTGATGCTATTCCACAGAGCATACTGAATCTACCTCCTCAGCACCCTCCTCCATAATTGGAGTACCGCTTGTGAATCTTCTGATGTGGAGCACTCAGAGGGAGAAGGAGAGGTTGCACAATAATTGGCGTTCTTCTAGATGTCTTGTTCCTATGGGTTCTCCACTCCCCTGTGGGCCCTTCTTCCTTTCAGTTTTGGGGTTATACTCTCTGGACTTTGTGGTTGAGAAGGAACTGGAGAAACAGCAGCAAGCCTGCCCTATATACCTTTGTACCAGAGCATGAGGGTGTGTAGGACACAAGTGCAGACCTACAGACACTGCTTACAGAAATCTCCAATCAAGAGTGCATGGGCACATCCTGACTGCAGCACCCCTAAGGACAAAATGTCTCGAAGAACTCCATTTACTCTGTACAGGAAGTAATCTCTCCTTTGGCTGTTACAAGGTCAAGTGAGGTTATTTGTAAGTAAATAAAAATTTGGTACAGTGATGTTTAGCCCAAAGGAAACCATCTGCTATAAGTTATCATACTTCTGTGTATCTGGAATGTAGCTAAGGTCTAGTTGCAGCACATGGTATATGACTGAAGATAAATTGGTGAGTAGTCAAAGACAGTTAATGTTGAATTCATTAAGCCATCTTCTAGTATATACCTGATAGTTCCATGGGCCACCTGACTAGTTTGCAGGGCTCCATTCTGTAGATTGGGGATGGGTCAAACCATGAGTGCCTCTTCTTCTGTGCTTGGGAGTTGGGATTAGTAGGAGAGAAGAAACTGTAAATTTATATAACATAGCTGTCTTTCAGCTGAGCTATAAGATGTTTGTGATCACTTGTCATTGGCCATTGAAGCCCACACGGCATTCTTTTCACAAATCCTGATGTTATGGTTGTGTTCCATCTCTAACTTCATTACATCAACCTATGTCCCCCAAATGCTGCATATGAAATTTTTATTCACTTTGACTGAGACTGTTGTGAGAAATTGCTGTGTGCTTCTAAATTGCTGTCACCTTCTACCCCAGAGGCAACTGCATTTCAGGCATGGGTGTGTCATACCTGTGCAGTATAGGTAAAATTTACAAAGGAGCCTGTCACTTAGGCACTTTTGAAAATATTACTTGTGGGATAAAAAACAATATAAGATATTGGGATGCCAAATACATTTTTAAGCTTTACACTTTGTGTTTAATCTCCATTGTATATACTGTCTTAGAAGCTTAAAATAGAATTTCTTTCCTTATAGATCTTGAGTATGTTCTCTTCCTCCGTTTTTTCCATTAATTTCCCTACTGTTTTTCTACTTGAACTTAAAATTGCTGTGGCTTTTTGTATACGTTCTTCTTTGTACAAGAGCTTCAATGTCAATATAGTTTTGGAAACTGGGTTTGAGTAGTGAATTCCAGCTGTAGAGGGGACACAAGCAGAAAGCATATTGTCTTGCTGTCTAACACTTATGATTACATTAAATACTTTAGAGGGAAAGGTGGATATTTTAAGAGGTTTTTTTTAGAATTTAGGTTCCCCAACAGAATTCTTCAGATAATGTTTGTAAATTTCTCTGAAGTTTGAAAGTTCTTAAAGTTTTATAATACCAATATAACCATTTCAAAGTGGGTGAAATTTGGAGCTTAAATTTTGTGCCAATACAGTCTGAGTCTGCTGTCCTTGCACAGCCCAAATTCTCTTTGATTTAAAGCTAGCACTATTTGCAGCTCTGATTCATCTTTTTATATATGTAAATTTTATATTATATATATAAAATGACGCAACAGTGAGTCTGTACTCCTAGATTAAAAAAACAACAAAAAGCATCACCTGTCCTTTGATAGAAAATGTCTTTACACACTTGGTATGTATAACATGTATGACTAAAGATATGATATGATAGTAATCACTAACAGGATATGAGTAATCACTAATATTTCAGTTAATATATTCTGTCTGTGTGTGGGTGGGTGTTAATATGTACTGATTGATGGACTTTTTTTTATAAATTTTATATCTCTGATTCTACCAGAGGTTCTCCATGTCTTCACTGTTTGTCTTTTGGATATAAAGTCTGAATGCTCTTGATTAACTATATCTTCTACAGAACCAAACACAGAGTAATATATTAAATGGGTTAAATTTAATGTGTTATATATCTGTTATATATATATAAACAGGATATGAGTAATCACTAATCTTTCAGTTGATACACCCAAAGGGATCAGGAATATGTATATATTCTGTGGGTGTTAATATGTACTGATAGATGGACTTTTTTTATAGATCTTATCTCTCTGGTTCTACCAGTGGTTCTCAGTCTTCATTGTTGGTCTTTTAGATATAAAGTCTGAATGCTCTTGATTAATTGTATCTTGTACAAAACCAAACACGAAGTAATGTATTAAATGGGTCAAATTTGATATGATATATAGTGATATATATGTATAACATCTTTCACTGAAATACTTTTCCGCCTTTTCTCTTCAGATGTGTGGTCAGCAGGATGTGTATTGGCAGAACTGTTACTTGGACAGCCAATCTTTCCAGGCGACAGTGGTGTGGATCAGTTGGTGGAAATAATCAAGGTATGGAATTCAAGTTACTCTTGGGTCACCTCCTCGCTCCTTGAACATAGATATATTGCACACAAAAACTAGGTTAAAAGAACATTATTAAGACTGCAAAGTAAATCACTTGAAAGTTAGAATTAAGGTTCTAGTTCCTTATGTGATCTCTCTCCTTTCCCCTCCCCTCCACTGTCTTCCAGGCTCCTCATCCAATCTCTCTCCCCTCTTACCTCATCCGTGGCTCCTTATCCCAGTCTGTTCACTCCGCCTGGCCCAGCCCAGAGCAGCTGAGAGCAGCAATTACAGGGAAAGTGCTTCTGTCCCCCACCCCCAATTAGCCCTGCACTGGAATATGCTTAGTCACTCTTGTGGGGATGTCAGTTGCACAGTCTGGCCATAGGTAGGAGCTGGTAAGTGATGGAGCCTGGTCATTCAGCTGGTAGGGGTGGTGCACTGGCAATCTCGTCAGCACTTGGAGTGTGCTCTAGTGTGCTCAGAGAGAATGAAGTCTTCAGAGATTTTAGCTGCTAAAATCAAAGTCTGTTCTGAGCATGTGCAAACTGCAGTTTTTCATTGGCTTGTAGCTTGGTGAGATTTAGGTGGATTTTCATGATAGCAAAAATAATTCAAAGCATGGGGGGGTCTTTGGGCATTTCAAGGAAAAGATCTCCATTTTTTAACACGAGCAAAACCTATTTTTCCCTAGCCTTGTTCATGGAAATGGTTGAACCCTTTTGGCTGAAATTTTCCAAAAAAGATTGGCCTATAGCTGACTCCTGGCATGGAAAATTTCAGCCCAGACCGTTACTTTTGTCAGGTTATAAGCAACTTAAAACAGGATCTTTAGTGGGAAGCTTCGGGCAATCTTAGTAGGAGATGCTACCAGCCCAGCCTATAACACAATTAGAAAAAAGTAAAAATCTAGATAGAACAGATTTGCCTGCTGTCTTGTAGCACCTTAGTCTGTGATCATGTCATAACTCACAAGTTAAACGGGTTTAAGCTGGGTCAGTACTTGCAAAGAAACCTCAAAGGAAAACTTGGGAGACTCTGAGAAGTGTTGGTGATTCCTTGAGTGGTAGGTTCCTTTTTAATTGTACTGAAACAGTGTCCTAGTGTGGTGTAGTGCTTCTCACAATGCCATTCTTTTGGATGAGATGTAAAATTTACAGTTGCAAACATTTGTGATCATTAAAGGTACAAAGCATTGCTTGCAAAAAGTTGTGGTATTTGCTCTGGAATCCCTAGGTCCCTAAATTTGGCTGGGTCCCTAAATTTCCCCCTGTAGTTTCATAAATATGGTGGTATTTACACTTTGCCCTAAACTGTTATGAACAGCTAGTATGGTCTGCTCCCTAATCCACTTTATTCATCAATGAAATGATTAAGTGATTATTGTCTGTATATCAATATAGAGTTTATTCAGGAGTAAAGGTATTATGTAAATTTAAGATCATTTAATTGTACATCAGGGTGACATAGTCCAAAAAGTCACATCTCACTCCCTTAGAAATCTGGTTATTTCAATAAAATAGATCTATCTGGAGTTAATGAGTGTGCTTTGCCTTGCCTTTGACTTGGTTCTGAGCAAGTGGAAGTATAGTATTTAGAAGAAAGATGTACTCTGGTTGACAGGCTGTCTGCCAACCGGAGTTCATGGATTGGCATAGTGCTTGTGTAGTTATTTTTCATTAATTGTACAGTATCAGCCAGTCAGTACAGGAAGTGTTCGTCCATGACTCATAACTGTACAGAATCCATGTAGAGACACGGTGGGTGAGGAAATAGCTTTTATTGGATCAGCTTCTGTTGGCAAAGAGACAAGCTTTCGAGCTACATGGAGCTCTTCTTCAGGATCCATATATTCAATTTGGCTGAGATTATTCTGTTTTAGCATAATTTAGTATAAACACAAAGGAAGAAGAGAAACAATTTAATAAAATTGTCACTGCATGTAGACCTTTTACAGATTTTAAACACCACTTTCATAAATTTTATCCTCATTTTTAATTGACAGATCCATAGCTGAATATAAAGAGTACTGGTGTTAACTGTTTTTTTCTATCATAGTTGGAAGAATGTGCACTCTGGAAGCTTGGACTTTCAGTGAACTGTATTTGAGGTGGTTTTCCACTTGGCAGAAGTAGGTTCCTGGAGCATTGCTCTAACTGTGGACATGGAAATCCTGAATGATTATTATTATTAGGTGAAAATCAAAAAAGGGTACATGGCCCCCTAGATATGCATATTAACAATTATACATGCAGGTTAAATGCAAGAGATACTCCACTGTGTAGTAAATCCTGAGATATTCACTTGAGAAGACACAGTGTCTTGAGAAGACTTGAGAAGACTCTCTACACAGTTTCAGCCAGATATGAAGATTCCCTGACTATTCTGCAGAAGGAGGCATCCCTTTGTTTGTGCCTTTGAGGAAAATATGTGAGCAGTACATGTTAAAAAGAAAGTGTGTACTTCCCCTCTCGTCACTATTGTAACTAATGCTCATACTAGAAAATCCACATTCACATTAAAAATATACATTCATCAGATTGAACTAAAATTGAAAGGATATGAACACTCATGCCTCAGGTATAAACCAACCACTAAAATGATGGATTGGGAAGAAGTTTTGTCCATTGTGGGATTTCTTTGTACCCTTTTCTGAAGCATTTGTTAATGGTCAACGTCAGGAACAAGGTATTTGATTAGATGTACTAGTCTGATCCAGTATGGTAATTTCCTTGTAAAGAACAGAAGGGATTGTATGGTGTGTATGCTAAAGAGAAAGCTGTCCTGCTAAAATTCAAGATGAATGTGATAGCATGGCTCAAGCACGTCCATCAGCCTAGAAATGGGGCTGATGAAGGTTATACAAATATACCTGTATCAATAGCAAGCAATTTTGACAAGTGGATAGAAGAATAAGTGAGACCTGTTTTACCTTGAACAATTTGAGGGTTTCTCATAAGAATTTGACTAGCAGTTAGAAAACCTAAAACAATCGAACGGGTTGCTGAGTTGGCAGATTAGTATGAGACCCGCAGGTGCTTGAAGGTATGAAGGTGAGGATAGTGTAAAGTTTAAGGGGTAGCCTGCAAATTGTTCCTGAACCAGACCATCTTCAGACAATCACCTGAAGAAGCAAATGGACACTTTAAGGAGAGTTTGTGCTGGTTGCCCAACCCAGAAAAGCCAGGGATAGCGGGTTCTGAGACTAGTACCCATACCTCTGTTGTATGCATGTGAGTGAGATAAGTATTACTATTACCATAGGCAGACTTGGAAACTGAGGCACATAGTCCTGACTCCAGATTCACTCCTCTAATCATAAACCAACACTTCCTCTGTATTTTCAGACGTTCATAACTTTATTTCAAAAAATTTTTTTGCAAACTTCTCTCAGTAGGCACATGTAGTATGATGATCTCAGTGAAGAACATAAAATTTACAAACAAACGCACCCATTCCAGTACTGGATGCTGACATCCGGGAGTAGGCAACAACAGAGGGACAACAGCAACCTCAGTCCCTGCCTAAAGAATTGTTGCTAGATGAGGACATGACACTGGTTGATGACTGTAAGGATTCCAGAGCCTTCTGTCCCAGGTCATGGAGACCTGGACATCAAAACGACAGTAATCCAAGAAAGGTCTCACAAGCTATTGGATTAAACTGAGCCCTACAAGCCCAGCCGGGATCGCTCTCCTGATCAATGAGGGTTTCCTTGAACCAGCAAAGGGGCTGTGGCAGACTTTGGCCACTCTCTCTTCCACAACTAAATTTGTGGAAGAGAGGTACCAAGTGTCTTCGAAAGAAACCCGATCCACAAAAGGCACCTTGAAGGAAAAAGACCCAGGAAACTGGACATTTTGAGGCACAGGGCACGTTTCTTTACCTCAGTGTAGCTCTGCATTATGAATTACTAGGCCATGTTTGCAAAATATAACTTTATCTGGGATGGGAGAGTCATCCTTTTAATGTCCAAAAAATTCTACAGGAAAACAGAAAAGAACCGAATGAGATCATAGGGTCATGGACACATCCAACACACCTGTGAGGTCAATGGCCAATGCCCGTGGCTGTCACCATGAGCAGGTTTTCGTGGCTGCTTAACATCAGGCATCCAGAAAGAGGTACAAAGCTTCATCACAGATCTGCTCTTTGTGTGGATGGAGTTCTTCAGCACCAGAACAGATGAACTGCACCATTCACTGAAAGATTCACAGGTCACATTAAGATCCCTGGGGATCTATACACTATCTCTTTACCAAAAATGATGCAATTACCAGCCTCAGTAGGATGCTATCCTATTTCCAGAGTAGGTAGCCTGAGTACCTGCCAAGGAAAAAACCTCTCAATTCTAGGAGATATGTCTGTCATCGTCATACTCAGTCATTCACCCTGCACCATCACAGAGGCAACAGGTTTAATGGATATATCAGGAGCCTCCTTCCCCTTTCCCCTGGGCTTGGTTTGCTATCAGAGAAGTGGATGTTTGGACATCTTTCACTCATGGCTACCCTTTTCATGTCTACTCTTTATACTTCTGCACAAACCTCTTCCCTATCCCCTTCAGGGGTCCTTCTGATGAGAGCCTATCACAAAGAGAAGTGGCCTCATTGCTCTCTCTAGAAGCCATAGGAGAGCTCAGAAGTACAAGGGTCTTAAGGGGCTTTTATTCCTGATATTTCCTCATTCCAAAAAAGAAGGGGGGGTGGGTCTTTGTCCTGTCCCTGGCCTGAGGAGACTGAACAAGTGCGGGTGCAGCCTTGAATTCAGAATGGTAATGCTTGCCTCCATTATTCTCTGCAGGTTCAAGACTGGTTCATGGCTCTTGTCTTACAGGATCCATACTTCCACATAGCCATCCTCCCAACCCACTGGAAGTACTTCAGGCTCTCAGTAGAGCCAAATCACTATCATTATCAGAGGTGCCATTCAAACTCTCAACGGCACCAGAAGTAGAGATGAGCAAATAATTGATTATTTTGATTCTGTTGCCAAACCAAAAAATCCAAAGAAAATTTTTTCATTTAGAACCAAAACTGGAGGTCTGTTTTTTGCCAAAGCAAAACATTTTTTAAAACTGTGTTAATGTCGAAATGAAATGTTTTGAACATCAAATAGAAATATATTCTAAATGAAATGTTGAATCAAATAACTTATAATTTCAGAACGGTTTGTTTTGATTTTTTTTTTTTAAATGAACTGTTCCCAAAATCAGTTTTGTGGGGTTTTTTTGGTTTTGATTGGGCAGGAAGGGTGTTTTTTGTGGTTTGTTTTTTTTTTTTGCCAAAACTATTCACTGGAAGAAAAAAAAATCACTTCACCCTAATCAAGAGTCTTCACAAAATGCCTAGCGGTGGTAATGGCACACCTTTGAAGACAGAGCATGCACATCTACCCTTACATGGAAGATAGACTGATCAGAGCAGGAGGCAGCAGTGAGTCTAAGATATGCAAAGTCTCTGTTTGCCTGACTGGGCCACCTTCAGCTATGAAAATATCACCTCTTTTACCATCATAGAAGATAGGAGCTATGATCTGATTTCAGATCAGAGAGCACAAACCTGTCTGGGGACAAGTTTATGTCACTGCAGTCACTACTACTCAAGACAAAATCAAACCTGTCTATAACCGTACAAACTTGGCTAGGAGTATTAGATGATACATTGATGTGCATGCACATGACACTGCTTGCCAGACTTCATATGTGGCCCCTAAAACTCTGGCCTAGACCAGTCTACTTTCCGCCCTGTCACCAGATGGACAGGAAAGTCTTGGTGTCACCTCACATCCTTGCAGAACTGTAATGGTGGTTAGAGATTGTATAAGGAGGCATATGATTCTCAGCCTCCACTCTGACAAGGACTTTAATTGTGGATGTGTTAGGGACAGCGGGGGTGAGAAATGCCTGGACCACCTATAAGCACAAGGGGCCTGGTCCACAGAAGACAACCTAGGACTTCACATAAATGTCTTGGAACTCAGAGACAAAAGAGTGAGTGGACTCCAAGCACTTACAGCTGACCCTCCCTACATGATATTTCATAGGTACCTCACCCGAAGTTCCCTCCCAAGGTAGTCTGAGTTCAGTTTGAGTTAATCAGTTAACCTGCCTGTCTTATTCCTGAAGCCCCACACTGTATCAGGAGAAAAGTTACATTTTATTGGCTGTTTCCAGAGCCTTACTTTACGTTGACAGTCTGTGCAATTTGATTCTGTCTCCCCAATTGTTTCTGGTTGTTGCTGGCAGTTCAATCTCTGGGCCATCTCATCACAAAGAATATCAAAGTGGATATGACAGCGTATCTTGCTGTTACTAGTTGATTGATGTACCTCTCCCAATGAACATCATGGTGGACTCTAGCAGACCACAAGTGGCATTCTCTGCCTGCTTCAGAACCCCGAAATGTCAGTTTCTGAAATATGCCAGGCAGAGATGTGGAGAAACCCACTGACTTTTGTCAAGCATTAAGCATTGGACTTGAATGTCAGGGCAGATGCCAAGTTTGGGAGAGCAATACCACAGTCTGTTGGATATAGCTGAAACCCTTCATCCCAACAGCCAGAGGAGGTACTGCTTTCCGCTCCCCTACAGTGGGGTCCACGCTAACATACACTGAAGAATGAACTTACCTTATAGTAACTGTAGTTCTTGGAGTTGTTGCACTCAGTGTGGATCCCACTATCTGCTTTCCATCCCTAGTTTTGGAGTCCTCAGCTGCCATAGCAAGGGAACAGAATGAGAGTTGCAGCCGCTCTGCCCTTTGTTCTCACATGGGAGTATACGGAGGCTCCGGGCGTATGTGCACTCCTGATAGACACTGCTATTCAAAACAATGCAGTTTTGAATGACTGAGGCACATGTACACCTGCTGTGGGATTCACACTGACTGCAGCATCTCAAAGTTCCATGGTTACTACAGGGCAAATAAGAGTTCGTTCTTCTTCCTGTGAGAGTCATCCTGTGAAACATAAAAGCAAGTTTGTGTTTTTAAAGGAGCAGTTCATTGTCTGAAGGTAAGTCTGTTGCTGCAGTTCCCACATCACCATTAAGAAATCGTCTAAAGAAAAGGAGATCCTCATCTTCTCCAGAAGAATATGACTGTGATAGTGACCTAATCCATTAACCCCGGGTACTGACAGGCCTTCGTCTGTCAGTTTGTAACTAAACAGGAACCACTTACAAGAAAAAGATAATGAAGGGCAAAGTGGTTTTCCCATTCCAGAATTACTAAAATTCCATTCCAAATGGTGCAGTCCAGACTGAAAAAATGTGTTGTTAGAGCTTCTCTAAAATTATCTCCATGTGCAATGAGACAAAGCCACCAAGTGTTCTTCTGTTCCCAACCTGGACAGCGACGCCTTGCGCTAGCAGCTAGATTACGTCTGTTATAGAAAAACTCACAGTAACTGTCCCCTCTCTTCCAATGCCTCTCAGGCTGGATGGGGAAGAATAATTTTTGTCTGGTATTCATGAAGGAAAATGTTAAAACATGAGAGCTGTAAAGTGTCAGGAATCTAACCAGTGAGTAATTTTATAGTCTGTGACACTTTTACTGAGCTGAGTGCTAAAAATGGATTGCAAATATGATATATGGCTCATACTCAAATATCGAGGTACTATTTTGGGCTCAGTTTTTGAAAAAATAAATATATAAATTCATTTATAGTAGCTAAATGGCGAAGAAAAGCTGCGTCTACCAAAGAAGAAATTGCGGGGAAGAATGTTTTTTGTCTTCTGGATGTGATCCTGCGTGGAGTTAAAGTATGCCATTGGGATGGGCTGTCTGTGCTACAGAACACCTGCTAGCATTGACATGGTTTAAAATTAATCCTTTCTCCCCTTTCATAGAGGAAGTGTTCTGGCATTTCTTGCCATTGTGCAACCCCCTCCCTCAAAAAGTTCAGTTCTTCCTCTGCATAATGTGATCTCCCCACTTTCAGCAATTGCTGGCAGCATAAGATGAACAATTGTGTGCATGTCAACCATGGCAATGAAGCATCTTACTAAGTTAGTGTATGGTTGTGCTTGTTTCTGTTAACAAAAGAAATTCATGTTTCTGGTTGGCTTTTTTTTTTTTTTTTCCCCTTTCCATTTAATGTTATGGGACTCTGTCAGAGTTGTAGCTTTCTTTCCTCTGTCGCCCTTTCAGATTATTTACTTCAAATTTGATTGTATTGTAGATTGAGATTCCTCCATCCTAAAATCTTTTAATAAGTACTTGGCACATCTCTAGCACCTTTCTTCTGCAGTTCAATTTGTAAACAGCTACTTAATTACACCTTTCAACAAACCAGTATGAGAGTAGTAGTTTTTTCTTGTGAATATTTGTCAGTATAAATCCCCACCTTTAGGAGCATGTGCACTCCTAGAGCAAATCTACACAACTACTTATGTCGATATAACTTACGTTAGTCAGGGGTGTGAAAAAGCCACTCCACTGAGCAACACAAGTTACAGCAACCTAAGCGTTGTCAACACTAGCTCTATGTCTGCAGGAGATGATCTCCTACCAGAATAGTTTCTGCCTCTCCCGGAGTTGGAGTAATTATGCCAACAAGAGAACCCTCATGTGCAAGAGTATCAGGAAGTGTCTGTCTCTGCATTTTTATGCAAACTTACTGTCTTCAATACTGCCAAGGCTATCTAGGATTTGAGGCAAAAGGTTCCTCGTATATAGCATGGAAGTTCTAGTATTCCAAATGAATATTGATATTTTCAGAGAAATATTGCTGCATTCCAGTCAGACACCAGTTTCATCTAGGATGTGCTAAACTGAATTTGAAAGAGTTTGGAATATAATCTAAAACTACAAATGGTTCTTTGGAAACAGAGGAGGAAGCTAAATCAAAGTGCTCTGAGTTGATCTATTCTATAAAGATTCTTCACAATAGTTTCTGAGAGCCTTCCAGCAGTGCATTAAGTGACATGACTAACAATTATCACATTTGTCTTATCTCCAGAGGAGGTAAAGTATGTTCAGTGGAGTGTCTTGTTTTTGTCAGGGTTTTTGTTTGTTTTGTTTTTAATGTACATGTTGCTATGTATGCATTAGAGAAGGCAAGATCAAAGAACTGCACCTTGCACTTGGAGTAGAAGGTGGTGAGGTTTGTGATGGTCTTTAGCTCCTGCGGGAGTTCATTCCACAGTCTTGGACAGGCCACTGAGAGAAAGTTCTGTCTCCCACACAGCTAGTGTGTGGTGAAGGATAAGTAGAGCTGTATGTCACCTGCATGTTCCTGGTTCTTGAGTCCGTGTCCTCTGATCAATTCACCTAGTGGTTGTATGTAGACGTTGAAAAGGACTGGAGAGAAAATCGATCCTTTTAGGACTTCATAAACGAAGGGTCTACTGATGGAGTTGCATTTTCCCATAATTACGTGTTGGGTATGTCCCTCCATAAAGAACTCAGACCATTTTAGCACATAACCCTGGATGCCTGCTACCTCTCTCAGGCAAGACAACAATATCTCAAAATCAACCATGTTTAATGCTGCAGAGAGGCCAAGGAGGGTAAGAAAGGATGTCTGTTCTCTTTCCATTGATAGGAGATCATTCATCAGTGCCACTCAGGGCTGGCCTTACCATGAGGCGACCTGAGGCGGCCGCCTCAGGTGCCAGACTGGGGGTGGGGGCGCCTCTAGAACCCAGAGTGTAGAGAATTGTGTCTGCTGCTGGTGCCTATGTGTTCTCTCTGCTCTAGATGCACAGAGACGATGGAGTGCTGTGCTGGAGGAAGGAGGGCACAAGAGACATAACAGGCAGGCAGGAGAAAAGGTGAGAGGGAATAACAGAAAGTAACAGGAGCTTCCACGAGACAGAGGAGGAGGAGCCTCTTATGATCCTCTCTAGCACCCCCAGGAGCCTGGACTGATTAACACCAGCTTCTTAGGGAGCTTCCTGTTTCCTGCTGCTTCCCTGAACCCACTTGAGGAGAACAGGCAGTCAGCTGAAATAGTAGGAGCCAGTTAGGCCCTTAAGACACTGATATCTTCCGTCACTCAGGCCCTGCTATCAGCCTGCTTCAATTGAGTGTTGAGAGCCACTATAGCCGGCACAGAACAGCAGTCATGAGTGAAAGACGAAAACACCCCTCTGGGGCAGCATTCAGAAAAAGAAAGAAAGCAAAGGAAGCTTTTCTATCTAAGCAGGAAAGGAACTCTCTTGAGATACGTAGACACACATGTTCACGGTGAGCCTTCCGGCCCCAGTGAGGATGAGAGTGGTGAGGAGATGCCTGATCTTCCAGTTAGTCAGAGTGCAGGTGACCTGGCAGCTACTGCAGCATCCATATCTCCATCTCAAATGGATGTAACCATGCACATTCCTGAAGAAAAGTGTAGATCAGAGAAGAGTGTGGTGGAGGTGCAAGAAACAGCTGCTGCTGAGTTTAGTTCCTTAAGTCTAGATGATCCAGGACTGTGGACCCACTTGAGCAGTAGCCTGAGGGACTTCCTTGTACTGCGTGGGCCACAGCAAGTAAAAAACATCATGTTCCCCAAAGACAACGAAAATAGAAGTTTCCGTCCAACGCATTACTGGCGTGAAATCCCCAGTGGTGACAAAGTTGAGAGGCCATGGCTTATGTACTCAAAAACCCAGAATGCTGCATACTGTTTTTGTTGCAAACTCTTCCAGTCTAATGTTCCAGCCACATTGGGTTCTACAGGAACAAAGGACTGGAAAAATCTGGCTAGAAATCTGGCATGCCATGAGAAGGCAGCAAATCACCAGAGAGCATTCCACAGGTGGAAAGAGCTTGAGATGAGACTAAGGTTAAAGGCCACCATAGATGATCACCATCAAGAGAAAATTGCATCAGAGTCTCTTTACTTGCAAAATGTTCCAAAAAGGCTCATTGCCATTGTAAGAATGCTTGCTACCCAAAACCTTGCACTCCATGCCACTTCAGATCAGCTGTATGTGCCAAACAATGGAAACTTCCTTAAAATTGTGGAACTGATGGCTGAGTTTGATACTGTACTCCAGGAGCATCTAAGAAGAGTCACCACCCAAGAAATGTACACACACCACTACCTTGGAAAAACTATTCAAAATGAGATCATACAGTTACTGGCAACAAAAGTCAAACAGAAGATTGTGGCAGATCTGAAGTCAGCAAGATATTACTCTGTTGTTCTGGACTGCACACCTGACATCAGGTATAGGGAACAAATTACTTTAATGGTGCGTTCTGTAACAACAACAGAACCTAGTGAAAATGTCCCTGCAATGGTGACTGTCAGAGAGCATTTTCTAGAATTTATTGACATTGATGATACTACAGGAGCTGGTATGTCAAATGTGCTTCTTAAAAAGCTGGAAGATAACAGGAATTGCGATAGCTGACATGAGAGGTCAGGGCTACGATAATGGTGCCAACATGAGAGGAAAGAACAGAGGAATGCAGACACAGATCCTTGAGCTTTTTTTGTCCCATGCAGTTCTCATTCATTGAACTTGGTGGTCAGTGATGCAGCCTCAGCTTCTAGTGAGGCTGCTGAATTTTTTAATGTAATTCAAAGCATCTATGTATTTTTCTCTGCATCAACTCATCAATGGCAAATTTTGAAGCAACATCTGGGAACATACTCTCTGACACTGAAACCACTGAGTGCCACATGATGGGTAAGCCGAGTGGAGGTGATAAAACCTATCAAACACCAAATTGGGAACATAGATGATGCTATAGTTGCCATTATGGAGGATAATACTATGACAGGAACTGTTCATGCAAGAACAGTGGCAGAGGGAAATGGAATCACCAGAAACATACATAACTTCAAATTTCTGTGTGGCTTAGTGTTGTGGCATGACATACTGTTTGAAATAAATGTTGTAAGCAAGAGACTCCAAGATGTTGACCTTGATATATCTGAAGTAATGGAACAACTGGACAAAGCAAAGTCATTCCTACAGTCCTACCGGTCAGATGAGGGATTTCAAAACATTCTGAAGAGTGCACAGAAGTTGGCAGAGGAACTTCACACTGAAGCTATTTTCCCACCCATTCAAGAATACAAGTCACCGAAGAAGACATTTTGATTACGAGGTACAGGATAATCCCATAAGGGACCCCAAACAACAATTCAAAGTTAAATTCTTTAACCAGGTGCTAGATTGTACAATACAATCAGTTGAAGAACGTTTCATGCAGCTCAAGGAACACAGCAGTATATTTGGGATGTTGGATGATATTCCAAAACTCCACACTATACCTGAAGAAGCCCTACACCAGCAGGGCACTAGAGGCCGTGTTGACACATGATGACATGTGCGATATTGATGCGAGTGATTTAGGTGATGAACTGAAAGCCCTTTCAAGATACATTTCAGCAGGATCAACTCCAAAGGCTGTTCTGGAATATAAGTGCACAAATAAGATGACCACCCTCTTTCCAAATGCTTTTGTTGCTCTGCGCATACTTCTAACACTTCCTGTAACAGTTGCTAGTGGAGAATGCAGCTTCTACAAGCTGAAGTTAATAAAAACACATCTACGCTCCACAATGACACAGGAGAGGGTGGTCGGCATTGCAACCATCTCAGTAGAGCTTGAGCTGACCCAGACTGTGGACCTTCAGGAAGCAGTTCAAATCTTTGCAACCAAGAAGGCACGGAAAGCACCACTTTGATTATTCAAACAGATAAAAATGCCAGTGTTTACTATGCAGACAAGAAAAGTTACATTTGCTGTTCAGGTGTTTTGAAAGTTAAGTGTCACTTAAAATTTTTGAACAAGGCATTTTAAGTTGTTAGTTCCACTCTTCTCATGGTACTGCTCTGCTACCTACCCCAATAAAGGAGAACAGGAAGAAGACAGAATTCTACTATACTTCAGGAACCTTGGCTGCAAGGCAGCCTGCCAGGCGAGCTGTGAAGCCAGGACTCTTGGGCTTTCAGGCTCTCAGCAAATAGGCAGGCTACTGTGGAGCCTGGCTCCAACGCTCCTGGCAGGTGGGCTGTGGGGGAGTCAAGGTGGAAAGCTGACGGGGAACTTGCCTGGTTTCCTTCAAAAGGTTCATTGAAATTGATAAGTTCCTGAAAAACGTTTTACTTTCAATGAATTGGTGGTTCTGATGGAAAGGCGTTCTGTTAGAAAATTTCCAATCAGCTCTAAGTGTGGTCTTTCACTCATAGGTTGCTGGTTCAAATCAAGCCTTAAGATGTTAGCAACCGCACCCATAGAGATTATTTTACCAGGTTCTGGTTGACATCCATTGACAGGTGGTGGTATAATGCAAGCTTGCACTGCTGCAGCCTGGATTGTGATTTTTATATGGTTAAATAGAAGATTTTATTTGCCAAAGCAGTCAATCCCGCATCTTACACAACTATTAAATTCACACTCAAAATTAGAAAATAAATCGAAACATGAGATTTTTAAAAAAAACTATTATTCACTTTTCATAAATTTCAGCCACAGCCTTTAATTACTTGAGATGTGTTTAACCCATGCCTTTTTCTTTCCCCAGTCTCTTTGCACTTTCTGCTTATTTAAAAAAATTCTATTGATGTAAAATAATACAAAACTTCATGAATACAGCTGACAGTATTCAGCAGGAGGTTTTTCATAACATCTAGACATGTTCCTGTTTATCCTTGAATTGAAATCCTAGTGATGAACTGGCAACATGACATGAATTTCCATGGCAAAAGATTTGTCACAAGGCTGTAACATGACAGTGAGCTTGTCTGTCAGAAGAGGCGCCCAAGTTTCAGCCTTCCTCTCCCACAGTGCTTTCTGTAATGGCAGAACCCAGAGTGACTGAATTTAAACAGAAAGCAGTGGACTTCCAAATTTGCTGAGGAGTTCTTTTGTCCCTCTTAAAGGATTTGAAGTTTTTCTAAGATTAATGTTAATTGAACAAAAACTACTAATATGTAAAACTCACCAAATCATTTCATATATACAATCACATTTCTTTATGGAAATGTACATACAGATAACATCACACTGATTGTGGTGTTATTATTATATAAACATAGATCCTTCTATAGTTGAATTCCTAGAATAAATGTCTAAACTACAGGTACGTGAATTGAATTCCTGTACGTTAGGTGAAGTTAAGTTAACACTCCGTCTGCATTTAGATATGAAAAAAATCAATCTCCATCTAATAAAATGTGTTCTGCCTCTCTCAGCAGTGCTTGTCTGATCTTTTAAGTTCATCAGAGAGCTCTCCCTCATGACTATTAAAATGCATTCGGGTGTGCTATTGCTCATTACCTTAATCAGGGCGTAAGACTGCAAGCGACAGCCTATTACATTAAAGATGTTCATCAAATAATTCTTTTTATAAAATTCCTAATCTGGAGAAATTCTGCTCTGTTCTCTTTTGAAGCATCATTGTATTTGAGAGAGATGCCTGAATTTTATGAAAAGCCTTCAACAGTTAAGTAAATTTGCAAAATTTGAACTGTCCAGTCTGTTGTGACCCAAGTCTCAGTGCATTGCAAAAGCTGCTTGGTACCAGTGACTAGTTACGTTTTGCCAGACACTCTATTCCTACTCTCTCTACTATACTGCACATTACAAAAAAATGACATTCCTTATTGTAAAGTTGATCGTATGGTCAAGCGAATTTTATTAGGACGTTTATCACTTTGTAGATCTGAAGGATATGTAAACAATTTCTTTTTCACCTTTCTAGGTCCTGGGAACGCCTACAAGGGAACAAATTAGAGAAATGAATCCAAACTACACTGAATTCAAATTCCCTCAGATTAAGGCACATCCATGGACTAAGGTGAGGCTGTCTGAGTTGGATAATGATGGTGTGTGGGGTAAATGTAACATTGCAAAGTTTAAGTCCAGACCTTGATTTCTGTGCTTGGTTGCTTTCAAACTAACCTGGGACCCTGTAGTTGAATCAGAACCCAATAATTGTTTCTGTAGGGAAGGAGCACGAATGTACCTAGGCTCTGCATTGAATTGTCCATGGCTCTGTTTTTTTGTGATTTGCCCATAGACATTTTCCAGGCTGGGTATGTATTTATAACCCATTACAATGCACTTATATTCCATCATAGCACAATTCTTGACCTGTGCAAAGAATCTCCTATAAATAAATACATTCTTTAGAGGTGGGTGATGCACTCTTATGGTACAAATACATCATCTCTGAATACAGGAGTGAGACCCACAGTGCAAATCAGTCCCATTTCCCATCTCATAAACATAGTGAAGATCATTAGATTTGGAACCCCAGTAATATGGACTAGTTATTTTTTCTTACATTACTTTTAAAAGATTTTTTTTTAGTTTGTTTCCATGGAAGAGAATACTGCTACAGAATTTCTCAATAGCAAGTTAGGAAACCCAGCAACACAAATATGATGATTTTCAAATGCTGAGGAATGAAGTGCATGGATTGGCTTGTGGAAGAGTAGATACAGTCCCTCAGTTTTGCCAGTGATTAGTTCAAAATCATTTTGGACCAAGCCTTTCACAGTGCTAGAGGCCCCGAGCAGATGATGTAACCTACTTCATGTTCTTTGAGATTGTGGGCTATGCACATTACTGGAAGTCAAATCAATATTTTGGTAATTTCTTCTCAGATGTTCTAAATACATGCTTCCTCTCCCCAACGATCCTGGGTTGCATTTCCAGATCTTAGTTCTTTATTGCATGTTGGTTCCAAGACTGAGTGATTTATAATACTCAGAGGCCGTTAAATCAGCAAACCTGTTTATATTATGTGTTAATAGAAAAATTTCTGAGATAGTAAAATTTATGGAACTCCATGAAGATTAGGCTTACTTTCATTATTTCAAAATAAATAATGGAAAAAGCTACAAAAATTAGCCTAAGACATTAAAACAGTGAAGTTGTAGTGGAAAATGGTTCTAGTGCTGTATCTGAATGACTTGGTGTTGAGGGTGGGCTTTAACTGAAGGCAGTATGTATTGGAGCCATAGCCTGTCCTCGTGCCGGAACACATTATAAGTAATCAGAGTTGAATATCTAACCTGCTTATACATCTCCTCTACCATCTGTAGATCCTTAGGTGTCATTTGTTTGCATATGGGTGCCCCTTGGGCCACAGTAGAGACCTTTTTGTAAAGCTGGTGAAGAATATAATGTGATCTTCATGCAGAAAGTGAAACTGAGAATTCCTTCTATTTTTACCTTTTATACGCAAGTGAGTGCTTCTCTGGGCTTCTAAATGACCACAAATGAAATCAGGCAAGCATAGAGCAATGAGAGGAGCTTGCCAGAAGGTTGAATTTCCTTTTGCATTAGCACATGGGATTGTTTTGTTTTGGTATTGAGAACTCTGCTTGCAACATTATACCTCATTCTCAGTTTGTTATACAACAACAAACTCCTCCCAATACCAGATGGGTGTAGAACAGCATCTAAATTAATTTATTGGATTTGGGGAGGTTGACCAGATTGAGTTTTTTGTTCTTTCCTTGCCATTTAAAGTCTCAAGTAGCAAAAAAAAAAAAAAAGTCTAGAATGTCCTTTCTAACTATCATCTTTCCCTACTCTTTTAAAAACTCTCTTCCTCCAACGTTTTGCCGTTCAGCCATGAAAGTTTTCTGGTCTTCTTGTGTCATCTCTGATGGGATGTGGGGAAACAGTGCTGCCTCTCCTGCCCTTCAAATTTCCCACCTGATAGTTATCTTCAGTTTCTTTTAAACTAGAGTTGCAGAAACATTCATTTGTTAAATTGCAGTTGTTGAGCAGAGCGAAGGAAGGAATGAAAATTAGAAGCATTTGTTATCATTTTTATTAGAATGACCTATGAATGTGTACTGACAACCATTACAGGTTGTCTGCAGGGTTTAATCTCCAGAACTTTCAGCATCAAATACAAACATCTATTACTTGAGCTAATGGAGTAACTTGTTAGCTGGCAGCATTAATAAGTTCTGTTCTTTTCTGTGTGGGCTGGCCATGGCAGGGGCATGACAGACACTTTACTTTACCACATCTCCATGCTAATGAAGGCGGCTAGGGAGTTCTGATGTAGAACTCCATTGTCTGCATTTTGTTCCTGAGCCATACATTGGCCACTCCTGACACACATGGATGTGCTATTTCATCCCCCATATTCATAGTATTGTTTCTGTTCACTAGTGGCTGGTAGGTCAAAAAGAGAGCAGCTGCTGCTGCTACTTTTGGTATCTAGTAGGAGATCTGTTTCCTCAAGTATTAGAGCAACTGCTTTAATATCTGAGAGTCCCGAGTTCAGATCTCAGCAGGAATATATCCCTCATATTGGCATCCAGTTTTAGGCATAAAGCAGGATCCTGAGCTTAAGTTTTATTGCTCTGTACACGGAGTTAGAGCTCACATTACCTGACGCAGTGTAGAATGGTCAATACCAATACAGTGGAGATGTCCATGTACAGAACTATGGCTAATGACATATAGTATGAAGGATTGTTTATGTGTTCATATTAGAGTAGTGGTGTGTGATTCCGGTACAAACTCAGTTAGTTTGAGAACAAATCTTTGAGTGACACCAGATTTGGCACTTCTAGCCGCCTTACTGTTTAAAACCTAGTTCAGAGTGTATGTATGTCTAATTCTCCAACATTACTGTGTATAGGCTCAGATAGATGGATAAATTCCAACTTGCTAGGAGATGAAGACAGAAGACAATTGAACCTTCTGCCGCAAAGGGAACAGATAAGCCTAAATTTGCCCCTCAAGAAGGGGAATTATAAATTTGCCTCTCAAGAAAGGGTATGTTCTTTTCTAATATTTATACCACAATCTTTATACTTTTTTGTTCTTGCATATGTCCATTACACTAGGTATGTGTGCATCTTGTGCACGAGTGCCACAGAGTTTTCCCTAGTGGTACCTGCAGGGGCAGCCACACCTGCACCCTGCTTTTCCCTGTGCTGCAAGTTGAGGACATAAATGAGTGGAGTCACCCCTCACATCTTGTTGGTCCTGCTTTGAGCAAGGGGTTGGACTAGATGACCTCCTGAGGTCTCTTCTAACCTTAATAGTCTATGATCTTTCAGTTCCTTTTTACCTTCAGCGATTGGAGTGTGCTGTCAGGTCATTCCTCCGGCAAATGTGCTGTCTTAGCTAGATGACATTAGACTGTTGTTGTGGTTGTCCGTAGTAAAGGAACTCCAGTCTCCACCTGATACCAGGGGCGCCTACACCAAGGTCCCTGGCTTCAGACCCTGATCTGGATGTCACAAGTTGATGCCCATGAGAGACCCTCACTCTCATAGCTTGAAGTGCTTGGGTGAGGGTCGCATTAGGGACAGGTGTTTGATTTACTGGAGCTTCACAACTGAGACCAGCTGCTTCCTTGGTACAGGCAGCAGAGCCATCAACTGCGTTTACAGCAAAACAAAGGTCCATTTGAGCCACCCAAGAGGCCTCTGCAGCTGTGAAGGATCTATTGTGCTTCTTGGTATGGCTCTTGCTGGTCATTCAGCTCCATGGTACCTTGCTGGGGCCATCACACATGGTGCATTTGTAGGCTTTCATGTAGTGGTCTGCTACAGTGCCAGCTACACCAGGTCTTGTGCTGCTTCCCTTGGTCTGAATGCCAGCTCTGAGACCAGCAGTAGCTACTCTGGCTCAGCACACAGTACTGATAACCTGGTGTTGTTGCCAGTATTGTAGGCCCATTGTAGATCATGGTCCTGATCTCCAGTGATACTGCCCAGTACTGCTTTGCACTGGCCTTTGGAGTTCTCATGTTTCTCCTCAAGAGTCTGAAGTGGGTTCCTGCATCTCTCACTTCTGGGAATCCGGGGCATCCTGCAGGGATTGTTCCCATTCTTGGAGTTATCTTGAGTAGGTCAAAAGAATGGGTGTGCCCAGTCTAGGCACAAGTCCCTTCAGCCCCGTCAATGGCCCTAGTGGGTACCATGGGATATGTCTCCAGTGTCTAGATTGTTATCTCTGCTGCATCACAAAAGTCAGTCACTGAGAAGATAAGTTTCACTGCCTAGTACCGGCAGACTATCTAAAGTCTGTACTGGGCAGCCACTACACTACAGAAATATATCCCCAAAAGGGAGAAGTTTCTCCACACAGGCCACTCAATGTTGGTACCAAGATCCCACGGGGCACTGAGGCTCAGAACCGCCCATTACTTGCTTCAGGCAGGTCTTCTACATTGGTCATTCAAGACCATCCTCAATAAGGTTCTAACCTGCCTCTTCTGAACACCTCGTCCTCCTTACCAGATGAGACCCTGGTACTGGAGATGACATCTCTAGTATCGGATGATTTTAAGTCTCATAGACTTTAAGGTCAGAAGGAACCATTATGATCATCTAGTCTGACCTCCTGCACAGCGCAGGCCACAGAATCTCACCCACCCACTCCTGCAATAAACCTTTCACCTATGTCTGAGCTATTGAAGTCCTCAAATCATGGTTTAAAGACTTCAAGGTGCAGAGAATCCTCCAGCAAGTGACCCATGCTCCAAGCTGCAGGGGCAGGCGAAAAACACCCAGGGCCTCTTCCAATCTGCCCTGGAGGAAAATTCCTTCCCGACCCCAAATATGGCCATCAGCTGAACTCTGAGCATGTGGGCAAGACTCACCAGCCAGATACCCAGGAAAGTAACTCAGATCCCACTCCATCTAACATCCCATCACAGGCCATTGGGCCTATTTACCATGAATATTTAAAGATCAATTAATTGCCAAAATCATGTTATCCCATCATACCATCTCCTCCATGAACTTATCAAGCTTAATCTTGAAGCCAGATAGGTCTTTTGCCACCACTGCTTCCCTTGGGAGGCTGTTCCAGAACTTCACTCCTCTGATGTTAGAAACCTTCGTCTAATTTCAAGTCTAAACTTCCGGATGGCCAGTTTATATCCATTTGTTCTTATGTCCATGTTGGTACTGAGCTTAAATAATTCCTCTCCGGTATTTATCCCTCTGATATATTTGTAGAGAGCAACCATATCTTCCCTCAACCTTCTTTTGGTTAGGCTAAACAAGCCAAGCTCCTTGAGTCTCCTTTCATAAGACAGGTTTCCATTCCTCGGATCATCCTAGTAGCCCTTCTCTGTACCTGTTCCAGTTTGAATTCATCCTTCTTAAACATGGGAGACCAGAACTGCACTCAGTATTCCAGATGAGGTATCACCAGTGCCTTGTATAACAATACTAACACCTCCTTATCTTTACTGGAAATACTTCGCCTGATACATCCCAAGACCGGATTAGCTTTTTTCACAGCCATATCATATTGGCGGCTCATAGTCATCCTATGATCAACCAATACTCCAAGGTCTTTCTCCTCCTCTGTTACTTCCAACTGATGCATCTCCTGCTTATAACTAAAATTCTTCTTATTAATCCCTAAATGCATGACCTTACACTTCTCAATATTAAATTTCATCCTATTACTATTACTCCAGTTTACAAGGTCATCCAGATCTTCCTGTATGATACCCTGGTCCTTCTCTGAATTGGCAACAACTCCCAGCTTTGTGTCGTCCGCAAATGTTATTAGCACACTCCCACTTTTTGTGCTGAGGTCAGTAATAAAAAGATTAAATAAGATTCGTCCCAAAACTGATCCCTGAGGAGCTCCACTGGTTACCTCCCTCCAGCCTGACAGTTCACTTTTCAGTATGACCCACTGTAGTCTCCCCTTTAACCAGTTCCTTATCCACCTTTCAGTTTGTATATTGATCCCCATCTTTTCCAATTTAACTAATAATTCCCCATTTGGAACCGTATCAAACGCCTTACTGAAATCGAGGTAAATTAGATCCACTGCATTTCCTTTGTCTAAAAAATGTTTCTTTGTCAAAGAAGGAGATCAGGTTGGTTTGGCACAATCTACCTTTTGTAAAACCATGTTGTATTTTGTCCCAGTTACCATTGACCTCAATGTCGTTAACTACTTTCTCCTTCAAAAATTTTTCCAAGGCCTTGCATACTACAGATGTCAAACTAACAGGCCTGTAGTTAACCGGATCACCTTCTTTTCCTTTCTTAAAAATAGGAACTATGTTAGCAATTCTCCAGTCATATGGTACAACCCCATAGTTTGCAGATTCATTAAAAATTCTTACTAATGGGCTTGCAATTTCATGTGCCAGTTCCTTTAATATTCTTGGATAAGGATTACCTGGGCCTCCTGATTTAGTTCCATTAAGCTGTTTAAGTCCCATTAAATTAAGCCCATTTAGTCCCATTTGGCTTCTACCTCAGATATGGTAATATCTACCTTCATATCCTCATTCCCATTTGTCATGCTACCATTATCCATCGCTAAGCTCCTCATTCGCTTCATTAAAGACTGAGGCAAAGTATTTGTTTAGATATTGGGCCATGCCTAGATTATCCTTAACTTCCACTCCATCCTTAGTGTTTAGCCATCCCACCTCTTCTTTCCTTTTTTTCTTCTTATTTATATGGCTATAGAACCTTTTACTATTGGTTTTAATTCCCTTTGCAAGGTTCAACTCTACATGACTTTTAGCCTTTCTCACTTTATCTCTACATGTTCTGACCTCAGTAATTCCTTGCTAATCCCTCCCATCTTCCACTCCTTTTATGCTTTCTGCTTTTTCTTAATCACCTCTCTGAGATGCTTGCTCATCCAGCTTGGTCTACAACTCCTGCCTATGAATTTTTTCCCCTTTCTTGGGATGCAGGCTTCTGATAGCTTCTGCAACTTTGACTTGAAGTAATCCCAGGCCTCCTCCGCCTTTAGATCCATAAGTGCTTCAGTCCAATCCACTTCCCGAACCAGTTTCCTTAATTTTTTAAAGTTAGCCCTTTTGAAATCAAAAACCCTAGTCACAGATTTATTTTTGTTTATCCTTCCATTCAGTTTGAACTGAAATTAGCTCATGATCACTCGAGCCAAGGTTGTCCCCTACAACCATTTCTTCTATGAGGTCCTCACTACTCACCAAAACCAAATCTAAAATGGCATCCCCTCTTGTCAGTTCAGCAACTGCTTGATGAAGGAATCCATCAGCTATCCCATCTAGGAAAATCTGAGCCCTATTATTACTAGCACTTGTCCTCCAGTCTATATCTGGGAAGTTAAAGTCTCCCATGATCATGCAGTTCCCATTAGTATTTATTTCATTAAACACATTGAAGGGGTCTCTGTCCATATCCAGATTAGATTCCGGCAGTCTATAGCTCACCCCAAGCACTATCCCAGGGGAGGCTCTAGTAGCTTTCTTCCCCAATGTGATTTTTGCCCAGACCGATTCTGTCTTATCCATTCTATCGCTTCTTATTTCTTTACAGTCTACCTCATCATTGATATACAATGCTACTTTACCACCTTTGCCTTTATTTCTGTCTTTCCTAAACAGCACATACCCGTCAGTACCTGTAGTCCAGTAATGACTACTATTCCACCATGTTTCTGTTATCCCTATAATATTTGGTTTCCCTTCCTGCTCCAGTAGCTCTAGTTCCTCCATTTTGTTACCTAGGCTCCTTGCATTGGTGTACAAACATCTTAATTTTTGCTGTTTGGCCTCACTCACTTTCTTCACCTGATTAGGCACAGACATTCTACCGCCAGTATCACCTATTAGACTGGTATCCACACTGCCCTTCCTCTTTATGTCCATTCTCCTACCCACAGCTGTATCCTTTCTTACTTCATTTTCTTTCCCCTCAATGTTGAAATCTGGTGTGGAGATTACCTGGACATCTCCCAACCACCTCCCCCAAATTCTTAGTTTAAAACTCTTTTAATCAGTTGTGCCATCCTCCATCCTAGAAGTCTATTTCCCTCCCTACTCAGAGGGAGTCCATCCCGAGAGAACAGTCCTCTGTCCATGAATGCCTTCCAGTGGCCATACATCCCAAAGCCCTCCTTTTAGCACCAGTGGCCTGAGCCATCTGTTGAGCATCATAATCTTGTCACACCTTTGTTGCCCTTCTCTAGGAACAGGCAGAATTCCACTGAAGATCACCTGAGCCTAGATTTCCGTAAGCGTCTTCCCCAGCCTGGCATAGTCTCCCTTGATATGTTCCAGCAAGAATCTATCGGTTTCATTTTTTCCCCCATGAAGGACGATCAGTGGATTCTTTCCCGCTCCCTTTAGGATCCTCTTCAGCCTCAGGTCCACATCCCATGTCTTCGCCCCCAGCAGAGAGCACATCCTTCTGTTCTCTGGATCAGCTCTGGTTACAGGCCTGTCTATCCTTCTCAGTAAGGAGTCCCCAATCACGTAGACCTGCCTTGTCCTGGTGACGGTGCGATTCTCCAGTCTATCACCTGTTCCCTCTGGCTGCAAGTCCTTTCTATTCCTATTGTCCCTTGTAATTCTCTTCAACCCATCCTGTATCCTCCTGGGGCTCATATTTGGTGTTGTCTCCATTGACTCTTCCCCTTTTCCTATAGGACTACCAAGAACTCTCAAAAAGGATAGCTGTGTCCCTAGGAATATATAAATAGAGCTTTCAGAGAGAAGTCCCCACCAACTAGACGTTTTACACCTGGCTGCAGCAGGGGAAATTGCTCTCCTTATAAATGAGGCAGTTACATAGCCTTTACAAGCTTTATGGCAAACCCCCTCATCCCTCACACTGGTGGCAAAGCACACAGAACACAAATACCAACTGTTCTATTACAAACAGTTTTATCCACACCCCTCACTAGGCTCTCTGATCATGGCAGGAGTAAATGTGAGACACCGCCAAGCTAGAGAAAAGCACGTCCTAAAGAAAAGGATACAAAGAAATTGGGCATTTTTGGTAGAAATGTGGGTTAGTCAACTGAGAAGTTACAGCTATGTATAGCAAACCATCAGCCCCTGTTTGCCTATTATGATTATTCAAATTGGGATGTTACGTCCAAATTCCTCAGTTAGCTGCCCAAGGACACGAGGGGCGAGTTTGTCTTTCCTGATGGAAGGTTGACTGGTCGCAAGGTCCACTCTGGAGGCCTCCCTAGATGCGGCAGACTCAGCTTAGCTGCCAGAGTCATTGCAACAGCCATAGCCATGTGCCACTCCTCATAGCTCCAATCATCAGGATTTCCTGTAGAAGTACAACCCGTCCATCTCGAGATCATTTATGCTTATCCTCCAGTACCATTGATTCCCAAAATAATTCTCAAGCTGAAGCAAGAGTGAGGCAAAATGATGTTGTGCCAGCCTGGGCGAGGTAGCCATGGTACTTGGACCTGTACAAGTTGTCCATCAAGGAACCTTAACCTTCCCCTGCCCCCACCCCCACCCCCAACCTCCATCTTTAGTCACCGAATCATGAGCAGGTGTTGCACTGTAACTCTCAGTCACTACGCCTCATGGCCTGGTTCTTCAGGTAGCTAAACCCAGAGGAGGCACACTGTTTGGAAGTAGAGCATAATGTCTACTTAATAGAAGAAAACCATCCACCAGAGCTCCTTACCGTAGTAAGTGGAAGGGTTTTTCTACCTGGGTGGCTAATGACAATGTGTCTCCCACACAATCAATGATTCAAAAGATTTGGGACTGTTTGTTGCACCTAAAAGAGTCAGGTTTGGATGTCAGCTCCATCAAAGTGCGCCTTGCTGCAATATCAGCGTTTCGTGCCCAGGTAGGACTGTATTATCTAAGGGTATGTCTACACTGGCAGAGTTACAGCGCTGGCAGTTACAGCGCTGTTCAGAGAGCGCTGAAGGGAAGCTGCTGTAGTACGTTCACACTGTCAGCTGCCTGCGCAATAGTGTGCTCACACTTGCAGCAGTATTCAAAGCAGTGCACTCTGGGCAGCTATCCCACAGAGCATCTCTTCCTCTTCAGCCACTAAGAGTTGTGGGAAGGTGGAGGGGGTTGCAGGGCATCCTGGGTCCTGTCCCACTGCCCATGATGCATTGCTTCGCATCCCAGAAATCCCTGTGCTTCCGTCTGCATTTGGTGCCATCTTTCAATAGTTCGTGTACTGCGCTCCCTGCTTCTTCAGTCTGCAGGAATGGATCCCGCACTGTTGACCAGTATGCTGCTCACTCTGCCCAACACGTGATAAGTGGCAGTGGAGTTATTCCTTAAACTACAAAGGCCAGAGGAGTGCAACATTGATCTCACAATGGGTAGTAGCTGTGACACAAGATTGGTTGTGGCATTCACAGAGGTGCTGACCACAGTGGAATGCCGCTTTTGAGCTCGGGAAACAAGAACTAACTGGTAGGATCACAGCATCATGCATGTTTGGGATGACGAGCAGTGGCTGCAGAACTTTTGGATGAGGAAAGCCGCGATCATGGGACTGTGTGATGAGCTCGCCCCAGCCTTGCGGTGCAAGGACACAAGAATGAAAACTGCCCTGCTGCTGGAGAAGCGCATGGCTATTGCACTGAGGAAGCTGGCTACTCCAGACTGCTAACGATCGGTTGCTAACCAGATCGGGGTGGGAAAGTTGACCATTGGAGTCGTGTTGATGGAAGTCTGCAGGACCGTTAATCGCATCCTGTTCCGAAAGACCGTGACTCTGGGCAACCTGCGTGACATGGATGGCTTTGCACAAATGGGCTTCCCTAACTGCGGAGAGGCAATAGATGGCACACATATTCCAATTCTGGCACCAGACCACCTCACCACTGAGGTAATTAATCGCAAGGGGTATTTCTCAGTGGTTCTCCAGGCACTTGTGGATCACCGTGGGCGTTTCACAGACACTAACACAGGCTGGTCCAGAAAGGTGCATGCCACACGTATCTTTCAGAACACTGGCCTGTTCAGGAAGCTGCAAGCAGGGACTTTCTTCCCAGACAAGAAGATCACCGAAGGGAAAGTCGAAATGCCCATTGTGATCCTGGGAGATCCTGCCTACTCCTTAATGCCGTGGCTTATGAAGCCATACATGGGGCACCTTGACAGCATCAAGGAGCGGTTCAACAACAGGCTGAGCAAATACAGAATGACTGAGTGTGCTTTTGGCAGTTTAAAGACCCGCTGGCGCTGCATATATGGGAGGCTGGACCTGGCCAATGACAATATTCTTATTGCTGTATGCTGTACACTCCATAATATTTGTGAAGGGCAAAACTCAGGCCAGCCTAGGGCCCCACAGGGCTCTAGACCACCCTTTTGAGGGTATGGTCGAGGACGGCTTGCCAGTTCGACCTTTGGATCCTTCCCATCTTACTTTCTCATCCCGTCTATCCCCTTTCTACCGTGCCTGGTCTCAAATTACTTTGGACCACTGGGTGCTCCGCATGCTAGAGAGGGGATATTCCATCCAATTCTGTACCCTCCTGCCCCCCCTCCCCCTTAACCCGCTTCCCCGTCCCTCTTCAGGGACCCCTCTCACTTGACACAGAAGTTGCTCGAGATGCAGTCCCCCCTCTTGGTAGGGGCAGTGGAGGAGGTTCCTCATGAGCTAAGGGGCAAGGGTTTTTACTCCCGGTACTTCCTAATACCAAAGGCCAAGGGGGGCCTCAGACCCCTACTGGACCTGCGACAACTCAACAAATACATAAAAAAACTCAAGTTTCACATGGTCTTGCTAACCTCCATTGTCCCCTCACTGGATCCAGGAGACTGATACGCCCCCCTCGACTTGAAGGATGCGTATTTTCATATTGCAATAGTCCCACATCACAGACGCTACCTCAGATTCGTGGTGAACCCAGGCCGCTACCAGTTTGCCGTCCTCCAGTTCGGACTGTTGACTGCCCCGCGAGTATTCATGGCATGTATTCAAAATGCATGGCAGTCGTTGCGGCGTTCCTGCGCACGCACCAATTACAGGTTTTCCCATACCTCCATGACTGGCTGATCAAGGATTGCTTGAGGGCCCAGGTGGAGGCTCAGGTCGAGTTTATAAGGAGGACCTTCCTCGACTTAGGTCTCCTCCGGAACGAGGAGAAATCCGCTCTGTTCCCGGTGCAGAGGATAGAATTCATAGGCGCGGTCTTGGATCTACTCAAGCCAGAGCGTACCTCCTGGAGGCCAGGTTTCACTCATTTCAGGACATCATACAAGGCCTCAGACAGTTCCCCACGATGCTGGCAAGAAACTGTCTAAAGCTGCTGGGACACATGGCCTCATGCACTTATGTGGTGCAGTATGCCAGGCTCAGGCTGCGCCCACTTCAGTCTTGGCTGGCGTCGGTGTACCAACCAGCCCGAGATGCATTGGACAGGGTCATAACCCTGCCCTGTCTGGTACTGGACTCCCCCCTATGGTGGCTCAACCTCAAATGGTGTGCGCAGAGGTACCTTTTGCCAGCCCTCAGCCCTCACTCACCTTGGTGTCAGACGCCTCGGATCTGGGTTGGGGGGCTCACCTAGGGGACCTCAAGACCCAAGGCCTCTGGTCTCCGGTGGACCTCGCTCTTCACATCAATGTCAAAGAGCTGAGAGCAGTGCTTCTGGCCTGCTATGCTTTCAAAGTGCACATAACGGGCAGAAGTGTTTCAATCCTCGTGGACAACACCTTAGCAATGTTTTATATCAACAAACGGGGGTGCACGCTCCTCTCCCCTGTGCCGAGAAGCCCTGGCGCTGTGAGATTTCTGCATAGAGCACTCGATCCACCTGCAGGCCTCATACCTCCCAGGGGTGCGAAACACACTGGTGGACAGCCTCAGCCAGACCTTCAATGGCCACAAGTGGTCTCTTTGGCCAGATGTGGTGACTTCAATCTTCCAGTTTTGGGGCTCTCCCCAGATGGACCTGTTTACCACTCCGGGCAACAAGAAATCTCAGACATTCTGTTCTCTCGGGAACCACAGTGCGAGGTCCATCGGGGACACCTTCCTCCTCTCGTGGGAGGGCTGCCTGCTGTACGCTTTCCCACCCATCCCCCTAGTCCACAGGGTGGGTCTCAAGATCCGCAGGGACTGGGCTCGAGTCATACTAATAGCGCTGGCGTGGCCGCATCAGCACTGGTTCACCTCACTCCTGAAAATGTCCATAGCAGCCCCTCTCACCTTACTGCTGGTCCCCAACCTGATCACACAGGACCAGGGCCGTCTCCGGAGCCCGAATCTGGAGTCACTCCACTTTACGGCCTGGGCTAAGTGCCACAGAGCTCTCTTGTTCGGACCAGGTCAGACAAGTCCTCCTGGGTAGTAGAAAGCCCTCCACCAGGGCTACTTACCTGGCTAAGTGCAAAAGTTTCTTCATCTGGGCGGAGCAACATAGTCAGCCGCTGCTCCTCGCCCCCATGCCATTTATACTGGACTACCTCCTTCACCTAAAGCACCAGAACTTGTCCCGGTCATCTATAAGGGTCCACTTGGCCATTATCTCCGCCTTCCACCCAGGTTCAGATGGCCTCTCGGTCTTTGCAAACCCCGTGGTCAGTCATTTTCTCAAGGGTTTGGACAGGCTCTTCCCACACACGTGTCAGCCTGTCCCTGCCTGGGACCTCAACTTAGTCCTCTCCAGGCTTACAGGCCCGCCATTTGAACCTCTGGCCACCTGCTCCCTGCTATATCTCTCATTCAAGGTGGCGTTCCTCGTGGCAATTACCGTGATCCGACAGGTCTCGGAGCTCAGGGCCCTCACGTCTGAGCCCCCTTACACAGTTTTTCATAAGGGTAAGGTTCAGCTTAGGCCTCATCCAGCTTTTCTCCCAAAGGTTGTCTCCCATTTTCACATGACCCAGGACATCTTCCTCCCAGTGTTTTATTCCAAGCCACACTCCTCCGATAGGGAGCGCAGGCTGCACTCACTGGACGTGCGCAGGGTCTTAGCCTTCTACATAGAGAGAACTAAGTCGTTCTGGAATTCTGTCCAACTCTTGGTAGCCGTGGCAGACAGAATGAAGGGCCTTCCGGTATCTCAATGCATATCGTCATGGATAACATCCTGCATTAGGGAGTGCTATACCCTGGCAAAGGAGCCCGCTCCGCAGATAACCTCTCACTCTACCAGGGCCCAGGCCTCCTCTGTGGCATTCCTGGCACAAGTCCCTATTCAGGAAATCTGCAGGGCAGCCACGTGATATGTACATTTATGTCGTATTATGCAATTACATAACGGTCCAGGGATGATGCGGCCTTTGGGAGAGCCATGCTCTTTTCTGTGGATAACTTTGGCCCCCACCTCCTGAGCTCTAGCTTGTGAATCACCTGCTTGGAATGGACATGAACAATCACTCGAAGAAGAAAAAATGGTTACTCACTTTCTCATAACTGTTGTTCTTTGAGATGTGTTGTTCATGTCCATTCCAATACCCACCCTCCTACCCCTCTGTTGGAATAGTTGGTAAGAAGGAACCGAGGGGGCGGGGGGCTGGCAGGGCTCTATATTGGGCGCCATGAAGGCGCCACCCCACAGACGCTGTTAGGGGGAAAATCTTCCGGCCTGCGTGCACGCGGCACCTACACACCTGCTTGGAATGGACATGAACATCACATCTCAAAGAACAACAGTTACGAGAAAGTGAGTAACCGTTTCTTCTTCTTCGAGTGATTGTTCATTTCCATTTCAAGCAGATGTGTGCGTGCCGCATGCGTGCGAGCCGGAAGATTTTTCCCCTAGCAGTGTCTGTAGGGTCGGCCTGGGCGCCCTCTGGGGTGGCGCCTTCATTGTGCCCAGTATCGAGCCCTGCCGACCCCCCTACCCCCTCAGTTTCTTCGTACTGCCCTTGACGGCTAGCTGGAACTTCGCTCACTCTGGAACTTCACTCACTCTTGCAGCAAGCGCCTTAGCAGTGTCTTTGTTCTTAGTGTAAGTAGTTTTTCTCTATAGTTGTACTTATCACATAGTTAGTAGTGTTTGGTAGATAGTTTCCCCTCTGGGGGTATGCCTGGGTCTCCGGGGTTTAAACTCTGTGAGTCCTGTGGCAAGTTTATGCCCAAGAGTGATCCTCACTCATCCTGCCTGTGGTGCCTTTGTGAGACTCACCAAAAGGACAAGTGTTGCATTTGCAAGGGTTTCCGCCCGCCCAAGAACCCTTAAGTACAGAGAACAGAGACTGAAACTCCTGCTCATGGAGGCGGCTCTGAGACTGCAGTCCGACCTGGGACCCAACGATCTGGCAATGAGCACATCCTCTTTGGTGCGCAGCGCTCCAGCACCAACGGTGCGTGAATCGGCCAGACTAAGGACTCTAAAGCCCACTAGCACCACCGCTCTTTGGGACATAGGGTGTCGGCATCAGTTCAGCACCGTTCTCCATCTCCAGTAAAGAAGAAGAGGCCGGCAAGGGGCCGGTCACCCCCTTTGAAGCCTGAGGGGCCGGTGCCATCCGCGAGTGGCTCAGCATAGCCCACGTCCACTTCACTTCCACCCAGGGTCTTGTTGACTCCTGCCCTGGCCAGGGTCCAGTCGAGTCCAAACCCTCCTTGGTCCCCAGACCATCTGGTGGACATACAACCACCATCGACACCGGAGGAGTTCAAGGCAGCAACGGACCTGATGCGCCTCCCAGTGCCGTCCTCCCCCCGAAAGAGGAACAAGTCTCCTGCAACCGCACAGCCCGTTTCACTCCAGGGGCAAGCCAACCATGATGGCTCTTCGGTCTCCATCTCCAGCACTGCCCGCACAGACGCAGGAAGCGCTCTGCTCCCCAGAGTCGAGTCGTCGTTCGTTGGCAACCCAGGGGACTGCTCCTCCTTGGTCGTCTTATTCGGAGACCTCAGAGTCAGAGGTGTAGACTAGGCTCGATGGAGCAGATCGCGCAGCAGAAGATCATGGTCCGGGCACAGTCACCAACCATACCCGGCACCATGGCAACCACCTGCTCAATGTCCCTTCTGGACACCCTGCCTGTACCATCAGAGCCAGGGTCAAGTCCATGGTCTGTGCTCCAGAACGGTGTCGGTGTCCTTGGCGTCGTTTGTGCCACAGCGCCAGCACTGCCAACGACGGCGCCGCCCTCGACCGGAGTGGCCCCGCCACCTCCCATGGTTTCAGCACTGATGCTTCAGCCAGCCCTGGCACCGGCTCCCCAACTGACGGCACCGGTGGAAGCCTCAGCTCCGTCCCTACCAACCTCGACGGTCTCGGTCCCACCGGTTTTACCTGCCCCAGCACCGGCTGCAATGCAGAGTTCTTCATCGTTGCCTGTTCTACAGATCGAGTGCTGCGTGCCGAGGGACTGCGGGGGGGCTGAAGGCAGTGAACTGGGTCCACCTCCGGTTCTCTCTTCCTTGTCTTCACCCGACGAAGCGGTCGCGGGAACTTCACCGGCCCCAGCTTTGGAGGACAACCGGGTTCTTCAACAGCTTTTGAAGCGAGCCACCCAAAGCCTGGGGATTCAGGCAGAGGAGGTAGAAGAAGACTTAGACCCAGTTATAGACATCCTGGCTCCCTCCAGCCCATCCAGGGTTGCATTGCCATTTATCAGGTCAATAACTGAAATGTCTAAGAACTTGTGGCAAACCCCTGCTTCTCTGGCACCTACGGCCAAGAAATCTGAGCGCTGCTACTTTGTTCCCTTTAAAGGGTATGAACACTTTTATACCCACCCTCCTCCAGACTCTGGTGGTCGACGCAGCCAATCAGAGAGAACATCAGGGGTTTCAAGGCTCCACCCCTAAAAACAGGGATGCCAAGAAACTGGACCTGTTTGGCCAGCAGGTCTACTCCCCAGCAGGTCTACAGCTTCGTATAGCCAAACAGATCATAGTAAGCCGCTATGGACAAAACACCTGTTCGTCCATGGCAAAATTTACAGAGGTTCTGCCCCAGGAAGCTCGGGAGGAATTCTCTGCGCTCATGGAGGAGGAGAAGTTGGTCTCCTGAACGTCTTTACAAGAGGCCCTGGACGTGGTGGATGCGGCCTCTTGCACTTTGGCCACAGGGGTGGTTATGAGGAGAGGCTCCTGGCTACAGGTCTGTGGTCTTCTCGTGAGGTCCAACAGACCATTCAAGACCTTCCCTTCGAAGGTGTAGCTCTCTTCTCCAAGAGGACGGATGAGAGACTTCATAGTTTGAAGGACTCAAGGGCTACCCTTCATTTGTTGGGGCTTCACACGCCTGCTACCCAGCGCAGACAGTTTAGGCCTCAACCTGCTCCTCGTCCTTATCAAGCACAGAACTGCCAGGTCGCTCTGCATAGGCGGAACAGGAGCACTCGGAGGAGGCGATGTCCTCCCTCTTGGCAAAACTCAGGCCAGCCTAGGGCCCCATAGTAATTCTATGGCTACAATGTAATTTAGGGCTTTTCTACATGGGAAAAACTACTGGCATTACTATACCAGTATAATTACATTGCTGTAGTTATGAGATAAGCTAAACTACAGAGAGACCACTGTTATTCCAAATAGGAGTGTCCACACAGGAAGTTATACTGGTATAACTAGAGCGGTATAATTATAACAGTGTAGTAATGCTGGGAAATGTCTCCAGGTAGACAAACCCTGAGGCTGTTCAGAGGGGAAAAAAAAATCTTCCCACCTACAACAAATTTCTTTCTGTCTGAAGCTGGACACTTGTTGTGTCTATTTTCAGAATGTCTCCAGTCGTATTTCCCAATACAGCCTTCTCTAACAAAATCAGTATGGGCAGAATCATCTACTTTTATTTACATTGATTTCTTCTGAAGCACTTATCTTTGGCTCTGTCTACTTTTACAGCAATTAAATGTCAAGTTACCAAAATGCACAGTTGGCTGCCGATGAAGAACCAAAATAATTCTCACCTACAAAACTAACCTTGCATCAGACCACCCTCTACCCCCTTCAGCCCAACCTTTTCCAAAAGCCAGGGGGGTGGGGGCTTTACAGTGTGCCCAGAAAATCAGCAAGTCTGGGCTGTGATGGACTAAGGAGGGTTTCATGTTCCTAGATTGTGAACATCCAGCAACAAGTTACAGAAGAAACTATCGCTTGTGCTTTTCCAAAGGCCAGTGTTTGATTCTTTCTTTTGGTAATAGCTGCATTGAGTATCACGAAAAGAACTAAGACAACTTTGGAATGAGGTGTAGTCCCCAGTAAAACAATGGAAGAAAGAAAAGTGACAGTCCTATAGAGTTCATGTATGTCCCTCCAGGGAATGATACATGCTATCTATTCTTTTTGCATAATTGTCAGCTCTTCTTTGAGTGCTTGCTCATATTGATTCCAATTAGGTGTTTGTGAGCACAGTTTTCCGGAAGATTTTCTCCTAGCAGCACCTGTTGGGTCGGCTCTGGAGCCCCCTGGAATTGCACTTTCATGGCGCCACATATACGGCCCTGCCGACCCGCCGCCTCTCCAGTTCCTTCTTACCGTCAGTGGCGGTCATCAGAGCATTTTGTGTCTCGTCTTCAGCGAGCAATCCGCTCATCGTATTTTCTGTAAATAGTTAAAGATAGTTTTTAAAAATTGTAGTAGTTAGACAGACATCTGGACTTCGGGTACTGGGGGGGTGTTTCCCTCCCCTGCTTCCCCATCCCTCTCCTGGGCCGGGGGCATGTCTCGGACCCAGGGGTTTAAGCCATGCAGGGTTTGCCAGAAGCCTAGGCCAAAGGGCGACCTACACTTGGCTTGTCTAAAGTGCTTGGGGGAGTCCCATCACGCAAACAGGTGTAAGATCTGTAGGAGCTTTCACCCCCGCAAGAGGAAGGAGAGGGATCACAGATTAAAGTTGCTGCCAATGGAAAGCAGCCCTCAATCTGAGTCAAGCCCCATGGACACAGCACTGGGCTTCTCAGCATTGGTGCACAGCACTCCGGCTTCAGTCCAGGAGGTGCTGAGGAAGGACTGGGGGGTCAGAGACCCTCAGCACTGGCATTCCCCGGCATTCCCCGAACATGGCGCAGGATCAATCTCGGCACTGCTCTCAGTCTCCTGTCCTGAAGAAGAAGCACAGGAAGACTGATAGAAGGCACTCCCCTTCCTGTGCACAGGAACATGAACCCAAGGGAGGGAGACCAGTGCAAGACCTCCCCTCCCCTCCAACTCAACAGCTGGCACCATCGACTCTGGGCCCCTGGGAAGGACCACTGAGTCCGGTGCCACTGGAGGAGACTCAGGTGTAGGATTTGGACCTCCCTTCCACACCCGAGACTTATGAGGCGGCGCAGGACCTGATTACATTGGCAGGTCCTCACTCCCCAGACCACGGTGTCACAGCACTGATCTCGAGTCCCCAGTTGACTCAGAGGCCACCAGTGCAGTCCAGGGGTAAGCCGGCTATGACTCGGCAACGATCTACATTGCCCTGGCACCAACGGGCTATGGTTCCTGCGTGCGGACTCATTGGAGTCCGCATCGGACACTGACTCGTGTGTGTCACAGAGAAGCCAGCACGGTAACTGCCATTACTCCCAATCAGTGGGGATGATCCAAACTTTTCCCTCAGTATTGTGGTCACAACAATGGCAGGTATCGGCTCAGATGCCGACACAGTCGCCCTTCTGGACCCTGTGGGCTTACCACCAGTCCCAGGGGTCTGCCTCCGTACGTTCCTTTTTGGTCATGTCCAGAGCCAGGGATTTCTCACAGGCCTTTCTCACAGGCCACCACCAGCGCCATGACTGGTACTGTGTTCAGCATCGAAAACACACCCAGCACCATGGCTACACTCATTACCATGGACGGTGCCGCTGTTGCCACCTGTACCGGGGCCAGCACCAAAGTGGACTCTGACTTGGGGGCAGAGCCACAGCGTTTTGAGGAGCCGGATGGGCAGGAGGGCCCCTCCCATATTCCAGGCTCCTCCTCATAGTCTCCAGATGAGACAGTGGCAGGAACATCCTCAGGGTCTCCCCTTCCTGACAGCAGAGCCCACCTTGAACTTCTGAGGCGGGTTGCTCAGAACCTCTGGGTACAGATGGAGGAGGTCACCGAGGTGTCGGAACCAATGGTCGTAATTTTATCCCCGGCAAGACCCACCAGGATGGGCCTTCCCTGATAAAGACCATTCAGGAGAACACACAAACCCGGTGGCAAACACCATCCTCTCTGGCTCCTACAGCTAAGGGAGTCGAGAGAAAGTACTTTGTGCCCTCCAAGGGCTATGAATATTTGTTTACTCACCCCCTGCTGGACTCGGTAGTGGCGACTGTTAATGCAAGGGAAAGGCAAAGCCGGCAAGGACCTACACTCTCAAGCTAAGACCGCAAAGAAGCTGGATCTCTTCGGGAGAAAGATATACTCCACCGGAGGGCTCCAGCTTCGGATGACAAACCAGCAGGCGATCCTTAGCCAATGTAACTTCAAGTCATGGGGGGCAATGTCCAAATTCTCAGACCTTGTCCCACCAGATGCTAAGCTGGAATTCTCTGCTCTCGTGGACGAAGGCAAGACGGTCACCAGGACATCGCTGCAAGTGGTGTTAAACTCAGCAGACTCTGCAATGCGGACGATGTCTTTGGGCATCACAATGCGCCGTTGGTCATGGCTGCAGGCCTCAGGTCTCCCTAGGGAGGTCCAACAGACAATTCAGAACCTACCATTCAAGGGAGTCACATTATTTTCGGAGAAAACCTACTCGAGACTCCACAGTCTGAAAGACTCCCAATCCACTCTAAGATCTCTGGGTCTGCACACACCTGCCACCCAGCATAGACAATCTAGGCCTCAACCCACGACACGACCATACCAGGGGCACTTTAGGTAGGACCAGAACTGTAGGCATCCCAGAAACCAGAACCGCCGTTGCCAACCCGAATCCCCAAATAACAGAGGGTCTGGGTCATCCAGGCAACCACCAGGCCCTAGGCAGACATTTTGAAGATGCTCCTGAGGGCGTTATACCAACCTCTCAACTGGATACTTCTTTCCCGTTTTCGGAACATCTATCCCATTTCTACCAAGCGTGGTCCCAAATCACCTCAAACCGTTGGGTCCTCCGCATGGTACAGATGGGATATTCTCTCCAATTTTCCTCTCCCACCCCTCTTCAGAGATCCCTCTCACGAGCAACTTCTTGTTCGGAAGGTACAAACTCTCCTATTGGTGGGGGCTGTGGAGGAGGCTCCACTGGAGCTCAGGGGAAAGGGGTTTTATTCTCAGTATTTCCTAATATCAAAAGTAAAAGGGGGCCTCAGACCCATCTTGGACCTGTGCAATCTCAACAGGTTCATGAGGAAACTAAAGTTTTGAATGGTCTCTCTGGCCACTATTATCCTGTCCCTGGATCCAGGAGATTGGTATGCTGCCTCGACTTGAAGGACCCATATTTCCACATTTCCATAATCCCGCCCCACAGGCGCTTCTTAAGGTTTACAATCTGGAGATCCCACTACAAATTCACAGTACTACCATTCAGCCGATCATCGGCACCTCGGGTGTTTTCCAAATGTATTTTCAGTCGTGGCCGCTTTTCTGCAGAAAAGGCAAGTTGAGGTATTTCCTTATCTAGACAACTGGCTAGTCAAGGGCTGGTTCAGAATACAAGTGGATCAACGGGTCTCCCTCATAAGATCCACCTTCAGAGTGCATTAGGCCTCCTCCTAAACACTCAAAAGTCAACTCTCACCCCTACTCAGAGAATAGAGTTCATAGGGGCAGTGCTAGACGCAACCCAGGCCAGAGCGTTCCTGCTCCAATCCCGCTTCCAGGCCATTCACGACATCATACAGGACCTCAAATGATTCCCTATAACCACAGTAAGGAGTTGCTTAAAACTCCTAGGTCACATATGTAGTGCAACATGCGAGGCTCAGACTCGGACCTCTCCAAGCTTGACTGGCATCTGTGTATCAACCACACAGGCACAGTCTAGACATGGTGGTTACCCTTCCACCGGACGTTCTCAAGTCTCTTCACTGGTGGCTCGATCCGCACTTGGTGTGCGCATGGGTCACGTTTTCCAACCCCGTCCATCCTTATGTCTGACCACTGATGCCTCAGCCATGGGGTCGGGGCACACCTTGGAGAGCACAGAACTCAGGGCCTCTGGTCTCAGGAGGAACTGATGCTTCACATCAATGTAAGGGAGCTCAGGGCGGTCCGGCTGGCATGTCAAACCTTTCAGTCTCTCCAGAAGGGCAAGTGCATATCAGACCTGACAGACAAAACAACAGCAATGTTTTATATCACAGATGGGGGAGCACACTCCTCTCCCCTGTGTGAGGAAGCCCTCAAGCTCTGAGAGTTCTGCACAACATACTCCATACTTTTGGAAGCGTCCTATCTTCCAGGGTTGCAGAATGAACTAGCAGACCACCTCAGCAGGTCTTTCCACAACCATGAGTGCTCTATCCACCCAGATGTAATAAACAATATATTCCAGAGGTGGGGAGTTCTCTAGATCCATCTGTTTGCCACAAGGGCCAACAGGAAGTGCCTACAATTCTGCTCCTTCCTAAATCACAGCCCAGATTTGTTGGCAGCTGCATTTCTCCTTCCATGGAAGGACTGCCTGTTCTACACGTTCCCTCCCATACCGCTAATTCTCAAGGTCCGCCTCAAAATCCGGAGCGACAGAACCTTTGTGATCCTGGTGGCACTGGCCTGGCCCCGTCAGCATTGGTACACCATGCTACTGGAGCTATCGTGGACACTCCAGTCACTCTATCGCTAGTCCCAGACCTCATCACTCAACATCATGGAAGGCTTTAACACCCCAGTCTCGAGTCTCTCCACCTCATGGCTTGGAAGCTGTGTGGTTGAACCCCCTAGAGCTCACATGTTCAGACCCTGTTAGGGAGGTTCTTCTGGGTAGCAGAAAACCTTCGATCAGAGCAACTTATCTAGCCAAGTGGAAGAGATTCGTGATTTGGTGCTCGCAGAGTCGTATCCCTCCGAACACAATCGTCGGTCCCCTTTATCTTGGACTACCTCCTAAAGTGAAACAGCAGGGCTTGTCTCACTCCTCAATAAACATTCATCTGGCTGCCATCTCAGCTTTTCACCCAGGAGACACAATCTTGACTACCATCTTCACTAATGAAATGGTGCAGCAATTCCTCAAGGGGTTGCAAAGATTATATCCTCATGTTCAGTGGCCCGCCTCCGCTTGGGACCTTAACTTGGTACTCTCGAGTCTGATGGGACCCCTATTCGAACCCCTGACTATGTGCTCACTCCTCTACCTTTCCTACAAGGTGGCCTTTTTGGTTACAATAACATCAGCCAGAAGGGTGTCCGAGCTTAAGGCTCTCACATCTGATCCTCCGTATACCATTTTCTACAAAGATAAGGTGCAGCTGTGACACACACACACACACACACACCTTCCTTCTGAAGGTGGTCTCGAGTTTCCATGCCAAGCGAAATGTATTCCTTCCAGTCTTTTTCCTGAAACCCCATGCCAATAGCCGCGAGCAGAGGTTCCACTCCCTGGATGTGCTGCATGCATTGGCTTTTTATATTGAATGAACTAAGCCGTTCTCTCAGTCAAACCAGCTGTTTCATCCTGTCCGCCACAGCAACAAAGGCCTCCTGGTCTCCACATAAAGGATATCATCAGGGATCACATCCTGTGTCCCGGTTTGTTACGACCTTGCTAAGGTCCCTGTCCCCGCTCTGACTGCACACTCCACCAGAGCTCAGGCATCTTTGGTGGGCTTCCTGGCCCAGGTGCTGCTCTAGGAGATATGCAGAGTGGCTGCGTGGTCTTCGGTCCACACCTTCACTTCACATTACACCATCACTCAGCACACGTGGGATGATGCAGTGTTTGGCAGGGCTGTGCTTCAGTCAGCAATTTCATAAACTCCGACCCCATCTCTGGGGGAAAGCTTAGAAGTCACCTAATTGGAATCGATATGAGCAAGCACTTGAAAAAGAAAAAACGGTTACTCACCTTCTCGTAACTGTTGTTCTTTGAGATGTGTTGCTCATATCCATTCCAAACCCACCCACCTTCTCCTCTGTCGGCGTATCCAGCAAGAAGGAACTGGAGAGGTGATGGGTTGGCAGGACACTATATGCGATGCCATGAAGGTGCAACTCCAGAGCCAACTTGGTGGGTGCTGCTAAGAGAAAAACCTTCTGGCGAATTGTGTATGCAGCACGCGCACATCTAATCGGAATGTGTATGAGCAACACATCTTGAAGAACAACAGTTACAAGAAGGTGAGTAACCATTTTATCTCTATAGAATCTGAAACAAAATTCTAAGCACCCTAATGATCCTGAAATGGTTTAGACTCCACTAAATCTAGAATTTCCTGTCTGCTTCATAGTGTATATATCTACATCCTTATCAGTACCGTATCAAGAAGCATTGTGTCTTAGACCCATATGTCTTAAACGCAGCTTAGTCAACCCAGCCTCTAAAGGTTAGACTAACTACTCTTCATTTGAGGGCTAGCATTTATTTGGATAAGAAAAAAATATAAAGTCACTGGCAGATCTCTGCAGTCAATCCCTCTTGAGATATTGAAACTAAAGTAGCTTGAGAATTAATTGTTGGGATTTCAGCCATACTTTTATTCAAAACTTCTTTTCAGTATAATTGTCTCAATTTTTTCTTCAGATCCTTTTGTGTTAATACACATCGAATGAAACTGAGCCTCCAGTACCTCGATTTCACATATTACTTAAGGTTTGCAGAGGTTTAGATACACATCAGAAAAAAAAAGTCTGACAGATTAATTCTGTTGGTGAGGATCTGCACGTCTTTGAATTAGTGACTTGAAACTACTGCGTGAGGATATTCTAACAAGATTAGACCCATGGGGGCGGGAAACATTTCAGCATGTAAGAACCTTGCCCTTGAAAACAGCTATACTGTAAATGTTGAACCATTTTCAGATGCAGGTGACTTTTCGGGTATCCTTTGTTTCTTAATACTGAGGGATGTGGGACTTACATCCCCTGCTGTTTCTGAACAGCATAAATGGTGATGGTGTTAAGTTTCTGACTGGATCCTTCTGCTATCCATTTTTAAGTTGTGAAATGGGAGCATTTCTTTGTACTGTATGCCTTCTAGATCAGGGATGGCCAACCTGAGCCTGAAAAGGAGCCAGAATTTACCAATGTACATTGCCAAAGAGCCACAGTAATACGTCAGCAGCTCCCTATCCGCTCCCCAGCTCCCAGCAGCTCTTGCCTACCGGCAGCCCCCAACAATCAGTGCCTATTCCTCCCTCTCCCTGCAGTCAGCTGTTTCACGTGCGCAGGAAGCTATGGTGGCGGTGGGGAGAGGGCATGGCAAGCTCAGGGGAAGGGGTTGGGGCAGAGCAGGGGGTTGAGCAGTGAGCACCTCCCAGCACATTGGAGAGTTAGCATCTGTAGCTCCAACCCCGGAATCAGTGCCTAGGTAAGGAGCCACATATTAACCTCTGAAGAGCCGCATGCAACTCTGGAGCCACAGGTTTGCCACCCCTGTTGTAGATGCTACCTCCATATCTCCTTCTAACGGGTCAGTTGAAATTCCTGTGATTCTGAGCCCAAGGAAATATTTCCAGTACAAGGCATTCTGATTCAGCTGAGCAGTTGTTTCCAATACATTTCCCAATCTCCAAATGTGAGCCTGCACAAAAAAGCCTCTTTAGTTACGTATCTATCTAGATGTTGTCTAGCCTCTTCTCTAGATGATTGGCTTATCCATGGGAACCTGCAGTCAACTATGCTGGATCTTCTGGGAAATCACAGATGGATAGTGAATGGAGAGCGGAATGCCTTTAATGTTGTTTCATTTGTTGCGGTAGCTGAGAGTCTTCCTTGATCAATTTCAGGAGCAAAATTTCTCATGGCATGTGCCACCGTAAACTGAAATAAGAAGCAGAACTTGAAAACTTTTCTGCATCATAGAATATCAGGGTTGGAAGGGACCTCAGGAGGTCATCTAGTCCAACCCCCTGCTCAAAGCAGGACCAATCCCCAATTAAATCACCCCAGCCAACTTCTAAGGAAGGAGATTCCACCACCTTCCTAGGTAACGCATTCCGTGTTTCACCACCCTCCTAGTGAAAAAGTTTTTCCTCATATCCAACCTAAACCTCCCCCACTGCAACTTAAGACCATTACTCCTTGTTCTGTCATCAGCTACCACTGAGAACAGTCTAGATCCATCCTCTTTGGAATCCCCTTTCAGGTAGTTGAAAGCAGCTATCAAATCCCCCCTCATTCTTCTCTTCCGCAGACTAAACAATCCCAGTTCCTTCAGCCTCCCCTCATAAGTCATGTGTTCCAGTCCCCTAATCATTTTTGTTGCCCTCCGCTGGACTCTTTTCAATTTTTCCACATCCTTCTTGTAGTGTGGAGCCCAAAACTGGACACAGTACTCCAGATGAGGCCTCACCAATGTCAAATAGAGGGGAACGATCACGTCCCTCGATCTGCTGGCAATGCCCCTACATATACATCCCAAAATGCCATTGACCTTCTTGGCAACAAGGGCACACTGTTGATTCATACCCAGCTTCTCGTCCACTGTAACCCCTAGGTCCTTTTCTGCAGAACTGCTGCCTAGCCATTCGGTCCCTCGTCTGTAACGGTGCATGGGATTCTTCCGTCCTAAGTGCAGGACTCTGCACTTGTCCTTGTTGAACCTCATCAGATTTCTTTTGGCCCAATCCTCTAATTTGTCTAGGTTCCTCTGTATCCTATCCCTACCCTCCAGCGTATCTACCTCTCCTCCCAGTTTAGTGTCATCTGCAAACTTGCTGAGGGTGCAATCCGCACCATCGTCCAGATCATAAATGAAGATATTGAACAAAACCGGCCCGAGGACCGACCCTTGGGGCACTCCACTTGATACCAGCTGCCAACTAGACATGGAGCCATTGATCACTACCCGTTGAGCCCAACAATCTAGCCAACTTTCTGTCCGCCTTATAGTCCATTCATCCAGCCCATACTACTTTAACTTGCTGACAAGAATACTGTGGGAGACCGTGTCAAAAGCTTTGCTAAAGTCAAGGAACAACACGTCCACCGCTTTCCCCTCATCCACAGAGCCAGTTATCTCCTCGTAGAAGGCAATTAGATTAGTCAGCATGACTTTCCCTTGGTGAATCCATGCTGACTGTTCCTGATCACTTTCCTCTCCTCTAAGTGCTTCAGAATTGATTCCTTGAGGACCTGCTCCATGATTTTTCCAGGGACAAAGGTGAGGCTGACTGGCCTGTAGTTCCCAGGATCCTCCTCCTTCCCTTTTTTAAAGATGGGCACTACATTAGCCTTTTTCCAGTCATCTGGGACTTCCCCCGATCGCCATGAGTTTTCAAAGATAATGACCAATGGCTCTGCAATCACATCTGCCAAAACCTTTAGAACTCTCGGATGCAACGCATCTGGCCCCATGGACTTGTGCTCGTCCAGCTTTTCTAAATAGTCCCGAACCACTTCTTTCTCCACAGAGGGCTGGTCACCTCCTCCCCATGTTGTGCTGCCCAGTGCAGTAGTCTGGGAGCTGACCTTGTTTGTGAAGACAGAGGCAAAAAAAGCATTGAGTACATTAGCTTTTTCCACATCCTCTGTCACTAGGTTGCCTCCCGCATTCAGTAAGGGGCCCCCACTTTCCTTGACTTTCTTCTTGTTGCTAACATACCTGAAGAAACCCTTCCTGTTATTCTTAACATCTCTTGCTAGCTGCAACTCAAGGTGTGATTTGGCCTTCCTGATTTCACTCCTGCATGCCAGAGCAATATTTTTGTACTCATCCCTGGTCATTTGTCCAATCTTCCACTGCTTGTAAGCTTCTTTTTTGTGTTTAAGATCAGCAAGGATTTCACTGTTAAGCCAGGCTGGTCGCCTGCCATGTTTACTATTCTTTCTGCACATCGGGATGGTTTGTCCCTGTAACCTCAATAAGGATTCTTTAAAATACAGCCAGCTCTCCTGGACTCCTTTCCCCCTCATGTTATTCTCCCAGGGGATCCTGCCCATCCGTTCCCTGAGGGAGTCAAAGTCTGCTTTTCTGAAGTCCAGGGTCCGTATTCTGCTGCTCTCCTTTCTTCCCTGTGTCAGGATCCTGAACTCGACCATCTCATGGTCACTGCCTCCCAGGTTTCCATCCACTTTAGCTTCCCCTACTAATTCTTCCCTGTTTGTGAGCAGCAGGTCAAGAAGAGCTCTGCCCCTAGTTGATTCCTCCAGCACTTGCACCAGGAAATTGTCCCCTACACTTTCCAAAAACGTCCTGGATTGTCTGTGCACTGCTGTATTGCTCTCCTAGTAGATATCGGGGTGACTGAAGTCCCCCATGAGAACCAGGGCCTGTGATCTAGTAACTTCCGTGAGTTGTCGAAAGAAAGCCTCGTCCACCTCATTCCGCTGGTCTGGTGGTCTATAGCAGACTCCCACCACGACACCCTTGTTGCTCACACTTCTAAACTTAATCCAGAGACACTCAGGTTTTTCAAAGCTCTGGGATCTATGGTGGCCTTCATGTAATACCCTGGTCTGGGTCTGAGAACATTAGGTGCTCCTTATCGAATGATTGTCATCAACATCCCAAGATTTTGGCTGCCGGTTGAGACTGCTGCCAAGAGTCAGAATGTTCTTTAGACAGTGAATGGTAGGACAGAACCAGATTAAAAGTAGGTCTCCCTAGAATCACAAGAATGGGTAGTATGGACAACTACCTCTGCAGAAAAAAACATATAGTTTTATCAGGAGATTAAATGTTAATGACAGAATAGACCAAAAATAATTTAGAAAGTACCTTTATACTTGCAAAGACCTAAATCAGACAGTGTAGCCACAACAGGTCTTGCTGAAGTTTGCCACTTCTCACAAATCAACTGCAAGCCCTGTCAGTTGGGTACTCAATCATTAGTTACTTTGGAAAATTTTAGCTCAAGATCCCTGCAGAAGAGATAGGAATAGTAGATCTAGAAGCAATACTAAATAAAACAAAGTTTAAAACAATTATCCTCTGAAACAGAAAAAATGTAGCGGGGTTTCCCTGCACTGGGCCCATTTAGCCTCCACATTCCACTGCACGTGGGACTGCCCCTTATTTAAACAAAAATTCAGAAATGTTCATGGGACCAAATGAGTTTGGCCAAGTCATCTGTGTTCTTGGGCTGGATTGAACATGGTTGGAGATAGGCAAAGTTGTAGACAAGCTAGCATTTTGGCATCAAGTATCAGTTCTTGGCCCTACACTATTTAAGAGTTTTATCAATGACTTGGAAAAAAACATGAAATCATCGATAAAGTTTGCAGAAGTGGTAAATATGAAAGAGCACAGGCCACTGATACAGAGCAATCACTTGGTCAAGCTGGGCACAAGCAAACAATAATCGTTTTAATATGTCCAAATGAGAAGTTACTCACTAAAAAATGAGGAACAAAAAGTGCAGGCCATATTTACAGGATGAGGGACTCTATCCTGTGAAGCAGGGACTCTGAAAAAGATTTGGAGCTCATGGAGGATCATCAGCTGAACGTAAACTCCCAGTGCAGCACTATGATTTAAAGGGCTAATGTGATTCCTGGAAGTAGAAACAAAACGGGAATATTGAATAGGAATAGGGAGTTTCTATTACCTCTGTATTTGGTAGTGGTGCAACCACTGCTGGAATACTGTGTTCAGTTCTGACACCCACAATTCAAAAAGGATGCTGATAAATTGGACAGGGTTCAAAGAAGAGCCATGAGAATGATTAAATGTCTTATAGTGAAGACTCGAGAAGCTCAAACTGTTTAGCATAACAAAGAAGTTTAAAGGGTGATTGCCATAGAATCTGTAAAGACCAAGATAGGGAATAAATATTTGATAATAAAGGACTCTCCCATCTTGCAGACAAAGGTATGACAAGTTCTAATGGCTGAAGTTGAATCCAGGCAAATTCAGTCTAAAAATAAGACACATTTTTAATAGAGTAAATAATCATTGGAAACAATTACCAAAAGTTATGGTGGATTCTGCATCACTGGTGACTTTTAAATTAAGATTGGATGTTTTTCTAAAAGGTACACTCTAGTTCAAAGAGGAATTCAGGGAGGTCCTGTGGTCTGTGTTGTGTACAGGAGGTCAGACTAGATTATCATAATGGTAACTTCTGGTATCTGTGATTTCTGAAAGGGTTGGGAGCAGGGTAGGGGTATTGGTTAAGGATTAATAACTATAGGTAACAGCATAAATAGGAATTTGTTAAGAGAATTAACCAATGGGAAAGGATTAGTCATAGGAAAGAGCTAAACCATTTTAGGAAAGAATTAGTTTAATAAAACTATGTTGGAGATAAAAACATTAAAAGTGGGGGGGAAACGTGTCTATTGTGTATACCATGTTGAATAAAGGTTACAAACTCTTAATCATAAAGTAAATAGAAAAAGATAATTTATAATAAAGATAAATAAGTAAAATAAGCAAGGGGAATGAAGGAAGATATTTTTAAAACATTGCAAACTTGAATTAAATATTCTTGTGTTACATAACATTCTCTGCCATGCTCTCCAGTTTTGGTTTTTGTGTCATCTACCGTAACTCCTCACTTAAAGTTGTCCCGGTTAATGTTGTTACATTGCTGATCAATTAGAGAACATGCTCATTTAAAGTTGCGCAATGCTCCCTTATAACATCGTTTGGCAGCCGCCTGATTTGTCTGCTGCTTGCAGGAAGAGCAGCCCATTGGAGCTAGCTGGTGGGGGCTTGGAACCAGGGTGGACCAGCAGCCCCCCACATCAGCTCCCCGCTCCCCTAAGTTCCGTGTGTCCCAGCAGGCTATCAGTTGCTGGCAGTTCAGCTGTCCCTCCCCCCGCTGCCATGTGCTGCTCCTGCCCTCTGCCTTGGAGCTGCTCCCGGGAGCCTTCTGCTTGCTGTGCGATGTGGGAGGAGAGGGGGGCTAATGTTAGGGTGTCCCCCTGCTCCTGCTTACCCCATCTCCATAGAGTGGGGGAGGAGGGACATGACAGGGCTCAGGACTGAGGGAGCTTGCTGGTAGCAGCTGCTGTCTCAACTTGTTGATCTACTTAAAAAGGCAGTGTACTTACTGTGGGGTCAGTGTACGTAAAGGGGCAATGCGCATCTCTCTCTGTGTCGTCCCCCACACACACACAGTGTGTGTTTCTGTCTGCCATGCTGTCTCTCCTCCCTCCATTTGTGTTGCCTTGTAGATTGTGAGGCTACATTAACAGCAATGTGTTAACCCCTGAGGGCTCAGCCGAGTGCTAGTTCATCATTTAGCAGTAAGGCAGCCCCTGGGAAATATCCCACCCTTTCCACCCTCTGACTCCACCACCTCAGCCAAGCTTCACAATCATCATTGCTGTGTACAGTATTCAATTGTTTAAATCTTATATTGCACATATATATATATATATACACACACATATATTGCACATATATACTGCACATATATGTGCATTATATATTGTATATTAATTAATATATGTATTATATATTATATTATATATAATATAATAATATACATTATATTATATATTAATTATATATATTAATATATTATATATTATATGTGCATTATATATATATATATATATATATATATAAAAATACAGTCTTTTGGCTGCTGAAAAAAATTTCCCTGGAACCTAACCCCCCCATTTACATTAATTCTTATGGGGAAATTGGATTCACTTAACATTGTTTTGCTTAAAGTAGCATTTTTCAGGAACATAACTACAACGTTAAGTGAGGAGTTACTGTATTTAGATTACAAGGTCTTTGGAGTTGGGACCTATTGTCTTGGGTATTTCTAATGCATTTAACACAATCTCTAGATAGTAATGGCCATATGGGCCTCGGAATTGTAACTATTTTAAACTTCTTAGCGCTACACTCAGGTCCCTGTACATGAATAAACTCCACTTAAAATCATATTACCCACGGATTTTTACTGTACAATCCTTATTCTTGATCTTTTCCTGTGATATTCATCTGATAGAGATGGTACCACCACTCCATTATGCCACCTTCCCTTCATTGAGGAGAGCACATAAACCCAGTAGATCTAGTTTTATTTAAAGACATCTCATCTATGTAAACTCAGTATAATATCACTAAGTACAGTATTGACATGGATAGGGACTGTAGGTTTGCATCCATATGTTGGAGATTCTTGAAACTGTTTAATTGAACACTTCCTTCCTGCAAGTGCCAGTCCTCCTCCCCTCCCTCCCCCCCCCCCCCCCCCCGGACACGAATGTAGTTCTAAGTAAGGCTACGTTTTAGTCATGGGAATTTTTAGTACAAGTCGTGGACTGGTCACAGGCCATGAATTTTTGTTTACTACCCATGATCTGTCCATGGCTTGTACTATATACCCCTTACTAAATCTTGTGTACTCTGGGGGAGGAGGAGGAACCCCGGGTGCTTGGGCGGGAGGTGGCCTGGTGGCACTGCTGATGCTTGGGGGAGAGGTGGTGGGGCTGGCAGGCTCCCTACTTGGTTCCGCACAGCTCCCCAGAAGTGGCCAGCATGTCCCTAGGCAGAGGTATGGACAGGGGACTGTGCGCTCTACCCAAGCGCCGGCTCCTCAGTTGCGTGGGCAGCGCCTGCAGATGGAGGCAGCACACAGAGCTGTCTGGCCATGCGGACCCTCTTTCTGAACCATTCCCCGAGAAGTCTGAAAGATGGCTCACATGGTTAGATATGGAGCTGGCCTTTGCGCTGATGAAGGTTATGGTCACTGGCCCATTCCTGCTCTGAGAAACAAACAAATGCCGGAGCCAGTCTCAGCTTTTATTTTTTAAAAGCCTTGCTCTTTTCCCCATTATAAACCAGTTACTAGGGTTGAAAGTTTGTCTTCAGTATTTCCTGAGAATCACAGGTTATTTACGATCCCTTAATAGTTGTTGAAGGCTAATCACTAGGGTGCATGTAAACCATAGTCACAGCTCTCTTGATTTCTGCATGGACCCTTGATCATTTTTTTGGTGTGGGGACTCTGCTGTCCAGGTTGCTACTGATGGGTCATTGGAAGCTCCTTCCCAGCCAGCTGCCTACAGCCGAGCTAGATTCTCTACTGAGCTTCTAGTGTGACTTCTGGCCATGAGGGTAGCTCAGTCGTGTGAGAGGTATGGTCTTTGTTGCTTTAGTCAAATCATTTAACCTGACTGCTGTACTTCCATTTCTATAAAATAGAGATAATTCTTTCTACCATGCAGGATTGTTGTGAGGATGACTGATGTTTATATTGGTTATAGGTAAGGCTATGATTTAGTCATGGGTATTTTTAGAACAAGTCATGGACAGGTCATGGGCAGTAAACAAAAATTCACGATCCATGACCCGTCCATGACTTTTATATTAAAAATACCTGTGATCTGGGGGATGGGGGGCACTGGGGCATCTGGGGGGCCAGCGACACCAGCTGCCGAGGACCGTGGCTGCTCCGGCCGGCAGGGGATTGTTGCCCAGGCCAGTGGACCATGGCTGCTCCAGCTGGCGGGGGACCGCTGTCCTGGGCTGCCGGAGCAGCGGCTGGTGTGGTTGTCCTGAGAGGGCCATCTGAGCAGCTGGCCCCAGAGCCAGCTGCTTGGGCAGCCTTGGGGTCAGCCACACTGGCCCTTGCAGAAGTCACAGAGGTCGTGGAAAGTCATGGAATCCATGACTTCCGTGACAGACAGGGAGCCCTAGTTATAGGTGGTAAAATTCAACAGAATGTGCACACTATCTTTTGGCATGTTGTGTTATTTATAGTGATCCTAGTCTTTCTGGTGTCTTGGGATAACTGTCCCTTGCAAGACTTTCACATGTGAAGTAAATTTTCTCACATAAAACACTAGTCTATTAAATTTGGGTGTGCTCCAAAGAGTAATTTCATTAACTGCTCCCAGAATCTTCAGGCCAGTGGTGTGATGACAATGGACAAGAGTCATTTTGGTAGGGGAAATGAAAAATGAGAAGAGTACAAGAGACCAAGTTCTGTTTTTGAAGAGAATTGTCTTCCTTCACAGCAAAGTAGTAGTAGGCACAGGTTAAGGTCTATTCCCATACCTCCAAGATGCTCTCTGATTTTTACATAATTTATGAAGCAGTGTTTTTCCTTCCCTGTGAGCAAGCCCCTAAGAACATAAGTGCAGCCACACTGGCTCAAATGGTCCATCTACCTCAGTATCCTGTTTTCCAGTAGTGGCCAGTTGCAGATGCTTCAGAGGCAATGAACAGAACAGGGCAATTTCTAGTGATCATCCTCTGTTTTTTCCAGTCCCAGCTTCTGGCAGTTGGATGTTTAGGGACACCCGGACTATGGGGTTGTATCCATGACCATCTCAGCTAATAGCCATTGATGGACCTATCCTCTGTGAATTTATTTATAAGTTTATAATTAGTTTATATGACTAGAGAGAATAGTTACGACTTAAGGTGAACTGCATCCAGGAATCTTGAATTGCTGGGATTGAGCCCTTCTGATACTTCTCCAAGGTTATTGGCACATCGTGGTTTTCATTTTGGAGCTGTGCAGGATAGTAATCTGGCCATCTGTGTAAACATTCAGGAGGCATTATAGACTAGGTTGGTGGATGCTGTCTTTAGGAATGCGTTCTTCATATAACAAGAAGTCCGGTGGCACCTTGAAGACTAACAGATTTATTTGGGCATAAGCTTTCGTGGGTGAAAAACCCACTTCTTCAGATGCATAAAGTGAAAATTACAGATTCAGGCATTATTATTATATATATTATTATACCCTCTGATACTTGACATTCTTCATATAGTACAGTGGAGAACTAATACCAGAATAAAGTATTGGCCAAAGTACTTTATTATTATAAACATATTTTCTTACTAGCTTTCCTCTCTCTATGTATGCATATTTAAATAGTATGCTAATGACTGATCCTGGAACTTGGGATCTTTTGGGTAAGCTGCAGGCCAGCCTTGTTCTTATCCCCTCAGTCTGGGCTTGAGGTCAAATAGCACAGTCTCATCTGTGAGCTTTTCTCTCTCCTCTTGCTGGTTCTAGCTATCTCTCTCTATTGCTGCCACCTTTCCTTCACGCTGTTGCTATCCTCACTTTCTCCCAGGATTTATGCAGATTCTGTTCTGCTTCTACGGCTTCCAAAATTCATGTTCAGACTCTAGCTTTGGGGGGAGATTATCAAACAATCAAATAGATTATTCATTCTGTTCATTCTCATTCTAATTGATATAAAATGTTTGTGGGACATAAATAATTTAGTTCTATGTTTTGTTGTATTCTTTTGTCAATAATCTTATAAAATGGCCTACATTACATTGTTAAAAAGGCAAATTCTGCTATACTTCCTGTGGTTAGAAGTATGTCTCACTTGTCTATACAGATGTAAGAGAGTAATGGAGACTGATTGTTTCTTCCAAAATAATGTAGTTTTTCATAATTCTTCAACAGTTCACCTCTCCCATTTTTCATAATCTGTTATGGCTGTGCCATATTTCCATAGTTATTTTGCCCCTGCTTTTTAGTCTAACGGTGAAAATAACTGTATTTGAAATAAGTAAAAAACCACTTAAATTTTACTGGGAAGTTCAGGCCATCCTACTCTGTGTGTAGGGGACAGTGACTTTGTCAGTGAGTCTCCTGTTTCCACCTGTTCCTTTAGAGTGATGTAAGACAAACTAAATTGTCAGGTAAGAAATTATCCTTTTCCTGCCCAGTACTGTCAAAAAGAAATTGTCAGGTTTTTGTGTGTGACAAAAAAAAACAATACACCATTCAATTTTTTTTTTTAATTACTATAATATTAAAGATGTGACTTACATCCTCATGAACAAGGAAATTCAAAGTTTGGTGTGAAGTGTCCTCTGTAATTTACTTCCTGCTTTGCCTTTATATTGCAGCACATATAGTTTAGTGCTTCTCGGCCAATGATGTTGCCTTTCCTGGGAAGGCTCTGAGCAGTTCAGATTGAGTGTCCGAACTGAAATATAAAAAAGGAATTCTTTTCTTACTTTATATCTTTTTCATTTAAGATTTGGCAGAAGCTGAACAGCTTACTGGGTAATGAATATTCCTTTGAGAACTTGGCAAAGTAAAACATATTATGCAAATGATCCCGTTACAAGTTTGTGGACTGTTGATTGGAGATTAAGTATGCAACACAAGATTCTGGTTCTGATCCCAGCCCTGTACTGACTCACTTGTAAGTCACTTAAGCCTGGATCCTCTCAGAGAGAGTGAAAATGACTCAGTAGCCATGTCATTAGAGCACCTACGTGGGAGGTGGGAGACCCAGGGTCCAATCTCGCTGCTCCAATCACTCTTTTGTTATCCAAAGTGGAACAGGTTCAACAGGAGTGACTGAGGGAGCAGCATGCCACAATCTCCCATAGCTCCCTTGTTAGGGCACTCCCCTGAGAGGTGGGAGACCCCTGTTCAAATCCTCTCTTCCCTTCTGGCAGAGGAGGGAATTGGGTCTCCGACATCCCAGGCAAGTGTTCTGACCAGTAGGCTAAAAGTTACAAAGTGGGCACCATCCCCACCTCTTCCTCTGGCTTGCTGGGTTTTGAATGGGACCCAATCTGGTAGGCGGCCTCTGAGCACACCTAGTGGATCAGGCCCTACACGTGACTTAGGTGGGTGAGTGCCTATCTTCCCCTCTTCCTTCCTCCCCCACTTCATGTTTGTGAATTGGGGGCTTAGGTGGGAAATAAGTGTCTGGTGCCTAGACTTGAGGCAGTAATGCTAGAAATTTAGGCCCAAAAGGAACTTTTGCTCAAAAACTTAGGTGCCAAGTGAGTCTAGGCACCTACAGGGTTCAACGGGAGTTTTGTGAATTGCTGTGGAAGCAAAACTATGAGTGCCTAAGTACCTTTGCAGATTGGGCCTGTAACCCTCACTCTCTACCTCATTTTTTTCCTATCTGAATATAAAGAATGGTATCTCACAGGCATTTTATGACTTGCAAAGCACTTTCTATAATGGGGGGGTGGAGGGTGAGAAAACCTGGATTTGTGCTGGAAATCACTTTAGATAAGCTATTACCAGCAGGACAGTGGGGTGGGAATAGGTATTGTTTCATATTCTCTGTGTATATATAAAGCCTGCTGCAGTTTCCACGATATGCATCTGAGGAAGTGAGCTGTAGCTCACGAAAGCTTATGCTCTAATAAATTGGTTAGTCTCTAAGGTGCCACAAGTCCTCCTTTTCTTTTTGCGAATACAGACTAACACGGCTGCTACTCTGAAACCTTTCTATAATGTGTCATCCAAGAATACTCCTTAAAGTATTAAATATTAAATTTTTAATACAAAGGGGAATATAAGTTATACATTCAAAATGCACCATGGGGGAAGAGGGGGTTCCTTAAGAAGGTTTCTTGTTTTAACCCTTTTAAAAAATATTTTCATCGTGTTGCAGGCATTATGTACCTCAGAGAGGCATCCAGGAACAGTATTTCAGAAAATTGTCTTTGGAGTAGTTTTCAAATTCTTCTGTAGTTCCAGAATACAATAACTGGTTCATTCAGGGGACAAAACTTCAACCTTAACCTTGAATTTCCTTGTTGACTGAAGCTCAACTCTAACATTGCCATCTTTATAGATCTTTTTTTCACTTTCATTTTTTTCTGTGAATGTGGTTTGTTTACTGGAAGTCTTTTAAAATTACACTTCTCTTAGTGGGAGCTTTTGAGAGTTGCTTTTTGTTCTAGAATTGTGATAGTTACACTGTGAAATTGCTTTTAAAGTCAGCGTCCCAGTATCCATCAAAGAAACCCTCAGAGAAAATGGTTAGCCCTAATGTGTAATAAGGGGTTTTCCATTCAAATTTGCTCCGTGTAAGCTAAAAAGCTTGTCTCCCTCACCAACAAAAGTTGATCCAGTAAAAGATATTACCTCAGCCACCTTGTCTCTCCCAATTCTGATAGAAGTGTGTGGGAAACCTTGATAAATTTCCTTCCTTCTAGTGAGATCAGTGGTTCTGAATCCTTAATCTTCACAGAACTTTATCAAATAGGGAGTAGATGTGTCAGGGAACTGATAATGCAATCCTGAGCCATTCATTTTTAGAGCATCAGTTCGAATCTGGCCTCCAACTCTAGCAACTGAAAGCTGTTACTAGCTGATCGCTTCTTTGGTGGCCTGTGTGAAATGAGTTGATCTCTTGAACACTTCATAATTGATATCCTCATAGACAGTCTTGACAGACACAGTGATGAAAGATGCTGAACTGCCCTCTATAAAATGATTCCTCCAAGTTAGGGGTAAGAGCGATAATTGTATAGTGGGATACAGTGGAGAAGCAAAGAAGCTTACAATGCTACTATATTGCACCTGTTCTTTGGATAGAAGCCTGCAGTCTCCAGAGCTGCAAATATGGCATTTATAAAACAAAACAACCTGCTGCACACATTAAGTAATTTTCCTCTGAAAGTTTATCATTTCTCCTTTCTTGTTAAACCAAACGCAGCACCAGTCCAGAGTGTAAAAACCCAAACAAATGCATGCCAAAATGTCACTTTTTTCAATGGGATTTTTGCACTTACTACATCTAGCAAAAGAAAATTAGCAACTAAATGAACATTCAGGCTTTTGGAAGGAGTGGGTGGGGAAGAAGCTTGCTCTGTTGATCTAATATAAAAATCTTTCCAAAGAGACTTAGATAAAATGTTATCCTCTTCCCTCCCAATTCCACCACATTGACTATTAAAGACTAGCTTACAGACTCTGAGGAGTTGTACACCAAATATGAGCCTGGATCTGTGTTGGTGGTTTTTGGGAAAACCTATAAACTCTTGAAGATGGAGATAAATTCTTAACGGTGATGTCACAAACTTGACCTAACGTTTAAATCAGCTTCTGTACCAGATGACTGGAGGATAGCTAATGTGGCACCAGAGGTGATCCTGGCAATTACAGGCCAGTAATCCTAACTTCAGTACCAGGCAAATTGGTTGAAATTTGTTTTTACTACTATAGTAAAGAACAGAATTATCCGACACATAGATGAACACAGTTTCCTGGGGAAGAGTCAACATGTTTTTTGCCTCACCAATCTACTAGAATTCTTTGAGGGGGGTCAACAAGCATGTGGACAAAGGTGATATAGTGTACTTAGATTTCAGAAAGCCTTTGACAAGGTCCCTCACCAAAGGCTCTTAAGCAAAGCAAGCTGTCATGGGATAAGAGGGAAGGTCCTCTCATGGATCAATAACTGGTTAAAAGATAGGAAACAAAGGGTAAGAATGAATGGAGAGAGGTAAATAGTGGTGTCTCTCAGGGATCTGTACTGGGACCAGTACTGTTCAACATATTAATGATCTGGAAAATGGGGTAAACAGTGAGGTGGCAAAATTTGTAGATAATATAAAACTACTCAAGATCATGCAGACTGAAGAGTTACAAAGGGATCTCACAAAACTTAGTGACTGAGCAACAACGTGGCAGATGAAATTCAATGTTAATAAATTCAAAGTAATGCACATCGGAAAACATAATCCCAACTATGCATATAAAGTGATGGGGTATAAATTAGCTGTTACCACTCAAGAAAGAGATCTTTAAGTCATTGTAGATAGTTCTCTGAAAACATCCATTCAATGTGCAGCAGCAGTCAAAAAAGCTAACAGAATGTTGGGATCGTAGGGAAAGGGATAGATGATAAGACAAAAAGTACCATATTGCCTCTATATAAATCCATGGTACACCTACATCTTGAATATTGTATGAAGATGTGGTCGCCCCATCTCAAAAAAGATATATTGAAATTGGGAAAAAGTACAGAAAAGGACAACAAAAATGATTAGGGGTATGAAACAGCTTCCATATGAGGAGAGATTAATGAGACTGGGACTTTTCAGCCTGGAAAAAGAGACAACTAAGGGGGATATGATAGAGATCTGTAAAATCATGAGTATTGTGGAGAAAATAAATAAGGAAGTGTTGTTTACTCCTTCTCATAACACATGAACTAAGGTCACTAAATTAAATTAAGAGGCAGCAAGTTTAAAACATACAAAAGGAAGTGTTTCTTCACACAACATACACCTTTGCCAGAGGATGCAGGGAAGGCCAAGACTAGATGAGTCCATCAATGGCTATTAGCCAGGATAGGCAGGGATGCAAAACCATGCTCTGAAATGTCCCTAGACTCTGTTTGCCAGAAGCCAGGAATGGGCGACAGGGGATGGATCACTTGAGGATTGTCTGTTCTGTTCATTCCCTCTGAAACACCAGGCATTGGCCACTGTCGGAAGACAGGATACTGGGCTAGAAAGACCATTGGTCTGACCCAGTATGGTCGTTCTTATGCAATAGCACCATAGTGATTTTTAATAAGCCTCTGCTTTCTTGGGTGTCACAGCATGCTAACAGTTGCAACAATCTGCATGCAAAATACATTGTCGCTGATGGCATGAAATAATGTCTTGTAATACATATGAGGATAGACGAGCACGCTGGGGTAACATTGTCAAGCCTCGCATTTGGTGCTTAATTATACAGAGAAAAGAGAATTAATTCCATGTTGTGCATGGAAAAAAGTCTGTTATAAGAATGTCAATGACTGAAAGTCAGACTAGCCATTTGGTTAAAACAATACGTTGCCAGTACCCCATGTGGTCTGGTTTGAGAGCTGAATGCTGACTGAGTAAAGCAAGATGTGTGTTCGTCCTAAGCCCCATCTGTGCTCTTTCTTCCCACTCTCACTGTAGAAAGATTTTAAAATTCAGGCAGGTCATGAGCACTGTTAACCAACTGCAGCTACTTTAAATTGAGAAGATTAAAAGTGAATATGCTGCTTGTGAACAAAGACTTCACAAAAGTTCTTTCACCTTTTGAGGAATGGAACAGGGAGTCGTATTAGAGACATTTAATTTGGCAATGGTTTTTGAAAGGTCTACGATGATTGCCAGTCTCTGAAAAGTGATTAGTAAAATGCACATTGATCACAGTGTATCTTAGGAAGGAGGGGCCATTTGGAAGAGGCAGCAAACTTGGTTTTCCTATTTAGCCATGAAGGTTTATTAGCATTTGAACATCAACAACAGACTTGAAAAAAGGAAGAAGTAGCATTGTATTCCAGCTTTTTGATATAGTATAGAGTCACTGGAGAGTGGAAGGAAAAAGCGGTACGGCTGCTCAGATGACTCTCTACGTGTGCATTCTGCACAAGCATTTTCACGGGTTTGTAACTCAGCCATAAAAAATGCAATAGTGGCTGAAATTCTGGCGAGCGAGGTCTCGGCCTGAAAACGATTGTTTTGGGAAATTTAGTTTGAGTCATACAAGTGCAAATTCTGCTTGAAAAATGTTAATCTGTAAAGACCATTTTTTGCATTTGTTTATCTCCAAAACACATTCATTTTTGAAAATGAAATTTACGAGTCTGTCCCTACTGTGGACATCTCACCTTGAAAAAAGGAATTGTTTCATTTTATAAAAATGAATTGCTGCGCAGGTGGGGTAGTATTTGATCACTTTAAAAGTTCCTGTCAGTGGTTTTTTTGGTTGGTTTTTGTTTTTGTTTTTTTTTGTTTCTTTTTTTGTCTGTGGCCTTGCTGTGCATTTTGCCCAGCCGTATTTAGTCTGCATACTAAATGTTAGTCTCCCCAACGATATTCACTTTGTGAACTTAGCTTTTTTCCCCCCTTCACCCAGGTGTATTGTAAACTGACGTAGATTTTACTCTGATGGGCCGGATTTTAGTCCGTGCACTAAATTTTAGTCCGCAGACTAAAAAATAATCCGCGGATTATTTATTAAAATCAATTCCCTCACTGAAAACTACATTCAGACTGTTTAACTGTCTCACCAGAACATAAGAGTGAGGGAGTTCACAGGTAATGGTGAGTCACGTCCGTCCTTTAGGCACTTAGGCACAATAGAGCACTGACACCATCCCAGCTTTCAGGATGTGCCCCATTGTGCTTAAGTGTTAGCATACTTATTGTTGTGCACTTCACCTGTAACTGTGACTGTCCCTTGCTCTTCATGTTTAATGTTGTACCCTTTTGTGTAGTTCTTGGTGGGTGAATTAGTCAGAATTTCTGGTGGAACTGTGTTGAATTACTATAGCTAAAAGATGCAGGTTTTTGCTTTAAGTAATGGGTGCAAGGATATGGCGGGGGGGAAAGCCCACAGTAAAGTGAGAAAATTAAGTCCATACCCTCACTCCTGAGGAGACATGTCCAGTTCCTGAAGAATCCTAAAGAGATAACATCATCAAATCAAATCCATTGGTGGGGAAGTCAATCCAAAATGGAGAATAATCCGCGGCGGCCTGATACACTCATAGCTCACACAAATTTAAAACAGCCAAATGAGAAATACAAATTAAAACTTCTTATTTTCTCTTCAGCAGAAATTATAAATTGGTTTTTTAAAAAATTTTCACATTGTGTCTCTGGGACAGATTTACAGAGGAAAAATATGTAGTCTGTGCATGAGGGATGCACACACTAAGACAAACTAATTCAGCCCCGTTGTCTATGGACATTTATATCCAGGACAGAGAGGACTGCAAATTGCTTAAGATGGCAGCTCAGTTACCCTTTTCTTTCTAGTTAGAATTTTGATTTCAACTTTTTTTGTTATTTATTTTTTTAGTAAACGCACTGGCATTGGAACATAAGTTAACATAGAAATGTTTCTATACTATGCCTCACCATTGCACAATCAATTTTTTTGGCATACACTGTGGTCAAGTTGGACTTGCTGCTATGGAGAGTGATGTTTAAAGTTTCTAATTGTATAAACATTTTCTATGTCCCCCACGCCATGGATTTCTTATAATATTGGATATATTTTTCCTTGCTGGACTATTCTCTTTTGGATTGACTCCCCCTGTTTGGATTATTTCACTGCATTATCATCTTTAGGACTCGTCAGGAACAGGACATTTCACCTCAGGAGTGCGGGTATGTACTTAAATATTTTTTCAAATTATTAGGGCTAGTCTTGAAAAGAGGAGAGAGAAAAGCTAGAAGTGGAAAAGTTGGGTTAAAACAGCCACACATCAGCTAGCAGCCAGGTGAATATTTTCCCCATGTCATACAAAAAGATAATGGTTAGATAGGCGTAGATCTGCACACGTTTCACTTTTTAATAACTCTTTATGTGCGGAGGGTGGGTATTTGTGTGGGGTTTTTTGGTTTTTCAGTTTCTGGCGTATAGATTATTGTAGTAATTGCTTACCTTGAGTGACTCATTCCCAGTCCAGACAGAGGCTGAGCAGTTGTTTCTTAAATTCTATAAATGTTGACAGAGGTTCACTGACCTGAAAGATGAGGAATTTAAGGGAGTGGGGGGTCAGAGGGATTCCTTTGTTAAAGGGCAGATTTCAGTGGTTCTCTGTTTTCTATCTTCATTTAATAAAAGGAGACTGTCCTGTTCTCGTGTGGGCTGTAACTTGGGAATCATATGCCACTGCACCACCCTTGTATTGTGGTCAGTAATCCGAACTCTGGAGGCAATGGGTTTTGACACTGAATGTAAATAACCTCCATCTATCCCTCCCCCTAAAAATATACACGCAGCTACTTCAAGTGTAGAAGTCATTAGAACTGACTGCAGGGGCTACAGTATTTGGACTTTAGTGCCAAACAGAAGCTTTTTCTTACATTACTGTCGTGCCCATGGTATCTTCCCAGCAACCTGAACAAATTCTGCTCTTTTAGTACCTTAACTCTTTGACTCCAGGAGTCAGGATTCCCTGACATGATGAGTTAGTACAGAATGCATTAGAACTAACTCAGGTGCTCCTGACCCAGCTGGGCACCAAGGGGTTTAAAAAAAAATCAGTCAATTGTTGTCAGTGACCAGGTTAATTTTAATTAATATGAGCATAAATGTCATCAGTTTAAAATCTACTGAAGCTGAGCCTGTCCAGGTGCCTGGGGCTGCAGTCAGTTAGCATATGATGTATAGGTCATTCCTTGATGCTAGGTGGTTTGGGTTCACCTGCATTGGTTCAAAAGCATTTTGGATTAGCTCAATTGCATCAAAAATGCTGACATCAGAATTTAACACTCCCACCCCACCTCTCACCACGCTTCTCCCTGGCCTGTATTCCACGTGCAACAGAGTGAACGGAAACAGCTCAAGCAGCGTGTTAAGGACATGGATGTGACTGTCCAATTTTGCCTTGAATGTAATGTGATGGGGAAGGCAGATTTGGGGCGTCATTCTGGCTATGTAGGACCATTTTTTAAGGGATCTGAACTATAACTTCAAGGAAGAACTGCTGTGAACTCTGTGGTTTATATCCTCAAGGTAAACTTCTGAGAGAGTCAGATAGCTTTCTCACTCATCACCTTTTAGTGTTCTCACAAACTCCAAATGTGCAGGAATTATCTCTGTTAACTAGTAGGAATCACTTAACACAATAATGTCAAGAAGAAGAAGCACCTGTAAACTTGAAGTAGAGAGCTTTTCTGCACCAAACCTGTTCATTTCCAAACTTGAACAGTGTCATCCATAGCAATAATCTGACCAACTTGCCTGCAAAAATCCACATTAGGGGGGAAAATCATTTGTTTGCTGCCAAAATGAACAATGGCAACCTTTTTAATTTTAACTTTCAATGAATCCTGCTCATTTGCACCCCTCTCCCTATCATATGCATGGCTGATTTCACCCAATGTGTGTGTTGTCATAAGATCAATGAATTTTCTTTTAATTCTTAGAGTTGTTTCTCTGAGCTCTCCCATGCAGCCTTTCACTAGCATTGCACCTTCACCCACACAGCAAAATCCTTTTCACTTAACCTTTTCAACCCCAGAAGCTGGATTCTCCCATCCCAATACCTGAGGACCCATTATATTAGCACAAATAGCATTTAGTTTCAACTCACTAGGCACTGAGAGATTTAATTGCTCAGACTTGCTGCAGTAATAAAAAAGAAACAAGCCCAAACAATCTGTTTCTTGTTTTTCTGTAGGTCTTCCGACCCCGCACTCCACCAGAAGCAATCGCACTATGTAGCCGTCTGCTGGAGTACACCCCCACTGCCCGCCTGACTCCCCTGGAAGCATGTGCACACTCTTTCTTCGATGAACTACGGGACCCAAATGTCAAACTACCGAATGGGCGAGAGAAACCTGCACTCTTCAACTTCACCACTCAAGGTAGCCTGTGAGCACTGAGGAGCTTTCCGTTGGGAAGAAGCACTGTGCCAAAAGTTCTGTCATACAAATACCATTCCCCCAATAGTAAAATCAAGAGGTGGGGCAAGAACATGGACCCGTTGTATAGCCAATGATCATTCTCAAAAATGGACTGCATCAGCTTCGGGGGAGGGAAGGAAAGGGTTATGAAATCATTATCCTCTTGCATTATTGATTCAACTCAGTCCACGGGACTGGAAGTCATTACTGTCTGATTGCATAAAGTAAGTTTACAGCTTCAGGCCAATTCCTAGTGTCCACAGTCCAAGTGACACCTTTGTTTGGAGTCTCACCCAAAGGTTGAGGACCCGGTGGACCACGGAGACTGAATTGCCTTCTAAAGGTGACCCTGTTCCATCGTGTTTGAAGCAGGTTTTGGGAAGCAATGTGGGAAAGCTTGCACTGCTGCTGCCAAGACTGTCTGGTCGTGCGGGGGGGCAAATATGGAGTCCTTAGTTCTCCAGGGCTGTAAATACTATGTCCGTCATCCAGCAGAAAGAACTTTTGAGGAAGTTACTTTTTAAATTACGCAGCATGATCCTGAAATGTTTCATGTTGAACTATCTGCGGCCATACCAGTACCAAATTAGCCATCCTTGCCCCCCCCTTTCCCCCCAAAAATGTATGTGCAGAGCTTGCATCCTTTACATCATTTATTCTCTCCGTTCACATTTGATAAGTCTTTAGGGTTGGTCTGGTTAAGTATGGAGTGCAAGAAATGTGGTGTACAAGCTTGTTAGTGTTGTAGTGTATTCTTCTAAATAAATAGCTGCAAGCCCTTAGCATTAAGGCAGGGAAGAATCCCTATGCATTGTTACCTGCTAGGAATCCATTCCCATTCCAGTTCAGCCCATGTAGTTTAGGCATTGATGCCTGCTCTGTAGTAAGTGCAAGATCCACCTTCTTATGCTTGAAACAGAGTCCTGTCTATGCTCCCAACTTTGAAACATGGTGCCCTGTTGTAACCCAGGTAACCGAAGCAAGGTTTGTGTCCATACAACGTAACTTTTAAACCATGCTACCACTTTAGTTCAAGTCCTGCCAGGGAGGTAGTTCAAGTCCTGCCAGGGAGGGTGTAAACAAACATAGTCTTCTGACTTAACATGATTCACACTACCCATGTGGGAAGTGCACTGCATTGGATGTACCAAAACATCTCCCAGAGAGAGAGAGAGAGAGTGGACAGGCTAAACCAATATGGAATGTAGTTTTAATAACACATACACAGGGCCGATTTACATTATAAGGGGAGATTGTTGTACTGTTTAGTCCTGCTAGATCTGTAAAAATCATTGTCCACACACAAGATTGTGCAAGTGTCGGTGGTATTGTTGAAATTGCACAACCTCCCGCGTCACTTTGAGCAGGGAGTTGGACTAAATGACCTCCTGAGGTCTCCTTCAACCCTAATCTTCTATGATCCTGTGATCGCTTTCATCCACAATTGTTTATGCATTTTTGTCGCCCTGAACTACCAGTGTTGTAACAGATCCTACCAGCTCAGTCCCACCGAGGCATCTGATATTCCTGTTACTATTGTGCTCTGTTAATCATTACTAGTGTGAAGTTTTGCAGTTGAACCAGCAGATAAGAAAATGATTTTCTGTCTCTGACACAGCTGCCATTTTGCCAGTGTCTTTTTTAGGCAGTAAAGAGCAGTCAGGTGTATTGTTCTATTTTGTTTTTTTAATCAAAACGTTTCATTTGAAACCTAACTGTGTCTCCACATAACTAGAAATCTTCGCACTATAACCTTTTGAGTGCTATGCCGGTCCAGTTCACTTTCAGACAGAATAGCTTGACTTGGAAAGGGGTGCAGTCTGAAATGTATGGGGGCTGAAAACTCTGAAGGGCTTGTCTATGTTGAGAAGAAATTGTTGCAGTGACAAAATTGCGTGAAAAGTTAGGTCCTCTCACTTGTCCTTGTGACTGTTTAGCAATGTTTGCACATGCAGCAAACAGGTCTTAAAACTGTAGTTTTACCAATGCATTTTGGGATTCCTGAAGTAACTAACCCATTGATATTGGGAATGGGGCTACTGGGCAATTTCTAAACACAAGACATTGCATTGGGATGGAGCTAGGAGGACAGGCTGAACTGATACATCTGTAATGTTTGAGTTCCTTTTCCTTGATGGGGATATACCTCTGTAAACTGCCCTGATTCTGCTAGAACTGAACTAAAAACATGGTCCCAGTGGTGGCAGCCAGTCCTTGTAAGATGTCTTGGACAATTGTGTGTGGACAGGAGATGCTGAAGTCTTTGAAATCTAAAGGCTTTCCAGGCAATGGCTTCTTACAGCCATATTTAGTTTGTTTATTTACAGAGTGTAGAGAGGGCTTCAGAGTCCTGAGCTGGGGATTTGATTCAGTTAGGCATCCTAAAGTTAAGGTTCTTTTTCATATCTTGGGCTGGAAATCTCCTGAGAGAGAAGGGAGGCAGACAGGCTGCAGATAATACAAATCCAGCCATTCCCTGCAGTATTTTGGCATGTCCAGTAGTGGGCAGAACCAGGAGGTGTGTTGCAGCTACACACAAATAAGAGAACACATATTTAATTAAGCTTTTAACCAAATCTTTAATTAAATTTCAAAAAATTGCCGTTTGTTTTGGGTCAGTTATTTTCTCTGAATTGATCCATCCCTCTCTAGTTGAAATACTGTGGTATTCACATCATCCTGAATTTAGATTCCTGGATACAATGGAGAGGGTGTGGGCCTCTTCTGCCTATTATCTCTACCCCCTAGAGTAGCTTCTGACATGTTTGCACTTCTAGTAGATTTTTCTGCCTGAACCACAGGTGGGAATATGCTTAGTGAGTGAAAGTGGCTATTCTGCCAGTGTGAGCTGAGTTCTTTAATGACTGGATGCCGGAAGAATCACAGGGGAATGGAAGCTGTGTTGACTCATTGTAGTTATACTAGGTCAGCCATACCTTTTAGACATTGGGAGTGTGGCTATAGACGCTTGGCTGCAATACATTTTAGCTGGGTGTGCTATCTCTAAAACTCTGCCATCAAGGGGTACTATGTCAAGCAAAATGAATGACATTTTTGCTGTGCTCTTGGTAGGGTAAGTGTCCATATTTCCCCTTCATTTCCCTGTTGGATTATATGCCAGTGGGTAACAGAAAAGTATATTTGTTTGCACTAGGAGCTGTAGAAAGAGCGAGACACACAGTGAGTTCTCTATACCAACTGAGTTAAGAAATTACTCGTGTGTGGGGGGAAAGAGTGGAGTAACTTCTTTGGGCATGGAGCGGCTAATAGCCGTGTGCTGATAGTTAGATGGTGTTGGTCTGGTTTCAGTTATTGCAGTGACTCATGTTTACTTACGGCCAGTCAGAATATCTGTGTATTTTGTGGAAGCACAGCCCAACACTGTACACTGGTGAGAGGTTAGTAAGTAGTTGAAATGAGCTTTCTCCAGCTTGGCTTCTCAGTCAATTACTTTTTCTTTTTACATTATTTGTTGAGAAACGGAAAAAAATCAAATGGACGCGTCAGCCCTTATAGGCTCTAAATTCAATGTACATGTTACAGAAAAGACATAGGCTCCTTAATCTGCGTAGTAGATAAAACCTAGTAGCTAGTGACAGTCATGTACAAAACCACCCTTTTGGGATGATTGGACTTGGTTTCAGGACAGATTTTTCTCTCTTTACAGAGTTTATGTTAACTACTGTCTGCATGCACTTCTCTCCCAGGCGAGTTCTTGCAGTGCCAAGGGTTGTCTTTCTCCTCCTTCCTTGAGGTGACTGCCCCGTTGCTTTATCTGGATGTGGCTTCCTTTAGAGGCAATCTTTTCCACTTCTGAAGCAGCCATCGGGAGGCTCTCCTTCCTCTCTGCTCCATTGCCAGCTTCAGTGTAGTACTAGAGTGATCCCCTTCAGGGCAGCCTGCCATATTATCACTTGATGACCTAGTCTGCTCCACCCCATCACACTTAGCTGATAGTATTACCACCAGTTGCCATTATAAGATGACTGTTACTCCGATACATATTGCATCTATTTTAAATTTGGGGCCTCAGCAACTTGACTGTTCTATTTTTCTTAAGTTACGTTTTTTTTTGAAAGAACAGTAGTAACTTTTGTGTTCCATTTAACTGACCTTAAAATCAAACCCCTCAGCTTTTCACTGTGTCTTCAAAGGAAGTATCAGCCCTTCTAGGCTGCGTGGCAGCATTTAAGGAGACTTAACTATGTCACTGGTGTTGGGCTTGTAGGTCCCTGACTAGTGGAGTTTAATGCAGTGTAGTTGTAGCTGTGTCGATCCCAGGGTATTAGAGGGACAAGGTGGGTGAGGTAATAGCTTTTATTGGACCATCTGTTGGCGAGAGAGAGACACAGACACTGTCCCATCTCAGCAGTATAGTGGCATCTCTCGAATGCTTGTCTCTCTCGCCAACAGAAGTTTGTTCAATAAAAGCTATTACCTCGCACACTTTGTGTCTCTAGTGGAGTTTGTGAGCCAAGGAACTGACTCCCCTGAGCTGTTGGCGAACCTGTAACAGTCAATGCCCAAAGAAGCACATTGTTGTCATCAGCCTTCTCCTTTAAGATGACTGAGTGGGTGTGTTCATGGAGGGAAAGGGTGATTCTCAGAATGAAGTCGTATTAACAGGCTGTTTCCAAGGACCAGGACTGGTTGGTGCTTTGCTTACTCCATGGTCATCTCCTTTCACAGGGAAATGATCACTTCTTGTAGCTGATACAGAGACGCTTTGCTCTGGAAATTCCCATGCTCGATATCACTGTGGCTTCCTCTTGCTCATGGACATACATGGAAGTGTAATGTGACCTTGTTTGTTAGGGCATGCATTTCATTGATGGTTACGTGTGCTGAGAAACCCAAGGAGTTAATCTGCATGCAGAGGTTCTGTGTGGACTATAAGCTAACTCTGTTTGTTCCACCTCCCCTCCAGAACTGTCAAGTAACTCATCTTTGGCTTCGATCCTCATCCCTGCTCATGCTCGGAATCAAGCAGCTGCTTCAACCCCTACAAATGCTACAGCAGCCTCAGGTGAGAACATGCGCCTGCCTGCCTGTCTCCCTTCTCTCTCAAACTACACTCCTTCCATTAAGAAGCTTGAGTAACAGACGCTGGGGTGGACGAGGAATAATTTAATTCCAACTCCATTTTAAACTCAGTCTTGTTAGATTAGCTGGCTGTGGGCACTTTGGCAATACTAAACTGAGTCCTAACCCAGCTCATTTTGATGACGCATCCTGGTGTCTGTGTCTCTTTCACTCAAATTTCTAGTGTGAAGAAGTGGAACAATGAGAATAAGCTCACCTTCGAAAGATCCTCCTGGTCAGTTAATTTCTGGAACCCACAGACACTCAGCGCTGATTTTGTTGAGCTCTAAACTTTAGCTAGTTTTAGAGATACCCAGAAAAAAGAGAAAAGATCAGCTCAGTAAATGTACCATCATCTGAAAGGTTTATTTCCAATCAAATTTTGACTGATTGTGGATAAACAAGATTTTCTCACTAATGCAAAATACATTAGCACTTCCAAAAAGGATTACCAAGGGATTCACTTTTAGTGTATTGATTTCTGCTGCACCTAAGCAGTTACAACTTCTTACTGTGGATGCCCTTATACCAGCTTCGGGCACCAAATAATGCTCTGGCTTTTTGCCCAACTGAGAGTGGTTCTCTTCTTTGTCTCTGTCTCTTGCTGTCAGAAACTTATAAAACCTCATTACTGGCTGGAGACACACCCTGGTATGTTGTGATCTTATATGAACTTACAAGTTGAGCAGTGTTAGAGCTTGGCTAAGAGGTCTCGAAGGAAAATTTGGGAGTGCAAGTATGATCAGGTATGATATAGTGTTGATGATTCAAGAGAGGGCACTCTTTTCTCTGAGTCAGTGCTGAGCCAATGCCTCAGTATGCTCTCGGCGGTTTTGTGTGGCTGAAGGTGTTGTCTTTCAGATGAGCCGTTAAGATGTGCACAGGGTACAAAAAGTATGATTGCTTAGAGGTGACGAGAAATTAAATAGTGTGAGTTCAAAAAAGCAGTGTCCTTGCTTTGCTTAGCACAGCTTTCGAAGAGCTCACATGGGGAAAAGCATTTCAGGTCAAGTCCTAAATCTGAACTGTACTGAAAAATGGCTAATTAGTGTCAGCATTTTAACCCTCCTGTTAGTAGCCACTATATTGCTGAGATGGGCCAGTGTCTTTGGTCCTCATGAGAATCTTTTGCAGCTACAGAGGAATTTTGATTTATAGTTCAATATTAGATAACTTTCAGTTACATTATCTTAGTCTTTTGCATACACAGCTATTTTGATGACCTTGGACCCAAACCTGTTTAGTCTTTATTCATACAAAATTCTTGTGCCAGGAGGAATTTAGCCTGAATTAAGATTTCAGGATTAGGCTCTGTTGGAAATTGTGTGAACCTGATTTGTTTTAGCTCTGGCAATAGAATTCACTGTCTAGATCAGAGGGTGTCTCAACAAATTTTTGGTGACCTCACAGTGTGACGGCCAACTCTTGCTCGTAGCCACTCTGACAGTATTTCCTAAAATACTTATTTAACTTCAGGAAAAACAAATATTTATATTTACATGTCCAAATCATTGTTATTGATTGATTGTAGGGTTTTTTTGCAGTCTCAGTAATAAAAATAATGTACAGTTATATTTTGGTGCCCTTGCCTCCCCCAGGCCCCACTGCTTTCCTTCCATGGCCTCAGGCTTACCCCACTTCTTGCTTCTGAACCATAGCACCCAGTAAGGCCAGCCCTGCAGGCTCCGAGAGCCAGAGTCCCATAACTGGAGCCCACAGCCAGAGCCCTGCTACCATGGCGGGGGGGGGCTGGCCTGAAACCCAAAGCTCTGAAGTTGGGGGTGGGGGAGCCTGCTGCCGGAGTCCTGTGGCTGCAGCCAGGTATGCAGGGCACTAAAGCCTGCTGCCGGAGTCCTGCGGCTGCAGCCAGGTATGGGGGGTACTAAAGACCATCCCTGAGCGCTGCAAGGAGGGGTCACTGCTTTGGCCCCTTCCCCATCTCTGCACAAGAAGCTGTTGTGGATGCAGGAAAAACCCCTGGTGGCCACATGTGGCCACAGTGGCCGCATTTGAGAAACACTGAGACCCTGAGCAGCAAAGTTCTTCTAATCATTAAACCAGTATCAGAGCAGCATGGGAATGGGTTTGTCATCTGATACAGGGCGCCCACACTGACAGTGACACTTTTCAGCAAAATGTTTGCCCTTGTAAATAAACTATTCAAAGCCACTCTTACAGTGGTGAGATGTTAGCTGATTGTAGATGTAGCAGGAGACTTCAAAAGGTTACACAAGTTAGTGTGGGTTAATTGCATGGTAATACAGTATGGCGTTTTGTCCCCCTCTAGTGGCTAGACCCGTTATAGCATCTGTTTGAGTTTGAGTCTTCGTACCTTCAAGCCAGTGGACCTGATCAATTAGCTCAGGTAGTAGCTGCTCAGACTTCAAAATCCAGAGAGTCCAGGTGTAGTCCCCACAAACAACCCACCTTAGGGACTTGTTACATAATCACTGTCACTTCTGATGGTGCTGAAGTGTTATTGTTACATAGGGACATTAAATCTGTGTCTCTATAATGCAGTAGCTGAAAATTCAGGATACTGTGCTGATCAAAACTGGGATGGGGGAGCCAGTTTTTGTGTTATGATCAGCATGACAGAATACTGTCTACATCTTCCTGAATCCAGAGTAGGGTCATGGTTAAAAATAACCTCTAATTGGTCATTTTTCCCAAGTCTTGCATGGTAATGCTGGTCAGGAGAGTTAGACTTTGTCTCGCCAAATTCTCTTAGCATGTAAACTGCACTCTATTTGGAATAATAGCACACCTTTATTTAGCATTTGTTACAATAGCACCTAGAAGTTCCAGTCACACCCATTGTGCTAGGTAGGTCCTGTATATAGACATAAGATGACACAGGCCCTGTGCAAATTGCCCTGACATCTATAGAATCATATACTGGGGAAGGGGGGGAGTGTGTATAAAAAAAGTGTGAGAACCGATGGGTTGAATTTCTGTTTTAAATGCAAAACTCAACTCAGCTTTAACTATGGAATCACAACCAGCATCTTGAATGCACACACTGTATGTGAGAGACATTATATGTGTAGTCACACCCAGCATTTGATTTTCACAGTGATTTACGCCACTGAGTATCTGGATCGACACCAATTTACTGCAGATGAGGATCTGGTCTGTAGTATGTGTCTGAATGTGTTTGCAGCCATCACACGTATGGTGGCAGTAGCTGTCTGTTGAAAGGCATTTATCATGCAACTTTGACAGCTTTATCTGAACTTCACCTGCTCAGCAGTCCCTCCCAGAACTTACTGTAACATCATCGCTTCAAACAGCTCCTGTTTAAAATGCTCAGAGAAAAAAAGCCTCTAAAATGACTGTTACCTGATTTCCTCAAAAATGTCTTTGGCCTATGGCTCAAGCTGGGCAATAGTTAGTCCTGGATGAGTGAATGTCACTTGCTTCTAGCCCAGTGAAATATTAGCCCTTGAAATGATGAGGGCAGTATGTGAAAGGGAATTATTGTGTGTAATTTTTAAGAGATTTCCAAATACATTGGTTATAAATTCCCTCTCCTTCAGATTCCTGTACAGGTGGGCTCATGGTACTGATGGGAGCTGGCTTTTCAGGAAGGTGGGTATGAAATTTTGCTCCAATACCGTTTGTAAACTTACTCAAACAGCCCTAAAATAGGATTTCTTTGACCCAGTGACATGTTTGAATACATGGTGGTTTGGGGCGGGATAAAAGTTGTACTCAGATTGAGTTTGGAATGTGCATTATGGGTGGGACAGAGCGGAACTGGAGTTGCCTGCCAGCGCAGGGCAGTTGCACAGGACCATGACAACACTCATCATAGAGTAATATTTAGCACAGAGATGTGCAGTTTCACCTTGAAAGCACTTGGAAAGCATTTAATTCTCATCACCCATGAGAGAGAGGCAGGTATTAGCCCAGTGTTTTAGACAAGGAAAATGAGGCTCAGAGAGGTCCACAGATTACACAGGGTGTGTCTGTGACTGAAATTTCTGGCTCCCAGTTTGGGCTTAGACCACTAGATCACAGTTCTCTATAGAGAGCAATAAAGTACAAGATGAACCTGGATTTCTAGGCTCAAAGAACATCTCTCTGATGAATTTTGCCTCACCCCACCCTTCCCCTTGAGTCCTAAATTGTCCTTTTAAGGCCCCCAAACTATTGGCAGGCTACCTCAGTGTGTCCTTTCATGTTAGCATTGCAGTATATCAGGAATGAAAATCCCTGTGGCCTTTGACCAGTTCTTAAATCAAGTAGCATCGGGGGGTTGTAGTACCCTGACTGCAGCTCCATCCTATCTAGCAGCCTTTCTGGTAGGCTTCTGAGGGACACTACATCCCTGACCAGAAAGCAGAGGCAATTCCGGAAGTAGGACTGGGAGAAGCAGCAGCAAAATGCTGCCTTAGGGAGCAATAGATCACCACCACTCTTGACAAGGCTGTGGAGACAATAACAAGGCCTAAGCCCAATACATGGTATGTTTCCATCAGGTGCAGAGCTGTCAGACTGATAATGAGGAGGCTTCTGGCTGAGAACAGTCTCACCCCAAGCACTGCTGAGCCTGCTGCAGTCATCTCCCCAACCTGGGGAGATTTAGCGGGAACCAGCAAATACCACAGTCACAAGTGCTTGTCACAGCGGCACAAACACTAATCAATCCCCCCCGCCCCCCCCAAAAGGCTTTTTTTTTTTTTTTTTTTTTTTTTTTTGCTGGTTCTGTCAAAGGCACAGATTTCCTCATGTACTCTGCTTAACTGCTGACTCCCCAATGAAGGAGGGGGAATCTGAGTGTGCAGGGCCCCTTTCTGGGCTGGGTGCTTTCAGTGCAACATCGTAGTATGGAGGTACTGAAACTAGCCCATAGCTGCGCTTGTCCTGGTCCCAGCCTGCACTCTGTTGATCGGGCAGCACAGAACCTGCAGAAAAGCCAAGGTGGTGTCTTTCCTAGTGTTCATGATGTACAGCACTTAGGTATTTGCAGACATGTAACAAGCTGCCTGAGCAGTCTGATCCCAAATTGGAAGGCCTTTGTATATATTGTTGTAGAAGAGCCGCAAGTATGAGAACCTAGGCTGTCTCCTTGTTTACGCCTCCCTCTAATGTGTACACAGAGCTGATCTCAGGCAAATGTTCTGCAGGAACTCAAGTTAGCAAACTGACCATGAAAGAAGCAGGTTTTACATACACTACTTGGAGGTAGATTTTTTCCCCATTCCTCTTTGTCAGTTTCATAATTACATCTTAACGCTTTTAGCCACGTTGTCTTCAGGGGCAATAAATCAAGAGTCATAGCACATTCCAACAAGTGGTATACAGAACACACAGTGACGCTGTCTGTTATATGTATTCTCGTACCCAATGGGACTGGGACTTCTCAGCTTGGAAAAGAGATGACTAAGGGGGGACATGATAGAGGTCTATAAAAACATGACTGGTGTGGAGATAGTGAATAAGGAAGTGTTATTTACTCCTCCTCACAACACAAGAACTAGTGGTCACCCAATGAAATTAAGAGGCAGCAGCTTTAAAACAAACAATAGGAAGTATTTCTTCACACAACATACAATCAACCTGTGGAACTCTTTGCCAGAGGATGTTTTGAAGGTCAAGACCAGAGGTGGACAAACTATGGCCCACTGGACCTCCTGCCCGGCCCCTGAGCTCCTGGCCCGGGAGGCTCGCCCCGGCCCCTCCCCTGCTGTTCACCCTCCCCCGCAGCCTCAGCCTGACCCGGTGCTCTGTGCTGTGCGGTGGCGTGGCTGTCTCTAGCCAGGCAGCACAGCTGCCTGTCCCGGTGCTCTGGGCGGTGCAGCTGTTGCGCTCCCAGCCACTGGTGCTCCAGGCAGCACGGTCAGGGGGCAGGGGGGTTGGATAGAGGGCAGGGGAGTTGGGGGTGGTGGTCAGGGAGTGGGGGTGTGGATAGAGGTCGGGGCAGTCAGAGGGCAGGGAACAGGGGGGTTGAATGGAGGCAGGGGTGCCGGGGGGCAGTCAGGGAGAAGGGGTTTGATGGGGGAGGGGTCCCAGGGGACAGTCAGGCATGAGAGGAGGGATTGGATGGGGTAACGAGGGGTCTGGGGGTGGATGGGGCAGGGGTCCCAGGGAGGCCAACAGGGAATGGGGGGGGTTGGATGGGGCAGGGGTCCCGGGGTGGGGGGCCATCAGAGGGTGAGAAGCGGAGGGGGTCAGATAGGGGGCGGAGCCAGGCCATGCCTGGCTGTTTGGGGAGGCACAGCCTCCCCTAACTGGCTCTCCATACAATTTCGGAAACCCAATGTGACCCTCAGGCCAAAAAGTTTGCCTGCCCCTGGTCAAGACTGTAACAGGGTTCAAAAAAGAGCTAGATAAATTTATAGGGGATAGGCCCATCAATGACAATTAGCCAGGATGAGCAAAGATGCAACACCATGCTCTGAAGTGTCCCTCACCTGTTTGCCAGAAGCTGGGAGTGGGCTACAGGGGATGGATCACTCGATGATTACCTGTTCTGTTCATTCCCCCTGAAGCACCTGGCACTGGCCCCTGTCGGAAGACAGGATACTGGGCTAGATGGACCTTTGGTCTGACCCAGTAGGGCCATTCTTATGGTCAGTGTGATAGTGAGTTAGCTAGTTAGCGTGAACGGATAGCCATCAGAACAGCAGGGACTATATTTTAAATCCAAGGGCTGTCAATAATGCCAACATATTGGTAAAAAAAATTTTGGATTTCTATCTTAAGTACATTGGGGTGATTTTTACTGCATTTGAGGAACCATTCTGGGGTGGAGGGAAGCCAGAACTGGAAAATAACCTGTTACCCGAAATAGCTTCTCAGCTTAATGATCCCATCTTCTGATCCTGGTTATCACTTCTCAGATGTGGGTAGGTGGTCACCCTCTTTTTCCATTTGTCTCCTTTTCTCCTAGGTGACGATGTTCTTTTAGCCTTATCTCTCCTGGAGCATATTGTCTGACTCTTCCGTCATCCAGTGCTGTGCTTTTCTGGGCTGCCTTCCTTATTTATCAGTGTCCTTTTTCCAATGCGGTGCCCCCTACTTTGGTCACTATTAAGTATGGCTAGATAGAAGAGCTTCATCAACAAATGTGTGCAATGCACAGTACATCCATGTAATTACTGTTTTATTTTTTTATTGCAGCTGCATTGCATGATAAGCTCTTTACTGGTGTGGAGATGGTGTTGCCCCCCATTTTTCTCTACACAGCCTCCGATTTTGTACTTGTGCTAGCCAATGCTTTCCTTCAACTGTATTGTTATATTTACCTACATTCAATCTCTTCCTTTTTTTAGTGAGCCTATTTCTCTCAAGATCTCCAGTTTATGTTCATCCTGTCTAACCTCAGCTGTGTTGTGATAGCTCCTTGTGTGAAACCATCTGCAACATTGATTAGTTTACAATTAATTTAATTCTTTTAGTTTGTTAGTGGGGAGGAGGGAATAAAAGGGAGAGTGCCCTGTGCTAACCCTCAGTTATTACCTTTCTCCAGCTTAGTATTCGTGATGATCATAAATTTCTTTTTCTTCACAGTCTGTGTCAGCCAATTTTGTATTATCCATACTCGCCAGACAACAGCTTAGTTTTCTGTGTGGGACTATACCAGATACATTTTCCTTTTCTACCAGAACTGTAATTGTGCATAAGATTTATCAGCTTTGTCTGTCCTCTCCAAAAACATGTGGTTAATTGGCCATCATGTTGTTCTTATATATAGGTTTCTGTGTTGTCACCTCTAATATTTTACCCAGTTAACAGCATCCTGGCTTTTGTTTTATCCTTTTTTAAATATTTGCTTTTTCCAGGCTTCTTACACCGCACCTATTCTCAAATGTTCACGAATGCACCAGCAAAACACAGAGATTCTCTCAGGAAGGACCTTTCGGTCACAGTCAAAGATCCTGCTTGCCAACAGATTTCTATTTTGTTATAAACTGAGATGATCTGTGCTGCTTCTTGTACAGTAAATGAAAGAATGCCATTGAAATGACTGAGTTTCCAAAGAAATAGGAAAAAGAAACAATCCTTTGCTGCACTTCCTTAGAAAGCATCTTGACACATGCCCACCATACCCTGTAGAGTCTCTTTCCAGTGAACACTGTTGTCCGAGATAGGGAAGAGAGAGAGCGTGTTTCAGGTTATTCACCGCCAGGCACTGATCCTCCAACAGTGCAGTATGATTGTGTAAGCCTCATTATTGGCTTCAGCCTTGACATTAATCTGCTTCAGCAGTTAGGAAGGTGGCAAGTCTATCTTGTGTTGAGCAACCCCAAAGTAAAGCAGGGTGGATAAAAATCAATGATTTAAAAAAAAAATGTAAAGATTGATTTTTTATTTAAATTAGATTTTTTTTTTTTTTGATAAAATGCTTTTTGAGGAAAAATCTATCTGAAGATAGTTTTAATTAAGATACATTATAGCTCAAAGATATCTCATCATGGAATAGGGATTATAAATTCTAATTCTATTAGTATGAGATTATATATTCATGTAACGTTTAAGAAAAGTTTTGTAAATGAGTTCCAATAGTTCATGGATTAGGGACCCAATCTTACAGAGTTCCAGGGGCTTCTGTATAGATTATTTAGGTTAATCTTTCTATCTACCCAATGGGACTCAGTGCTCAGTCTAGAAGATACCATCAGAGATGCTTAGTTTTGAAGTTCTCAGACTGTGGATTTGTGTCTCCAGAGGTAACATGCTTGTTAACAGCAAAAATGTTTTTAAATAAATGTTTTTAAATGTATTTTAAATAAATAAATTATATATAGAGGTGAGAAATAACAGACCTCAACCCTATTGTCTCTCCACAAATTTGTGTACACAGTCAATTCCTTACCAATCTCTAAAAGTGCAAAGTTTCAAAAAGTTCAATGAATAGAAGATTGTTGGGGGTGGAATAGATCTGAACAAGGAGAAGAAGTCTGGAGATAAATGTGAGAAACGAGGGACATATGCTTGTTTTGTTAAAATATATGCTTGCTGTTGAAGAAAAAAATCCAGAATACTTAACGTTGTTGTTTTAGTTAAATAAAACAATTTAAATGTCTGTCTGGTGATGATCTCCTTCTAATACAGCATGGCAAGAAAATCCTCCAAATATTAATGATTAACCTGTTGAATTGGAGATAGTTCACCTCCCAGTGATACATAAGTATCTGCTTCAGTTACCTTTGGTAAATGAAATAACCAAACAATCATTCATTTTCTGATATAGCTGTAAAACTAATCTGAAAAGTTTTCAAAATAAATCACAGTTTAAAAATGTATAGCATATACCTTATAAAATGAAACCTACCATCTATCTCTAAGTTGTGAAGAATATGTATTAAGGTTATAACAACCAACAAGAATGCACTTTTATGTAGAAAACCATGATTAAATCGAGTCTTCCTGACTAGTGATTTAAATCAAATGCACCCTGAAATAAAGCAATAGACCTGAAAGACATGTATTGCGGGAACAAGTGCATGAATTACACGTTAATACACAAGCTGTTTCTACCAGAGACTGTGGTCGGTTGCTTTCATTGTCTTGGCTCATTCACACATTTAACAGATGGCTTCACTACATGATGGACACAATATAAAGCCTGAGCACCAATGGGAAAGCTTGTGGTAGCCACACATACTTTGGGAATGCGAGTGTGCTTTGCCATGCCAGTAAAGTTATTGAATTCTAATATGACTGTGAGCGTTGCAGCAAGTTTTCCCACTGGGCCACCTCTGGCCTACAGCTATGCACACTTGCAGTGTAAAGTGCAAGATAGTGCTGGTACCCTGGTGACTTCAACCTTTGAAAAAGGCTTTTCTGCAGCTCCATTTGAGTCAGTAATGTGCTTCTTGCAGATCATGCCCCATTGAATCACTCCCTCCTCAGCCATGATTGCGTTCAGGAGAACATCTTAACCCCACAGCATGGCACAGTGATGCAGACTACATGGGTTCAAAGCTGGTGGGGGCTGTAGGGCTGTGTGCGCCAAAAGGGTCAAATCCATTGATTGAGGTGACTGTTGCTTGGAAGTAACACTGCTTTTTGCTCTCCCCTTTCTGTCATTGGCAGATGTTAATGCAGGAGAGCGAGGTCAGACCAATAACGCAGCTTCAGCATCAGCCTCCAACTCCACCTGAAGTGGTCCCACGCAAGCCAGCTGCACAGGAAAAATCACCAGTAATTTGAGTCTTGCTCAGCAACACTGGTCACATTTGGAAAGAAAATTAAAAGAGGAAAAAAACAAAACGAAACAAACCCTGTTCATTTTAGTGTTCAATTTTTTTATTATTATTGTTGTTCTTATTTAACCTTGTAAAATATCTATAAATACAAACCAGTTTCATTGTATTCTCACTCTGCGGGGTCTCCAGGGCAGGGGAATAGGTGGGGGGGAGAAGGGAAAGTGGAGCAATAGAACACACCAATGTCTCTTCCCTTGACAATCTCTTCGCATGGAAAGTTTGCTGTTGTGTACTTCAGAACAAGGACTCTTGCCTCATGCCCCCTCCCACAACAGAAAGAACGTCATTCTCTGCTGACGTTGGTTTTTTTTTTTTTTTTTTTAATAACCTCTTTTTTTATTTTCCTTTGAAGTGAAGTTTCAGACTTTGGTGTAGTGCACAGCTTGAATTTGGTTGGGAGCTTAGCCAGGATCATTCAACAGAGCTCAGTGTTTCTTGTAAGTGAATCCATATCGAGGCTATCTGAAGAACTGCCTTTGGCATGGTCTGGGGGATGGGGAGGTGATAAGATAATATGTAGGGCGGGGGGTGCTTACTGTATGTCTAAACTTGGAACTGCTAGTGGAAGACTTACTTTAAAAATTAGCGCTAGCAAGGGAGAAACCTGCAGCTTCAATATGGAAAAAAAGCCTATCAAGTGGGATATATATGGATATATATTTATAATATATACACACACGCATGTCAAACACACCTGGTTAGCTTTATTGAAGCAGCTTGTTTGCCTAGTCTGAGCTCCTCCACCAAGTCTTGGACTTCTGTTTTGAAGAGAGCCATGTAGTGCAAGAGAAGGGCCAGTCAGCTCTAATCTCCAGCAGAGAGAAGATGATGAATGGAATCCCGCAGGAGGAGGGGGCAGGCGGAGTTTTGGGGCCTTTTGGAAAGTGGCCACTGTGAAAGAATTTTTCAGTTTTTTGCTCTGAACGGGATGCCCTTTCCCAAGATGCACACAGGAAAAGGACACCAGGGTTTATAATGTGAACTGTAACAATCTACTGGTTTATTTGTAATATTTTTTACTGCAGTTTGAGCTTGCAGATTGCCACGCTCTATAGATAGATCTCATTTTAAATCCACAGCTAGAATCTGTATTTAATTTCATCATTTTAACCTCCTGCTTTTTTAATCTTTATTTATTGATGCATGTCAGAGTTGCCATTATGTTTTTACATGGGTAGAATATTAATAAAATACACATCAAATGATATCAACAGTAACTTGTACCTGCTGACTTGAGGGGAAGCTGACGACATAAGTGTGTGTATATAATATAAATAGATACAGTACTGCTTTTTGAGTTTTATTTTGTCTACAGTCTTTAAATGGTCTGATTGAAGCATAAGATGAATGTTTGTTTCCAGTCTGAGTTTAAGGGTTTTTTTTTCCTGTAGTGGTGAATGGTGTTAGAATCAAAGTCTCCATTTCTGAAGTTAAAGCAATATTCCTTGGGAAGAGTCAGTTGAGCAGCAGGAAGAGTTGCAGCTGCAATGCAGAAATAGACTTTTGAGGCCTGGTCTGTCTCATCGTTGAGGCTGATGTCCCTGTGGGCCTTACACACGTTCAGAGAAACCTTAGTCGCCTGGTGCTTATGGGCTGTTACTTGACCTGTGGATCTTTAAGGCACAATAAATTGTTTCTTACATTTACAGACTTTTATGTGTGGCCCAGGAGTAGCCAGCAGTAGCGGCTAACTAAACGCAGTCACTGCAGGGTGGCAGGAGGTTTGTTTATGAACTCAGTACATTTCCTGTCCATGTGCTTCATGTTTGCCCGTTTGTGAGATTTTTTTGAAGGAATGTTTCTTAGCAGCCGTAGAGGTCCCTCTGTCCTGTCTGCTAAACAACGGCTGTCTGGGAGGGGAGTTGTTTGCACAGATGAGTGGATACCTGGAAAGAGAGTGGCTAATCCACCTTAGTTATGTCCCTCATTATTTAGTGAAACTGTGGGCAACAGAAAAGATTTTTAAGCAGCTCTAGGCTGATTACAGCTGAAGAGAAGGGAAACCATGTTTTTTAATTGAACAAAAACACCCCCTGCACTTGTAATAAATAACTGAAGCCTGAAAGGAGTGTTAATGCAAGCAATGAGCCAGTGAGTGCCATGAATGATGGACTAGAGCCTGACATGATCAAATGTCCGGAGAGATTTTAGAAGACTTGAAAAGCTGGGGACAGTAGCAGTGACTGGATCTGCTGTATAGACAAGACAGCTGGAAGGCTGGGCAAAGACATTTACTCTGGACTTGGGGACAGTAAATTACCAAGTTGATAAAAATCGCTGCTTGTTTCAGGTGGTTGGTAGAGGAGAAGAGTAAAGAGCTTTTCTCTCATTCTTTTAGTTCTACTTCACGATGGTGCAAGTGTGTGTCTGTGTAGGCTGGCGTCTCTGACTTTTTTTCAAGGATCATGGCAGGATCACAAATGGTTTTTATACATGTTCGATCCAGGCCTTTGAATCTTTTTTTTTTTTTTTTTTTTTTGTAAATAAGGGTATGGGGGGAGCTCCTCACCAAATTCAAGCTTGTACATTATTTTTGATTGTTTTTAAATTTTGAGTTTTATTGTTTTGTATGTAAATATGTGGACCCAGGAACTGTTATTAATGAGCAAAAAGTTACCGTTCAGGGCAGTGATTCTGTTTAATAATCAGACAAAATGTAGACGAGCTTTTTAAAGCCATATAGTTTTAACTCTGTACAGTAGGTACCGGCCTGTATTATTGTAACAATAACTCTAGCGATGTATAGTGTATCTATATAGTTTGGAGTGCCTTCGCTTCCATGATTTTTTTTAATTTTATTTCCCTTTTTTTGTCCTTTTTAACAGCTGTAGCCCAGACAAAATGGCATCTTTGCTCCCCTGCTTTCTCACCCTTTGGAGTGCTTGTAAGGTTTCAGTGATACCATGGTCCGTAGTGGAACGAAAGGAAATTGTGTTTGTGAATCATTTCATTCAAGCCATGGCTTTGCTCTGGATGTTCTAAAGTTGCCCACGCCACTGCCCCCCAATAGCAATGACTGGTTTCATTTGACACCTGCCCACTTGGCACCTAGTAGCTAGATTAGACTTTGCATGTCTCTCCCTATTCCTTCTGTCCAGAGGTCTTGTGGAGCCTTTGGTTTTTTATCTCTCCCTTCACTGTGTTAAAGAGAGAGCAAATTGGGCTTTTACAAACAGAAAAGATATTTAAAAATCCCCCTAGTATTCTACACTGAGAGCCAGACAGCCTGCAGGATAGCTGCGGTGCTCTGGGGCCATTACTGTAGGACACTATAGCATCTTTGTATTAAGGGAATTTCCTGTTCCTGTTTCTGCTGTTCCCCAGCCCCTCCCCTGCCAGTTTGTTTTCTTAAGACAATAACTTTAATGTTATTCTTGATTTCTTGTGCCCAGCACGAAGGCCTTGTTTTTAAAATTAGTTCACTTGTGTTTTCTACCTTGTTAGTATTCCACATAAGATTGTCTTGAATGGGAAAACACTTAACTCTTTACCAAACCAAAGGTTGCTGGTTTTTTTGTTTGTTTTGGTTTTTTGTTTGTTTTGGTTTTTGTTTTTATCCATCTCGTGTCCATTCCAGTGAGGCAGAGGCTGCACTTTCTTTCTGGTGACAGGAAGGTCAGTGATGTCGATTTGTTTTTGACAGTCCACTCGGAATTGTTACTAGCTTGCTTTTTTTTTTTTTTTTTTTTTTAATTTTATTTTTGGCTTGTTTTTAATGAAGTATGGTCTTGATCTGTCATTTTGTCTACTCTGCAATTGCATATGTTTCTGAGATGGAATGAATTACATTCTCTGTGTCCCCTGGTGGACGTCAATCAAGACACTGGTATTTTAATTTCAAACTTAGCTACCTTTTTAAGGAAAAAAATTAATGATGGTCGTTTACCTATAAATTTAAAAAACAAAAAACAAAAAAAAAATGGCTGATCCAAGATCCCAGTTCACTTTTCTAGTTGTTTTAAACCAAGTTTTATCTCAGTAACGGCAGATGCCTGCAGTTCGCAACGAGAGATCATTTTACATTTTTCCAGACTTGTTATGCTTAAAAAAAAAAACAATTACCAGTAAACTTTTCTCTATTAGAAATCTCAGCTACTGAAGGTTAAAAAAAAAAAAAAAAAAACTACACAAGCTATAAAAGCACAGTGGAGTATTCGACCCAGGATCTACTTTTCTGAGACTATAAAAAGGCATCTTTGGGGTTCCCATTATTTCCACAGGGGTTTTAGTCAGTTTTTGTTCATGGAATTTGTTTCATTTTGCAACACTGCAATAACAGCAAAACAACAGAAAAGTAAAACTAAAAAAACAGTACCTAGGGGGTTAGCTTGAGAAAAGTAGCGTCCTTGTGGTGTTCTTCCTCAATTTTATATATATATATATTTATATATATATAAATTTGCTTGCCTGTAAAAATTTGCGTTCATTAATGTGTTGCTGACGGATCACTTGGGCCTGTACACACACAAATTAGCCTGACCGCTTCCATCTTAAAAACAGAAATCTACAAAAAATAAATATATATATTAAGGACTGTGGGTTGTATACAAACTATTGCATACACTTGTGCAAATCTGTCTTGATTTAAAGGAAAAGCAAAACCTGTATAACTATTACTACTTGAATGCCTCTGTGACTGAATTTTTTTTCATTTTAAATATAAACTTTTTTTGTGGAAAGTATGCTTAATGTTTTATTATTTCCCCAGCCCCTCCGACCCCCTTGTAAATACATTTTGTTCTGTGTGACTCGGTTCGGAAATAGTTAACTGGTACTGTAATTTGCATTAAATAAAAAGTAGGTTAGCCTGGAAATTAAATTTAAAAATGCAAAGTGTGTGGTCTTTATTTCAAAACCCTGGTTTTTCTCTCCTCCTCTTCCTGCTCCACCCCATTCCTGACCCCACACCTCTTTCCACCCCCACCCCCCCAAAATAGGTGGACATGACTCTTTGTAATAATTAAAATTAAAATAAGCATGTTTTCTTAAATGATCTGTGTTATTCCATGATACTTTCCCAAGAGATGCCAGCTTCTGTCTATGATTCCGTTTGGTTTGATGGAGCGAGGAACCCCGTGGCAGTACAGCTAAAAAAACAAACAAAAAACGTTACCCTCCACCTATAGGGGCAAGCTAAGAACCTGTGTAAATTGCTGGCTTTGAATACCGCACTCATCTTTTTTTTTATTTGATCCCATTAGTAATGTTATTTGGTGGTGATCTGTAAAGTTTGTCAAGACCACATCCAGTGGGGCTGTTCCTCCAACAAATCAGCACGTTGCTATCTCTGAGTTGGGTTTTCCAGTACTGGATAATGTATGTATTAAACATGACTTGTCTATTAGCGCAACAACAAAAATCCTTTTTGGGCTGGCTGACCTGGCCACATCCGTTCTGTCGCTATCCTAAAGTCTAGATGCAAGGTCATGTGACTGCTGCTTCAATAAAAACAAATTTATATTGCAAAGAGGCTCCTCTTGGTTTATTCCTAGAGTCACACATCACATTCAGAGCTGTCTGAACAGTAACTCTCAAATATGCACAAACCAAGGTTGTCCCAGTCTTACATTTCTGTAGCGCCTTTCCTCCCTGAGAATCCCAGTCCATGTTACGAATCTACACCAGGGCTTGTTTAATTCACTGCTGGCATACAGATACCTATGGGGTAGCTGCCTAACAGCTCCCAGTAACATGACACAGAGGGTTAGGAGAGGAGCTGTGGGAACATCCAACTGAAATTCTCAGGAGAAGTTGGTTAAGTAGAACATCGTTCCCCAGGTTCTGGAATGTGGCCAGAGCCCTGCAGCAAATGTCCCTCCCACGGGTGATCTTTAGTGACCACAAATGGGATTTATGGCTCCTACAGCCTAACACCCCTTCAACACTATCCTGACTCTGTAGAGTACTGTATATTACCTCCTGAATTGCCAAGACCTGTTTAAGGCTTATGGGTTTGTTTTTTCCCCAAAAATCTGGAAAAGCAAGTGTGTGTATTTCCTGGTTATTTCTGGGTCGCAAAAGGGCTGATGGGATGTATGAAATTAGCATCTACCCTGTTGAGATTTTTTTCTGTTTAAATCAATATCATTAAGCCCATGACCTGACTGAACCCAAACCCACAGTTCCCCTCCTGGAGGCTGTGCAGGTGGCATGGTTTCAGGTGGAGTTTGTTAATTCCATCTTGCCTTTGTATTTCCTTTCACTCCTCCGTGGCCTGCAACCTAGTTTCATCCCCCAAACTAATCAAGGTTTCTCACTGCCTGCCTGAGCTGCCCTGCTTCTCATTCTCTGCTGCTGCCTAGTACTGAATCCTGAAGCCCTTGGGACAGTTATGATCCATTTCTGAGCTGTTAGTATCCTTGATCCTCCAGCCTTTAATGAATACTGCATAATGCTCAGCCCTAACCTCCTGCCCTTTGTCACAGCTCACTCGGTTGCCCTATCCCATTCTCTCAGCTCTGTTGGCAGTAAATTGGAGCAGCCAATTTCTTCCTGTGAGAGCGCTCAGGATCTAGCTAATGTGTCCTCTCTGCTTCAGCGACTAAAGTAGATCCAGTGCAGTGAGTCACATAGTTAGGTGGGTTCTATATATGGGGCAGGGTAGGGCTGAATTGTGATCCCATTACCCATCATGTACTCAAGGGGAGGAGGGCTGTAGCTGGGCACACATGATGCTCCCTGGCCTTGGGAAAAACTCTGCCTCAGGCATGAGCTGGGAAGAGGAGGGACAAGCTCCGTCTCTGTGGCCCATTGAGGGCCCAGTCCAGCAGGGTGGCACTATCTGAATGCAGCGCTCCCGTTGGCTTGGAAGGGTTTATTAGACCCTGACTCTTTGGCCTCTATCCTAGCAATAGGGCCAGGGCAATATGGACTGAGACCATCAACTTCCCATAGGAACCCCTGGAAAGCTGTCAGAGGAGTGACTTGGTGACAACCACGCTAGGCTGGTTTTGAATGGGTGCTCTACAACTAAAAGGCTTTACAGGCCATTTCCAATCCCTGCCACCAGCCTGTCCCCTGGCAGGTATGTTTCAATTTACCTCTCAAGGGCTTGGTAGAACCAGGTGACCAGGACCTTGGCACTGCTTCTCAAATTTTCTACTGTAGGTGTAAAAATAGGCAATAAAGAGGGGTAGTGTTGGACCAGTGTGCACAAGGTGCTCCGCTTGCACAGCTAGGTTCATAGCACGGTGATCTGCGGGTTGGCAGCCCAGCAGGGTCCAAGGGCAGAATGGCACGGCAGAGCCAGGGCTGGATGTGGTGGCACCAGCCCTGGAGCTGTCGCTCCGACACAAGAGTCACATTATCTCACACTTGGCCACTGGCTATACATGGCTTTCTGAGTTGGGGCTGGCCGAGGTAGTCGGGTGACCTGTGAGTGAAAGGCAGGACAGAGAGGGAATGACAAAGTGCAGGAAGGAGCCGGCGGTGGAAGGAAGCTCCACACAGCCATGAAACATTTAATTGCCTGGATGAAAAGGGGGAGCTGGAAGACTCCTAAGTTGCTGGACCTGCTGGGAAGGCCACTGACATTCAAACCCTGGCACTTACTTCACAGCCTCGTTATGCTCCAGGACCCAATCATGCTGTTTTCAGTGTGCAGTCCCCACTGGGACATGGGTTGGTTTGGAACTGACCCATACCGCTCACTCCTTGCCCACGTGCCCCATATCATCCTTTCTCATCCTGCTTAATTTGCAGCTTTTAACCTCTGAATCCCTTTCATCAAACGCTTTGCGAGTGTGATCTTCTGCACTGACCAATTCAGCAGGCAGGTTCCAGCAGCTGTGTTAAGCCACCCGGCTTGCTAGTGATGCACTAACCTGGGAGGGCTAAGGTTGGCCTGAGCGTCAGGAAAGGCAAGGTCAATACCTGGATTCTGTAGGGTCGACGTGCTTTAAGAACTGTCTTAGCTGACACCTGCCCGCATGGATCATGGCTATCACGAAGGCAAAATCTCTCTACCCCTTTTTTTTTCTCTTAGGCCTGGGAAGGAAGATGGGGGGCTGTGGGAGTCCTGCAGCTAGTGAGAGGGGAAAGCAGGACCATAGGGAATGCAGCCAGCCACTGTAGCCAGGCAGAAGACTGCAGGGCCAGAGAGCTGAGCTGCAAGTGACACAGCTGACTTGTCACTGTTCTAAACAGCAGGCAGCTGATCTCAACTGCCGGGAGCGAGTGGCAAAGCCTACGAGGGCACCGTGAGCCAGAGGCTGATGATGAGGTGCTCCAGTCAGCAGGGGAAGATGAAGTATAAGCCCAGCAGGGAGATTAGCAGCTGGGAAGAGCTGGCCAGAAGCTCAGCAGGTGCAGTGCGGAGGGCCTGGGCCAGAGGATGCTGCCATTACAGAGCTGTGTGAGGGCATCTAGGGGAACCGCAGTATGACCTTTTTCCACAGGCCTGGGGAATAGGGCCAAGAAGGCAACCTAGCAATACTTGGGAGCTTGCTGGGGTCTAGGTGTTGCCCATTGGGTACTTCGGCACCTAGGGCAAGGTAGCAGCGATAATTGCTGTGAAGACGGCAACAGGTTGTAGGAGGGAGCAAGACTCCAGGGCCACTTTATGATCCCTGGGAATTTACACCCTTACAAATAAAAGAAAATTTAGTAGGTCACAAACTGCCCAGAGATCCCATCCAATCGTATTCTCTAGGTTCCAAAGACCCACTGAACCCTCCAGAGGAAAAGAACCGCTCACCCACCTGGACCGAATACAGCCAGCATCAAAACACCAGTTTTGATGGGTTGGTTGAGGGTTCAAATCCTCCCCATTTTTTACGTCACCACGCTCAATTTGCCCGGATTCCCCATTTTCAGCATGCCTGGGTGCATATTATTACAGACAAATAGGTCTTTGATACTGTACCAATGAGCTACACCATCCACATTCCATCCCTCCCTTCTCTTTCCCACCTCTCTCATAAGGGGTCATTCAGACAGGACATAAACTCCCTTCTTTGATTAGGATCGATAGACCCTGTACATGCTCAACACAAAGGAAAAGGGGTTCTACTTCAATTACTTCCTCGTACCGGAGAAAAATGGAGGACGGAGACCTCTTTTAGATTTAAGGCTACTAAACAAAGTTCTAAAGTCTCAGAAGGTCACGAGGAAACTACAATCCATCAGTGATATTCCTGAAAACATCATCCTAGCCCACTATGCATGTAGAAGCCCTCTACACCAACATTCCACACAAAGATGGACTACAAGCCATCAGGAACAGTATCCCCAATAATGCCACAGCAAACCTGGTGGCTAAACTTTGTGACTTTGTCCTCACTCATAACTATTTCACATTTGGGGACAATGTATACCTTCAAATCATTGGCACTGCTATGGGTACCCGCATGGCCCCACAGTATGTCAACATTTTTATGGCTGACTTAGAACAACGCTTCCTCAGCTCTCGTCCCCTAACGCCCCTACTCTACCTGCGCTACACTGATGACATCTTCATCATCTGGACCCATGGAAAAGAAGCCCTTGAGGAATTCCACCATGACTTCAACAATTTCCATCCCACCGTCAACCTCAGCCTGGACCAGTCCACACAAGAGATCCACTTCCTGAACACTACGGTGCTAATAAGCGATGGTCACATAAACACCACCCTATACTGGAAACCTCCTGACCACTATGCCTACCTACATGCCTCCAGCTTTCACCCAGACCACACCACACGATCCATTGTCTACAGCCAAGCTCTACGATACAACCGCATTTGCTCCAACCCCTCAGACAGAGACAAACACCTACAAGATCTCTATCAAGTATTCTTACAACTACAGTACCCAGCTGCTGAAGTAAAGAAACAGATTGACAGAGCCAGAAGAGTACCCAGAAGTTACCTACTACAGGACAGGCCCAACAAAGGAAATAACACAATGCCACTAGCCATCACCTTCAGCCCCCAACTAAAACCTCTCCAACGCATCATCAAAGATCTACAACCTATCCTGAAGGATGACCCATCACTCTCACAGATCTGGGGAGACAGGCCAGTCCTTGCTTACAGACAGCCCCCCAACCTGAAGCGAATACTCACTAGCAACCACACACCACACAACAGAACCACTAACCCAGGAACCTATCCTTGCAACAAAGCCCGTTGCCAACTGTGTCCACATATCTATTCAGGGGACACCATCATAGGGCCTAATCACATCAGCCACACTGTCAGAGGCTTGTTCACCTGCACATCTACCAATGTGATATGTACCAGCAATGCCCCTCTGCCATGTACATTGGCCAAACTGGACAGTCTCTATGTAAAAGAATAAATGGACACAAATCAGACGTCAAGAATTATAACATTCAAAAACCAGTCAGAGAATACTTCAATCTCTTTGGTCACTCGATTACAGACCTAAAAGTGGCAATTCTTCAACAAAAAAACTTCAAAAACAGACTCCAACGAGAGACTGCTGAATTGGAATTAATTTGCAAACTGAATACAATTAACTTAGGCTTGAATAAAGACTGGGAGTGGATGGGTCATTACACAAAGTAAAATTATTTCCCCATGTTTATTTCCCCTCCCACACTGTTCCTCAGACATTCTTGTCAACTGCTGGAAATGGCCCACCTTGATTTTCACTACAAAAGGTTTTTTCCCCCCACTCTCCTGCTGGTAATAGCTCACCTTACCTGATCACTCTCGTTACAGTGTGTATGGTAACACCCATTGTTTCATGTTCTCTGTGTATATAAAATCTCCCCACTGTATTTTCCACTGAATGCATCCAATGAAGTGAGCTGTAGCTCACGAAAGCTTATGCTCAAATGAATTTGTTAGTCTCTAAGGTGCCACAAGTACTCCTTTTCTTTTTGATGGTGGCTCTGGCAGCTATAATTCCTTCAACTAAATTCTGGGGATTGGTTTTCAGCCCTCAACTCACAAGATGCATATTTCCATATAGCGATACACCCACCTCACAGAAAACCTCCATTTTGTTTTTAGCCAGAATCATTTTCAATATCGGGTAATCCCCTTTGGAATCTCCTCAGCTCTGAGAATGTTTTCAAAGGATCTAGTGGTGATGGCCACTTACTGTCATTGAGAGGTGATTTTAGTATTGCTAGCTAGTGAACAGGGGACCACAAACCTGAGTTTGAGAGCGGGTGAAGGAGATTCCCCCTGCTGAACAAACAAGGTGCGAGTACTAACCTCGGAGTGAGTGAGTTTGTTTGGCTGTTTGTGTTTGTCTTTCAGGTTATTTCAGTTACAGGGTCAGTTGGGATTGTATGTTTGGGGACAGTTTGAGCCTTTGTTCCCTTGATCAGCCTTAGTCAGCCTTGTGATCACCCTCCCCCTGTGTGATTAACAAGGGGGTAGGGCTGACCTAGGAGGGAAGACCTTAAAAGCAAGAGGCTAAGCGACCAAGGGAGCTTGAGAGAGGGAGTTTTTTTGTGGGAGGGAGACAAAATAACGTTGCTATGGTTGGGAACGGCTGAATCGCCAGTTCAAACGCTACTCTTGTCTCCTCCACCTGCGCCTGTATCCAGACAGAAAAGGAGTACTTGTGGCACCTTAGAGACTAACAAATTTATTTGAGCATAAACTACAGCTCACTTCATCGGATGCTGTAGCTCACGAAGGCAGACTTTAGCGAACTCAGGGCGTTGGTAGGTAAAATCTCATGGGAAGCAAGTCTAAGGGGAAAAACAATTGAAGACAGTTGGCAGTTTTTCAAAGAGACATTATTAAGGGCACAAGAGCAAACTATCCCACTGCGTAGGAAAGATAGGAAGTTGGCAAGAGACCACATTGGCTAAACCAGGAGATCTTCAATGATCTAAAACTCAAAGAAGAGTCCTACAAAAAGTGGAAACTCGATCAAATTACAACGGATGAATATAAACGAATAACACAAATATATAGGGACAAAATTAGAAAAGCCAAGGCACAAAAAGAGATCAAACTAGCTAGGGACATAAAAGGTAACCAAAAAAAACATTCTAAAAATACATTAGAAGTAAGAGGAAGACCAAGGACAGAGTAGGCCCATTACTCAATGAGGGAGGAAAGACAATAACAGTAAATGTGGAAAAGGCAGAGGTGCTTCATGACTTCTTTGTTTCGGTTTTCACCAAGAAGGTTGGTGGCAATTGGACATCTAACATAGTGAATGCCAGGGAAAATGAGGTAGGATCAGAGTCTAAAATAGGGAAAGAACAAATCAAAAATTACTTAGACAAGTTAGATGTCTTCAAATCACCAGGGCCTGAAGAAATGCATCCTAGAATACTCAAGGAGCTGACTGAGGAGATATCTGAGCCATTAGCAATTATCTTTGAAAAGTCATGGAAGACAGGAGACATTCCAGAAGACTGGAAAAGGGCAAATATAGTGCTCATCTATAAAAAGGGAAATAAGGACAACCTGGGGAATTACAGACCAGTCAGCTTAACTTCTGTACCTGGAAAGATAATGGAGCAAATAATTAATAAATCAGTTTGCAAACACCTAGAAGATAATGAAGTGATAAGTAACAGCATGGATTTGTCAAGAGCAAATCATGTCAAACCAACCTAATAGCTTTCTTTGACAGGGTAACAAGCCTTGTGGATAGGGGGGAAGCAGTAGATGTGGTATATTTTGACTTAGTAAGTATACTGTCTCGCATGACCTTCTCATAAACAAACTAGGGAAATACAACCTAGATGGAGCTACCATAAAGTGGGTGCATAACTGGTTAGAAAATCGTTCCCAGAGAGTATTTATCAGTGGTTCACAGTCATACTGGAAGGGCATAATGAGTGGGGTCCCACAGGGATCGGTTCTGTTCAATATCTTCATCAACGATTTAGATAATGGCATAGAGAGTACACTTATAAAGTTTGTGGACGAAGGCAAGCTAGGAGGGGTTGCAAGAGCTTTGGAGGGTAGAATTAAAATTCAAAATGATCTGGACAAACTGCAGAAATGGTCTGAAGTAAATAGGATGAAATTCCTTAAGGACAAATTGCAAAGTACTCCACTTAGGAAAGAGCAATCAGCTGCACACATACAAAATGGGAAATGACTGCCAAGGAAGGAATACTGTGGAAAGGGATCTGGGGGTCATAGTGGATCATTAAATATGAGTCAACAGTGTAACGCTGTTGCAAAAAAAGCAAACATAATTCTGGGATGTATTCACAGGAGTATTGTAAACAAGACCCGGAAGTAATTCTTCCACTCTTATTCCGCGCTGATTAGGCCTCAACTGGAGTATTGTGTCCAGTTCTGGGTGCCACATTACAGGGAAGATGTGAACAAATTGGAGAAAGTCCAGAGAAGAGCAACAAAAATGGTTAAAGGTCTAGAAGACATGACCTGTGAAGGAAGATTGAAAAAATTGGGTTTGTTAAGTCTGAAGAAGAAAAGACTGAGAGCGGACATGTTAACAGTTTTCAAGTACATAAAAGGTTGTTACAAGGAGGAGGGAGAAAAATTGTTCTTCTTAACCTCTGAGGATAGGACAAGAAACAATCGGTTTAAATTGCAGCAAGCGTGGTTTAGGTTAGACATTAGGAAAAACTTTCTGTCAGAGTGGTTAAGCACTGGAATAAACTGCCTAGGGAGGTTGTGGAATCTCCATCATTGGAGATTTTTTAGGGCAGGTTGGACAAACACCTGTCAGGGATGGTCTAGATAATACTTAGTCTTGCCACGAGTGCAGGGGACTGGACTAGATGACCTCTTGAGGTTCCTTCCAGTTCTATAATTGTATGATTGCTGTACCTCAACAATTGGCTTTTCAAGGATCGGTCTCATGAAAGAGTGCTGTCAGCCATGCAGAGGGCCCTTTCTCTGTTCCTGGAACTAGGTCTTCAACTCAATGTAAAAAAAAAAATCTATGTTGACCTTTGTTCCGAAAATACAGTTCATAGGGGCATCCTTCGATTTGTTGGCAGCCAGGGCCTACCTCCCCATGGACAGATTCATAACTTTATCAAATCTAGTCAGGACTATTCAAGGGAGCCCCCAAAACCTCCTTGATGGGGGTGAGAAACTGCCTCCAACTCCTTGGTCACATGGAAGCTTTCACTTTTGTAAGAGATCATGCAAGGTTACGCCTTTGCTTCTAGGAGTGGCTCAGAGCAGTACTCACCAAACAGACACAGTTTAGACAAACAGGCTTCAGTACCCTGCCAGGTGAAAGATTCCCAAGACTGGTGGGAAGATCATCACAACACCGGTGCAGGCATTCCTTTTCTCCAACCGATCCCAATGGTCACTGTAACAATGGATGCATCTCCATTAAGATGGGGAGCTCATCTGAATACTCAGACAATCCAGAGCAGATGGTCACCTCAAGAAACCAGTCTCCACATCAACCTGTTGGAACTCAGGGGCCAGAAATGCCTGCCTTCATTTTCTGCCTCTCATCAGGGACAGCTCAGTCAGACAATATGGCAGCAGGGAGGAATGAGATCCCCTTCTCTGTGCACCGAAGCAATAAAGTTGTGGAACTGGTGCATAATCCACAATGTACACATTTTGGTAAGCTACCTCCCTGGCATTCAAAAAACACCATGCTCTCAGCAGGCGCATCTCACAGGACTATGAAGAAGACACTCCATGGTATATTTCAAAGTTGGGCATTTCCAGAAGTGGAACCTCTTTGCCGCTGCCACAAACAGGAAGTGTCATCTGCTCTGTTCAAGAGAAGGTCTAGGCCACCATTCTCTGGGGGATGCCTTCCTCCTGCCTTGGATGAAGGGATTGTTCTCCATGTTCCCCCAATGCCTCTAATACTGAGGTTGATTAACAAAATCAGACAGGACAAAGCCAGGGTTATTCTAATAGTCCCAATGGGTCCACAGCAAGCATGATATCCTTACCTGTTCCTCTGTCCTGCAATCAAGCTTCTGATCAGCCCTCATCTCCTCTCCCAAGACACTAGTCAATTGTTTCATCCCAACCTAGGATGTCTCTGCCTCAGGGCATGGCTTCTCCCTCATTTGTGGGGCTAGAGTCTGACTGTTCTGCAGAGATACAATGGGTGTTACTAAAGAGTAGGAAAGAATCTACCTGAAATTCTTACCTTCAAAAGTGGAAAAGATTTAGCCATTGGTGTGAATTCAAATAACTTGAACCTGAATCTTCCTCACTCTCTGTTATCCTGGATTACCTACTGGAACTAAAGAAAACATTATCAAGCAGCTGGGTCAGTGTTCGCTTGACTGCCATAATAGCCTTTCATTCCCCCCGGAAAGTTTCTCAGTGTTGCTCACCCAAAATCTCCAAGGCTCATCAAAGGTTTGGGGTAATTTTCCCCTCAAGTGAAAGACCCCACTCCAATTTGGGATCTCAGTCTAGTTCTTGGACCTCCCTTTGAAACTATGGCAACCTGCTCCTTACTGAATCTGTCTATGCAGATGGTCTTTTTGGTATCCATCATCATCAACCTGAAGAGTTGGAGAAACTGGGGCCTTAATGGCAGACCCTTGTTTCATGGTAATCTGCAAGGACAAACTTTCCTTACATCCACATCCTATATTCCTAACTAAAGTGTCATTTGAGTTTCCTCTTGATTAGTCCATTCATTTGCTGTTTCTTTTCTCCTGAAACTATCATTCTCAACAGGAGGCATCCTTCCATATTTTAGATGTGAGAAGAGCACTGGCCTTCTACCTAGATAGGACCAAAGCACTTCGGAGGTCTCCTAGTCTGTTTGTTTCCACTGCAGACTGATCTAAAGGATCCACAATCTCCACCCAGAAGCTATCAAGGTGAATCTCTGGGTAGTTATTGTATATTACGAAGTGGATAGCATTCAACCTCCTTCCAGGGTGTTGGCACGCTCTACAAGGTCCCAATAAACATCTATGGAATTACTTAAAGATGATCCAATATCTGAGATCTGCAGAGCCACTATGTGGTCTTTAATACATACCTTCTCCAAACACTATGCCTTGGTTCATGCCTCCAGATCTGGTGTGGCTATTGGCAATGGAGTTCTATCTTCAGTTCTGTACGCAATATGAAAGCTCCCTTTTTCCTGTGGGAATACTGCTTAGGAGTCACCTTGAGTGAAGCACCCAGATGGACACTACTCAAAAACAAGCAATGGTTACTCCCCTGTGCAGTAACTTTTTTTGAGATGTGTCCCTCTATGGGTGCTCCACAACCAACCCACCTTCCCCTCTGCTTTGGGGTTTCCTTTGCAGGACTTTGCCATAGAGAAGGAATTGAGGGAGATTCACCCATGCAGCCTTATACAGAATCATAGACGTGTAGGACTGGAAGAGACTTCAGTAGGTCATCTAATCCAGTCCCCTGAACTCAAGGCAGGACTACGTAATAATTAGATCATTCCTGACAGGTGTTTGTCTAACCTGTTCTTAAAAACTTCGAATGACAGAGATTCCACAACCTCCCTTGGCAATTTGTTCCAGGGCTTAACTATCCTGACAGGAAGCTTTTCCTAATGTCCAACCTAAACCTCCCATGCTGCAATTTAAGTCCCTTGCTTCTTGTCCTATCCTCAGAAGTTAACAAGAACAATTTTTCTCCCTCCTCTTTGTAACAACGTTTTATGTATTTGAAAATTATTATCATGTCCCCCTTCAGTCTTCTCTTCTCCAGACTAAACTAACCCAGTTTTTCCAATATTTCCTCATAGGTCATGTTTTCTAGACCTTTAATCATTCTTGTTGCTCTTTTCTGGGCTTTCTCTAATTTGTCCATATCTTTCTGAAATTTGGTTCCCAGAACTGGCCACAATATTCCAGCTGAAGCCTTATCAGCACAGAATAGAGTGGAAGAATTACTTCTTGTGTCTTGCTTACAACACTCCTGCTAATATAACCCATGATGATGTTCACTTTTTTTTTTTTTTGCAAGTGTAACACTGCTGACTCATATTTAGCTTTTGATCCACTATAATCCCCAGATCCCTTTCTGCAGTACTCCTTCCTAGGCAGTCATTTCCCATTTTGTATGTGTGCAGCTGATTTTTCCTTCCTGAGGGTATGTCTACACTACAAAATTAGGTCGAATTTATAGAAGTCGGTTTTGTAGAAAGCGGTTTTATACAGTTGATTGTGTGTGTCCTCACACAAGTGCTCTAAGTGCATGTAGTTGGCGAAGTGTATCCACAGTACCGAGGCAACCGTCGACTTCCGGAGTATTGCACTGTGGGTGGCTATCCCACAGTTCCCGCAGTCTCTGCCACCCATTTGAATTCTGGGTAGAAATCTCAGTGCCTGATGGGGCTAAAACATTGTCGCGGGTGGTTCTGGGTACATAGCGTCAGGCCCCCGTTCCCTCCCTCCCTCCATGAAAGCAAGGGCAGACAATCATTTTGCGCCTTTTTTCTTGAGTTACCTGTGCAGACGCCATACCACGGCAAGCATGGAGCACACTCAGCTAACTGTCACCGTATGTCTCCTGGGTGCTGGCAGACGTGGTACTGCATTGCTATACAGCAGCAGTTAATTGCCTTTTGGCAGCAGACAGTGCAGTATGACTGGTAGTCGTCATCGACATAGTCCTGGGTGCTCTTTTAATAAGGCGCCTGGGCAAACATGGGAGTGACTCAGCCAGGTCATTTCCCTTGTTTCGTCTCGTGGCGATTCAGTCCTCCTGGCAGTGTGCTGTCTTTTAACCTCCAGCCAGCAGAAGATGATGGCTAGTCGTCATACTGCACTGTCTTCTGCCAAGCACCCAGGATATGATGACAGCTAGTGGTCGTACTGCACAGTCTGCTGCCAGTAAGAGGTATAAAGATAGATGAAGTGGCTCAAAACAAGAAATAGATCAGATTTGTTTTATATTCATTTTCTCCTCCTTCCTTCTGTGAAATCAACGGCCTGCTAAACCCAGTTTTGAGTTCTATCCTTGAGGGGGCCATTCAGTTTCTCGCAAAGCCACCCCCTTTGTTGATTTTAATTCCCTGTAAGCCATGTTGTCAGTTGCCCCTCCCTCCATCAGGGCAACGGCAGACAATCGTTCCGCGCCTTTTTTCTGTGCAGACACCATATCATGGCAAGCATGGAGCCCGCTCAGATCACTTTGGCAATTAGGAGCACATTAAACACCATGTGCATTATCCAGCAGTATATGCAGCACCAGAACCTGGCAAAGCGATACCGGGTGAGTAGGTGACGTCAGTGCGGTGACGTGAATGATGAGGACATGGACACAGACTTTTCGCATGTGTAAGGGCACTTTCATGGAAATTTGTGACTTGCTTTCCCCTGCCCTGAAGTGCAAGAATACCAAGATGAGAGCAGCCCTCACAGTTGAGAAGCGAGTGGCAATAGCCCTGTGGAAACTTGCAACGCCAGACAACTACCGGTCAGTCAGGAATCAATTGGGAGTAGGCAAATCTACTGTGGGGGCTGCTGTGATGCAAGTAGCCAACGCAATCAAAGATCAAAGCCAACGCTGATATCAAGGGTAGTGACCCTGGGAAATATGCAGGTCATAGTGGATGGCTTTGCTGCAATGGGATTCCCTAACTGTGGTGGGGCCATAGACGGAACCCATATCTCTATCTTGGAACCGGAGCACCAAGCCGGCGAGTACATAAACCACAAGGGGTACTTTTCAATAGTGCTGCAAGCACCGGTGGATCACAAGGGACATTTCACCAACATCAACGTGGGATGGCCGGGAAAGGTACGTGACGCTCGCATCTTCAGGAACTCTGGTCTGTTTCAAAAGCTGAAAGAAGGGACTTTATTCCCAGACCAGAAAATAACCGTTGGGGATGTTGAAATGCCTATAGTTATCCTTGGGGACCCAGCCTACCCCTTAATGCCATGGCTCATGAAGCCATACACAGGCAGCCTGGACAGTAGTCAGGAGCTGTTCAACTACAGACTGAGCAAGTGCAGAATGGTGGTAGAATGTGCATTTGGACATTTAAAAGCGCGCTGGTGCAGTTTACTAACTCAGTTAGACCTCAGCGAAACCAATATTCCCACTGTTATTACTGCTTGCTGTGTGCTCCACAATATCTGTGAGAGTAAGGGGGAGATGTTTATGGCAGGGTGGGAGGTTGAGGCAAATCGCCTGGCTACTGGTTTCGCACAGCCAGACACCGGGGCAGTTAGAAGAGCACAGGAGGGTGCGGTGCACATAAGAGAAGCTTTGAAAACCAGTTTCATGACTGGACAGGCTATGGTGTGAAAGTTCTGTTTGTTTCTCCTTGATGAAACCCCTCGCCTCTTGGTTCACTCTACCTCCCTGTAAGCTAACCACCCTCCCCCCCTCCCTTCAATCACCGCTTGCAGAGGCAATAAAGTCATTGTTGCTTCACATTCATGCATTCTTTATTCATTCATCACACAAATAGGGGGATAACTACCAAGGTAGCCCAGGAGCGGTGGTGGAGGAGAGAAGCACCAGGAGGGGTGGTGGAGGAGGGAAGGACAAGGCCACACAGCACTTTAAAAGTTTAAAACTTATTGAATGCCAGCCTTCTGTTGCTTAGGCAATCCTCTGGGGTGGAGTGGCCGGGTGGCCGGAGGGCCCCCCCCCCGCATTCTTGGGCGTCTGGGTGAGGAGGCTATGGAACTTGGGGAGGAGGGTGGTTGGTTACACAGGGGCTGTAGTGGGGGTCTATGCTCCTGCTGCCTTTCCTGCAGCTCAACCATATGCTGGAGCATATTGGTTTGATCCTCCAGCAGCCTCAGTATTGAATCCTGCCTCCTCTCATCATGCTGCCACCACCTTTCAGCTTCAGCCCACCACTTACTCTCTTCAGCCCACCACCTCTCCTCCCGGTCATATTGTGCTTTCCTGCACTCTGACATTGTCTGCCTCCACATATTCGTCTGCGCTATGTCAGTGTGGGAGGACAGCATGAGCTCAGAGAACATTTCATCACCAGTGCGTTTTTTTCGCCTTCTAATCTTCACTAGCCTCTGGGAAGGAGAAGATCCTGTGATCATTGAAACACACCAGCTGGTGGAGAAAAAAAAAAGAGGCAGTGGTATTTAAAAAGACACATTTTCTAGAACAATGGCTACACTCTTTCACAGTAAACCTTGCTGTTAACATTACATACACAGCACATGTGCTTTCGTTTCAAGGTCACATTTTGCCTCCCCGCACCACGTGGCTAGCCCCTCCCTCTCCCCCCCATGGCTAACAGCAGGGAACATTTCTGTTCAGCCACAGGCAAACAGCCCAGCAGGAACAGGCACCTCTGAATGTCCCCTTAAGAAAAGCGCCCTATTTCAACCAGGTGACCATGAATGATATCACTCTCCTGAGGATAACACAGAGAGATAAAGAACGGATGTTGTTTGAATGCCAGCAAACATACACTGCAATGCTTTGTTCTACAATGATTCCCAAGTACGTGCTACTAGCCTGGTGTGGTAAAGTGTCCTACCATGGTGGGTGGAATAAGGCTGCCCTCCCCAGAAACCTTTTGCAAAGGTTTTGGGAGTACATCCAGGAGAGCCGCAAATGCCAGGGCAAATTAATCATTAAACATGCTTGCTTTTAAACCATGTATAGTATTTTAAAAGGTACACTCACCAGAGGTCCCTTCTCCACCTGGCGGGTCTGGGAGGCAGCCTTGGGTGGGTTCGGGGGGGGACTGCCTCCAGGTCCAAGGTGAGAAACAGTTCCTGGCTGTCAGGAAAACCGGTTTCTCCGCTTGCTTGCTGTGAGCTATCTACAACTTCATCATCATCATCTTCCTCATCCCCAAAACCTGCTTCTGTGTTGCCTCCATCTACATTGAAGGAGTCAAACAACACGGCTGGGGTAGTGGTGGCTGAACTCCCTAAAGCGGCATGCAGCTCATCACAGAAGCGGCATGTTTGGGGCTCTGACCAGGAGCGGCCGTTTGCCTCTCTGGTTTTCTGGTAGGCTTGCCTCAAGTTTCACGCGGCATTGCTTCGGGTCCCTGTTATGGCCTCTGTCCTTCATGCCCTGGGAGATTTTGACAAATGTTTTGGCATTTCGAAAACTGGAACGGAGTTTTGATAGCACGGATTCCTCTCCCCATACAGCGATCAGATCCCGTACCTCCCGTTCGGTCCATGCTGGAGCTCTTTTGCGATTCTGGGACTCCATCATGGTCACCTCTGCTGATGAGCTCTGCATGGTCACCTCTGCTGATGAGCTCTGGCCAGCGTGGCAAGCTGCAGGTTACCATGCAAACAGGAAATTTAAATTCAAAAGTTTGTGGGCTTTTTCATGTCTACCTGGCCAGTGCATCTGAGTTGAGAGTGCTGTCCAGAGCGATCACAATAGAGCACTCTGGGATAGCTCCCGGAGGCCAATACCGTCTAATTGCGTCCACAGTACCCCAAATTCGACCCAGCAAGGCCGATTTAAGGGCTAATCTACTTGTCAGAGGTGGATTAAGGAAATCGATTTTAAGAGCCCTTTAAGTCGAAAAAAAGGGCTTCATCGTGTGGATGGGTGCAGGTTTACATTGATTTAACGCTGCTAAATTTGACCTAAACTCCTAGTGTAGACCAGGGCTAAGTGAATTATTTTGCATTTGTCCTTATTTAATTTCATCCTATTTACATCAGACCATTACTCCAAGCTGTCCAGATCATTTTGAATTTTAATCCTACCCTCCAAAGCACTTGCAACCCCTCCCAGCTTGGCTTTGTCCGCAAACTTTAGAAGTGTACTCTCTATGCCATTATCTAAACCATTTATGAAGATATTGAACAGAATGAGACCCAGGACCCATCCCTGCGAGACTCCACTTGATATGTCTTTCCAGCTTTACTGTGAACCACCGATAACCACTCTCTGGGAATAGTTTTCCACCAGTTATGCACCCACCTTATAGTAGCTCCATCTAGGTTGTATTTCCCTAGTTTGTTTATGAGAAGATTGTGCAAGACAGTATTAAAAGCCTGATTACAGTCAAGATATACCATATTTACCACTTTCTCCTATCCACAAGGCTTGTTATCCTGTCAAAGAAAGATATTAGGTTGGTTTGACAGTAGTTTTTCTTGACAAATCCATGTTACTTATCATCTTATTATCTTTGCAAAGTAATTGCTTGAGTATTTACTCCATTATCTTTCCAGGTACTGAAGTTAAGCTGACTGGTCTGTAATTCCTCAGATTGCCCTTATTCGCCTTTTTATTGACTGGCACTATATTTGTCCTCTTCCAGGCCTCTGTAATCTCTCCTGTCTTTCATGAGTTTTTGAAGATAATTGTTAATGGTTCAAATATCTCTTCGTCAGCTCCTAGCCTCAGTGTGGGGTGCAAGAAGCTTGTGCACAGGCCAAATGGACACTGCTAATGAAAATTACCAATGGAAGGTGCATGATGTGTACCTTCACTTGAAGTGGAGCACCCACAGGGGACACATCTCGAAGAACCAGTTACTACAGAAGGTGAGTAAGCTTTTCTTACCTACCTTATAGTAACTGGAGTTCTTCAAGTTGAATGCCCTATGGGTATTCATGACCAGCCTTCCTTCCCCTCTGCTCAGATTCTCTCTTGATTTGCAATAGACTGATGGTCAGTCCTCAGTGCCTCTTATGCCCTCAGCGGGGAGCATGAGGAGGAGAAAGGCAGAGGAGTGGACTAGTGGTCACTGCTACTGAAGAATTTCCAATCCTGGGTGCATGGAGCTCATGCACACTCACAGTGACTATCATAGGACCACACATTTTGAAGAACTCCAGTTGATATAAGGTAAATAACTTTCCTTTTTTGTTTTGTGTAACAAAGATTTTTGGCTTAAAAGAAGGGATCTAAAATGACAAAGAGCCCAGACAGCAAAGGGCTTCTTGGTTAAGAAGGAAACATAAAAGAAAAAGTAAGTGGCCACTTCTGGATTTGGCTGATCTGTGCAGAGATGTGAGCCATGTTTAGATGTAAATGCTGATCTGCCTCAGAAACATGGTGGGGAGAGTGGGGTTGCACCGAGGTGACCTCAGTCATTCTTCTCAGGCTGCACTCAGTTGTATGACATCTGCTGTGTCCCTCACAAGCCCTCATGTATGGGTCCATCCTCTCCACGGCTACCGGTGTGTGAGTCTTTTGGGAGGATTGTGAAACAGCCTGGATTAAAATGACAGCAATAAGTGGATGACACCCAGCTCTGTATCCTCTTCATATTAGACACAATCAGTGCCAGCTTCCAGCTTTCCCAGGGCCTGGCTGGGAGCAGCATCTGGAAGAGCAGCTCGCTGGAGGAAAGTCTGGGAAAGACTAATGTGATGCTGGTGGAGATAGGAGAAAATAATTGGAAGAACTCATCACTTCTTAAACATCCTCCTGCATGTCAGTTTGACAGTCTGCATTCTCAGTGTTCTTCCAGGATCCTCCCTGATTCTGTGTACCCATATAGAGAAACCCTTTTCCAGGCACCACTGACAAGGCCACGACATCTCCTGTCAGAATGGGATTTAGCCCCTGTGATCCAGGCAATCACCTCTAGGCCACAATACTGTAAATCTCTTGTAGCTAGGTATGAAATCACCCACCTTCAAATAGCTACAGTCAAGTCCAGTCCCTGCTCACTGGAGGGAAGGGAGAAATGTATCCTTGAGTGCTCACTCTGTATGTTTGGGAGGCACTCCTCAGATACTACAGTAATGGGGTTGTCTAAAAACCCAGCTAGACTGATTTAAACAATTCCTCTTCTTCCCATCCTCTTTCTGTTTGTATTGCGGCTTTAAAGGGTTGCTTGAAAGGCTCTTAAATGGCATCAAATGTCCTTGTTGGGATCAAAGCAGACTCACTTAATAACATATAAGGGCAGAAGGGCTCCACTATGATCACTTAGTCTGAGCTCCTGTTTAACACAGGCCTTGGGACTTCCCTGAATTAGCTCTTCTTTGAAGGAGAGCAGATTTTTTTAGAAAAATATTCTGTCTTGATTTAAATATTGTCAGTGATAGAGAATCAACGTCAACCCTTGGTGAGCGGTTCCAACGGTTAGTAATTCTCACTGTTATTTACACCTTATTTCTAGTCTGAATTTATTTAGCTTCAGCTTCCAGCCATTGGATGGTGTTATACCTTTCTTTGCTAGATTGTAGATCCCCTTATCAAATTTTTGTTCCCACGTACTTATAAACTGTGATCAAATCACCCCTTAACCTTCTCTTTGTTAAGCTAAATAGATTGAGTTCCTTGAGTCTATCACTATAAGGCGGGATTTCTAATCTTTTAATAATTGTCATGGCTCTTCCCTGAACCCTCTTCAATTTATCAACATCCTTCTTGAATTGTGAACACCAGAGTTGGACACCATATTCCAGCAGTGGTCTAACCAAGCCAAATACAGAGGTAAAATAGCCTCTCTATTCCTGCTTATTGTTCCCGTTAATGCACCCAAGGATCATAGCCCTTTTGTTCATTGTGTTGCACTAGGAGCTCATGTTCAGTTGATAATCCACCATGAGCCCCATGTCTTTTTCAGTCACTTCTTTCCAAGATAGAGATACCCCAACCTGTAAGTATGGTCTGCATTCTTTGTTCCTAGATACGTATCTTTTCATTTAGCCATATTAAAACACGTATTGGTTGCTTGTGCCCAGTTTACCAAGTGATCCAGATCGCTCTGTATCAGTGACCTGTCTTATTCATTATTTACCACTCTTGCAATCTTTCTATCTTCTGCAAGTTTTATAAGTGATTTAATGTTTTCTTTCAGATCACTGATAAAAATGTTAAATAGCGTAAGGCCAAGAAGTGATCTTTCTGGTACAACTCTAGAAACGCATCCACTTAATGATGACTCCTCATTTACAATTACGTTTTTAAAAGCTGTCAGTTAGCCTAATTTTATTCCATTTAATGTGTGTCGTGTTGATTTTGTATCATTCTAGTTTCTTAATAAAAATGTCATGTTGCACCAAGTCAAGCACCTTACAGAAGTCTATTACTACAATCCTATTAACTTTATCAACCAAATTTGTAATCTGATTTGAAAAAATCAAGTTAGTTTGACAAGATCTATATTCCATAAAGTGGTAGCTCTCCGGATGCTGCTGTGAAAGACTGATCCTGTTTCTTTAAGGGAAGACAAATGGACAAAATGGAGGTGACAGAAAAAATAGTAAAGTAGAGGGAAATGCAGCTTGTGTCTGCTCCTTGGAATCCAGTTGCTGGGAGATCGCAGGCCTAGCAGAGGATACATGACCTCACTAACCATTTCTAGACTCCTGCTTTACTCCTCTGTCTATGGGAAGTGTTTGGCTGAGTTGCTCCCATTTCCTCTGGCCAGTTAGTGGGAAGCAATGTTACTTACTGAGACCAGGACTGGTTTGACATCATTTACCTTCCCAAACTGGTCATGGCAAATTGTTGCAAGGTTAGATTTGTCCTGGCTGGCTCAGTCAGATTTCTACTGGAGAGGAAAGGAGGAGGGATAAAGTAAGGACAGAGACTGATAACCCAGAAGGGATAGCAGAAATCCTCAGTTCACATCTCAGCTCCAGTGAGAGAGATCTACCAGCACCTTGGACCTTTTGCAATGAGACGTTAGACCAGGAAATACCACAGCAAACAGCAGAACAGATAGAGGTCAAGCGCCATTGCTCCTATTACTTGCCTTCTCTGGAGCTTTTGATGCTGCCCCAAAGATCAGGTGACCTGCTTATATGACATGACTGGAGTAGACAGTCCAGCGCTACACTGGCTCCAATTGTTCTCCACCAAGACTAGAGTTTAGTCCTGAGAACCTACTCCTTTTCTCCAGCAGCCCTTGATCCAGAATCCTATAAATATCTAGCCTATCCCCATCTTCTTCTGTAACTACATGAGGCCTCTTGCAGAGAGAGGGACACTCCACAGGTTCTGCTGCCAACAATTTGCTGATGGCACCCAGCTGCATATCTCATTCTCTACAGACACAATGGATACCCTTTCTAAGATGTCCCAATGGCTGCCAACAATAACCTCCTCAGGGAACAGCAGCTGGTGCAAACAGTGATGCTGGTAGAGAGAGGGAAGCACTTTAGAGAGCTCAGTGAGACACTGGCCTTCTATGAAAGGCAGCTGTCCTTCTTCATCACAAAACCATTCAGTCCTGCTCAGTTCATCGCTAAACCTGGTCTGCAAGGCAGCAGTGCCTTCTTCCACCTTTAACTTGCTATCACATTTTACCCCACCCTTTCAGCTGAGGCTCCACATTCTCATCTCCCCCTCTCTTGGATTAGAGTGATTGGGACTGAAGGTGGCAGCCATTCAGAAGCTCCAGCTGCCTGACTCCACAGTGGCTCAAACTGGAAAGACATCATGCTGTTCTCCACTGGCTCCTGTTCACATCTGGTGCCAACTCACAGCCTAGGTCAATCTTCTACATCACCTATGGATCAAAAAACCTTACTAGGTCAGTGCCTCTCACCTCCATCCATGGTCCCATGATCCATCTGGACTCCTCTGGGACAAAGCAGACTAAAAAAATCCCAGGGTGAAACTTGGAAATGCCAAGAGATTAGAGGGTTCTTGATCAAGAGGTGCCTGACTGTTGAATGAGCTACTGCCAGACAGCTCACTGAGCCAGAGCCTGACCATCTTCAGAAAAGGTTGCAGGATGCACCTGTGCCAAAACTTTCTTGCCCTAACTGACAACAAGGAAACATTAACATGGACAAACAAAACCAACCCAATCCAGGAGCACTTCCTAGGAGAAGTACAGAGAAGAACCTACTATGAAACCTCTATGGACAATGAGAAAAGGAGTACTTGTGGCACCTTAGAGACTAACCAATTTATTTGAGCATAAGCTTTCGTGAGCTACAGCTCACTTCATCGGATGCCACGGACAACGCTGTCTACAGCTGTCGTAGATGTGTAAGCAAACAGAATTAAGACCTGGCGTATGCCACAACCAGCAGGCCCCTAGAGTCTGTGTGGATTGTAGAAATGCTACAGCAGGTTCAGATAAATTTTAAAGCGGAGATTTTCCGTGAATTAAAAGAGCAATTAATCATGCACTGACTACAGGATCCCGTGTGTGTATTACTTATTAAATTCAGTCCATTTGATGCCATTTCCGTTTTCAGTTTGAGATTGTAGGAAAAGCATATTGGCTGGCTGTTTCTGCTAGAACAACCAGCAGTGAAATGGTTAATGTTGGTATTTAAGTCATAATCGCTAGGTAACAAGCCATTGAGATGAAGGGGACAGTTCACACCTCTCTGAGCTATTTTTCAGGCTTTCTGCAAACACAGGCAGCCGACACTGCATCAGTTCCACTCGATGCCTGTTTTCAAAGTTTTCTTCCTAAACAAAAGGAGTAGAAACAGAGACTGTTTTATGAAAGCTCAGATTCTCGGAACATACTTCTGCAGCAAGGGGTGAATACTGTGGCTGTGAAATAATGGAGTATACTGGCCTTTGACTATAGGCACTATAGAAATATAAATTAAATACAGAGACAGGCACCTAGAGATATTTCACAGTTGGGGAAACTGAGATACATAGATGCAACAATGTTTGTAAGGTGCCTTAATTGTTAAGGATAATCATTATTGGTTCATTTAAAAGACTACTGAAAAATAAAGTCTGGGGAATAATCCCTGCAGTGGCTTAAGGGGAAGTCTCTCTGTGATGCTATTGACAAGCTGTTGTTTTCTAAACGGAAAGGTAACAGGCAAGTGATGTTGATCCAGCTGGGTATTCAGTGGGGCAGAAGGTTAAATACTCTCTCGATTTAAGGGCTGAACAAAGCTGTGGGTCAATACTTCAAGCGTCTTGATGTGTCTGTACTTACAGCACCAGCTCAGTGCCAATGTTGTCACCAACAGCAATAGTGTCCGCTCCTTCCATTGCAACGGCAATTATCTCAGTGCAGTTAGCATGATGAGCTTTCAACATCCATCATGGAAGCATGGATTATGGTCTCTGCTCACAGCAAACCATCTCAGTTATTGAAGCTGCCAGAGAGCGTCCTCTGTGAGGCTCCATTCTGGGTAACAGCCTCAGCATTCATATCAAAATGCACTGTCAGTGGAAGAACTAAATCCTGGTAAAGGTTCAGCAGGTGATTGCTGGGCTTTGCAATTTATCTGGTACCAAACAGCTTCGGGTCAGCTGCCAGGTGGTGCTGTGACAGCATACAGCAGTTGTAGGTGATCTGATGGGGTTGGACTAGATGACCTCCTGAAGTCCCTTCCAACCCTGATATTCTATGATTCTATGAGCAGGGGAGTAACTGGAATCACTGTTGCAGAGCTGGTAGTTAGTTGTGAGGGCTGGATGTTAAGGAGCCGTTCTAGAGGAACCAGCAGATCTGGAGAGCTCTGTCCATGGTGGCCAGCAAGGTTTTCTTTCCTTGGGAAGTATTGATTTGGAGGAAAGGGAGGGTGCCCAGGCTGAAGTGAACCAACTGGTAGTGAGGAAATGCAAGGGGTGTCGGGGGGGAGGGCGGAGATGGATTGCAGAGAGCACAGTAGGAAATGACAGCAGAGATGAAGCGTGGAGCTGAGTTGCCTTTACTCCCTCCTGCCATTTTTCACTTCCTCCTGAGCAAGGGGCTGCCCAACCTCAGCGCCTCATACAAAGGTGCCGCATGCTGGTGTTGGATGCCGTTCTCTGACCCAGCCCCTTTTCAAGCAAAGGTTTGGATGTCACAGAAGCACCAAAAGTTTACATGTTTGGCTGAACCTAGAAGTCTCCTGTTCCCACTCCCTGCCCAAATCTCCAAGAGGGAGGGAGGTCCAGTAATTTACTACCCTCCCACCGAACTCTTTTGTGGGGAGGAATGTCCTGCAGGCCTGTTCCCTGCTTGCCTCAAGGACCCTCATCCCCACAGTCTCCCCTTCAAAGGGCTGCATTCCTGTTTGTGGTGCTCATGTGACTAGGGTAGTTTCTCTCATGGCCAGTGTGATCCCTCAGCCTTCCTGTGCAGTCACCTTATTTGGGTCTCATTTCCCCATCACCTGCGGGTGCTGGTCTCCTTCTGTCCCCCTCATACGCTGCCGCTGCCAGGAAAAAGGCTGATGTGCTCATTTGGATGGTGCCGTTTCAGTCACTGGCGAATGCTGCTTCTCTTTGAGAGTAAGAGACGTGCCTGGGGCCAGAATCTGACTGACCTTGTACTGAAGTAAATCCGCAATAAAGCCAGGGGTCAGATGGAGTTATATTGGAATGAGGCCCAATGCTGGTGTCTAAGCCAGTGAAATGAACTGATTTTGATATGTGTAAAAAATGGCTCCTCGTCTCCACCTCTCCCATGTCTGTACGTATGGTCACTTACCAAGTATAGACAGGACCCTAGAGAAAACAAACTAGGGACGGGAAGCTCTTCTTGGCTGGCTTAATCCAGCTTCAGCAAGTGTGAGGAAGAAAATACTGATGCCCCCTCCAAAAAGGTGTGGCTGCTTGCGGAAACTGAGCGAAAGGAGGGTCAAAATCATCTACTGACTAGACAGCAGGCCAGAGCCAAGGCTACTAGGAGAAGGAAATTGTAACAGTGCAGATAGGACCTGGCTAATAGCCTTTGGAGATTGCAAACTTGGACAGGAGGCCAAGGTCTGCCCTTGTGGATAACTCTAGGGCTAAATTCATCACGGGCTTCAGCAATGTTAAAAAAGGAATTAATTTGGCCCAGTGGTGGCAAACATGCCCATAGCATTTGTGTGGCCAGGTGTACTGAGAATGGCATTGCACAGAAAGTGGCAGGAGCTTCTGTAATGACACTAATACCAGGCCTACACTAGAATCTTCTGCTGGTATAGTAATGGCACATAGGGGTGAGTGGTTTTATGACATTTCTATCCTGGCAAAAGCCCTAGCGCAGATGCTGTTCTACCATCATAAAATGTGCTTTTGCGGTATAGCTTATTTTGTTCAGGAAACTGGTATAAGGTAAGTCAGCAAAAGAAATCATGGGCCTGTATTTCCAGGAGGAGCGTTTGCCCATATAGCTATACTGGCAAACCCTTTCTGAGGTAGATAAGGTTTTAAATAGTTTGCATTAAAGCCTCAGGCCTGTTAAAAGCCTGGCTTTTAGGAATGAGACTCCTAGCCTCCCATTATTGCATCAGGCCCAGGGGCCATATTTCACAATCTCACTTCAAGTCAACAGATCATCATAGCTATCAAAATACAGAACCTGCCCATAAAGTACAGCCAGTGTCAACTACCATGGCAAGTTTGTAAAAACAGCAGCAAACAAGAGAGAATGTTCCCAATCTTTATTACTGCAGACCCAGAGGAATCCATTGTGCATATTCCAGATACAAACATCACCCCCAAAGACTTCTCTTTCCCTGCTAGGAGAGGGAACGGAGTGTTCTCATGTCTCTTGTTGCTGAGCCTCTTTTCTTCTTCAAAGCACATTTAGCCAAGTCTGACAAAGAAACCACACATGACAATTGGAAGCAATTTCTAAAGCACTGGCAGTGGAATCTCCATCAATAAAATGACACTTCCACCACAAATCCTGCCATAGACCTAGCTTACATGTTATGTAAAAATCAGTGCAAAATGCTGCACTACCGTGATAGTGTCCCTTAAAACAAAACTAAAGACAGGACGTTTAAAGATTAGGGTTCTTACACTCCTGGATTCTACCCCCTACTGCATATACATAGTAGAGAGTACAGGAGGATGCCTTTATGATCAGAACAAGTTCTAGAACACTTTGTCCATTAAAAACTATATCACACACTGAAATAAATGCAGGCAGCATGTTTATTTCAACACATGATTTTAGGAACAAGAATTGTGAGACTGGATCATATCCAAGATCCATGTAGTCCAGGCTCCTGTCTGACAGTGATCAGCCCCAGAAGCTTCAGAGGAGGGTGAAGGAAACCCTACTACAGGCAGATGTGGGATAATCTGCCTTCCATGAAGGCCTCATTGTAATCCCTAATAGTTAAAAGATTGATTTAAACCCTGAAGCACCAGGTTTTATATCTCTTCCAAATTTTTGTTAACACTAACTTCTGAAAGTCTGACTATTTTTATTATCCATGTAAGTGTCCAATCCCTCTTTGACTCTTGCTAAATTCTTGGCTTCAAAGACAACCTGTGTCAGTGAGCTCCACATTCTAATTATGTGTTGCGTGAAAATGCTTTTTTTTTTATAATTAGATTTGCATTCACTACTTTTCAGATTTCTTTGACTATCTGTTCATGTTATGAGACAGGGAGAACAGAAACTCCTGCTCTACCTTCTCTAGACCAGTCATTATTTTATGTATACTTGTATCATGTCCTCTCTTTCTTATCTTCTTTCTAAGGTAAATCCTAATCTTTTTCATCTTATTTCATAGGAGAATTTTTCCTTGTCTTTAATCATTCTCATCACCCTACTCTGAACCCCCTCTAACTCTGCAATAAAATCCAGCTATCCTTTTGGCCAGCATACATATACAGGCATAGCACCCGCAGCCCAGTGATTATTTCAGTGTGTAGTCACATGGCTTTGTTTTTTATTTGTTTCCTCTCCCAAGCCCCCATCCGACTCATGGCTCACAGGAATACATATAGTGTATTCACTCACCATTCTTTCATTTCTGTTTTATTCTCCCCCTAAAAAAACAAAACAAAGGAAATTTAATGCAAAAATCCTATAGTAATGCACTGTTGAGTTTCTAAACAATTGTTTATTTGTATTTCAAAAGGATAGAATTACACACTGCATTAGCAGTTACTCAGCTTGTCTTCGCTACTGTGCTAAATCGGTGTCACTGCCTTCAATACAGCAGCGCCAATTTAGCACATCTGGTGAAGATCTATTACGTTGACAGGACAGCACTTTCCCGTCGGCGTAATTACTTCACCTCAAAAAGAGGTGGAAGCTATGTTGGCAGGAGAGTTTCTCCCACCGACATAGTATGGCGTAGACACCGCTTTCGGTCAGTGTTACTTACGTCATTCAGGGGGGTGGTATTTTCATACCCCTGAGTGACATAACTTACATCAACTTAAGCGGTAGTGTAGACAATGCTTCATTCAGAGTATACCTGAAGTTCTACACGGAAATAATATAACCTGGTACACAGAATGGTTAGGGGGTTATACAAGTAAGTGAGGTAAAGGGGAAGTACACAGTGATGTTATAAGCTCATTGTATTATGGTGCAGTAAATGGATTTGTAAACATATAGCTAGAGCTTGGTGTGGCTTTCTTTCTTTCTACATGTGTAAGCACTTCTGATATCTAGTGTGGCTATGCCATGTTTCCATGAAAAAGTTGGATGCATTTGAGGTGCATTTATTTGAGTTTAAGTTTGAGATTCTAAACCTACAAAAATTAGGAATTTTGAAAAGGAGAGGTCCAACAGCTAAGCGAGTCCCTTGCAGATCGATAAATAAATGCACTGCATGCATTTGCAGGATGTTCCTTCCAAACATTCTGAGCTTGAGCCAATCACACACTTGCAATCAAGGCAAAGTCAGCACGCAACAAAATGTAAATTATGCTCTTTCCAAATACATTCATCAGGAAAGTCAGACCAAATGGTAACATTTCAGGAAAGTTATAAGCACTTGAAAATGTGGTCTTTGAATTAATGTGTCACATAAGCCATAGCCATATTTCTGCTACCACAGCCCCGGTACATTAGGGACAGATGCTGCTTGACTTGCTCATGTGATCAGTCCAACCCTAGCTAGTGGGACCACTCCTATGAGTATAGGGTTAATAAGACAAGGAAGCTGGGAGTGAGCCTCCCACCCTAGGTAGACAGACGTGTGCTAGTGTAGACATTGCAGCTCAGACAGCCCCCCAGCTCAGACCCAGGGGGTCAGGTGGGCTTGAGAGGTCAACCCCAACCTCCACATGCTATGGACAATGGCAGAATAAGGAAGAGATGTAAGTAGTGCAAACTCCCAGTTCCCTGAACTAACCTTCCCACCCCTTGACAACCATAAGTGGAATTTCACTGTTTAATACTTCAACTACATCTTTAAGGTTTAGACAGTAAAAATCTCTTGGGAGTTAAACCAAATACAGTGACGGACTGCTTTGGACAGGGGCTCCTACGGCATAATGCACAGGACTGCTTCCAGGCAGCAATGCTTAGAGTCTGCAAGAGATCCAGATGCTGCTACCCCTGAGGGACGTTCTGATGGAGAGAGAGGTGCTTCTCCATCCTGTGTACAGTCAGGATGGTGCCCTGAACAAAGCGTGTGCACCTTCCTTCCCTCCCCCAGGGACTAAGCACCAATGACTGGGGCAGGGAAAACAGATCTCAAACTCACCTGACTCATCTTCTCTCTTTGCAGGGGCTACATCCGCCTGAGATTGCCTGTCCGATGTAGCAGAATGGCTCACCACTAACCCTCTCTGCTGGGTCTCGTCATGCAGTGTATCATACAATACTTGGCTGGCTAGGACAACATAAGGGCTCTCTATAACCTCTGCCACACTCTGTTCAGTAGCTGTTCCACTGAGAGCAGAACTGGCTGCCACAGGAGAAGGACTCTCTGGTATCTTGCTCACAGTTTCTCCATTACCCAATGCCTGTTGTCCCACCAGTGAAGAGTTCTGAGCCACTACTATGTCCGTGCTCCTGTGGATGATCTGATGAGCAGCACTGATGTGTTTCCGCTGGAACTGCCTCACTGTACACAAAAAAGAGAGAGGATTTTCACTTGCAGCCATATTGGAAGAATTCTCTGCATGGACACCCACCCTCCCCCACTGCCCCAAAGGCAGCTCTCAGCTTACAGGAGCTATGAAAAAACCTGTCTCAGGAAAAATCACACCCTTCTGGTTTTGACTGATAGGATTCTACTGCCATCTAATAACAGCAAGCAACCTTGCGTTTTGCTTTGAAGGCAAACTGTAGAAATGGAAAGAAAGTTCATATGGAGTGAACCGTGACTCCTGAGGGAGGGAACAGGACATGAAAGAGCACATAGAAGTCCTCAATACAATGAGAGATCCATTTGGAGAGGTATTGTCAAGAGAGGGCATGGCCCTGGCAGCTCTCTGCAATGGCGAGGAAGAGCCAGGGCAAGACCAGGAAGGCTTGGGTGCGTTGGAGATAAAAAGATAATGCCCGGTGGATGTTGAGAGAGTATAATGTGCACTCCCTGGGGGAGGCGTGTGGTTTAGGATAGACGATCGGGAGGTTAATGCACTGGTTGAGGTGGAATGGGGAGGCCATCTCGGGGAGGAGTTTGGGGTGAAGATGCCAGGAGACCTTGTCCTTGTGGAAGACAGAAAAGGAGGGGTCTGCAATCGTGGCTGCCAGCTCGCTAACTCACTGTGCAGAGGTGATGGCCACCAAAAAGGACACCTTTGTGGAGAGATGGGTGAGGGAGCAGGTCACAAGGGGTTCAAAGGGTGGCTTAATGAGGGTGTAGAGGTCAAGGTTCAGGGCCCAAGAGAGAGTAGGTTTCTGCACAGAGGGGAAGGCCATGAAAGAAGCAGATGGTAGTCGGGTGGGTGAAGATGGAAAACAGGAGGAAGGAAGGCATTGAGCATTGCCAGGTGGACATGGATGGAGGAGTGGGCAAGGCCTGACTTGCGGAGGTGAAGGAGGTAATCCAGGAGCATGGGGAATGGAGAAGAAGTCTAGGGGGTGGCGGTGCACCCATGCAGTGAAGCGGCGCCATTTAACCTGATAACAGGCTCTAGTGGACAGTTGTCTGCTGTGAGTGAGGCTGTCACACACGGGTCAGAGCATGCCCTGTCTACATGCAAGCCCCATCCAAATACCAAGCCATGAGGTGGAGAGGGCCTGGGTTGGGGTGCCACAGGTGGCTGTGCGCCTTTGTGAGGAGATTCGGGAGGCAGATTGGAGGGGGGTAAGTGGAAAGGCAAAGGAGATCTGTGAACAAATACTGGTGATGCCAGGAGGGGGCTATGAGAAAGACTATAGTATAATCCCGCTGCACCTTGTGCAGGACTTGTGGGAGCAGGGAGATGGGTGAGAAGGTGTAGTGTAGTTTGGTGGTGCAGGGAATGAGAGAGGGATCACCCTGTGAGCCAGGACCGAGGGCTCCTCTGGGGTAGAAGAACCTCCTGGACGAGGGCAAGCTAGTTGCCAAGGTGGCCCTCCAAGCCATGGTTGACACCACTGACACCACATCCCACTCTCTGGCATCCAGGGTGGTGCTGTGCCACAATTCATGGCTTCAATTCAGCGGTTTTCTGAAAGAGGTCCAGACTACCTTAGAGGATGTTCCCTTTGACAACTACAAGCTCTTCAGCAATAAAACGGATGAATTCCTCCACTCCCTTAAGGACTTCTGTGCCACCCTCCGCTCACTGGGCATCTATACCCCAGCTTTAACGGTAGGTGGCAGCAGTCGTCCTTTTGACCCTTTCCCCCCCAACACCCACACACACAGCCCCCTCACTACTCTGCTGCTGCTACCTGTACCGTTTCCACCTTTCTGCAACGCCTGTCCAAAGGATGTAGGATGGCCACGAATTGGTTCTGCGGGTCCTGAACGTCTTCCACTTGCAGGCTGAGGGCTGCAGCCATACGATGAAGTAGGCCCTCGTATGGGGATGAGGGAGGAGCACATCATTTGGGGACGAAGAGGCCCCAGTAGGGATTGGCGATGTGGCAATGCCCTGGGTTTCCGTATAGGCGGCGGGAGAGGCAGTGTGGGTCGGAGACCGTTGGTGATGTGGCAGAGACGGTACCCCGCAGTCCTGGTAAGGGTCCCAGTGGGGCCAGTCATACAGATCCGCAGGCATCACCAGTCCCCGAGGGTTATGGAACCATGTCGCGGCAGAGGGACTGTACACAGGTGGGTAGAGCTGGCACTGAGGGTTCAGGCTACAGGAACACAAAGGTGAGAAGACATGTTCCAGCTCAGGGGACCTCTCCAAATCAGAAGACAGATTCGGTAAAGGCAGGGCTTGTGCAAGGTGTGGCGGTCCAGGAGCAGAAGAGGTTCAGTGGTCGACAGTGCCAGCGGAGACAGGCAGAGCGAAGCAGGATGCTGCCAGAGCAGGAGAGGTTCATCCGCCATAGATGGAAGCCTCACCGCGGCTGGAGAGCCAGAGCACTGAGGGGCACCAGCGTATGGCAGCATGAGCTCGGCCGCCGGCATCAAAGAGGACAAGCATCCCAGCATGCGTGGGACCAGGCGTGAAAGTCCGGATGGTCCTGGCCATGTTGACAGCTCCGGGGGTGAAGGCAGTGGGCCATGCACCATGGCCAGAAGTGGCACTGGCGGGATGCAGTGATGTGTGGACTTAGGCTCCGTACAAGATTTCTTTGGAGGTGGAGCGGCTGGCTCGATGCGCAACTTCTCACCCAACCTGGCACAGCTCGGGGAGGCAATGCTGCATTTGGAGGTGGTTGCCATCAGGGAGTCACCCTTACACCCACGTCTGTGGTTCTTATGCACATGGTGGGGCTTCAGCAGTACCGCCGGCGCCACATGGGAAGGGCCCGGAGAAGCGCTCACCGTTGGCAACAGCCAGTGCTCCAGTTGATCTGTCAGCACTGGATCCAATTGCTCACGTGGGTGCACAGTCTCCTACATGAGGTGTTTGAGGTGGTGAAGTTCTCCAGCTTCCCGAGTTCGAGATGGGAAGAAGTGGCAGATGGAGCTATGGGCGACGATGTGAGCTTCGCTGAGGCAACAGAGACAGCATTGGTGTTCATCGCTCACAAAGGAAAGCGGGCATGAAGCACAGTTTTTAAAGCCAGCATGCTGGGGCATAGCCCTGGGATGGGGAGCACCCCGTGAGGGGAAAAAAGGGGAGACCTAACAAACAACGATGGACAACTATAGGAAACTATTTACAGGAAAAAAGAGACAAAAAGTTCTCTTAGCAGGCTAAGAGCACTGAGGAACAGGGGGTTCAAACTCTGGCCATGCAGCAGTAAGAGGGAACTGGAATAGCGTCGACCCCAAAAGCCTCAGATGTACCACGTGGCCAACGCATGTGCGGGTCAACAAACACCACTACTACAAACAGTTCCAGCTCTGGTGCATGGCACGCACGTTTGGAATCCACATAGGGACCATCATTCGAAGAAGAATTCCAGACTCCATCAATTTCTACTTTCAACTGGAACATCCCCAGGATTCTGAACTTAGACTTGCCAGGCAGGTTGGAAAGGGGCAACAATATGCATCCTACTATTTTGGTTTTTTTTTGCCTCTGCTGAATATGGAGCACAGGTTTTCACTGAGTTATTTACAATGACATTCATATCTTTTTCTTGAGTGGTTATCTCTTGTGTTCTAAATTAAATGTACATTGCTAAAATATATCAATGAAAAGGTGACTTTTTTACATTTAAGTCTAAAAAATAACTCATTGCCATAAATTTTGCTAATTGTAATTCTCTAATGCACAGATCTACTCTGAAAAGTGGCTATGTAAAAGTGGCCATATCTGATCCCTGGATGTAGCTGCAGACTTCAGTGACCATAACTGGTTTGTACTGACTACTCTGTTAGCTCTACAGAACCTGTGCAGTTAAGAGAGGAAGCTATTCTAGCTCGTGCACCATCAACAGATTGTTTGCTAGGTCCTTAATTGTTATTGTTGGTGATACACAAGCCAGAAAGAAGCTAGCATGATTCTTAAATCCCAGAATGTGTTTGCAGGGCTTGTAGTTAGCAAATATTTATATTTTTAATCGGTAAACTGTGAGCACATTTGCTCTGGAATCAGAGAGAGACAATAAAACATAGAACCCCTATTATGCTATTTTTTACATTTGCTTTTCAAAGTCCATACACGCTTTATGGGGAGCGTGTCTGCAATCTTCTGAATGGGCCAGGCAAGAGAAGTCTCCTGATCAAGAACCGTCATTCCATCCTGATCATCATCATGACACATGGATTTCTAATGTCCTTCCATTCTCTGAACTATGGAGCCATAATATTCAGACTTGATTAAAACAATGCCCCCTCTACAATAGCATAAGATTTTCCACTGCAAACATGATGTCACGAAATCAATCATAAGACATTATATCTGTTCCTAGTTCTGGGCAAATTAGAAAGGAACAAAGACAAAGAGAAAGAAACACAATATAAGCTTCTTTGTACATTTTCTATTTGCATAAATTAACTACAGATTAGGGACTTTTGCAGTCAGTGGGAAATTGTTATATACTCAATAATTCAGACTAATTCGGTGCTATTCAAACACTTTTTTCAGTATATTCAAGGAACAATGGACTATTTCGGCTCTAGCGTAAGTAGGTGCAGCTCCACTGATTTCAGTGGAGTTATACCTGCTTACACTAGGGTTGAATTTGAGCCACTGTGCCTAAAAAGATTAGAGCACATAAATAGCAGTGTAATTTTTCAAGCTCAGCCTGGAACCTGGGCTTCAAGACTCTCCCCACTTTCCAGGTTTCAGAGCCCAGACTCCAGCCTGAGCCTGCACAACTACATTGCCATTTTTAGCCCCGCAGTGTGAGCCCCACAAGTCCAAGTCAGTTGACCTGGGCTCTTACACTAGCTGTCAAGGGTCTTTTTTTGCTGTGTAGACATATCCTCAGACTCTACAGAAACTCCTGGCAGATGGACCTTTCAGCCAATAAATCATAGTTTAAGAAGAGAACAAAGCTATTGGTCTCCTTACCTTTCTCCTTGACAGAGATTTTCTGTAATTCTGGTATCAGGAAACCATAAACCAGCTCTGCTACAATCTCTTCTGATTGCAGACGAGTTCGGCTATAGAACAAACACGGAGAGTGAAATTAACACTTATTACTTTACTTCCCACCACACCACTACCACACTCTGCTTAACATTTTAAAAAATTGTTTAACTATTTTGAAGTGAGTTTAGTGCTGGTGAAAGCAATTGTCAGCCAGGGAAAGTGAAGGCCTCCGTTTACCCACAAAAATTGGTACACAGCCATGATCCTAAGAGCATCCCCATGCCAGAAGGCAAGGGACTTCCTGGTATCTAGCACTGAATTTCAGCTGACCTGACCAGCTCAGTGTACCCCAACTCATTATTGTTATAATCTGTATCTAAAAGATGTCATGTAACATGTCACCAGAAAACTAATAACTCGCTGATCATTAATATTCTTGCATGATATAGCTATGGTCAACCCTCAAAGAATTATACAGATGTGCTGGAATTATGATTAAAATGTGCTTAAATCAGGCATGTCAGGGGAGTTAAAAAACATTTTTTTCCAAAGGAATGCGGTTCTGCCTGCTTGAATGTGTTTCCCCTTTAAATTGTGCAAAGTGTGACCAAAGGCAAAGAAAAGCACATTTGCATACCCGGTAAACAAAGCCATTAGAAGATCAGGTGGGGAAAAAGTATTCACTTAACAATGTCAACAAGGGATGGAGACTGCACTCCCAGGATACCCTCCTGCCTCTTAAAGCATGGTCAATGAACTTTGAGATATATACTTTTCAAAGGTTTACTGGAGAGGGGCAAAGAACCCCTAAAGTTATCCTTCTCCTGAGGAGACAAGGAAAACCAGCACCTTGGACTCTGTGGGTATCCTGACTCAGAGCTAGTCAGCCGCTGTTAGAAAAGGAATACTGGGGAAGAAACTACCTTAAACAAAGACAGTAGCTTGTTATGTTAGGACTTAGCCATCAGAAAGCATATTTTTACTTGTTTGTTTGCAGGGGCGGCAGGTTTGTATAATTTTTGGTGGTGCCCAGAACAGGTCCAAGTCCTGACCCCCCAACACCTGCCTTGTAAGCCAATATATATTTTTTAAAATAATGTAAAAATGGACTGGAAACAGTAAACGTTTAACAGTTTCCCTATATTGCATAATATGGGGCGGTGTGGGGGAATGAGGGGTTTGGGGTGTGGAAGGGATTCAGGGCTAGGGCAGAGGGTTGGGGTGCCTGGGTGAGGGCTGCGGGTGGGACTGGGGATGAGGGGTTCACGGTGCAGGAGGGGGCTCAGGGCGGGGGCAGAGGGTTGGGGCGTGGGGGGATGAGGGCTCTGGCTGGGAGTGAGGGCTCTGGGGTGGGGCTGGGGATGAGGGATTTGGGGTGTGGGAGGGGGCTCAGGGCTAGGGCAGAGGTTTGGGGTGCAGGGGGGAGGGCTCTGGCGCTGAGGAGCTTGGCATGCAGGCAGTCTGCCCTGGAGCTGGGGCCAGAGAGGAGGACTTCACAGTCCCCCCAGCCCTCTCCCTGCTGGCAGCAGCGAGCTCCAGGGGAGGGGTCCCCCTCTGCCCCCCAGCAGCATACTCACCTGGCACTGTCACTGCATGTGCTCCTAGGGGCTAGGTCCCTCTCAGGTGCAGGAAGTCCCCTTGCCTCCCTGTGGTGGGTCCCGGAGGGGGGAGGGCTGTTTCTCCCCCCTCCGCAGGCGCGGCTGTGCCACCACCTCAGCCTGCCGCTGGTGCCGCTCCCTTTTGTAGCTGGCAGTGGCTGGCAAGGGAGTGCAGCACAGAGCAGCAGGGCACCCGCCCGCTGCCCAGGGCGCAGGCAGGGACGTTCTGGGGAAGGTGCGTGGGGGCAGCAGGCGGGGCTGGGGGAGAGACCGAGCACTGAACATTGGTGGAGCAGGGCCCCGGGTCCTGAATTTCCTGGAGCCTCGGCACCACGGTCCCATATAACTCGCTGCCCCTGTTTGTTTGTAATGCTTCTATCTTTATCCTTTATACTTGCACTCACTTATAACCTCTCTTTTTTGATTGAATAAACTTGTTTTACTTTTTATCTGCACTGGGGTTCTCAAACTTCAGTGCATCTCAACCCCCTTCTGACAATAAAAATTACTATACAACCCCAGGAGTGGGGACTGAAGTCTGAGCCCGCTTGAGCTCTGCCACCCTGGTGGATGCCAAAGCTGAAGACCAAGGGCTTCAGCCCTAGGCAGGTGGCCTGTAACCTGAGCCCCGCTGCCCAGGGCTAAAGCTCTGAGGCTTGGGCTTGGGCCCTGGTCCCCAGCAAGTCTAAGCCAGCCCTTGTAACTCCATTAAAATGGGGTCGCAACCCACTCTGGGGTCCTGACCCACAGTTTGAGAACTGCTGATCTATACAAACCCAGTGCTTCGATTGAATTTAAGTGGTTAACTCAGCCAAGATAACATCTGCTGTTGTTATCTCTTTAAAGCAATAGCCAACTTAACTTCTGTTAGTTTTCCAGGAGACGGCTGGAATGGAATGGAATGCCTAGCAGGGAGACAGTTTTAGGGAAAATTGGGGGTTGCAAGGGTGTGACCTGCATGCTTATACGCTGGCTGTTGGCATCTGGGCTGTGCACCATAGCATTTAAGGCACCCAGAATTGCAGGGCAGATGGTGACACAACCCTTATTGGTCCGGGTTGAACCCAGAAATGTCACAACAGCCCTGGCTATATACCCCTATACTGACCTGTTGATGTGTGTTACTTCTGCACTGGAGAGAGTCTCTCTACAGTGAAAGGATCGCAAAGTCTGTCAGTTTAGCCTTTGGGTCCTTGCTGAACTGGCCAATTTCTTCCTTTTTGTAACTTCCTTTTTGGCTAGTCCCAGTGCCATCTTCCATGCCACATCTCAGGTCAGAGTTCCTCCTTGGGGGGCTACCAACCAGTCCAGGGGCTGAATACATTATCTGCACTAGCAGAATGTTAAAGACCCGGGGAAAACTATGTGGCTATACAATGCACAGCTGCTTTGCCACGGGGATTGGTTCCATGTCACTGTATTTTTAAGGCTAAACACCAAAAGGGGTTGGAGAGACTGAACTGGAGGCATGGCAGCTCCTAAAAGACAGTCACTTCTGAGGCAAAGCTGAACACCATACTGAGGTTTTCCGCAACATGATAAACTCAGCTCAGACCTACATAAGGAGCAGCCAATATGGCAAACCTCATTAAGATTAGCAGTTTCTTTAAAAAAACCTTGTTTTGACTTCTGAATGAAAGGTGGGTTTATTTCTAGGAGGCTCCTGTATCTGTTGTATTTCCTTTAAAGCCCATCTGCTCTAAACACTTTTAAGCCTTAGAGGACAGGCCAGTTTCCAGATTAAAGGACACCTGCATATTAGCTGTTTTCTATGGCTGGGGTTTTCAAAGGAATACAAGGAAGTTAGGTGGACAGCTTCCATGGAATTTCCACAAGGTGTGGGTGTCTAACTCCCTTGCATGCCTTTGAAAATCCTAGTGTAAAGGCTTTGTGGGGGGACATTGGGAAAGTCTCATCTTGTGGTCAGGGCACATCAGCACAGTTGCCGGGAATAGGTCCTACCTCGCCACATCTGAGCTTGACTGGGAACCACCATATCTGCACATTTTTAGGAGTTGTTGTTACATACTTGGCTGAGCCTCCCTAGTGGATGAAAACTGCAGCATGTCTATGCAGCGTTATGAATAGTATAACCCCACCCGTGGTGCCAGACCTAGACTATAAACTTAGCTAGCCAGCCAGGGTCTGAATTGTGCAAAGCAGTGTCTAACTGTGCTTTGTCCACTCCAGGACGTACCGGCTTTCCATTTCATAAGCAATGTCATTGATTTCCACAGCCACCTTCTGAATCTCTTCCCTGGCTTGTTCTTCAGCTGTGCTCTCCATGCTGTTCAGGATAACATCTTCCAGGTAAGAATCAACAGTACTCTGGTGTACTTTAACCACCTGAAACAAGCATCAAGATGTCTCTCTTACTCAAGATACAAAATGTTCATTGCTGTGTAGTACCCACTTGCTGGGACTGTCTGTGGGGAGAGGCAAAGACCATGGTGTATCAGCTGAGACTCGCCACTTAATCTGGACTATCTGAGGGCGATTGATTTAGAAGGCATGTTCAGTCTATGAGAAGTTGTCTTAGGATACATGTCTACACTGCACCTAGAAGCGTGCTTTCCAGCTCAGACAGACAGACACACACTAGTTCTGCTCAAGCTAGCATGCTAAAAATAGCAGCGTAGCCGGGGTAGCACAGGTAGTGGCTCAGGATAGCCGCCTGAGTACAAACCTGCCCAGTCTCCCAGGATATGTAACTCAGGCAACTTGCCGAAGATACACTGCCAAATTGTGAAGCTGCCATTTTTAGCACACTAGCTTGAGCACGCTTCCAGCTGCAGTGGAGACGAATCCATAGTGTGAGGTGTGACTCTCTACACCCCAGGGGAGCACCGTGTAACCCCCATATTCATCATTTGTATATAATTGTGATATTACATACAAAGCATGCCTTGTAAGAGATCACAGAAAAAATTATGAGCTACTGGAACCCATTGTTCTATCTATCTATCTATCTATCTATCTATCTAATGCATATGAAGTTATGAGAATTGTGTTGTATGGTTTTCACTAAAATATGCTGTGGGTTTGGAAAGTGCCCAGATACTAGATCCCCAAAGACAGTAATCAGGGAGATAACCAATGCCTAGGCAGGCATTGAACAACCATCAACAGCCATTGTCTAGCAAGGGAGCTACATAACAATGCAATGACTCACTTGCCCAACGCCACACCAGGAGAATTGCTCAACCTTGCCTGGTGGTGACTCAGTAATGCCTACCAGACATACCTGGACTTGTGTTGTCCAAGCACCTGGACGAAGGGTATAAAACAGAACACAGACCCTTGCTTGGCCTTTCTCCTCTGCACACCTATGCTGCAAGCAACAAGGTCACTCAGGAGACTGAAGACTCCAACAGGAGACAGGCCCAGGTTTCAAGGGTGAAACCCATGTACTATGAACTGCAATATCCAGTGCGGTGAGAAAAACTGCTTAATCTAGATGTTGCCCAGTCTACTAGGGTTGAAAGTTTAGACTGCCTGCTTATATTTTATTGTCTTTGGTAACTATCTCTGACGTTTAGTCTATCACTTATATCTATCTATAATCTCCTTCCTTAGAAGTTTTTAAGGTCAGGCTTGACAAAGCCCTGGCTGGGATGATTTAGTTGGGGATTGGTCCTGCTTTGAGCAGGGGGTTGGACTAGATGACCTCCTGAGGTCCCTTCCAACCCTGATATTCTATGATTCTATCTTCTGTAATCAATAAACTTGTTTGTTTATCTTTACCAGTGAGTTTCCTTGAAGTGCTTGGTAAATTGGCTCAGGTTTACAAAGGCTAGTGTATATCCACTTTCCATTGATGAAGTGGTGAACCAATTAATAAACTTGCATTGCTCAAGAAAGGATCTTGAGCAGTGCAAGATGGTATATTCCTGAGGTACATGGCTGGGAGCTGGGTGGGATTTGACTGTTGGCTTTCTCTGTGTGATCCATGAGTGGCTCTGGGAGCATTCATGCAATCTAGCAGGGTGTGGGGCTCCCCATGCAGTTGTGCTGAGTGATAACAATGCATGGAAGGGTTTGCTGCTTGTCACTGGCAAAGCACTGTGAGAAACAATCCAGGCTGGAGAGTTAAGGGGGCACAGCAGTCCCACAGTCCTAGGCTGCACCCCAGGGATCCCGTCACATGAGGATTCCTTTTCTAATGGCCTTTTCCTGGGAAACTAGTTGTACAGAAACAAGTACAGAAAATGACTGTGCCAAAGGCAAAACTCTGATCTTCTACGTTTCCTATTTCCTGTACAATGTGCTAGCTCCATTAACTGAATACCAAACACCAACTCATTTCACATAGTCCTCTGAACAGCTGGCAAATAACACCTTACAGCATCAGGGCAGTTTAGATGTGATTAGAACTACCATGGCTTCAATAAATTAATCTTCTTGTAGTCACTTGAATTCTGAAGTAAAATACTTTATCAAAACAACGTGGAACAGAAGCAGGATGAACACACTGGATTTCTTATAATGCATTTAGTTCAGATGTTCCCAGACCATGATCTGCCCAGCACTTGGTAGTGGTCTGCACAGAGATGGTTTATCATACTGTGTTGGCTTTCATCATTTCGAGCTCACTGGGAAGGGTGACATGAGGCGAGTGACAGGGAGATTAGGGGAGAACAGGAGCCTCTGAACCCCATGTTCTCCTCCAGTGCGTGTGCCACGATCCTGGGGGGATGTCTCTCTTAGGGGAGTGAGTCTAAGCCTCTCTCCCTACCTGTGTGTGTGCACCAGCATCTGGGGGACCCAACTCCTCTAGGGGAATCTGACATCCACCCCCTTGCCACCCTCATGTCATGCCACCCTCATGTGAGCTGGATTCTGGTGGACTTATCCAGCCTGAGGCCCTCTCCCTGACCACCACCATATGAACAAGGATATGTGGAATATGTGCCCCAGAGTATGAAGCTGGAACAGGCATACAGGTGGCATGCACCAAGAATACACTCCTGCCACAGAGGAGAACAGTTGAGCATGGGCATGTTTGATGCATGGAGCAGGTCATTCATCTCAGAGCTATTGTTTCAGGTTCTATTCATTTGCATGGGCAGTTCACATTCAGCTGAGAACACCTCATTGAGATGAATGGGCCACTTCACACACCTTGGATTCTCCTGTGCTGCAGATGGACTTGCAGGGTCCCTTTCCTCCATTCTCCCCGTACCCTTACTAAAAAGTCCCCCTTTCAGCATTGTAATGGACCACCAAGTCTACTATAGTTAAGGTCTACATCAACTCTCTATTTACAGCTTGACTCTAAGTGCGCTAAAATTCACATTGTTACTCAAAATGCCTTCAAATTTGGTATCCATCATCTAAATCCAAAGAAGAGATATAAGAATCGTCTTTTGGGAAAAGTGAAGCCAGTCCAGTACAGATTAGAGATCTTCTTAAGGAAAGGGTACCATGGTACAAATGTGGACAATGAAATCCAGTCAACATTGAAAGAGACGCCATTGTTGGTATCAGTACTAGTGGTAATAATGACGGGTTTCAGAGTAGCAGCCGTGTTAGTCTGTATCCGCAAAAAGAACAGGAGGACTTGTGGCACCTTAGAGACTAACACATTTATATGAGCATAAGCTTTCGTGAGCTACGGCTCACTTCATCGGATGCATTCAGTGGAAAATAATGAAGTCGTAGAGGTAGGTAGTACTGAAGTTGAAGAAGACAGCTATAGCGATGATGGTACTGAGGTCACAGACAGGCTTATGTCCTGTGCGGAAGCCAATACCACAGATGGTACCAAAGCAGCTGCTGATGAATAGCTGTAGATTCATATGGCACTCTCATTACTGAGGTAGGAATCAATGAAGATGGCAGTACCAGTAGCGTCTCTGAAAGTGGGTACTGAATGTATAGGCTGGGACTGAACAGATGGTCCCAGTTGCTCCAACAGTGATGAGTCCAGTACCGGGAGGTATAATGGTCGTTCGCAGTCGTAAAGGCCAGCAACATGTCAGGCACCGAGAGAGGAGGCAACATTTCAGCTGATGCCTCAGGAGACAATGCAGAAGGTGCAATCTCAATGGTACTGAGACTATCAGTACCAGAGTCAACAGCACTGTCTCATATGGTACTGGGGATTGCCCCTTGCAGCTTGTTGACTTCGTACTGGAGAACTTATGCTTGTGCTTCAGGGTGGAAGATTCAGAGATTCCCAGGCCAGAAGGGACCACTGAGATCATCTAGTCTGACTTCCTGTATATTACAGGACATAGAACTTTCCCAAAATAACTGCTAGAGCAGATCTTTTAGAAAAAAACATTCAATCTTGATTTAAGTTCCCAGTGATTGAGGATCCACCACGACCCTTGGTAAATTGTTCCAATGGTTAATTACTCTCACAGTTTAAAAATTACACATTACTTTCTGTCTGAATTTGTCTAGCTTCATCTTCCAGCCATCGGATTGTTATACCTTTCTCAGTTAGACTGAAGAGCCCATTACTAAATATTTGTTCCCCAGGTAGGTATTACAGACTGTAATCAAGTCACCCCTTAGCCTTGTCTTTGTTAAGCTAAATAGTCTATACTATAAGGCAGTGGTTCTCAAATTTTTGTACTGGTGACCCCTTTCATACAGCAAGCCTCTGAGTGCGACCCCCCTTATAAATTAAAAACAATTTTTATATATTTAACACCATTATAAATGCTGGAGGCAAAGCAGGGTTTGGGGTGGAGGCCGGCGGCTTGCGACTCCCCATGTAATAACCTCGTGACCCCTTGAGGAGTCCCAACCCCCAGTTTGATAACCCCTGCTATAAGGCATGTTCTCTAATCCTGTAGTCATTCTCATGGCTCTTCTCTGAACTCTCTCCAATTTATCAACATTGTTCCTGAATTTGACACAGTATTCCAGCAGCAGTTGCAGCACTGCCAAACATACAGATAAAATAACCTCTCTCCTCCTATTCAAGATTTCCCTGTTTATGCATCCAAGGATTGCATTAGCTTTTTTGGCCTCAGCATTGCACTGGGAGCTCATGTTCAGCTGATTATTCACCATGATTCCCAAATCTTTTTCGGGTGATGAAGGGAGGATTTCTTGTCTTCTGAAAAACCCCTGTAACCCAACCGATCTGGGGAAGGAGATAAACATTTCTCCTCACCAAAGCTTTTGTGAGAGGTTTTAGGCTGAAGAGGAAGAGCAATTGTGGTTGAAGGTATCTCAGATTTCTAAGCAGCTGAGTCCTCAGATGCTGAGGAAGATCTCATCACCTACTTAAGATGGTGCTCCCTCAGGCAACACACTCTGTTTCTTTTATGGGAGGGGAAGGATAAGCAGATAGAGCACTTGTATTGGAATGCCCCTCTCCCAAACAAAACAAACAGCTAGAATGTCTGTCACATCATTAGCAGGCACAGTCACTTTACAAGTGCTACACGGAATCCAGGACATTTCTGCGTAATTAATACAGACAAAAAGAGCAATAAAAGAAAAAATTCCCTTAAGGGGATGGTACTACTACTAACAACTATGACTATTTACAAAAAGCTAGGGAAAAACACTTTGTGAAGATAAAATAAGTTTATAAGAAGAAATGGGGAGCTCCAACTTTTGCCATGGATGATAAGAAGGATCTGAGAGGGAGGTGGAGCAGCTCTGCCTTTTACACCCTTGGGCCCCAGCGCAAGGATATGCAGGGCACACCTCCACCCCACCAGTACTGCAACCAAAACTCTCTGACCTGAGTGTACTGAAGGCACACACACCTACAGTGGAATGGACATGTGCATGAGCATTCAAAGGAGAACCTCTAGTTTAAAACATCCTGACAGCAAACAGACCCAATGCTTTGACCCTGCAGGATTACTTATGACAGAGCATTAGCCTTGCAGATGATCCAGGAAGAGCCACAGCTGGGAGGAGGATAGAGGAGCTATGTGTTTCAGGGGTCTAGAGACCTAGACTAATTCACGACACAGTCAAAAGACTGAGGACTTGCCTACATGTAAAATGTTACAGTGTAGACACTACCTATGATGACAGGAGGCCTTCTCCCACTGGTATAGGTCAGGGGTGGGCAAACTTTTTGGGCTGAGAGCCACATCTGGGTGGGGAAATTGTATGCAGGGTAGGGTGTTGGGGGTGCGGGAGGGAGTGCAGGGCGTGGGGGGAGGTGCGGTATGCAGGAACAGGCAAGGGATTGGGGCAGAGGAGGAGTGCGGGGTGTATGAGGGGGCTCAGGTGCAGGAGGGGTGTGGACTGCGGGAGGGAGCTCAGGGCAGCAGGTTGGGGTGCAGGAGGGGTGTGAGGTGCAGGCAGGGGGCTCAGGGCAGGGAGTTGAGGGGCAGGGTGCAGGAGGGGTTCAGGCTCCAGCCCGGTGCCGCTTACCTAAAGTGGCTCCGGGGTGGCAGCGGTACGCACTGGGGCCAAGGCAGGCTCCCTGCATGCCTGCCCTGGCCCCACGCCGCACCTGTCCAGGAAGTGGCCGGCACCACGTCCCTGCGCGGCCCCTGGGGGAGGGGGGGCACAGGGCTCTGCGTGCTGCCCTTGCCACACCTCCAGGTACCTCCCTCGAAGCTCCCATTGGCCGTAGTTCCCCGTTCCCGGCCAATGGGAGCTACAGGGGGCGGTGACTGAGGCAATTGCAATGCACGGGGCCCTCTGTGCTCCCCCCCAGCCCCCCGGGGCTCCAGGTATGTGGTGCTGGCCGCTTCTGAGAGTGGCACGGGGCCTGCAGCACCACAGGGGGGGCAATCCCGCAGGCCCGATCCAAAGCCCTGACAGGGCAGATCCGGCCCATGGGCCGTAGTTTGCCCACCCCTGGTATAGGTAATCCAGCTCCCCAAGAGGCAGTAACTAGGTCAATAGAAGAATTCTGTCTCCTCCACTTACCTGTTTGAAGATCTCATCTTCTTCCCGCCGGCGCCTCTCTTCTACCTGGCGGCGTCCACTCTCTTCTGCTTCCCGGATGCGCCGTTGCCTCTCAGCCAGCATGGCAAAAGCATGGATCTTCCTTTCTTCCTGAAGCCTCACCAGCTCTTTGGACAGGAAATCGAACATGTTCACTAATACCCTTCCTTCTATCCGAGCCAAGTGGTTCTCAACCAGTGAAAGCTTAACACAAAAACAAACAAGAATTGTATTAAATACCGTGAAGAATGCAAGTCCCTTTCTCATAGAACCACCACAGGCACATGAAAGAGCACAAACCCCTACTCACACACAAGACATAAGGCTAATTTATGTGTTCTGCATTTTTCTTTTAAAAACAGTGGACTTGATTCTGGGCTCTGCCATGGCCTCTGTATGCAGGCTCTGCAGAACTAATCAGTTGGGAATACTTCTGGGGAATTCCCGGTTGCTGAAGGACCACAGGAACGGTCCTATGCTGCCCCCTTTGCAGCCCTTGGCCTAGAGGGTTGGCCAGAGTGCACCGTACGCCAGCTATTCTGGGCTGCTGAGACAATGCATAGATTTTCATTGCATCAGAGAGTAAATCACAACAGCTTTTCAGGCTACTCTCACTTAGACTGGGGATTGCTCCTTTTCTCAGACCCAGAATGTGGGAGATACAAAAGTTGCATAAAACCACCTTCAGCAGTGCTTCCCCCTCATTTCTGTGCTGAGTTTAGTTGAGCCAGAATGAAGAATCAGGGCCAATAGTCGCAAATACAGCTTCTACCTGGGATTCAGAAAGTCAAATCTATGTCTTTATAGGTCAGATGTGTGCCAGAATAAATTGTTTAGAGGGCTGCACAATCACAAGTGCAAATAAATGTCTAACACTTCAGAGGATGCAAAATGTTTGTTTTGTACTATTTGTGACACCCTGGAACCCCAATATTCATCACTATCATGTAATTAGGATATGTTTTGTACAAAGCATGCCTTGTGAGGTATCATTCTAAAAGTCGTGATCTGTTACACAATAATATCTCATTGGATTGTATGTGCCATCATCGAACGTGAAATTATGAAGTTTGGCTATGTATGTGTTACTGAAACATGTTGTGAAGCTGAAAACACTCACAAGCAGCCTTTCAGGTGCAACAGTAAAAAGGCCAAACAATGTTAATGGCTCATTGAGGAAATGCACACCATCACAAGGATTACCCCAGGAACTGTGTACAACAGAAACCTCTCAGAGATAGCACTGTTTGACCCAGGTCACAGCAAGAGAGCTTTCCAGCAAGTGGGAAGAAGATATAAAAGGGGGACAATAGCATCATGATGGTACCTCACTCTTGCTACAACAACACACCTGAAAACACTTGAGGGGCAAGGACTGAACTGTGGGAAGTGATGATCCCAGGCTAGAGAGATTTTTAGCCTGTGTATGAAAACCTGGGAAAGCCAAGGCAACTTGTGCCTTAAGAATATGCCAGCCTGTTTATTGAAAAAGGTGAGAATTTGCAAATGTATATTGTACCTATCTAGTGTGTTAAGCTCAGTTTGTGGTTTTGTTCATATACTAAGGTAATCTACTCCTCATTGTTTTTGCTGATACAGACTAACATGGCTACCACTCTGAAACCTGCTTTGATATGTTTCAGAGTAACAGCCGTGTTAGTCTGTATTCGCAAAAAGAAAAGGAGTACTTGTGGCACCTTAGAGACCAAGTACTCCTTTTCTTTCTGCTTTGATATGTTTGCTATATCTTATAATCACTTAAAATCTATCTTTTGTAGTTATTAAACTTGTTTTGTCTACAACCAGTGTGTGTGGAAATTATAACTTGGGACAGAAAGCTGTTACATCTCTCTCTCTCCACATTGAGGGAGGGGGTGAATTTTATGAGCTTATGCTGTACAGTTCCCTGTGCAGTGCAAGATGGTGTAATTTTGGGTTTACACTCCTGTCATAAATATAAAGGGAAGGGTAAACCCCTTTGAAATCCCTCCTGGCCAGGGGAAAGCTCCTCTCACCTGTAAAGGGTTAAGAAGCTAAAGGTAACCTCGCTGGCACCTGACCAAAATGACCAATGAGGAGACAAGATACTTTCAAAAGCTGGGAGGAGGGAGAGAAACAAAGGGTCTGTGTCTGTCTGTATGCTGGTTTTCTGCCAGGGATAGACCAGGAATGGAGCCTTAGAACTTTTAGTAAGTAATCTAGCTAGGTATGTGTTAGATTATGATTTCTTTAAATGGCTGAGAAAAGAATTGTGCTGAATAGAATAACTATTTCTGTCTGTGTATCTTTTTTGTAACTTAAGGTTTTGCCTAGAGGGGTTCTCTATGTTTTTGAATCTAATTACCCTGTAAGATATCTACCATCCTGATTTTACAGGGGGGATTTCTTTATTTCTATTTACTTCTATTTTTTATTAAAAGTCTTCTTGTAAAACACTGAATGCTTTTTCATTGTTCTCAGATCCAAGGGTTTGGGTCTGTGGTCACCTATGCAAATTGGTGAGGCTTTTTACCAAACCTTGTCCAGGAAAGGGGGGGTGCAAGTGTTGGGAGGATTGTTCATTGTTCTTAAGATCCAAGGGTCTGGGTCTGTAGTCACCTAGGCAAATTGGTGAGGCTTTTTACCAAACCTTGTCCAGGAAGTGGGGTGCAAGGTTTTGGGAAGTATTTTGGGGGGAAGGACGCGTCCAAACAGCTCTTCTCCAGTAACCAGTATTAGTTTGGTGGTGGTAGCGGCCAGTCCAAAGATAACGGGTGTAATGTTTTGTACCTTGGGGAAGTTTTGACCTAAGCTGGTAAAGATAAGCTTAGGAGGTTTTTCATGCAGGTCTCCACATCTGTACCCTAGAGTTCAGAGTGGGGGAGGAACCTTGACAACTCCAGAGAGGGGGTGCGTGCCTTAGCAAGTGGGAGGTGCCTTAGCTGAGCCTTCCCAGCAGAGCTGATCTCAGCATGTGTGTGTATGAAGCTGCAGCTTGGTGTGTCCCTGTCTGTGTGTCTCCTGGTGAAAGAGAAAGCTTGGAGAGCGTGGCAACTTATCACAGCCCCACAGTGTGAAAGGGAGCTCAGGCAGGCTCAGTGATACCCCACTTCCAAGTGGCACCTCATGGGGAACCCATCACACTAGTCTCTTGCTGGGACCATCTGTGGGGACAGACAAAGACCTTTCCTCTCTCATCTGAACACTGGAGTGTAGCAAGATATAATTACTATACTTTGCCTCACTCGCAACTTTCATCCAAGGACCTCACAACGCTTTATAAACATTAATTAATAAAACCTCACAATGCCCCTTGAAGCGATGTAGGTCTTATCCCATTTTACAATTGGGGAAACTGAGGCACAAAGGTGCAGTGACTTGCTGAGGTCATACAGGGAGCCTGATTCTCTACTGTTTTATATATTGTGTTGTCATTTATACCTGTGCAAGATAAGTGTAATATGCTTGCAGATCCAAATGGTAGTGATTTACACTCACTTCACCTCTGAAGCAAACACCACAAGATTCCTGGTAGTGGAAACCAGATCCAGGGAATCTGTGACAGAGCTGGGAATAGAGCCCAAGTCTCCTTAACTACCTTCCACCCCCCTAACCCTAATCACATTGTTTTATGGGATTTGTGAGGATGATTGTGCTCTGGCAATGTAATGATATTGTGTAAGCTCATTATCTCCAGTATGGACTACACGGCAATAAGTTTAGGCAAAAAGCATTTTCTGAAGCTGGTTCAGATGTTGTGCCATTGTTGCAATGTCTCAGCAGGCAGTGGAATGTGCCTGTTATAAACTCAAGTAAACAAAACAAAACAATCCTGACTAGCAGCCAGTAATAAACAGGCTTTCCTGTGTTATGTACCAGTTTCCAAGACACTACACATTTCCAAACCAGCATCCAACAGAATGTGAAAATGTCACTGTAACACAGAGATGGAACTGAAAGTGTTCCTCTCGTGCCCCAGATGCTGTGAGGATGACGGAGGGAAGAGGATTTAATCTTCCCACTATACCAGCAGATGATATGGGACTACCATGAACCACTTCTCCTTAATACTTGGTTTTTGCTATATGTAAGGATTTCCTGGGCAGGATACAGATACTGCTGAAGACATTCCAAGATTAATGTTCTATCAGAATTTTGCCTTAAGTCAACACTCCCTCAAAACATATGTGATCATACCCCTCTGTCCAAACTGATTACAGTCCTAGCTGCAGAATCACAAGTAGTTTTATCCTCCCTATGTAGAATGCCTTGGGAAGTACTACCTGACAAAGTCAGTTTTAAACCATGATCCGCTGACATATAAAATGGCCAAAACAGCCTCCTAAAAATGAGAGTTGCTAATAGGTTTCTGAAATATGCACACAAATATAAAAATATTCAACAGGCTTTTAGGTCAGTTGGGGAGTTTTCCTTTTAAGAAGGTATAATTTAGGAAGGAGGACATTCACAAAACAGTACTGCTGTCATTAACTGTACTGCATAATGCACATCTCAGAAAGATCTTTACCCATGTAAATTTGTTCTATTTTCCCTTAAAGAAAAGTACATGAAACTTACTACAAAGTTGTAGGTGAACCCTTTGCATGTGTTAATTAAAAGTTAAAAGCCCTGAGATTGGGAGAATTGTAGTCTCTCTTCCTCAGGTCCTGGGAAAGCAAAGCAAGGGGTGGAGGAAATGCCAGCAGGGTTAGTTCAGATTCCACAATGAGATTTCCAGATATAGTGATCTGTTTGATCTCATCTTCACCCTTTGATCTCTTTCTCTCCAAATGTCATTCTGGACACTGAATTGACCCGCTGCTGGTATCTCCTCTATGCCTTGGCTCTGCTTTCCCAGGGCTTGAGGAAGAGACACTTCAAGTCTCCAAATCTCCGGGCTTTTAAATTTCATTTTTCCTTAGTTCAATAAAAGGGACTGTTCACCTACACCCCCATGGTGTTGTGTGTGTGTTATGCCTAGTGTCCTACACTTCTGCCCTCTGCACATGAAGCAGCATCTAGAAATACTGAAATGCTAGAATGTCACTGTTCTGCTAAGAGGTTGGAAGTGAATAGAACGAGACTGAATGTGTCAAATCTCAAATAGATTCTGGACAGCTGAAGAGGTCCAGGCCTATTTCTCTCTGGAAAAGGGGGACAGCGACTGCTTTAGCAAATTGACTCCACTGCTGGGGCACCATAAGGCCATTCACCTAGTATTAGTTGGTGGGTAAACCTTTCATGGCTATTTCTGCACAGCAGAGGCAGCTGAGAGGGTGTGAAGTTACAAGGGGATGGGATGCTTAAAACTAAGGGTACGTCTGCACTTGAAGCTAGGGAAGTGAATCGCAAGTTGAAGAGACATACCTGCGCTAGCTCTGATCAATCTAACATACTAAAAATAGAATGTGCCCATGGCAGCATGAGCTGCAAGAGGGACTAGCTTCCCCAAGTACATAGGTAGCCTCTCTGAGGGGCAATCACTCAGGGCAGCTACTCCTCCTGCCACTCATGCTGCCATGGCTACATTCTACTTTTAGCATGCTAGCTCAATCAGAACTAGCACAAGCATGCCTCCTCAAGCTGGGAATCACACCCCCAGCTCCACATGTAGATGTACCCTAAGTATAATGACACAAAATCTGTTCAGCAAAATGGCTTACTGAGGGGGTGACATGCATGCCTCACTATACTAACTGAAGGAAAGGCCTAACTAACTGCAGAGAAGTCAACTGACATCAACCATGTGGATCATAATCTGGATGGACTGAGGCTTTCATGATGAGGCACATTTTTCATGAACTGAGAGACCTGGAAATTGAAGTCCTCTGTTTACCCACAAAGCACGTACAGCATGGGCGGCAGCTATGCAAGCTTCTCAGGATGGAACCCATTATAGCAATAACAGAACACTTCAGTGCCCATGTCCATTCAGTCCTTTCCCTCAGCAAGGAAGCCAGTTTTTGTCACCTGTGATGGATTCTGCAACGTGGACAACACATTCACTTTCTATAAATACGTTGGTATCGTTACAAGAAAAAACAGACATTTAAAAAGGGATGGAGGAATGGATGAGTGGTGGGGGGTGTTATCCCCTTTATCTTAATAGCCAAACCTTGTGCTCATGCAAGTCGCGTTGTCGCTGTAAGGCCAGCGTTACTTGTTTCTCTGCCTTCTTAAGCAGATTCCCATCCTCCTGAAGCGCGTGAGTGGTGCGCAGTTCCCGAATCAGTTCCAATCGCTTCTCCTTCCCTTCAAACATCTTTCACATAAAATGAACAGCCATGGGAATAAACAGAAGATAAAATCTGAGAGTTTTGCAAACAGAAAATATCCTTTTCCTCCAAAGTTGGAGTCAGCTGTTTCCCATACCAGTTCTCTGTCTGTAGCACGTGGATCTTTGAGGAAAATCTCTGGTGCTATTGACAGGAAACCGAACTGACTGTAATGAATCCAAGGCCATATTCAGACACACACTATAGTTGTTAGCTAAACCCCACATGTGCTGGATGAAGGACCTAACTCAGGTCCTTCTGCTCCAGAGAACAGACAGGTCTCTATTACTTACTCAAAGGAGAACCTCCATTATCTTTCAGTTGCATTAAGACCTACCCAGCCTTCTTGTCACTGGAGGGCATGACAAATAAACTTAGCAGATCTTTGTATACCCAGAAGGGGTTAGAGTTAAACACTTGCTGGACTGGACTTTAAATTGCTGGCAGAATTGCCAACCCCATCAATTAAAAAATCAGATGTTCCCCTCTGCTCGCCCCCCCCCAAAAGATTTCTTATGTTTAAAAGCCAAATATCATTTCTTTAGTCAGTCTACTGATTTTTGAGCTTGAAGACTTACTCTCTTGCCTCCCCTGTGGGGAGGGGGAGAAGGTGGGGCTTGTTTCAGGCAGAAAATTCAATCTCAAGTATACGCTAAATACAATCAAAAATCTGGGGTGAGCCAATCTTCTCTTCCCCTTGACTAATAGGAATAGCTTTCTCCCTGATCCTTCCTCTGCCAGCTCCACCATGCACCCCCTTGGACACTCCTCAGCTCTCTCCCCATGATGCACCCTATCTCCTCCCCTGGGCCCTGTCCTTTTCTTTTCTCCCTTGTTCCAGTATCCACTGCCCCCTGCCCTTCCTCATACATGAGCCCAGCAATAGAAGGGCAGACGAACAGATAGGGTGCCTCTTCCTCACCTCCCCCAGGGACTGTTCAGATTGTTTAGCACCATTCAGTGCAGAAGTAAGGTTGTAGGGAGGATGTTGATACTGCTGTTGCGCTCTGTGGTGTCCCCAGAACCAATCCCTTTCATTCCCCCTACTTGGTTTAATGACTGCTGCCCTGCTGTGTGTGTGCAGTGGTGGGGAGTGGAGGCTCTGCGAGAGGGAGTGGTGCACTCTGGGGTGATAGGTAGGAAACACAGTCCGAGCTACCAGCCCACATGTCCAAAAGCTTCATACCCAAGTCAGACAGAAATTTCTGAGCTGATGCTGGTGAGAAGCCTCTAAAAATGATGGGAAGCCTTGGCGGGGAAGCTCTCAAAATTTTTGTGAGAGTCAACATCCCTACAATGGAGTCAAAGACATTGTTCCTATCAGGCCACTCCGGATGGGAGAAAGACTCAGAAAACCCAATTTTCATATCAAACCATTTTCAAAACTGCATTACTTATTGATACAGAACATATCATCTCTCACCTGGGTGCTGCATAAAAATTAGTCATCAGTAAAACAGAGCTAATCCCAATGGTACACAGAGAAGCAGCAGGTCTATAAAACAGACCCCCCCCCCACCTCCAACCCCCAAGATAGGCAAAATTATCAAAAGTGACCAAACCTGTACAGAAAGGCCCAACACCAAGTCCTGAATACGGCAATAAAGGATATCAGCGAACATTCTCAGGGAGAGAGTTCAACAGATAGGAACCTAGAAGTTCCTGTCAGAAGTTTGGACTGGAGAGCAAGGACTTCAGCCTTAGAAGGATATGGGATAAGGATATGAGGACATGTTGCTCAAGCACCTCAGGCCTGGATTAGTTCAGTGCTATTGGGAACAGATTTTTAATATACCCTCAGTAACCACTTTCAGCATTTTGAAAACAGAAATAGTCAAAGGGACACAGAATACCATGTTCTGAATAGCTCTGCCTCGGATTAACTTCTGCAAAAAGATTACTGCCAGTTCTAGCTCCTCTTCTCTCTGCCAACACACAACAATAATCCAGTTACAATTATGTATTTATTTTAGGGAGGAAGCAGAAGGAAAACTGAATGAGCCCTCCATCTAACTAGCTTTCTCAGAATACAATTGATATAACTAGTTTCATTGCTCTTCTGATTTCCAGAGAATAGAAGATGAGTCAGAAAAATATATATTTCTATATTTTACAAAATATGGGACAGACAGACTATACAAAGATTTACACTGGGGATTCTGAGAGGGAATTCAGAGAAGAGTAACTGTAGCCTATAGGATTAACCTGCTTGCTTGTATATCTATATATATATTTTCTTATAGTTTAAGTATTTGGTTTATTGTAATAAGTTTATAGATTTATTTTAAACAGATTGGCGAGCCTAAAACCCATACTATTAATATTAATAATTATTAATATGATTAATTAATTTAATTAAATACAAATTAAATATGAATTAAATTAATATTATTAGTACACCCTAAATCAGGCTACAGTAACATAAATGATTTGGGGGGATGGCAAGAATTACAATCTGGATTAAAAGAACTATATATATGTAGTCATTGACTAAGTGGTGACTGAGATGGGAACACAATCATCATTTACATGTATTAACAGTTCTAAACACTAAGGAAGGGGAACTTTTAGGAAATTTCCCCTGAGTTTCATTCTCCTGGTAAGGCTTATCAGTGTAGCATAGTGAGTTTGAAGACCCAGTGAATGACAATTTGGAAGTAAACAAGTTGTATTATTTTGGGGTTTGTAACAGGGTGTGCTGTCCTTTTAAGGGAGGCTACAGGCCTACCACAGTTTGTTCCTGATTTCAGCTCAGAACAGGGGCTAGGATAATGGAAAATGGGGCAGGACTATGTAAGGCAAACTCTGCTCAGACTTCAGAGCTATCACGGCATGATTCTCCTTGCTGCAGTCTCTGGAAGGGGCAAGGCTGGGACAGCTCAGGAGCTAGAAGGTCTGGGAAGAAGCCTGTGAAAGTGCGTGGTGTGGGATGGGGCAAAGGAAGCCTGGAGAGAAGAGGGGGATGGAATCCCAGAGAGGTTGTTCAGTGGAGTAAAAAACAGCTTGTGAGCCCTGCACTGTGAGGAAAAGAATCAGACTTGTGGGGAATGCAGAAGAAAGGGCCTGGGATAAGCGAAGTGGAGTGGGCTTGGGGCCTGGTGCATGCAACTGCTCTCACTTAAGGGTCTCTCCCAGCCTGGAGCTTCCGAAAAGCCCCTTCCCTTCCTTGCATCATGAGGGAAAACCCAAACAGACTGTTTTGTTACTCCAGAAAGGAAGAACTTTATAGTTTGGCTGGAAAGCTAAAGCTTAGCAAATCACCCAGCCAGCCAGAGGAGAAACTGAGGCGTAAAATGCCTTAGTGGCAGAGGGAGACTGTGAACCACAGAGGGAACTAAGACAGCTGCCACGTGTTGTATTAATTAGGATGGAATATATAGTCCAAAGAGTCAAAGGTGTTAACATGGGCCTGAAACTATCCAATATTAAACAGTTTTAAATAAGGCTCGGGGTCTGGTATACAGAAAGCTCAGCCTGTTTAGCACCATGGCAAATACCTTTAAAATCCTTTTTAACTTTAGATTAAAGATACGGAAAAGAGAGAAAAACAACATTTGAAATGTAAAGTATTAAGGGTTTCATTTTAATAGCACTCCTTATTCCCTCTCCCTTTAGCTGGGGAGAGTCTTGTTAGAAAGAAGCCCCCTCGTTTGACAGTAATGTATGGTATGTACAGTATGGTAATAACTGTTCTTATTTGGGGGTTGGGGGAAGAAACAGTTAGTTGAGATAGACTGGAGCTGTTGGAGTTGCTGGGGTTTTTAAAGTCCAATCCTGTTTTCTAAAAGACAAAACAAGATGAACACACAAAAAACAGGGAGAGAAGAGAACAGCAGAGATAGACAATACAGCTTCTATCTCTGACGTTAAGTCTCACTTGCACCTCATCACCAGAGAAACATAGACACAGTGCATGATCTTATCAGCCACTCTGAAACCTGGCAAACTTGTACCAAAATTGGGCTGTTTAGCGCACTGCATTTAGCTGCTTCTCTCTGGTCACAGGCTTACAGCAGTGCTGCAAAATACAGTCTTGGCTAGCTAAACCAGACTCTTATTAGAGAGAAGGAAAAAGGAGAGGGATAGGAAAGAGAAGAAATAAGGTGGAGAAGGGGAAGAACACACAAAGGGGCAGGGGATGTATGTGACAGTCTTATATCCCAGGTGGTAGCTGGGATTGAGCCGGAGCCAGTGGAGGTGACAATATCATTTGGCTCCCTCTCTGTGGTCAGGATTAGGATGAAGAAGATCCAGAGTCCCAGGAGACAGTGGGGGATGGCAGCCACAATGGCTGCCATCTTTCAGTCAGCCAGAGTCGCAGTAGCCAGCTTTCCCCACAGTCTTTTTTTCAGGGCACTAAAAGAGATTGATGGATGGAATAGTCCACCCCCTCATTATTTTGTCCACAAATTAGGCCTAATTTCTCACACATCAATTTTGGTTCACTGATTTCCAGTCCCATACTTTTCTTATTTACCTGGAATGGCCTTAGCACAGTCTGTGAATTATAGCACTAGGCCTTTTTGTTTTGACTGATTCATTCTATCTGACCTTTATACTTTTTCTCCCATCAACATTTACTGGTATAGGTAATTGTAACACTTTATACATTTTTGCTCACTTTTTACAGTTGAGCTCACAATTAGAGTAAATTTATAGGCTCAATTATTACAAACACACACAAAATGCCAGAGAAGTAAAAACAAACCCCCACAGGGTTTATTTACATTCTTGTGGGATGGTAGATGCAGAGCTACTCCCTGAATTTGGAGCAGTACAGCTGGCAAGTTTTGTGCAATTCCATGATTTTTCTTGACAGTGAGGAAAACGTCACTGCTTTTCTCTTCTCAGCAGAGCACGTGAGGGGATGCAGAAACCTATCACGTGCACCCTGCAGAAGCAGGAGGGGGAAGGGGGATCTACAGTCAGGATGGGGATTGGAGGAGCCTGGAGAAGACAGTGGGGACTGTCGGGTATTGGAGTGAGATAAAGGACAGCCTCTGAGCTTGTGAGAGTGTCACAGTTCCTGAGGTAAGTGCACCTCTGACCCTTTTATGGCCTTGTGGGCACACCCACTTAAGTCTCAAGTCTCTAGCTGTCATCTTTTTTGGGGCAATATCCCGCTATCTACTTCTTCTAGATCTGTGACTTAGAACAAAAGTATCAGAGAAATCATATCCTGAAAACAACTAACAGTTTATATGCCTGAGTGCCTTACCAGGTGTCACTCATCTCCCACAGGGAGACCCTGGTAGGTTTCAAGTACTTCAGGTCCTTTCTTGGGGCCCATATCTCTGGGTCACAGTCTCATGTCAGTTCTTGGCTTGGGTGAGAATGACCTCTCTCCCTACGTCAGGGTGGTCATTTAATACAGTTTTCAGGACTTTGCCAGGCCTTTGTGAAGGAAAGAGAAGAGTTGTGGATGCCTAGATTAGTCTCTTCCATTCTGTCAGTCTTCCATTACATTCCCTTCTGTCCCTGTCACTCCAGCTTGCCACATATAGCCTCTTGAGATGTTCATCTCTCAGCCAATGTCTCCATGATGGTTGCGACAGAAGTATTATCTTGTTCACAGAAAGCTCTGGCATTCAGGAGGGGTAATTGCAGAAGGAGCCCTACTCAGTCCCTGCATGATGGAAGATTCCAGCAGGGGAGGCTTGATGAGACTGCCGCATGCATGAGTGCAATGCCTGATGCCTGATTCCCTGTACCTATCAAGGTTCTCATAGTGCAGTAATTAGATGAAAGTCTAACGCTACAGTGCTTGTCAGTTTTATTTTTAAGTAAAAAACACTGTACAGAAGACAAAACTAACTTGCTCCCATATTTTCCTGGACACTCCTTGAGTAACTTGATAGTGACTAATACAGGGCTTACAGCAAAAACTTCTAAAAACATCCAACTTACAATTGACGGTCTTAGCAGTGTTGGAGTTAGGGGGCGAGGAACAGGTTTTGTTATCTTCTGAAGGAAACGAAGGGGCTTCTTTGGCTCCTTAACTCTATTCTTCTTATCTAGCAGTGCCTGAAACAGTCATACAATTTAGGCTCTTTCCATACAGAGTTCGAAAACTGTACTAGATAGCACACGACACTAGGGCCCAGTCATGCTGTTATGGAATTACAATGGGAGTTGAGGGCATTCAGCACCTTGCAGGATTGTACCTTTAATTCTCTTACCTATTCCTTCCATCTCAGCTCAAAAGTCAGGTGTTGTATATTATTGTTCAATAGGGCGGTCAGAAGACCTTGATAGAGTTTCAAGTAAGTGTATATTTACAGTACCTTGCTGGCAAGTGCATAGACTGACACTCACTCTTGTGAAATGAGTCCAGAGAGTGTTTGACCTTAACCCCTAAAACACTACATTTTGGAAAAGCACAGTTGGAGAACAATTTTACATTTCTAAAAAATGGAAATTCTGCTGAATCAATTACCTATGAATTATTTTTGCACTTTAAGTAACTATTTAGTATCAAGTACAGAGGCAACTTTCTTTGCAAACTGAAAGCAGTTAACAGCCTTTATAAACCAATCATAAATTATACACTGCCATAACTGGAATATGACCCCCTCTCTAGGCATATTTATTAAAAGTGCCAGATTTTAGAGTGCACAAAACGTCACTAACAGAGTTTGAAGACAAAGCAAAAAATGATATTCCAGGGGGTCTGTGACATACCGTACCTCAAAATAGCACCCTGTAACCCCCCATATTCATCATTTGTATATGGTTGTGATACTTTATACAAAGCATGCTATGTAAGGGGGGCAGGGATAGCTCAGTGGTTTGAGCATTGGCCTGCTAAACCTGGGGTTGTGAGTTCAATCCTTGAGGAGGCCATTTAGGGATCTGGAGCAAAAACTGGGGACTGGCCCTGCTTTGAGCAGGGGGTTGGACTAGATGATCTCCTGAGGTCCCTTCCAACCCTGAAATTCTAAGATATGAAAGATCATGATCTGCTGAAACTCATTGTTCTGTCAATATATATATATGTTGTTAGTGTTCATGAAGTTATGAGATTTTGCTATAGGGTTGTTATTGATATATGTTGATGAGTTTTAGAGTTGCTCAGTGCTATTTCTCCAGTGACAATAAAGAAGGTGACCCACGCAGGTGTTAAATGACCATTGACCAGCAGGAGAATTGTAAACAAGAGATCTACAATTCAATAAGAGATAGTTGTGCAAGCACCATACAAAGAGAATTGCTCAACTCTATGAATCAGTTGTGCAAGCACCACACAATGAAGACTGCTCAACACTATGACTCAGTTGTCCAAACAATGGGGACTCAACAAGGCCCACCAGGACATGTCTAGGCCAGTATCCTCCCTGGGACATTAACTGAAAGTATAAGATAAGGGACAGGGGCATCATGAGACCACCTCTCTCCTCCCCTATCTACGTTGAAGGCAAAAAGAATGCTGGGAAAACAAAGACTTTGAACTGAGATTGGTCCCAGGCTAAGAAGGAAATTCAGCCTGTGTATTAAGACCTGTAACCTACCTGCAACATCCAATGAGAAAAGCTGTTTGATTCAACTCTTGCTTCGTCTAAAAGTTTAGGATTTAGAATGCATATTTATTTTTTATTTTCTTAAGGTAACTATCTCTGATCTTTATGCCTTCCACTTATAACCACTTAAAATCTATCTTTCTGAAGTTAACAAACTTATTTTAATGTTTTATCCTTACCAGTGAGATTGTCTAAAGTGCTTGGGGAATCTGCTCAAGATTACAAAGGCTGGTGCATGTCCACTCTCCTTTGACAAAGTGGCAAACTAATTACTGAGCTTGCACTGTTCAAGAGAAGGTCTTGAGCAGTGTAAAAAGCTATATTTCTGTGGTGCAAGGCTGAGGGCTTGGGATATTTGCTGGTGTTTCCCTGTGTATAACTCATGAGTGACTTGGAGATCATTCATGCAATTTAGCTGGGTGTGCCTCTGCATGTTGGTGGCTGAGTGATAACAGCACCTGGAGGGGTTTGCTGCTTGACACTGGCAAAGCATTATGAGAGACAGCTGCAGTTGGAGAGTTAAGGGGGGACAGCGGTCTCACAGTTCCAGGTTGTACCCTGGGAATCCTGTCACAGCTTTGCAAATTTCTTCAGTCTAAATCAAATCTTAGAGTCTCATGTACACATCTCCTCCTACATAAAGTTTTGGAACACTTCCCCTCCCATTCACAACTGTATACTCTTGATGCCTGGAGAGCTCTAAAAATCAATATTGAATGCAGTATACAGTTCAGAAAATATCTAGCTCTGTTGGTTATAATCCATATAATATTTTTAAAATACTGCTGTTATAGTTTCAGTTATTAGATGACTAAACTGGTACATTTCAGAAACTTTCAAAGATAGAAGTTATTTTCCCCTCAAATGTTCACTTATTTATTCAGAGCCACAGAAACCTGGCCTGAAGGCTCATATCCAACGTACAAAGATGTTGTGTGAAGAAAACAGAAAACAGCACAAGGAACCAGCAAAAAGAGCTGTAAACAGGGGAATTTGAGTGGGAGTTCTGTTGGAGGAGAAGGGATGAGGCAAGCTGTTCCTTCAGGGCAGTGTGTGAGTTTTTGTGTGTTGTGTGATTTTTCTGTTTTGTGTTTTTTCTTTTTTCTCTTCAGTTTGCAGAGGCTGGTAGCGGGCAGTGTGCTTTGAGAGAAGCAGAACCCTGATTAGGGGGCGGGGCTTCCCTGATTGGGGTCCTATAAAGGCAGCCAAACAGTCAGCCAGTGGCACAGGAGCCAACAAACAGAGCTGTAAACTGGGGAGTTTGAGTGGTAGTTTGTAGTATTCTGGTTTTGTTTTGGAGCACTCACGGAGTCGGTGCCTAATCTATGTAATTGGTGACTCGCCTTGTCACCAGAGCTGATCCGGAGAACAGAAGAGTATGCTGTCTGCCAGGAGCTAAGATAGGGGATGTAGACCTGAGGCTGAAAAGGATCCTAAAGGGAGCAGGAAAAAATCCACTGATTGTCCTTAGTATGGGAAACAAATCAGACAGCTAGCTAGATTCTCACTGGAACGTATCAAGGGAGACTATGCAAGGCTGGGAAGATGCTTAAGGCAGTGGCTCTCAACCTTTCCAGACTACTGTACCCCTTTCAGGAGTCTGATTTGACTTGTGTACCCGCAAGTTTCACCTCACTTAAAAATTACTTGCTTATAAAATCAGACATAAAAATACAAAGAACTGTCACAGCACACTATTACTGAAAAATTGCTTACTTTCTCATATTTACCATTCACTTACAAAATAAATCAATGGGAATATAAATATTGTAAGCACATTTCAGTGTATACTATACAGAGCCATATAAACAAGTAATTGTCTGTATGAAATTAATTTGTACTGACTTTGCTAGTGCTTTTTATGTAGCCTGTTGTAAAACTAGGCAAATATCTAGATAAGTTGATGTACCCCCCGGGAAGACCTCTGCATAGCCCTGCATACCCCCGTTGACTTAAGGAAATGGAGGGTCAGGTGATCTTCAGTGGGCTTCCACCTGTCCCTAAAGGAGGAGAATGAAGGCAAAAATTAAGGGAATTTAGTTAGGGAAGTGGACTGCACTGAAGAACATATACACCAGGCCCTTTAAGACACCCTGTTTGTGGGATACTTTCTCAAGGTTAAAAAGTGTAAACATTTGAATTTCTCATTTTAATTAGTACTTCTCACATATTAAGTAGTTAGACAATTTTTCTGAACTTGGGTGCAAAATATTTTCCTTGAGAGTAGATCCTTCTTGTAGAGGAGACATAACTGAGTCGTGCTTGCCACCTGATTGAATATGAGAACCAGGACCTCCCTGTAAAATATGGGACCACCTGGCTCACTTGTGCCCCTTTTTTATTGTCCCGGAGAACATTGTGAACAGAAAAGGACAGCTATGCTCTTGGCCTTTAGAGAAAGTGCATGATTGTAGCTATGGATACTATATGACATCAGTGGTACATCTTGGCTGATCAGGACTGGAGTTTTAGCTCTTAGGATCTATCTAATCACTCTAATCTTTTATCATTAACCTTGGATTAAGTTGTTCCATGAATGATCTTCCCTGTTCTTGAAGCTGGCATAAATTTTTTGCACTACTCTGATTCCAACGAACTGTGGCCTTCTGAGTTCCCCCAGGCAACAGCACAAAGGAGGACAGGGATGATGGGTCCTGAGAGATTAAGGAACTTCTGGAGAAGACAACTGGAATCTCTCACAATGGTATGTTGGTGCCAGAGTCCTTCGTTCTTATTCAAGACATCAGAGACCTGACAAATGTGATCATTTGACATCTATTATTATGTCCAGAAGTGACAGACTGCATGACATCATTTAGCTGTTGGTAGTGTTGACAAATTCATGTTACTCTGGAATACAATCTGGACTGTGTGAAGGCTCCTTTATGGGCCTTTTTCAGAAAGGGTGCTCCAATGAGCAGGTCCTCTTAGCATGGGTATACACAAACCCTTTTTTGCCCAAGGAAAACACTTTGGAAAACATCCTTAGAGGCAGGTAGGACAAACACAAAGCAGCATAGTGGTAACATTATGTGTTGCATGTGAAGTTGAGAGATTTTCTGTGGGAGGCTCATGTAATATGTGTAGATAGATGTTCTTAAGATCACTTAGTGATAGCTGCTTTTCTTTAGAAATTGTTGCTATGTTGGAATTTAGGGTATCTATCCTGAACTGTGGTGACAGCAGGAATCTGTTCAAGAATTTCCAGTTGAGCACTCCTCAGTCTTCGGCATGTTTGGGCACTGGAAAGAGGACTGACTAAAGCCCTAAGCCTTCTTGTTCCCTGGGAAATCAATTATCCTAGTTTGAAACAGATGGCATTCTAGTCTTTATATGTTGAGGTTTCAATTGGAGGAAGAGGGAGAAGCCAATAACCCTGGTTTTGGAGTGCCATTTAATTCTAAGATGTAGGCCAGGCTTCTCTCCCATTTCTTCCTACATTTCCTTTTTTACAGGAGCTTATCTGGAGGAATACAAAGTCCACCTAATACTCCCGAGAATGGTTTCAAGTTACTTCTCAAAAAACTGATTCTGAGTTTCCTCCTGTGTGGGCTCTAGCCCCAAATCTGAAAAAAAGCTGCCTATGCTCTCAGAAAGACAACTGAGTTTCCTCTGAATTTCCCCATCCCTTTTTTGTCCCTTTAGAGCCTTTACCATGGGAAAATTTGTATTGTGGCAAACTAGAAAACGAGGAGATGGAGGAACAGAGAGTCCTTGAATGGCTTGCTCATCTTTTACTGGGAAAACCAAGCCTTTGAAATGTCCTTTGCAGAGGACTTTGAATCCTGTGCTCAGAATCTAAAGCTTCTTTCCTGATGCCTTTAACCTTTCCTTCACTGTTTCTCAGATTTATAGGGGGGGGGGAACAAGATTAATTAGCCTCTCAGGACCCAACCACTGAGCATATTCTGATCTTACAAGGTTCCCTCTCCCCCTTATTTGTAGGACAGAAGGAGACTACCACTAAAGAGGGGATCTGAAGGGAGAACTGTACTGCTGCTGTGCTAGAGAAGTAAGGGTAACATTTGAAAAGATCACTCTTAAGATGATCCCTAAGTGGTTTCCTTAAACTTTATAGCTGCTCTCTAAACCCCTTCCTGAGGAAAGGGCAGGGGAAGCTTTCACATGGCACAGCCATGGTGATTCACTGAATCCTATAGAAAGGCAGAAATAGCTCCAAAAGGGCTGACTCACACCTTGTTAAAGAAAGCAGGGGAAACAGTCAGAAATAAGTGGTAAGCCAAGAGGCCTTTTACTGCCTGCTTTCTTCATGTCTGGGTTGCTCTCTCTGTCATCTCTCCAGGACTGTCGGTGTGGAAGAGAGTAAGAAAGGTAGGGCTTGGTCAACCCACAGCAAATAGGGTTATGTTAACCCTGGCATTTTTGCACCCTTTTCTGCCAACTTCTCTCTCTGGCTGCCTGTGAGGCATTCCTGACAGAACAACCTGTCCAGATATGCTACGCTAGAAGCTGCTGCAGCCAGCTACTTCAGTATCAGAAAGGGGTTTCTGGCAATCTTGCTGTAGAGCCCCCCAAAGCTAAATAACAGCCCAACAATGCTTAGAATCCAATAAGCTGACTATTATGATAAAAAGAATCCTTTTCTGATTGTTTTATTTTCTTGTTCCTTTGGGCAGAAGAACTGGTTAAGCCTCCCTGCAGTTGATGGAGCCAGTTCAAGCTGACTAGCGGGGTCTTCAAGGGTGTGGCCATCCCCATCCTGCCTTGATTGACAGGTCTGGCTCTGCCTCCAAGTAACCACAGGTAGGAGTAAGACCCATTGTAATAGATATGCAGATTTTTGTGGAAAAAAGAATGTGTATTTTAGGTGTTTTTAATTCAATAAATAAATGTTTTCCCTCTTTTGAAAAATCCATCACAGTAGACCAGATCCATGGCTGGTGTAAATCAGTGCAGCTTCACTGAAGTTATTTGAGCTATGCTGATTTATAGCAGGTAAGAATCATAGAATATCAGGGTTGGAAGGGACCTCAGGAGGTCATCTAGTCCAACCCCCTGCTCAAAGCAGGACCAATCCCCAATTTTTGCCCCAGATCCCTAAATGGCCCCCTCAAGGATTGAACTCACAACCCAGGGTTTAGCAGGCCAATGCTCAAACCACTGAGCTATCCCTCCCCCACAAATCTGGCCCACTACCTCTATTTTCACTCTGAATTAAGTCTCCCCTGCTCCATCTATTTCTCTCAGCTGACACCAAGGAAAAGAGCCATCATTACTGACCAGCCAACTCTGGGGACCACTTGTAATCCATGACTACAGTTTGGGAATCTTTACTATAGTCTGTCAAAACCATGAGAAGTCCTTAAACAGACAGACAATGCAATTGCTGAAATGGGAATTTAGCCAGAAAACCATGAGCTGACATCTCTAACTCTTGGAAGAATGCCAGGAATATCTTGCCATCTGATCATGACCACAGGTGATCAGGACCTTGGTTTTATGCAGAAGACACATGACACCTCCAATAGCATAGAGCAGGGATGGGCAAACTATGGCCCACAGGCCACATCCGGCCTGTCAGACCTTTTAATCTGGCCCTCAAGCTCCATTGCTCTACTCCAGCGCTCCGGTTGGGAAGCACGGTTGGGGGCTTGCCCTGCTCTGTCCGAGGCTGGGGGCTTGCATGACGGGCGTGAGGGCACGCATGTTACTCCGGCTGCAAAACCCGAATGTGCTTTACGCGCCATCAGAGCCTGGAATGTGCGAGCCCACGTGCCTGCTACTTCTTGGCTTAGGTGACGCTGATGTTTTAGTAGTGTTAATTTTCCATTGTTGAGGATAAAACAAAGAGCAGTTGGCCAGGGAGCACTCGAAAGCAGTTTTCAAAGTTGTGGGCTGTCGGAACCTACGTGGGAGGAGATTTCTGAGAGTAGGGGGCTGGTGAATCTCAGTGAGTTCTAATGACTGGAAGCTGATGCCCAACAAATCCAGGCTAGAGAGAAAGGGCGTGAAAAGTGGGTAAGTTGGTTTAATTATTGTAATATATTGTTATGATGGTATATTTATAATAGTATGTAAGGTTTTACGTTTATTTCTTCTAAAATGTATCTTTATTAAATAACGTTTATTTGAATATCTCTGAAGTGTCAATTTCGAGAGCATTCATGGCCTGCCATACAGTTTCCATACCCACATGTGGCCCTCAGGCCAAAAAGTTTGCCCACCCCTAACATACAGTGTACCACCACAGGGGGCATTGGTTCAGTACTGACTCCATAAAGACAGCTCCTTAGCACTTCCTACGCATCTGAAGTTTTTTCCTTGAAAATTTTCCCTCCAAGTAGTGACCAAATCCAACACTGTCTTTCATAAGATCAGATGACTGAATTTGAGGTAGTATGGTAGTTATTTCAATGCAAGATTTCAGCTCTATTAACAGAAAGTTACTGCCTGTATTAAATATATTATTGTGCTACATTAAAACAAGAAAAAAAATTATATACACACACACTATGCATGACTACATATTTCTTATCAACTGGATTTGAAGAAAAAACTAATAAAACGGTGTGTATAATAAATAATATTTACTTTAGGAATGCCTTATCCAATAGGCCTGATTTTCAAAAACACAGGTCTGTAATTGCAACACAAGATGCATGCCTTACAATTCACCTACAATTTACAATTTCAACTGTAAATACTGTGACTGCATGTGCAGATAGGGTATTTGCTTAGACATTGGTCATTTACAGGTGTGGACAACAGATTTGCTTGCACAGATGTAGTGACAACCATGTGCGTTTTATGTATTCAGACAATCAGACGATACTTAACTAAGTTGGTAGGTAACAGCAGTGATCTGCTTCCACTGATCTAATCCAATTTGGATAAGTTGGGACAATTGACCCACTTTACTTCAGATGTGCAGAATTTTGAAAATTCTGATTCTGCTTTGGTTGATTTAAATAATAATAATTTGACATTTTAACCAATAGGTTTGTTGTATTTTTAATTTTTTTTAAAGAGATGGGGAAAGGAAGGCAAGCATAGGGAAGAGGAGAACTGCTGATTTACATCAGATTTCATAGTCTCATCACATTTTCATAGGGCAGAAGAAACAAAGAGGAGGAAAAATGGACGTCCGTGAATGACTGGGGATGGGAAAGAGAGAAAGCTACTCCTTCCGCCAAACTAGGAGGCTTTCCACAGGGTATGCACAGAAGAGGGAAAATGTGGAAGAGATAGAAAAAGGGAGACTAGTTGAGTTCAGAACAGTACTCATCATGCCAAATGACAACCCACTAGTTATTCATATTTGATATGTTCTCTCCCTGAAGATGGCCTTATTTCTGTCTTTATAAAAGCATTAAGAGGGGAATTTAGGAAGTGAATTTGGAGATAGTTGACAGCTGTGCCTTCCCAATAGCATTTCCATGTAAGGTACATCTCAAATCTAGAAAGAATTTACTTGCTCTTGGCTGCAGCACCATACCTGGTGAACCTGTGCCAGCTCCATATCTAGCCTAGCAGTCCGCTTAATAAACCCTTCTTTAGTGGTGGTGGTCTTGGGTTTCGGAGCTTTGGTCCGGGGCTGAGTGACAGAGTCTGGGAGAGATGCCTCCAGTTCAAGCAATCCTAGAAAAGATGGAGTGAGAGTATGAGACAGGGCGGAAGAAGAGAGAGATATTAGATTGTTGTACAGGCTTATGCTAATATTTTTAGTCAATAACATATAATTTAAGATTTTCCAAGCTGCCTTACCCTCGTAGGTGTTAAGAAAGTGGTTTTTTACTACATAACGTTCAGAATGGTTGTCCGGAAAATAACCAATTCTGGACAGAGGTCCATAGGGCTGTGATGCATAATCAGTATAGTCCCTGATGACATCTCGTCTCTCCAACTTCCCCTCCACATTCTTCCCTTTAGCTATCAGCTTTCTCATTGCTGAAAAGGAATTGCAACCATGAGACATTTCCTGACATGTACAGTTCTGAAAGAGTCATATCCTAAGAAATTCAGTCAGGCTGTCATTCCTCTAGTATGAAGTGTGGCTGACAGACCAATATGACCCAAGGAGTTCTATAGTGTGGTCTGTGGATGTCCTCATCTTGAATACACAGTTGCAGCCTTGTAAAAATGGAATGGCGAGAGATAGCTTGGTATGGAAACTAAGTCCCCCTTCCACTATTTCTTTATCCTCCAAATTACCTTTTGTATGTTCGTGTTTAATTTTTCTCACTCTCTCTTCTTTGTCTTGCTGACGGTTAAACCAACGGGTGTCCAAACGATTGACATCCACCTCATTCTGACCCTCCTCTCGTCTCCTCAAAAGCTTCTTTAAAACTTCTAGTCGAACATCTTGCAATCTTCAAGAGAAAAAAAGGCAAGGTATAAATGGAGGTGCTCACAGAGCTCCCAAACTGCACTGCTATATTTAAACACAACCTACCCATTGACCTATCCGTAAAATACAGCCAGACTGCAAATATCACATTTTAGTCTTTTCATTTTTAAAAGTGAGTTTATCCCTGGTGCATTTTTTCACCAAAAAACTCCCCAAAAGTCAGTGTACTTCAATTTCAGTGTGGTTCCTCCATGCCCGTTCATAATTTCATCTATTCTGAATACCCCAACAAGAGTGCCATTTGTGGTGGTGGTTTTTCGGAGGTATTGGATTCAAATTACAAAAAATGATGACCTTCAGTCATTAATGAATAGGCAACCTAGAGATAAAAGTCCATGCATTCTACTGCCAATCCCCTGACCTACTTGATTTCAAACTCCACTTAGGTTCCTTACAACTGAAAGAGAAACACTGTGTCCAATTTGCACCTACTTTTCTATTTCCTGTTCTCTAAAGGCCCACTCTTTTCTCTCCATGTCATCCATCATCTTCCTCCTCTTCTCAGTTTGTGAGAGATCACTAAGTGGTGGTAGAGTTGCTTCCCAGGCACGTTTCTCCCGGGCACGTTCAATCATCTCCACCTCAGCTTGTCCCGCTGGAAGACCCCGCCCTTACAGGGACAAGAAGCAGTAGTTCTTTAGAAAGATTGTGGGGCAGGGCAATATCCATGAGTAACATATAAAGCTATTAGAGCGATAAGCACAGTTGAAAATCGTAGAGTAAATAGAGAGAGAATACTTGACAGATGGAAGTTAACAAATCTGAGGCAACAAGCTCAGTGAGTTTTAAAAATGTGAATAGTCTGCAGTTACCATGATTATGGTAACAGTAAAAAGGGGGTTGTCATTCCTCCTGCTCCTGGGCATAAAGAGATCCGTTTGGGGGCAGGGAAAGGTAAGAAAGAAATTTCCCTTCCAAGGAACAGCATTCATATTTAGATGCATTTTGAGGATTGACACCTTACTCTGAAGCATCCAGCATTCACCACTGTTGGAGGCAGGTGGCATTCATAGTAGTGGAAAGAAAAATGAAAATCATAATAATAATAATAATTTGCACTTACAATATCTTTTGCCATTTAACAAAAAGATCTCAAAACACCTTATAAAATGCCTCACAATTGGCCTGTTATGTAGGTAAATATTTTTATTACACCCATTTTAAACCTAGATAAACTGATACATCCCAGTGAAACACAGCAAGGTAATGTCAAAGCTGAGAGAACTGACATCTGATAGAGAAAAACAGCAATTCTGCCATTCTCAAGGGAAGAGAGCACTATTATTGTAAAGAAATGTTTATGGTTCTTCCAACTCACCCCAAGTGAGAATGGCAAGTGTCAGCAGTTCAGGGATTGAACCCAGAGGTACTACATATTCTGGGGAATACGGGTCAGTCTGAGCTTCGCCATCCCGATAATCCGTCTGTGTACCCAGAGTTCGTGATGTGGGGGAGCGTGATCTGTCACTGGTCATGGAGGGGTAAACATATGGCTCTGTTCTAAAAAACAAACATGAGCCAGAACATGTTTTTGTATATGCTGTCACATTAATTTTTTAAAACTTGAGATAATATTCATTACAGATGTGATTTTCAAAAGTGCTCAGCTTTAGCTTAACTCTGCTCCCACTGAAATCAATGGAGTTGACTTCAGTGAGAGCAGTTAGGCCTTTGCTGAGCACTTCTGAAAATCCCTCCCTATGTGAACGTAAACCATGAACCTTCTGCATCAAGAAGCTTAAATTGTTACGTGCAAGTATCTAACACATATGGATATTACAGCATTGTATTTAAGGATTAAGGGCCAAATGTAGCCTGATGTAAGTAGCTGCAACTTGATGGAAATATTTGGGCCAAATTCAACAGTGAGATAAACAATGATGTAAGTTTCATGTCTGGTGTAACAACTTGCACTGATCTGGCATTCAGTGGGTGTGCAAAATAAATCTATTGGAAAGGGGTGTAGCTTGAAAAACAATTAACAGAAGAATACAAGATAAAGCAGGACTGCTGTATTTTAACTTATGCCTGTGCCATTTCAACACAAACAGGAAATAATTCAATTCCTCCATAAGTAAGCACAATTCCAGTGACTTCACTGGGAACTGTACTCATTTATGTCACGTCTGAATTTGGTGTGTCGTCCCCCCCACCCCGGAATACCAGGGATATCCTACTATAAGGATGTTGTATGCAAATAAACAGTAGCGCAAAACCATTTGATAAAATCAGCAACAAACATCTCAAAGTGTGGCTATATCAGACATTTCCTCTCCTCTAATACTTAGACATTTGGCTCTCTGTTTCTTGCATCATGTGGTGCTCCTTACATATCCCAAGCTGTCTGAACTAAGCTGTAGGCACCTGGCCCTAACTTGCTCTTTCTGGGATTTCATGCTGGTGGACAGATTCTTTCTGAACTTTTAAATTGGTCTCTATTGCTTCATTATTAAAAATACTAGTCTCATGTAGCCATTTGTGGCTAAAGATTGACCTGTTGTAACTGTTTTTTTAAACCTCACCACTTACTTTGCCACTGCATAAGCAATGTTTAGTGGAAATGGCTTATGAAAGGGGATGAAAGGTCTGCAAAGAGAGAAAACATGTTTAAGACAACAGCCATGAGAGTAAGATGCACAATAACTGAATATTACAGCTTAGCAAAACTGTGGACCAGATCCTCAGATGTTGTAAAACAGTGTAGCTCCACTGACTTCAGTGCTGATTTACAACAGCTGAGAATCTGTTTCTGCACGTTTAAGGACACATATTAGTTAGGAGTTCTTTAATCTCTTATAGAAACTCTGTCATTACTTCTTAACTCAACATGTGAGAATTGTTGTTCTATCCAAGTGGAAAAATTCTTCCTCATTCAAAGAGCCCAGTTTGCTTTTCATTTACACAACTTCGTACACTGGCCCAACACCATTAATTTAAAGGGAGTCACCACTGATTTACACTGGGGTGAGAAGAGGAGAATCAGGACCAACATTGTTAATTGCTTAGTTCATATATATATATATATATATATATGTTAGGATTGAGAGAGACAATACGAAGACTGGTTGGCTCAGATGTGGGTCTACTACTATACTGTCCCACTACAAAATTCTCCCCTTGTCCATTACTATATATTTTTCTCCGCACCAAAAAAACACTTGCCCTGAAAACCTTCACATAACCTGAGGTGTGTGTGATGACATAGTCCAATTCACATTCACTATTTATAAAGTTATGCACTGGTTTAATGTGATGTTCAGTGTTGTTCATATAAGTCTCACCTTTCTAGCTCACTCTTACCTTTTTAGCTCTTTCCCTCCCCCCCACAAAAAGATATTAACTCAGAAATTAGAACTTGAGAACACCTATTAGGCCATGTTGTCCCACTACCCCAGATTAGTACTTGAAGAGTTTACTGGCCTAGTTTAGCAGCCAATGTCTCAGAAATTTTTAGCATTAACAACTAATACTTTAATTCTTTGTCAGACAGAATTCCAAGCGGCTTTAAGGTGGTAGAAAAATTTTGAGTGCTAGAAGCTCTCAAGATAGCGGCTGCTAAAATCATGTTGTAATTCAAGCTGGGGTTGAACAACAAGAGAGTTACCAGAATAAGGTTACTATTGAGTGTATTCTCAGCATTGTACATATGTTTGGGTTTCTTTAAACCCTGTGGGAATCCGGAAGTGGAATTCTATGACATAAATCAGCTTGAAAGGTCAACTATATTTTAAGTTTATCTAATATGATTGTTTCCTTCAGTGCAGTAAGACAGTTTTAAAGTGAAATGTGCTTGAAGTCCTAAGTATTACTATTATTAATTAATAATTCCTGCTTAGAAACATACAATAGGAATTTCCATGTCAGATGAGACTAATATTAACCTAGTTTCATTACCAAGCTTTCCTAAAAGCCTCTTTAAGAGGTTTTTAAAAGTTTAAGTTAAAATTTGGCAGTGAACAAGCCACCCTGTATCTTCCTTTTGCTAAAATAACCCTAAACATCTTTGATTCATTTTTACCAGCCTAGCAAAATATGAGAAATGTTGGAAAACTGGATTTAAAAGGGGCTAAATTCATTAATAGTATAAGACAAGTCCCCTGAAGTAAAGGCAGTTGAGCCTGCACACATCAACAATGAATGTGTGCCAAACTGGAAACTCTTGCATCATAGCATTTAGCAGTTGTTTCAAGTCCTATACTAAATCTTGAGACCAACGCCAGGGCTGCAGTGTAATTCTAGGGGAGGTGTGGTTCTGAAAGAGGAGTCATTCTTCTGATGAAAAGTTAAATTGTGGTTCTCTCTGCTTGTTTCAGTGGTAGCAAAACTGAAGTTAAAAATCCCCCTTTTATATTTCCAAGAGACTGAAAAACCACAATAGCTGGGCCAGCTGCATCTCTCCCTTGGTATGACAGGGTCTAATGCCAAAGGCTATGCGCGAGCAACTGCTAAGCACAGACTGGCTGTTGCACTTGCCTATACAAGTTAAGTATTTCACATTTTTTCAGTGCTCAGTCACACAGTGGACTAGATTCTAATCTCAATGGCACCAGTGTTCCAGAGCAACTCCACTGATGTCACTGAAGTTGCACCAGTGTCAGAGGCAGAGTGACTGAGATTGGAATTTGGCCTATTCCATATACGGTAGTCGTTAATTCATTTCTTACTGTTCAAAATACTTGTAGCGGTTCCTTCCATTAATTTCAGGATCTTCATACACAATTTGAGGAATCTGAAGAGAAGGTTGAGATCTAAAAAGCCAAAAAAGATAAAAACAGATCAAAATATTTTCAGAAAGTGTGTTCAGAGAAGTTCTGAGGTTTTTTTTAAAAGATACTTTTTAAACTATACTTCAATATTTATTATTTCACTCTGGACTTCCACAGTTGCATCATCAAAACATACACACCTCAAACTCTATAATGAAGTAGCAGCAAACACCCTTACCTGCATAAGTAAGATCGAGATTATGCATTTACATTATTCTATAGTTTCTCATATAACACTGCAGCTCTAAACTTAATGGAAATTTCACACTGTGCATATACAAAAATCAGTCATTTATTACTTCTGTTAAAATAAAATTTGGGCCTGGAGACTATTGCTCAAAGAAGATTAACCATCTGGAAAATCTGAATTTGTAAAATTCTGTTACTTTTATTTGTATGTGTGGGTGTGCAAAATAATCTGAATATATTTGTATGGCACAAAATACAAGAGAGGGGATGCAGCAAATGAAGGGGAAGAGTCACCCTGTCTAACTAAAAAATGGCTAAACAGATTTTGATCAAACCTGGAAATAACAGGCTGGCTCTAAAACTTTCATTCTGCATTCTCCAACAGTAAAGAAGAATAAGGCTGACCTTGTGGATAGTTTAAGGAGTGTACTGGCTGGAATACAGCCTTTGTAAAAACAGCCAATACTCCCCCCCATCTAATTTCCCATCCTGGAGACCCAACACTGAGTTTGAAGTAGGGCAATAGATTGTCTATAATTTCCTGTCCATGTCTTCTTGGAGGTTGTACATTATTTAGAGAGCTCAGGAGGCAATGAATGAAAAGGGTTAGACAGGAAATAGAGTTCCCTGAAAAACCTCATGCTACAGCACCAGCTAAGTCATTCCACAAGTTCAAAAAGTCACACTTCGCCCTATTTAAGACCATCTTTGGCAACTTACCAGAAGCCTGAAACTAATTTATATAAAATGGAGCAGTTTGTTGTTGCCTTAATTTTAAATCCAGAGGTGTGGCTTAAAGAGACATAGATACCAATAGGAAATGTGGTTTGACTATTTGGATTGAACAGAGCTCTGCCTGCTGTGATCTGTTGAGTCCAAGAACCTCACATCACAGGCTCAAGAGTTGCATTGTGGAACTTAGAGACCCACAGTTTAGCCAATCCCTACCACAAACACTGTACAGAATGAGGCTTCATCATCCTTCTCTGGTGTACAATACATTGCAGAGGTCATTTTAAATCATCCTTTCCCAGCACCTGCCCCAGTGTATTGCAACAAAATAATATTTGAGTCAAGATGCTAGTATCTGAACCTGAAATGCTTTCTTGGCTCTGACAAACCTTTAATTGTAAAATTTTGCTAACAGTTCAAATCAGTTAATTGAACTGATGGCTTTTGCTACTGGCATTGTCTCCACATGTCAGAGTGCTTCTCCATCCAAATGAATTCTTATTTCACTCAGCACAGGTGGGCACTTATTTTCATGATCTAACTGTGTTATCATAAGCTACTCATCTCATTATTACAATCTACATACCACACAGACTATGCTGACAGCTTGTGCCACACACTCTCAAAGAAACTGCGGAACCACCTGATCAACATCCTCTATAGCAACCAGGGAAAGATTAAGAATGAGCTCTCAAAACTGGATAGTCTCATAAAAAAACAACCTTCCACAAAAACTTCCTCATGGATGGACTTTACAAAAACTAGACAAGCCATTTACAACACAAACTTTGCTTCTCTACAAAAGAAAAAGGACACTAAACTATCTAAACTACTACATGCCACAAGGGGCCACAACAGTGGTTCCCTTAACCCACCCAGCAATATTGTTAATCTATCCAACTATACTCTTAGCCCAGCAGAAGAATCTGTCCTATCTTGGGGCCTCTCCTTCTGCCCCCCCCCACCCCCACAAACATGATACAGTTCTGTGTGACCTAGAATCCTATTTTCGACATCTCCAACTCAAGGAATATTTCCAACACACCTCTGAACAACATACTAACCCACAGAGACCTTCCTACCAACACTACAAAAAGAAGGATTCTGGGTGGACTCCTCCTGAAGGTCGAAACAACAGACTGGACTTCTACATAGAGTGCTTCTGCCGACGTGCACGGGCTGAAATTATGGAAAAGTAGCATCACTTGCCCCATAACCTCAGCCGTGCAGAACATAATGCTATCCACAGCCTCAGAAACAATTCTGACATCATAATCAAAAAGGCTGACAAAGGAGGTGCTGTCGTCATCATGAAATAGGTCGGAATATGAACAAGACGCTGCTAGGCAGCTCTCCAACACCACTTTCTACAAGCCATTACCCTCTGATCCCACTGAGGGTTACCAAAAGAAACTACAGCATTTGCTCAAGAAACTCCCTGAAAAAGCACAAGAACAAATCCGCACAGACACACCCCTAGAACCCCAAGCAGCGGTATTCTGTCTGCTACCCAAGATCCATAAACCTGGAAATCCTGAATGCCCCATCATCTCAGGCATTAGGACCCTGACAGCAGGACTGTCTGGCTATGTAGACTCCCTCCTCAGGCCCTACGCTACCAGCACTCCCAGCTATCTTCGAGACACCACTGACTTCCTGAGGAAACTACAATCCATCGGTGATCTTCCTGAAAACACCATCCTAGCCGCTATGGATGTAGAAGCCCTCTACACCAACATTCGACACAAAGATGGACTACAAGCCATCAGGAACAGTATCACCGATAATGTCACGGCAAACCTGGTGGCTGAACTTTGTGACTTTGTCCTCACCCATAACTATTTCACATTTGGGGACAATGTATACCTTCAGATCAGTGGCACTGCTATGGGTACCCGCATGGCCCCACAGTATGCCAACATTTTTATGGCTGACTTTGAACAACACTTCCTCAGCTCTCATCCCCTAATGCCCCTACTCTACTTGCACTACATTGATGACATCTTCATCATCTGGACCCATGGAAAAGAAGCCCTTGAGGAATTCCACCATGACTTCAACAATTTCCATCCCACCATCAACCTCAGCCTGGACCAGTCCACACAAGAGATCCACTTCCTGGACACTACGGTGTTAATAAGTGATGGTCACATAAACACCACCCTATACTGGAAACCTGCTGGCCGCTATGCCTACCTACATGCCTCCAGCTTTCATCCAGACCACACCACATGATCCATTGTCTACAGCCAAGCTCTACAATACAACTGCATTTGCTCCAATCCCTCAGACAGAGACAAACACCTACAAGATCTCTATCAAGCATTCTTACAACTACAGTACCCAGCTGCTGAAGTGAAGAAACAGATTGATAGAACCAGAAGAGTACCCAGAAGTTACTTACCTTAGGACAGGCCCAACAAAGAAAATAACAGAATGCCACTAGCCATCAACTTCAGCCCCCAACTAAAACCCCTCCAACGCATCATCAAGGATCTACAACCTATCTTGAAGGACGACCCATCACTCTCACAGATCTGGGGAGACAGGCCAGTCCTTGTTTACAGACAGCCCCCCAACCTGAAGCAAATACTCTCCAGCAACCACACACCACACAACAGAACCACTAACCCAGGAACCTATCCTTGCAACAAAGCCCGTTGCCAACTGTGTCCACATATCTATTCAGGGGACACCATCATAGGGCCTAATCACATCAGCCACACTGTCAGAGGCTCATTCACCTGCACATCTACCAATGTGATATATGCCATCATGTGCCAGCAATGCCCCTCTGCCATGTACATTGGTCAAACTGGACAGTCTCTACGTAAAAGAATAAATGGACACAAATCAGACGTCAAGAATTATAACATTCAAAAACCAGTCGGAGAACACTTCAATCTCTTTGGTCACTCGATTACAGACCTAAAAGTGGCAACTCTTCAACAAAAAACTTCAAAAACAGACTCCAACGAGAGACTGCTGAATTGGAATTAATTTGCAGACTGGATACAATTAACTTGAACAAAGACTGGGAGTGGATGGGTCATTACATAAAGTAAAACTATTTCCCCATGTTTATTCCCTCCTCCCCCGGCTGTTCCTCAGACATGCTTGTCAACTGCTGGAAATGGCCCACCTTGATTATTACTACAAAAGGTTTCCCCACCACCACCCGCCCCGCTCTCCTGCTGGTAATAGCTCACCTTCCCTGATCACTCTCGTTACAGTGTGTATGGTAACACCCATTGTTTCATGTTCTCTGTGTATATAAATCTCCCCACTGTATTTTCCACTGAATGCATCCGATGAAGTGAGCTGTAGCTCACGAAAACTTATGTTCAAATACATTTGTTAGTGTCTAAGGTGCCACAAGTCCTCCTTTTCTTTTTGCAGATACAGACTAACACGGCTGCTACTCTGAAACCTGTTTCACTATTGTTAATTATACTTTAAAGCTCAATCACTTTCAACCATAAGGAGATACATCACAAAATCAGGTCAGAGTCTAGAGGCAGCTTGTTGACATAGTTAATGCAAGAAGTAAATGTGAGAACAGCCAGTGCTGCTGTCACCTGCTACTTTCATGCTGGTACAAAGATGATAAGATCGGAAGGCACCACTGTGATTGTCATAAATATAAAGGGAAGGGTAAACATCTTTAAAATCCCTCCTGGCCAGAGGAAAAGCCCTTTCACCTGTAAAGGGTTAAGAAGCTAGGATAACCTCGCTGGCACCTGACCAAAATGACCAATGAGGAGACAAGATACTTTCAAAGCGGGGGGAGAGGGGGGAGAGAAACAAAGGGTCTGGGTCTGTCTGTGAGATGCTTTTGCCAGGGACAGAACAGGAATGGAGTCTTAGAATTTAGTAAGTAATCTAGCTAGATATGCGTTAGATTATGACTTCTTTAAATGGCTGAGAAAATAAGCTGTGCTGAATGGAATGGATATTCCTGTCTTTGTGTCTTTTTGTAACTTAAGTTTTTGCCTAGAAGGATTCTCTATGTTTTGAATCTAATTATCCTGTAAGGTATTTACCACCCTGATTTTACAGAGGTGATTCTTTTTACTTTTTCTTCTATTAAAATTCTTCTTGTAAGAAACTGAATACTTTTTTCATTGTTCTTAAGATCCAAGGGTTTGGGTCTGTGGTCACCTATGCAAATTGCTGAGGATTTTTATCAAACTTTCCCCAGGAAGGGGGGTGCAAGGTTTTGGTGAGGATTTTGGGGGGAAAGACGTTTCCAAACGACTCTTTCCCAATAATAAACCCGGTTAGACGTTTGGTGGTGGCAGCGAAAGTCCAAGGCAAAAGGTAAAATAGTTTGTACCTTGGGGAAGTTTTAACCTAAGCTGGTAAAAGTAAGCTTAGGAGGTTTTCATGCAGGTCCCCACATCTGTACCCTAGAGTTCAGAGTGGGGAAGGAACCTTGACAGTGATGATCTAGTCTGATCTCCTATATAACACAGGGTATAGGAGTTCCCCCAAATTAATTCCTGTTTAAGCTGGCACATATATTTTAGAAAAACATCTAATCTTGATTTAAAAGTTGCCAGCTAGTGATGGAGAATCCACCATGAGCCTTGGTAACTTGTTCCAATGGTTAATTACCCTCACTGTTAAAAATGTACATCTTATTTCCAATCTGAATCTGGCAAACTTCAACTTCTGATCAAAATAAGCTGAGAGGAAAAGAGCACAGCAGTGACATTTAAAACTTTGAAAGTATAACGTAAAGAATTAGTTTGTGTATGCTTAAAAAAAAAAACCTGTGACGTGTTCATCCAGGCCAACATCCCTCCTTGTCTGACTACTGACTAGCCCTTCCAAATAGCCTCTCTGACTCCCAGCTCTTCCGATACTGCTGCCCATTTTCTGACAAGCTCAAGTATCTCCTCACATCACTCCATTGGCTCTCGATTCATTTCAGGATCCAATTCAAAATTGCGCTCTTTGATTTTAAACCCCTCCACGGACATGACACAGCCTATTGTACTTTTCAAAACTTTTGTTCCTTTCCCCATTCTTTCTGCATGCCTAGCACTATTCTCTTTTTTATCCCTCCATGTGAGCTGGTGCAGAATCTTTCTTCCGCAGTTCATATTGTCTGACTAGAACAACCTCTCTATCCTCAGCTCCCTCTTCCTCTGTACCTTAATTCTTTGAAGTGGTTTGGGAAGTAACTTTATATGCAATATGTTATTCAAAATTATGTTGTGTTATTTTGTTAACTGATATAGCACCTGTTGCACAGTGTCCCAGATGCGCACAAGGGAAAAAAATAACAAAATCATATTTAAAGAACTCTAGTCCAAGTGGACCAGGTAATCAGCAACTCTAGTCAAAACAAACAAGGCGGGCTAAGGAAAAGAGACCAAACAAAATGGGGCTTCTGAAAAAGGGAAGGGAAGTGGTCAGATCCTGACCTAAATAGGAAGGCTTCACACAGAATCTTGAATACAGCTACAGAGGGACTCCAGCCCTTGATTCACTACAGCACCTAAACACATACTGAAGTACTTTGCTGAATTGGGATCCTAATGGACATATTGGGAAAGTCTCCTGCACTAAGAAGGCCCTAGTCTAGTCCAGTCCAAATGAAACCTTGGGATGCATAGCAAGGACAATCCAGTCCGCTTCAGTCTGGGAGGGACAAAGGAGAAAGGCTATCACTTAAGTAGCTCCAGCCTGGATCACTGAAGTTTTTACAACGTTGAAAATGAGAGCTTTAAATAAATCTCTTGATTTATTGGCAACCAGTGCAGATAGAGTTGGATGAATGTAGAACACCCAATCCCAAAAAAGCAGATGTATGGCCATATTCCACAACAGCTGCAACCTCTGAATCAGTTTCAAGTCAGATCTAAATAGGAGCAAACTGCAGTCATCTATCCTGTATTGTTTTTTTTTCTTAATATAGTCCAATGGTAGGACACTTACCTAGCAAGCTGCTGAAGAACCTCTAGGCGCTGCTGGGCCCTGCCTCTCCATCTTTGGTCAATAAATGGGGGCACGGGATTTCTTTTCTCCGAACGCAGATCGTACCAGGGATAATGGATCAGACTGCTAAACATGGTTTTAAAAATCGGCATCTTTTTCTAATTTTAATGTGTAGACAAGAGAAATGGCAGTTGTTATTTAGCAATTCCATGCAATACTTAAGAGATCATCGCTTCAACTAGTGTTTTTGAGTCTATATGTAAACAAGGCATGAGAAATATATAGAGATTAAACAAGTTACTGTGAATTACAGCGCTATAAACCTGGGTGGTAGAGGTGACAGCATGCTCTAATGACATTAATTAATAACAGTGCTTCTCAAAATGAGGAACATACAGGACTAAACAGCAGGGGCAAGGAGATGCTAAGTATCAACCTATGTAGCTGCAAAGAAATCCTTGAAAATGTGGCCCAAGTATAACTGATGCAGCTACATTTGTCTAAGTCAGCAGAAAGCTTGAAATCAGCTTTAAGATATGAATTGCCCCATTTATTTCAGTGGGTGCTAACTCAGAAGCCCAATTAATGTAAGGGTATGCCTGCCTACATTGTAGCTGGGAAGTGTGATTTCCAGTGCAGGTAAACAGACCCTGTGGGCCTGGCAGCAGCTCGGTCTAGCTGCCAGAGTCCAAGCCCACCTGACCACTGGAGTCTGAGCTCAGGAGACTAGCCCGAGCTGCTGCCTGTGCTGCAGCATCCACACTGCTACTTTCAGCATGCTAGCGCCAGCAGAGACAGCACAAGTCTGTATACCCATGCTGAGAATCACACTCCTCAACCGCAGTAGACATGCCCCAAATGTCAGCATTGTGCTATTTCCCTGTTCATCAAAGTATGTAAGAAAGGAAAGGAAACGTCATACTATGAAGATCTATACAATCTACTCTAAATGATGGCTCATTATGACTAAGCCTTTAACAATAGATGGCAAGGTTGAACGGTGGCACCATTTGTTTCATTTTCCTGAAGGAAGACTCAACTTTCAAAGTTTGGGAAATGCTGTCATAAAGTTATAAGAACCACCCTCACCCCATCAGATGACATTATAGCCTCAGAATTCAAAACCAGCTTGTTTTGTATTATATACTAGGCAGCTGCTTATTCAGATGGTCAGAACTGTGGATAAGCACATTTTAAACAAACCAAAAGGAAAAAATAAATAGGATGGTGGAACATGGAATTTATCTGGCTAAACAGGAATTTTGACATGAAGGGGAGATTTTCAAATAAGTGATGCACTTTGGGCCTAAATTTGGATCCTGGGGTTTTCAGACAAGAGGGAGTATACGATACATAGGCTGGACATGTAGCAGCCAATATACAAGGGCTCCCTTTCAGAAATCTAGTGTTTCTGAGACTAACCAGTATCAGAAGGGTGCATCATCAGATACTTTAAACAAAAAATGCACTCAGAGCTATAAGTGACAGAAAGATTTGTGGGTATGTCTATGCTCTTTGCTACCTGCATGGAAGCCACACCAGAAACCACAGTGACAGCAGAGTCCAACAAGGTCAAACAACTTTGTGTAACTGGTAGATTCTCATCATGCCATTTACACCCTTGACCTACAGGGATTGAGGCAATGTCTACACTACATACATTACACCAGCACAACTGTACCACTGCAGCTGCGCCGCTGTAAGGTCTCCCATGTAGCCACTCTATGCCAGCAGGAGAGCGCTCTCCCATCATCTTAATTAAACCACCCCCAACGAGCAGCAGTAGCTATGTTGGCACTTTTGTCAGTGAAACTTATGTTGGTCAGGGTGTGTTTTTTCACATCCCTGACCGACAAAAGTGCTAGTGTAGACAAAGCCTGAATGAAAACACATCCATGACCTTGGGCAGGTCACATTAATCTCTGTGTGCCTTAGCCGCCCATCTGTAATATAGGGATACTAGTACTTCCCTGCCTCATTGGGGTTTTGTGAGGATAAATAAAGATTATGAGACTCTCAGATACTACAGTAATAGGGGCATACACAAACAAGATCAAGGGTCTCAAACACGCGGCCCACGGGGTTATTTTCTGCGGCCCGCCAGCTCCCTGCGGCCCCCCAGCGTTTACCTAGAGTGACTCCAGCCCAGGGCGGCGCACACTGGGAGCAGGGCAGGCTCCTACAGGCCCCTGCCACACCCCTCCTGCACCCCGCACCCCTCCTGCACCCCAAACCCCTGCCCTGAGCCCCCTGCCACACCCTGCACCCCTTCTGCACCCCCTGGGGGCAGGGAGGGGGCGGAGTTGGGGTGGGGATTTCGGGGAAGGGGTTGGAATGGGGGCAGGGAAGGGGTGGGAAGAGGTGGGGCAGGGGCGGGGCCTCATGGAAGGGGTGGAGTGGGGGTGGGGCTGGGGCAGTGGTGGGGGGGGTCAGTGATGTGGCCCTCATGGTCATTTGAGTTTGAGACCCCTGCACTAGATCAATTAGAGCTAGCGTGAATATAAATATTAATGTAGTCACGGTAGCATGGGCAGCAGCAGCAGCGTGGCTTAGCTGTGTTGAGTACAAACCCAGCTGAACTCCATAGGTACATACTTGGCGTGGCTTAGCCCTGCTGCCGCTGGTACCTGTGCTACTGAGGCTAAACTACTTATACTCGCACTAGCTCTCATTGAGCTACTGTAAGTACATCTAGGCAAGCTGAGAATCCCACCCTCAGAGGTATTTTGAGTACATGTAGGCAAGGTGGGAATCCCATAGAGTTGCCTCCAGGATCGTCCTGGAGTCTCCAGGAATTAATGATTAATATTTAATTAAAAAATATGTCATGTGATGAAACCTCCAGGAATCCATCCAACCAAAATTGGCAACCCTAGAATCTCACCACTAGCTACTACTGTAGACATAGCCATAGAGAACATCGAAAAACTTCAGAGAAACAGCGTTTAGGGAGGGAGGAGACAGGAAACAGGTTTTGAATAATACATTTTTATTGGCTCCACTGCATGGAAGGTGTCAGCTTGCTTTAGAAGGGCTGGGCCTCAGCGTTTAGAATCCTTCCCAACCTACTCATTCAAGAGCAAAGTCTGAATAAACCCAGGAGGACAAAAAACAAAGCTCCTTGTCTGTCAAACTTTGATTCACTAGAGTTGTATCACATCCCTTTTTCATTCTGCCCAAAATGGCTCACCTGCAGCTATCAAAATAAGTAAGGGGCACTGTGTGAAACACTACTTAAATTTCAAGTGCTCTGTTAAAAAAACAGTGCAATAACCCAATTCTTCCATTATGTCTAAGACTTTCCTTAATGAGCCATAGACCAGTTGTCAGAGGTATCCAGGGATGTCCCATTCTCAAGCACTGATACATGACTTAGGGGCTTAGGAATAGAACATTTCTAGACTATTGGTATAAAGTTAACCCAAGACAGTGGTGACCATCAGGTATTAAACTATTTTTGTGTTAGGTATAAACGATTTCCTTTCTTTACAGAGCTTGTGCTGTTCTAAGGAAGTTGCGTAAAGTTAAGATTGCTCAAGTGCAATCAAGTTTTTTACATATATATTCATATTCCTTTAATATAGGGAAGAATGTGGGAAAAACCTCTCCTGAAGATGTCTCAGGCTGAAACAACCTACCATCTTGTCACACAGGAGATGAGCCTGGACATTTGCCTTTGCATGGTCCTTCTCACTTGATAACACATACAAGGGATCTGAAATATAAGCAATCCCATGGATTCAAAGAAAACGAACAGAATAATAGCCTGGCTCCCCTTGACAAGAAGTCCGTTTTTCCACTTCAGAGACTAAACGAGACATAGAAATAAAAAAGAGCAAGCACACTTTTGCACCTCTGACCCCCCCCCCCCCGTCAGCCTCGATGCTGCTGCTGTACAGAGTGGACCACGCTCTGGTGGGGAGAAATTAAAGGCTCATAATTGTTAAAGTACTCTTCTGGCAACCTTTAAAACCATTAAACGGTAGCTACGGCCGTGAATGGAAGCAGCAGCAGCGAGCATTTGCTGCTTCCCTGTGGAATGAAGCGCCAGGCATGGCCTTGCACATCCGCAGGTGGCTCCCTGCTCTGCCCACGCCTTTCCCGCTCATGCTGCTTTCAGCCTGTCCATTTCGCCTCCCCCCCCGCCCCCGCGCGCTCGGAGGAGCCTCCCTGTCCTCTTCCAGATCCGCTTTTCCAGCCTCGTCCCCCAGCCCCGACTGACGGCGCCTCAGCACGCCCCAGGCTGCCTCCGCGGCTCCCCCCTGCGGCCGCCGGCTGCAGCCCACCACGCGGGCCCCCGCCCGGCTGCAGCCCACCTCTCGCGGCGCTGGACGTGAGGCGGCCCCTGTCGCACAGCTCGAGCGACTCCCGCCCGACGCGGGCCCCGGCCCCTCCCCCCAGCGACCCCGCCCGGCCCCGCCGGGCTGCACGAGGCCGCACGCGGGGTGACGGGAGGCGGAGCCTCGTCGCCAACCCGCCCCCTCTGCTGCCGCCCGGGCGGGGCCTGCGGGGTTGGCACCGCCCCCCGGCTCGGTCTCTGGGCCACGCCGGCTCCGCCCCTGCCGGGGCCGCTCGCCGGTACCGTAAAGGAAGTCGAAGGCTCTGCTGGGGGCCAGGCCCGGGCGGTACCGGCCCCCGGGGCTCGGGCTCGGGCCCCCGCCGCCCGCCGGCCCCGGCCCCGTCCCGATCACCGTGTAGCTGCTCATGGCGGCCGCCGCGCCCGGGCGCTGGGTGCGTTCCCATGGCAACGGGGCCGGGCGGGGCGTCCACCCTGAGGGGCGGGGCTCGCGCTGGGCACGTGGAGCGGGGGGGGAGGCAGCGGCGGGCGCTTCCCAGGCGGCCCCCACCACATCCCTCCCGCCCAGCCCCCACCGCGCCCCTCCCCCGGCTACTCCAGCCGGGCTCCGCCGTCTGCGCCCCCCCCTCCCGCAACATGAATTAAATTGCGGCCCCCCCCCCAGCAGGAAGAGAGCGGGAGCAGCCAAAGCGGGACAGGGCAGCCTCAAGTGCGGTGCTGTAGGCCTGCTGCAGCACGGGGGGCAGGGCTGAGACCCAGCTCCCTAAGTGGCGGGTAGCCAAGTGCATCGCCTGGCCCTTTATTTAATTTACTTTCTTGACTTTAATATGATTAAAGATTGACTTTATTATTATGGTCAAAGTGTGCAAAGTGTTTTACATTCAGTTGAAATAGACATAGCCCCTACCTACTCCAAAGAGTTTATAATGTAATCTTAGGTTTCAGAGTAGCGGCCCCTGTTAGTCTGTATCTGCAAAAAGAACAGGAGGACTTGTGGCACCTTAGAGACGAACCAATTTATTTGAGCATAAACTTTTGTGGGCTACAGCTCACTTCATCGGATGCATAGAATGGAACGTATAGTAAGAAGAGATATACATACAGAGAACATGAAAAGGTGGAATAGGAGACTAATTAATTAAGATGAGCTATTATGAGCAGGCAAAAAAAACTTCTGTAGTGATAAACAAGATGGCCCATTTAGACAGCTGACAAGAAGGTGTGAGGATACTTAAGGAAATAGATTCACTATATGTACTGACCCAGCCACTCCCAGTCTCTATTCAAACCCAAGTTAATGGTGTCTAGTTTGCATATTAATTCAAGCACAGTAGTTTCTCCTTGGAGTCTGTTTTTGAAGCTTTTCTGTTGCAAAATTGCCACCTTTAAATCTGTTACTGAGTGGCCAGAGCAGTTGAAGTGTTCTCCTTCTGGTTTTTGAATGTTATGTTCCTGATGTCAGATTTGTGTCCATTTATTCTTTTGCGTAGAGACTGTCTGGTTTGGCCAATGTACATGGGAGAGGGGCACTGCTGGCACATGATGGCATGTATCACATTGGTAGATGTGCAGGTGAACAAGCTGCTGATGGCGTGGCTAAGGTCCTATGATGGGGTCACTTAAATAAATATGTGGACAGAGTTGGCATCGGGCTTTGTTGCAAGGATAAGTTCCTGGGTTAGTCTTTTTGTTGTGTGGTGTGTGGTTGTTGGAGAGTATTTTCTTCAGGTTGGGGGGCTGTCTGTAAGTGAGGACTGGTCTGTCTCCCAAGATCTGTGAGAGAGAGGGATCATTTTTCAGGATAGATTGTAGATCTTTGATGATGCGTTGGAGAGGTTTTAGTTGGGGGCTGAAGGTGACAGCTAGTGGCGTTCTGTTATTTTCTTTGTTGGGCCTGTCCTGTAGTAGGTGGCTTCTGGGTACTCTTCTGGCTCTGTCAATCTGTTTTTTCACTTCAGCAGGTGGGTATTGTAGTTGTAAGAACACTTGATAGAGATCTTGTAGGTGTTTGTCTCTGTCTGAGGGATTGGAGCAAATGTGGTTGTATTGTAGAGCTTGGCTGTAGACAATGGATCGTGTGGTGTGTAATCTGCTAGTTTTAGCCTCATTGGTTTGTTACCCATTGTTATTACTCAGTTCTCAGATGTTGTTTGTGAGGATTAATTATCTTTGAAGATCATCAGTTCATCTATCACCACACAGATCTAATCTAATTTAAAGAGCCTCTCACCCTTACAGCTGGGGCTGATAGTCCTGCCTCTTATTAAGGTTGGACAACGCTTCCCATTGTAAGACACTCTTTTCAGTTGCTTATAATTTTGTCAAACTTTAACCATTTGGGCTGAAATTTTACGTCAGGTGTCTGCCTCAGTCCTGGCTTAATCATTTCTGAGACTGAGGCTCAGTGAGGGTGGACAAGCAACCTTACTTCTGGCAATTCCTAGCCTTTGGGTGCCTGACTTTGCTGCCTTAATAGTGTTCTTTTAACAGTATTAGTTATTATTAACAATATTGATACATATCTGTATTACCATAGTGCCTAGGAGCCCCAGTCGTGGACCAGAACCCCATTGTGCTAAGTGCTGTACAAGCAGACTAAAAAGGCAGTCCCTGCCCCAAGGAGCTCACATCTAAGTATAAAGTGAGACAACAGATGGATACAGATAGGGGTGTATAAGGAAACAATGAGACAATATTTGTCAGCATGAAAGGAAGTGGCATCCATGCACCAGCAGCCTAACGTATTTTTTGTGATTAATAGTATTTAAAGTGCTATATAAATGCTAAATATCATTGTGTAAAATCAGTACACTACTAATCGAACCTTAACATAGGAAAGGCAGAAGGAACCTGTCATTTTCCAGTCTTGCCATTGGGTGTCACAGTTGTGCTACCCATTTTTCAACTAAGGCCAGTACAGCAACAGGAGCCTGCTATGGTAAGAATGCAAAACATGTTCTGGGGCCAATTCAACCCTGATATAACTTCACTGCAGTCAGTTAAGTTACACCAGGGTGAATTTGGCCTAGGACGGAAGCTCAGTGCTACTTCCATTCACAGTCTACTCTTCTGTAGCTCTACCAGCTACTGAATATAATGAGTCTCATTTCCCAGATGTGTACTGGGCAATATTGGAGGGGTGAAAGGTTCAGCAGTGCACATATGGATTGCAGCTGCCATTGGCCATTCCTGCTGCTTGGCCTGACTCTCAAGACTTCCCATCAGTCAATCAGAGCCCGCTGACATATCATATGGCCTATTTTTGACCAGGGAAGGAGACTGAGGCTTGATCTACACTACAGAGTTACAGAGTAGTAGCCGTGTTAGTCTGTCTTTGCAAAAAGAAAAGGAGTACTTGTGGCACCTTAGAGACTAACAAATTTATTTGAGCATAAGCTTTCGTGACCTAACTCTGTAAGTGTCTACACTAAAATGTAGCTCCCACTGATGTAACTCGCCCACTACACCGACTTAATAACTCCACCTTCACGAGAGGCGTAGTGATTAGGTCAATGTTAGGGTTGCTAACTGTCTAATCACACAAACCCAAACACCCTTGCCCCACCCCCTGCCACATCCCTTTCCTGAGGCGCCACTCCGCTCACTCCATCCCCCTTCCCTCTGTCGCTTGCTCTTCCCCACCCTCACTCACTTTCACTAGGCTGGGGCAGGGGGTTGGGGTGTAGTAGAGGGTGCAGGGTGCAACCTCTGAGAGAGGGTTTGGGTGCAGGAGGGGGCTCAGGGCTGGGGCATGAAGTTGGGATGCAGGAGGGGGTGAGGGTCGTGGACTCCAGCTGGGAGATGCTTACCTCAGGTGGCTCCCAGTTGGCGGTGCAGTGGGGCTAAGGCAGGCTTTCTGCTTGCCCTGGCCCCATGACGTGATGCTCCCAGAAGTGGCTGGCACGTCCCTGTAGTCCCTGGGGGGGCTGAAGTTCCTGGCCAATGGGAGCTGTAGAGTTGGTGCTCAGGGCAGGGGCAGCATGCAGAAACACCCTTCTCCCCCCACACACACCTTGGGGCTGCAGGGACGCGCTGGCCACTTCCGGGAGAGGCATGGGGCCAAGGCAGGCAGGGAGCCTGCCTTAGCCCCGCTGCACCACCAGACTTTTAGCGCCTAAAATCTCCTGGTTTGGCTTCAGTAGCCTCAGGGAGATAGGGCCTGATTCCAGGAGATTCCCGGCAAAACTGGGAGGGTTGGCAACCCTAGTCAATGTGGTTAGTTTGCTGCAGTATCAGTGTAGACCAGTGATGGGCAACCAGCAGCCTGTTGCCCACCACTGCTGTAGACACTGTGTTGCTTACATCGACTGTTGCTGCCTTTCAGACGCCATCCCACAATGCCCCACACTGGCAGTTAAATCCGTACAAGCATGCCTGGTTAGGATGCACACCGTCGACACGAGTGTAGCATGGACATGCAAAAGCAATATAATTACTGCGTTGGCTGTTCATTAATGTAACTTAGGTTGACTTAATTTTGTAGTGTAGGCTTGCCCTGAGTCAGAGTGAAGCAATCGTTTCCTGCTCTAGGGAGGAAGCAGATACATGTACAGCAGAGACAGGGAGAAGTGAATATTTCTGAGCTGTTCTCTAGGTCTTGTTATCTCATTGTCTTTGCCTCCTGCTGGCAGTTTACTGCAAAACTCTATGACTGCAAGTTAGACTCATGCAGACACCACACACACTTCACTCAGGCAGCCATGGATGCAACATATGCATCACACATGTACATCTTACCCTACACATGCACACAAACACCAAACATGCACCCACATCCTTACCAACACACCACATGTGTATGCATACACACAAGCATGCATAGTTCTGCTTTATTGTGCAGTAGAGGCTTCAGCTGGAGTACTGTGTCCAGTTTTGGGTGCTACACTTTAAGAAAAACATGGACAAATTGAAGAAATTCTCAAGGGCACCAACAAAAGTGTCATGAGGTTTGGAAAACGTGAACCATGAAGAAAGGTTGAAAGACTTGGGCATATTTAGTTTAGACAAGAGAAGACTTAGTGGGGACAGGATAACAGCCTTCAAATATGTAAAAGATTGTTATAAAGAAGATGGTGATCAATTGTTCTCCATGCCCACAGACAGTAGGGCAAGTAGTAATTGGTTTAATCTGCAGCAAGGGAGATATAGGGTTGCATATTAGAAAAAAGCTTTTTAACTGTAAGGATAGCTAGGCATAGCAACATGTTAGGGGTGGCTGCAGAATCCCCATCACTGGAGGTTTTTAAGAACAGGTTAGACAAACATCTGTCAAGGATGGTCTAGATTTGCTTCATCCTGCGTCAGTCTGGGGGAATGGAACAGACTTCTTGAGGGCCCTTCCACTAGGAAATGCAAAGTTAAGTACGTGCCGCCCTCACAACACAACCTGAATTCTGCCCCCTGTAGCTGGTAGTAGGCACTGGGAATCTCTCTCTTGAACTCATCAAGACTAGATGCCTTCCTGGAAGATACTTTCGTCAAACACAAGGCATTAGGCTAAATACAGCAGAAACTGGATGAAAAACACAGCTGCAGCACCTGGTCTTATCAGCCACTCTGAGACCTGGCAAACTTGAATGAAATTCTGTGGCCTGTGTTACACAGGAGGTGAGACTAGATGATCAAATGGTCCCGCCTAGCCTTAAAATTTATAATAAATATATTTGACACCACAACCTCTGGTTAAATGCCAAACACCACCTGGGATGTGAGACTGTCCTTTTCTTTCCCTGTTATATTTCTTCTTTTTCCTCTCTCTCTCTCTCTTTTTCCTTCTAAGAAGAGTCCATTCCGCAGGTATGGCCTTCATTCTTTGTTCCTAGATATGTATACATGTAGCTATGTTTGGCAAAATTCAAGTTTTATTTTTTTACAATTTTGATGATTAATATAGATTTTTTTCAGGTTTTTAACTATGTTAATTTTTACAGGTGCAGGAAAGTAATGGGGTTGGGGTTAGGGTTAGGGCAGCGCTGTCAGCAGGGCTGAAGGGGTTCCCAGCACTGACAATGGGGCTGCAGAGGGCTCCCTGCATGGCCAAAGGACTCAGGACACCTGGATGCAAGGTGTGGGGGAGGCTGTGGTCCTGGCCCAGGGGAGCAGAGATCACCCAACCCCCGAGTCAGGGCTACAAGAGGAAAAGCCCCCAGCTACGTGGAAGGTCACCCAAATGCTGAACAGTTCCTGCCTGGGGACAGCCCCTGCAATCCTGGCTGGTGAGTGAGTGAGTGAGTGGGGTCATGACAGTGGTGCTGCAGATGGCTACCTGCACTGCTGCAGGGGTAGTGACACCTGATACCTACAGACACAAGGTGAGGGGGAGGCTATGGTCCTGGTGGGTCAGAGCTGAGACACCTGGGCCAGAGCCATGAGAAGGAGGATGAGCCCTTGGCTGCGTGGGAGAACATAACATAAGAACTGCCATACCAGGCTAGACCAAAGGTCCATCTAGCCCAGTATCCTGTCTTCCGACAGGGGCCAATGCCAGGTGCTCCAGCGGGAATGAACAGAACACGGCAATCATCAAGTGATCCATCCCATCACCCATTCCCAGCTTCTGGTAAACAGAGGCTAGGGACACCATCACTGCCCATCCTGGCTAATAGCCATTCATGGACCTATCCTCCATGAATCTATCTAGTTCTTTTTTTAACCCTGTTATTGTCTTGGCCTTCACAATACTCTCTGGCAAAGAGTTCCACAGATTGACTGTGTGTTGAGTATAGAAATACTTCTTTTTATTTGTTTTAAACCTGCTGCCTATTAATTTCATTTGGTGACCCCTAGTTCTTGTATTATGAGACTGCGTAAATAACACTTCCTTATTTACTTTCTCCACACCCGTCATGATTGTACAGACCTCTGTCATATCCCCCTTAGTTGTCTCTTTTCCAAGCTGAAAAGTCCCAATTTTATTACTCTCTCCACATACAGAAGGTGTTCCATACCCCTAATAATTTTTGTTGCCTTTTTCTGAAAACTTTTCCAATTCCAATATTTTTTTTTTTTTGAGATGGGGCAACCACATCTGCATGCGGTATTCAAGATGTGGGCATACCATGGATTTATATAGAGGTAATATGATATTTTCTGTCTTATTATCTATCCCTCCCTTAATGATTCCCAACATTCTGTTAGCTTTGTTGATTGCCACAGCACATTGAGTGGATGTTTTCAGAGAACTATCCACGACTCCAAGATCTCTCTCTTGAGTAACAGCTAATTTCGACCCCATCATTTTATATGTATAGTTGCGATTATATTTTCCAGTGTGCATTACTTCATTTATCAACATTGAATTTCATCTGCCATTTTGTTGCCCAGTCACCCAGTTTTGTGAGATCCCTTTGTAGCTCTTTGCAGTCTGCTTTGGATTTAACGATCTTGAGTATTTTTTTTATCACCTCCAAATTTTGCCACCTCACTGTTTACCCCTTTTCCAGATCATTTATGAATATGTTGAATAGTACAGGTCCCAGTACAGACCCCTGGTGGACACCATTATTTACCTCTCTCCATTCTGAAAACTGACCATTTATTCCTACCCTTTGTTACCTGTCTTTTAACCAGTTACCAATCCATGAGAAAATCTTCCCTCTTATCCCATGACAGCTTACGTTGCTTAAATAAAGCAGAGGCCACCCTACTGCTGAATGGTAGGCAAGAGGTCCTGGAGGCCAAATTTAGATTGCTGGGGAAGAGATTAAAGTCCAAGACTTCATGGTAACATTCTCTGAAATATTTCCAATTCTACATGCAGGGCCAGAAAGACAGGCAGAACTGCAGGGTCTCAATTAGTTGATGACACGATGATGTAAGGAGGAGGGCTTTAGGTTTATTAGGAGCTGGGGAACCGCTGGGAAAGGAGTATCCCATATGGGAAGGATGGGCTCCACCTAAACCAAAACAGAACTAGACTGGTGGGATATAAAATTAAAAAGGTTGTAGAAGATTTTTTTAAATTAAAGGGCTGAGGAAAAGCCAACAGGTGTGGAAAAGCACATGGTTTGGGCTCAGACACCCCTTAGGGATGAATTTATTAACGGGGACTCTATATCCTAGTAAAGAAGATCGGAATAAAGTTGGTAAAGTACAGGGAGGAGCTACAGAGGAACAGTCAAACAAAATAGAGTCCCATATAAATATAACTCATGAAGGCAGGCAACTGAATATTGACAAACTGTACAAATGCTTATTTAAAAATGCTAGAAGTCTACATACTAAGATGGGTGAAGTACGATGGCTGGCATTAAATGTGGACATTGATATAACAGGCACAGTGGAAACTTGGTGGAATCAAAGGACATGGTAGTATCAGGGTACAAAATAAACAGGAATGACAGAGTAGGTCGCTTTGAGTAGTAGTACTATATGTGAAAGAAAGCAGAGAGTCAAATAAAGTGAAAATCTTAAATGAATTAAACTGTACCATAGACTTTTTATGAATAAAAATTCCATGCTTGAACAGTAAAAGGATAGCAGTAGGAATATACTACCGATCACCTGCCCAGGAGGTGACTGTAATTGTGAAATGTTCGGGGAGATCAGAGAGGCTACAAGGGCAGAAAATGCAATAATAATGGGGCACTTCAACTATCCTCATATTGACTGGGTAAATGTCACTCAGGAAGGGACGCAGAGATAAAATTTCTAGACACCATAAATTACTGCTTCTTGGAACAGCTTGTCCTGGAGCCCAAAAGGGAAGAGGCAATTCTTGATTTAGTTCTAAGTGGAGAACAGGATCTGGTCCAAGATGTGCACATAACTGAACCACTCGGTAATAGAGATCATAATGTAATTAAATTTGACATCCTCATCGGGGAGAAAATGCCAAAGAAACCCACCACACTAGCATGTAACTTCAAAAAGGGGAACTACACAAAAATGAGGAAGCTAGTTAAACGGAAATTAAAAGGCACAGTCACAAGGGGGAAATTTCTGTAAACTATTTAAAAACACTGAAAGAGAGGATCAAAGCAAATTTATACTCCAAATCAAAAAAAGTAAGAGGACCAAAATAATAATAATAATATAATAATAATGCCAACATGGCTAAATAGCACAGTAAAAGTGACAGAGGCAAAAAGGCATCCTTTAAAAAAAACCAGGAAGTCAAATCCTAGTGTGGGAAATTAGAAAGGAACATAAACTCTGGCAAGTCAAGGTAAAAGTATAATAAGGCAGGACAAGAAAGAATTTGAAGATCAACTAGCTAAAGACACAAAAACTAACAGCAACATTTTTTAAGGTACGGCAGAAGCAGGAAGCCTGCCGAACAGTCAGTGGAGCCAGTGGACAATGGAGGTGCTAAAGGAGCACTCAAGGAAGACAAGGACACTGCAGAGAAGCTAAATTAATTCTTTGCATTGGTCTTCACTACAAAGGATGTGGGGGAGATTCCCACACCCACGTCATTCTTTTTGGTGACAAATCTGAGGAGCTGTTCCAGACTGAGGTGTCAGTAGAGGAGGTTTTGGAACAAACTGATAAATTAGACAGTAATAAGACACTAGGTCAGATGGTATTCACCCAAGAGTTCTGAAGGAATTCAAATATGAAGTTGCAGAACTACTAACTGTGATATGCAAACAGAAAAGGAGTACTCGTGGCACCTTAGAGACTAACCAATTTATTTGAGCACAAGCTTTTGTGAGCTACAGCTCACTGCATCTGATGAAGTGAGCTGTAGCTCACGAAAGCTTATGCTCAAATAAATTGGTTAGTCTCTAAGGTGACACAAGTACTCCTTTTCTTTTTGCGAATACAGACTAACACGGCTGTTACTCTGATAACTGTGATATGTATTCTACCTCTTAAATCAGCCTCTATATCAGATGACTGGAAGGTAGCTAATGTAAGGCAGATTTTTAAAAAGGCTTTGGAGGCAATCCTGGCAATTATAGGCCAATAAGCCTACCTTCAGTACCAGGCAAACTGGTTGAAATTATAGTAAAGAACTGAATTATCAGACACATAGCTGAACACAACTTGTTGGGGAAGATTCAACACAGCTTCTGTAAAGGGAAATAATGCTTCACCAATCTATAAGAATTCTCTGAGGGGGATCAACAAGCATGTGGAAAAGGGTGATCTAGTGGATATCATGCTCTTGGACTTTCAGAAAGCTTTTGACAGTGTCTCTCACCAAAGGCTCTTCAGCAAACTAAGCAGTCATGGGCATGAAGTAACACAGGAAGCTGTCTGAGCACCTGGTTGGCTGCTATTATGTACCTGATTACCTGGCTCCTGAGCCTGGTTCCTATCTTCTTTATACCAGACCCCCATCTATTCCCAGTTCCTGCTTGCCTGCCTTACTCCAGGTCCCCACTCCTATGCCTTTGCCCTGATGCTGGCTCTGGCTCTGGCCCCTGGCTTGGCACCAGACACTGTCTCCAGCTCTGACCACCCACACTCCAGTCATTGCAATTACCTCATCTCAGAAAGGATATAGTAGAATTGGAAAGGTACAGAGAAGGGCAACAAAAATGATTAGGCGTATGGAAGAGCTTCCATATGAGGAGAAATTAAAAAGACTGAGACTGTTCAGCTTAGAGAAAAGATGACTAAGGGGAATATGATAGAGGTCTATAAAATCATGAATCATGGGGAGAACGTGAATCGGGAAGTGTTATTTACCCCTTCACATAACACAAGAACCAGGGGTCACCCAATGAAATTAATAGGCAGCAGGATTAAAATAAACATAAGGAAGTAATTCTTCACACAACACACAGTCAACTTGAGGAACACATTGCCATGGGATGCTGTGAAGGCCAAAAGTATAAATAGGTTAAAAAAAATTAGATAGGTTCATGGAGGATAGGTCCATCACTGGCTATTAGCTCAGATGGTCAGGGATGCAATCTCATGCTCCAGGTGTCCCTAAACCTCTAACTGCCAGAGGCTGGGACTGGAAAACAAGGGATGGATCACTTGAAATTGTCCTGTTCTGTTCATTCCCTCTGAAGCATCTGGTACTGGCCACTGTCAGAGGACAAGATACTAGCCTAGACAGACCATTGGTTTGACCCAGTACGGTCGTTCTTATGTTATGTTTTTAAGAATTTAACCTTCAGTGTGGATTAGAAGTTCCTTTTTATGGCAGAAGCAGAAGCTGTTTCTGCGAAACTGAAATAGGGCCAGCAAAGAGTCATCAACATTGAGTAGGCCAATCCTGGTGGGACCATGGTTGCTGCCCGCAGAGCCATTTACTCTTAATGACCCTCTGCCAGCAATCCCACTTGATGGCTGAAGCGTGGAAAATCCCACTGTAAGAAGAGAAGGAGGAAAAGGTGTCAAAAGTGGCTTTTAAATATGACATAGTCACTTGCAAGGAGAGCCAGAGCATTACCAGAGATAGAAGACCCAGCAGGAAAAGTGGGCTTGGCCTGGCCTCCCTGAAGAACACTGACCAAAATCAGGAGTGGAGAGAATTGCACTCAGGTATTTGTTGCTTTTCCGTAGATCTTTAATACTCTTGTGTGCTCTCTGAGATTAAAGTGGCTGTGTGTTTAAGTTCCTTTGTAAGGCTTGAATTTTCATATGGTCCCTGAAGAGTTAAACTATCAATTGGAGTGCTCACAGAGGAAGAGCTCTGGAGAGAGCATGTATCAACTACTTGGGGAAACTACTGTGCAGCCACAATCCCTAACTTTTCGCCAGCCTTATTTGTTTTCCTATCAATCACTTTTGTACTTGCCTTTACCAGATGGCCACCCTGCAGTATGACACTCTTCACAGGGAGAGAGAGTCGTCTGGTTCTTCTTGATGCTTTCAAACCATGTTAAATTCACTCATTCTTAAGCCCCCCCCTCCATGTCCCAAAACATACTGTAACCCTCCCATTCAGACAGACACAACCCTGCCCCCCAACATTGACATCCCATCACTTTTCACTCATCTAATCACTTTTTCTGATATGTTACAAAGAGCTAATTTTTACTGTTGATCTGTCAGGGATCTAGATGGACTCTGATATTTACTTAAACCTTGTATTTTATTTGAGTTAGTTATCGTCAGTACAAAAATATTTTTGTTTCTAGTAACACTATAGATACAGTGACACTGAACATGCTGTGAAACATCCATTTCAGAAGCTGCACTAATCTCAGTCACATCACCTTCCATCACACAGAGACAATAAGCATTCTCACTCCTCTGGCCACCACACTGGAAAGTTTGGAGTTCTAAGGGAGGTTATTTCTGTGGCTCCGAGAGCTTCACACAAGTTCCAGGCAAAATTTGGTGTTCTCTGGTCCATACAGCAGAGTTTGACTAAAAGATTTCCCCCCTGCATACATGAACTTTGTGGAGTTAACCATATATAGGGAAAACCGAATTCAACAAGCTCTCAGTTATTGGAGGAAATAGTACACTGGGCAATGGTATTTAAAATCCAACTCAATATAATCTGGATATGGGCCTGAGTTGAAGATTTAGGGTACATTTTTCAAAAGTGAGTTGAGGCCAGCTTTGTAAAGGCATTCAGGCACCTAAAGATACAGATAGACATTTAATGGGATTTTCACAAGTGCTGAGGCCCCTAACACCCTGGGAATTTTCAAAGTCCCACTAAGCACCCATCTGTATCTTTAGGTGCCTAAATACCTATAAAACTCTGGCCCTTAGGAACTTAAGTCCCACTGACCTTCAAACACTTACATTACTTTTGAAAATGGGAGTTAGGCTCCCCAACTCCCTTACGCACCTCTGAAAATTGTATCCTTAGTTCAATACGGAAAGGATGAGAGGGTCCATCTATATAAATGTCAGCAGAGAAGACAAAGGCAAGGTGATTAGGTATTTTAAAGACAGTAAGTTAGAACCTGACCTGACTTGAGGTGAAAGAAACCGCCTAAAAAGAGCTCTGTTTTCTGCTTCATTGCTTAATTCTCCTCTCAAAATTGCCCAGTGGATAACACAACTGCATATGCTGAACAAATGCAGAAATGCAACAGAGATGTATGAGGATAATCACCTTGCAGAGCTGAACTCAAAAGACAATTCATCCCAGAGACTGACTTGATCTCAAAAATCTTTGAGATGTGAGATGCACTGGTTCATTCCTTCACACATCCCAGCAGCTGAAATCTGTGACATATCAGCAGTGGAATGGCTCTTGCATCTGAAGACACTGACTATTCCTTTTTGGCTCCTCTTCATCTTCAGCTCCTACAGTTTGTCATGGCTATTATGTTTTATTCTGTTGCACAACTTCAAGTTCTGCAAAACATGATTGAGAGAGATTTTAAGACACTCAAGCAAACCAAGAGTTTGTCTACACAGGGGGTTTAAACTAGACTAAGTCAACTGGACTAGTAACTAATCTAGTGCTTGCATACACATGATACAATTCATTATAGTACACTAACTCCATATTTATCACAAACTCTGGAATCCTATTTCAAAGTGCACTAAGTTTGATGATGTCAAGGTTCCTTCTCCACTCTGAACTCTAGGGTACAGATGTGGGGACCTGCATGAAAACCTCCTAAACTTATTTTTACCAGCTTAGGTTAAAACTTCCCCAAGGTACAAACTATTTTACCTTTTGCCCTTGGACTTTATTGCTGCCACCACCAAGCGTCTAACAAATATATAATAGGGAAAGAGCCCGCTTGGAAACATCTTTCCCCCCCCGCCCCAAATCCTCCCCAAACCCTACACCCCCTTTCCTGGGGAAGGCTTGATAAAAATCCTCACCAATTTGCATAGGTGAACACAGACCCAAACCCTTGGATCTTAAGAACAATGAAAAAACAATCAGGTTCTTAAAAGAAGAATTTTAATTGAAGAAAAAAAGTAAAAGAATCACCTCTGTAAAATCAGGATGGTAAATACCTTACAGGGTAAACAGATTCAAAACATAGAGAATCCCTCTAGGCAAAACCTTAAGTTACAAAAAGACACAAAAACAGGAATATCCATTCCATTCAGCACAGCTTATTTTCTCAGCCATTTAAAGAAATCATAATCTAACGCGTATCTAGCTAGATTACTTACTAAGTTCTAAGACTCCATTCCTTTTCTGTTCCCGGCAAAAGCATCACACAGACAGATTTCAGAGGAACAGCCGTGTTAGTCTGTATTCGCAAAAAGAAAAGGAGTACTTGTGGCACCTTAGAGACTAACCAATTTATTTGAGCATGAGCTTTCGTGAGCTACAGCTGAAACCTGTCATTATGCAAGGCACTGCATTTAGCCGTATGGAGTGGAAATCTATCAACTGCATGAAGAAACTTGTACAGATACAGACAGACATCATCTTCCTTTCAAGATCTGATGAAGTGAGCTGTAGCTCACGAAAGCTCATGCTCAAATAAATTGGTTAGTCTCTAAGGTGCCACAAGTACTCCTTTTCTTCACACAGACAGAGAGAGCCTTTGTTTCTCCCCCTCCTCCAGCTTTGAAAGTATCTTGTCTCCTCATTGGTCATTTTGGTCAGCTGCCAGCGAGGTTATCCTAGCTTCTCAACCCTTTACAGGTGAAAGGGTTTTTCCTCTGGCCAGGAGGGATTTTAAAGGTGTTTACCCTTCCCTTTATATTTATGAGAGATGAGATGTGAGTTAGTTCAGTCTATTGTTTGTGTTCATGCAAAGCTGCTGCACACTGCTTTGGCAGTCTTCCAACTGCTATCCCACACAGCTTTGCAGCCACCCATTAGTTTACCTGCATGCCCTCCACTGCTCCGGTATCAAGTTGACTGGATGTCCCCTCCCCTGTTTAAAAACTGCAGCGTAGCCAAAATTGGCCCATTTGCTCCGGGATTTGAGTATATCAGCATGGCTGCAATAGTACTCCAGAAGCCCACATACCTCAAGCAGCCTCCTGGAGCCATCCTGAGACCCTAGATCTTCATCATCATCTGCTGAGAAACATCAGTGCAGGAAGCTCTTGTGGCCAGACAATGGAATAAAGTTCTTTTTGTGGACATTGTTAAGCAGATGTCTACAAGGGGACAACCATGATGCTGACCAATGCAGGTGAAAGAGCAAACAGCTCGAGAGAATGTACATTAAAACCAGGGATGCTGGGATAAGTGGAAATGGGAGATGCAGAGGCAACTCCTGGAGGCAGTACACAGCCAGAATGCTCTGCTCAGGCCAGTGAGAACAACTAGGACCCCAGCTCTTTTCAGCCATCTAATGCCTCTGATAACTTTGAGTGTCGCCAGTCAACACCAGAAGGCCCAAGAACAAGAAGAGGCAGTGTCCAGGCATATACTCACCTGTGACTTGAATCCCCACTTCCCTTGTTGTGTTCTACTCTCCACTGCACTGTGTCACTTTGAATTTTTGCTTCATTATTGTTTAATTAAAGGTTTCTTTCTGACTGCTACATTATAGACTGTTTAATAATAGAAACAATTAAAAATTCTTTCATAGTCATAAATGCATTTTACCCAGAAAAGTCATCAATTTTAAATAATTCAGCTGCATATTTTCAGGCCTGGCACTCAAAGTAAGAGCAACAGGCATCCCTGACACTATTGCCCTGGCTGTTTTTCAATTTTCTATTGGAGGTGGTGTCTCGCCTGCTATCGCTTCTGCTCCGGGACACTCCAAGGACTGCAGCATCCTCTTCAGGACACAGCCCTCAGCTGTGCCATACTCTGTGCTCCCCCTTTCCGGGGGAAAGTATCACAGTCCACTGGTCCAGCCACTTCCTCAGTGGCGAGTGTGTGTGTCAGGGGGGTGACAACCTGCGCCCACCTACTACTCCAGGTCCTGGTCCAGGGACCTTGTAGATGGCAGCCCTATGCTGCTTTCCCTCTAATCTCTCAGTATCTTTCCCTGGACCACTTCCCCATGGCCCTAGCACCTTCTGCACCCTTATCTCAGGGCCTCAGCATGCCAGTCTTAGCATGCAGCCAGGAGCTCGCTCTCACTCCCCTGATCCTGCCCAGCACTGATCTGTCCAGGGTGCTAGCTTTCTTCCTCCTGCAAGGCAGCCATTGAGCCCTCCTCAAGCTCCAGGGAGCAACTGAACCTGCTCTGCCGTGCAGCTCTTCTTATATAGGCCTGCCCGGCCCTAATGGGCTGCTCCTCGCAGCCCCTCTCCTATTGGCTGCTTTCTGTGCGGCCTCCCTAGGACTCCATTAACCCCTTACAGGCCAGTGTGGGGCAGACGCACCATCACACTTGTCCATTTAGCAAGGTAAAGAGTCTTAGTTGAAGGGAACTCTTCAACTATTCTATTCTATTTAGAACTATTCTATTCTATTTAGAACTTCCTGAACTTCCTTAGAACAACCTCCTTCCAAGGATGTTGGCCAGAAAGAATCCAAGCTGTCAGGTGGAGGGCTCTTTGACTCTTGACAAGACCTTGGGCAGGAGTGGAGTTGGAGGGAAGGCATACAGCAGGCTCTTCGACCAGGGTGGCAGGAAGGCATCTGTCAACAAACCCCGGGTGTGGCCTGCTCAGGAACAAAAAAGATAACATTTTTGTATGCTCATTTTGCAAACAGGTTCACTTGGGGGATTCCCCACAGCTGGGAAATGGATGTGGTCACATCTGGATGAAGAGACCACTTGTGGTGACTTGTGAATGACCTGATTAAGTGATCTACCAGAGCATTCTGAGCCCCTGGAAGGTAAGCAGCTTTCAGGATGATGGAACTGGTGATGCAGAAATTCCAAAGCAGAAACACTTCTTGGCATAACTTTGTCAACTAGGCCCTCCATTTGTTTACACAGAAGATGGCTGCTGTGTTGTCTGTAAGCACCAACACATTCTGCCTCTTGATATGTGGAAGGAACACCATGCAAGCCAAACAGATGGCCCGAAGCTCCCTTACATTTATATGGAGCTTTAGATCTTGAATAGACCAAAGACCTTGTGCCTGTTAGGGACCTAAGTGAGCTCCCCAGCCTAGAACCAATGCATCTGTGACAAAGGTGAGTGTCTGTTGTAGAGCACCAAAGGGGACTCCCTCACAAACATTCAAGAGTTCTCTCCACCAGTCCAGGCTGTCACTTGAACCACCATGTCCATATGATGATGAGCTGGTGAGTACGCCAAAGCTAGCTCCCTGAAGCGCAGCCTGGCATCCTGTAGTATCTCGGCACACGCTACCATGTGCCCTAGAAGCTTGAGGCAATTTCACACTGTAGTGACAGAATGTGTGTTTAGATCTAGAGCAATGACCCGCATTGCTTGGAATCTTAACCCTAGCAGGAAAGCCCTGGGCTTTGTAGAGTCCAGGGCTGCCCCAATAAATTCTATTGTCTGTACAGGAGTAGGTTATAGTTCACTGTATTGCTTAGAAGCCCCAGAGCACTGAAGGTGGACTGTATGGTGGCTATGCTGGACAGTACCGGAGACCTAGACCAGCCTCTTACTGGCCAATCATCTAGGTAAGCGAATATGTGGATAAATTGTGGATAAATTGGAGAGAGTCCAGCGAAGGGCAACAAAAATGATTAGGGGACTGGAACACATGACTTATGAGGAGAGGCTGAGGGAGCTGGGATTGTTTAGCCTGCAGAAGAGAAGAATGAGGGGGGATTTGATAGCTGCTTTCAACTACCTGAAAGGGGGTTCCAAAGAGGATGGCTCTAGACTGTTCTCAATGGTAGCAGATGACAGAACGAGGAGTAATGGTCTCAAGTTGCAGTGGGGGAGGTTTAGATTGGATATTAGGAAAAACTTTTTCACTAAGAGGGTGGTGAAACACTGGAATGCGTTACCTAGGGAGGTGGTAGAATCTCCTTCCTTAGAGGTTTTTAAGGTCAGGCTTGACAAAGCCCTGGCTGGGATGATTTAACTGGGAATTGGTCCTGCTTCGAGCAGGGGGTTGGACTAGATGACCTTCTGGGGTCCCTTCCAACCCTGATATTCTATGATTCTATGTGGACTCCTGATTTTTGTAAGACCCCATCTTTTATAATACAACTTATCCTAAAACCAATGCCCCAGAGGGTCATTCCTTTCTGCTATTCAAAAAGGGTGGCTGGCAGGATAAACTATGACCTTTAATACAAATATAAAATCCTACCCCTACAAAGGCTGTGATGGTGGGAGGAGCACAGATTCCATCAGCAGATATTTGAGTATGGCTGCACTGTCTTTGAGAGAGGTTTGAATCCCCTACAAATGTGACATTTGTCACTCACATCTGCCTCACACTTAGGCAGCTGGGGTTTGGGTCACTCACTGGCATGGACTTGTTACATGAGTGACAAGACTTGAAGCCTGGAGAACAAGGCATGAGTTTGGTACCAGTACCAAGATGGGAACTGGCGAATCCATGCTATTAAGTACTAATCTAAACTTAATCTTATATCTTAAACTATGTACAAAAACTCTAAACTAGCCTAAAACTAACAGAACAGGTACTACAACAAAGAGGGTGGGACTGCAAATGCAAGGACAGCAGCTCCAACATCATGGGTGGTAGGAAGGAACTGAGAGGGGATGGGGTAGGCTCTGCCTTTATATCTGCATACAGTGGTATGAGGCAGTAAAGGACACTCACACTGCCCTGATGGGTACTGCTGAGGGGGAAATCTCTAATAACTGCACTTGGCGTGCACGCATCGACAGTAGAACGGACATGTGTAATCACTTGAAGAACAACACTGAACACTGTGTAGTTCATCCAGGAACCGCTTCTCTAGTATCAGTTGCTTGGTGGTCTCCTCTTCTTCCTTGTCCTTGTCCCTCCATTGCCACTGAAGCTGCTGGAAGAGCTGCTGCCACGACAATGTCATCTGCTTGGCGGTTTGTCGGGTGAAGTCCAATGCTGAGTTTCATCCAACTTTGAGTGTTGAATATAGCCCAAACAGCCTCTGTGTATTTGTGGTTGCCAGCACAGTGCTGTAGGGCACTGCTGGGTCCATGCTGGCTGACAGGAATTCAAAAACGTTGTTAGTCTGCCTAGAAAGGAAGCACGGGGTGGAGACAGCGGAAACATGGGGTATTTAAAAATGTGAACACTCGGGGCTTCTGCTATGCATCCCACAATGCAGAGTGAGAAATGCACAGTGCACAGCAGTGATGCAAAAGAGCATAGGATACTCTCTAAGCAGCAAGCTGCTACCATGTGAACACAGTGATGCAAATTGAAAGAGGCATAGCCATCCCATGTGCATGCTATTAGTGCAGGTTACTTGCTGTGAGTTAAATAACATGCATGAAATCAATCTGGTTAAACACCCTTCACATATACATGCTAAGATTGCTACTGGCAGTGACACCAGCCCCAAGATTGCTACTAGCAGTGATATTGTAACTGGTAGAATAAAATTATCTGGTGTGGAATCCATGATGGGAAAACAGATACATTTTACAAGAGCAATAAAGAGCTGGACCTGGAATTATCCCTCTTTTCAGCTGGCAGATGGCAACCTTGAACCATAACCCTCAGAGCCACTTTAGATCACAGTTCTATAAAAGCACTGCCTGGTTTACAGCAGAACTCATCCAATTAAGATTTAAGTTAAAAATAGACAAGGACACAAATGGTATCACAGGCTATAAAATGGGATTAGATACTTAACTCTGGTGATCTTTACCCAGGAACCATGAGTTTGGGTTCTGAAAGGACTATTCCCTATTTTATTGGCAAGGACCTTTTGCTTTCTTTGGGACCACTAATCAAAGATCATTCATTAGGACCATTAGAAAGAAAAGGAGTACTTGTGGCACCTTAGAGACTAACAAATTTATTTGTTAGACTCTAAGGTGCCACAAGTACTCCTTTTCTTTTTACGGATACAGACTAACACGGCTGCTACTCTAGGGCCATTAGATTAGTACTCCGGGGGAAGCTTGCCATCTCTGGCATCATCAACAACAATTTCTGTGCTACCTAGGGTTTTATATGGAAGTCTCTCTTTAAAATACTGACCAGGTCTGGCTCTGCTTATGTTACAAGACAACCCCAGACAGACATGTTATAGCTCCTGAGTGTCTTCTCCTTCCCCCAGTCCAGTCTTCAATTTAGAATTAGTGTTGAGTTCAGAGGAAAAAATGTTGCTGAGTTAGTACTGTACCTGGGGGGAAAGCAGTCTTTTGGTGTACATGCTTATTTAATGTAATGGTAAAATGAAGAGACACCACAGCTGTCTGATCACTCTGTGGTTAATTCACTTCAGGGCTCCTGCTCTTATCAGAAGAGTTGCAGAAGCCTGTAACTCTTATTCGTTCGAGTCATGAAAAGTGGAAAACCAACGGATTTCCTGTGTCCATTTCTCTATTTCAGAGGAACTGTGAATCGTGTGCTGACTTAGCCAATGCTAAGTTATAGAAACTACTGAAGACAGCAAAACTTTCCTCTGTACAGCCATCTGCTTCCAGGGCAGTCACATGCAATGCCTTCCGTTTAAAAACACAAAGCCCCTTTTGGCATGACAGCTTTTAACAGAATTTGTAACCAGTCAGCTCTGTCATACAACAGAGTTACTACTCAGTAACCGTAGGAGCTAAGTGTTGCACCCTGTTAGTAGCCTAGGAGGATACACATTTGTCTATATGTAACCAGTTCAGCACATTGTTTTGTAGTGTAGATGGGACCCCCAGCCATGCCTGTGTAAACAGTTTGGCCTTCCCTCCTTCTAGCATTCTGTGCAGTCAAACATCCCAGAGGTCATTGCCCAGTGGGCTGTTGGTGCTGCTCTGCATGCATGTCCTCTGGGAACCATATCCCCTGATGAGGCACTATATGCTAGCTGTCCAGATATCCCAGAATGCACTAAAAGAAATGTGGCCTGGCACCACGGTGGGCGGGATATTGTCTGGCACACGTTTCTGTTGTGGAAAAGCTGCTGTGTGGGCAAAATTCAGCTGTGTTTGTTGTAACTGGCTCAAATGAGAGTGTCACACGCTGTACTGCATACAGTTGAACCTGTAGCCCGGATGGAATGATGAATGTGGGAACTTTCAGTAACACATTTAGAATCCATGTGTGTGCCTCAGACCATTTCTACACTCGACAGAGGCTACAGCGGCACAGCTACTACAGCGCCGAAGCCATGCCACTGTCACCCCACCACGCAAGTGCAGAGTACAGAGGCAAAAGGGTGTTTCTGTCGCTGCAGAAGCTCTACCTCCCCGAGTGACGGTAGCTCGGTTGAGGGAAACATTCTTCCGCTGACCTAGCTACTGCCACTTGGGGAGGTGGATTACCTACATCAGTGGGAAAAACCTCTTCCATCGATGTAGGAAGCATCTACACCACAGTACCACAGCGGCATAATTGAAGCACTAGAGCTGTGCCGCTGTAGCACCCGTAGCCCATAGAGACAGGGAGACCAGATGGATGTGAGGAAGACATGGAATAAGGGGGCGATTGCTTCTGCCAGCATGCACGCTGTCTTAAGCTTTGCTTCTCCATGAAAACCTAAAGTTTTCTCCGGTGCTGATTTCCAGTTGACTAATAAATGCTGCCTTGTTTTGAAACGGTGTCTGTGTTGCTGCAGGTACTTGCTGGGTTGCATTGCTTCCAGAGAAGGTAAAGCCTCTCTCAGGAGCATGTGTAATTACTGCTGAGTACACCAAATCCCTAGGGTGCCAATAGCTTGCCAGGTGTACCACAACTCAGAGGCAAGCACTGTCAGTGCTTCGGCAGGTAGGCCTTGTAGGCTGGTGGGTCCCAATAGTCTGTATTCGCAAAAAGAAAAGGAGTACTTGTGGCACCTTAGAGACTAACAAATTTATTTGAGCATGAGCTTTCGTGAGCTACAGCTCACTTCATCGGATGCATACCATGGAAACTGCAGCAGACATTATATACACACAGAGAATATGAAACAATACCTCCTCCCACCCCACTGTCCTGCTGGTAATAGCTTATCTAAAGTGATCATCAAGTTGGGCCATTTCCAGCACAAATCCAGGTTTTCTCACCCTCCACCCCCCCACACACAAACTCACTCACCTGCTGGTAATAGCCCATCCAAAGTGACAACTCTCTTCACAATGTGCATGATAATCAAGGTGGGTGAGGGGGTGAGAGAACCTGGATTTGTGCAGGAAATGGCCCACCTTGATTATCATGCACATTGTGAAGAGAGTTGTCACTTTAGATGGGCTATTACCAGCAGGAGAGTGAGTTTGTGTGTGGGGGGGTGGAGGGTGAGAAAACCTGGATTTGTGCTGGAAATGGCCTAACTTGATGATCACTTTAGATAAGCTATTACCAGCAGGACAGTGGGGTGGGAGGAGGTATTGTTTCATGATCTCTGTGTGTATATAATGTCTGCTGCAGTTTCCATGGTATGCATCCGATGAAGTGAGCTGTAGCTCACGAAAGCTCATGCTCAAATAAATTGGTTAGTCTCTAAGGTGCCACAAGTACTCCTTTTCTCCTTGTAAAAAGTATTGATCCTTGGAATCTAGCACACTTAAGGAGTTACTCCCCACCAAAAGGTGGGGGGCAATAGTCAGACAGATGGGCCCTAACACTATTTCCTTCTCCTGCTTCTACTGACAGGGAGCTCTGACACAAGGCTCACCCATCAGGCTTTCACAATCATGGATGGTGCACTTTGTAATCTCCTCTCCTATCTCTGGATAAGCCTCCAGCAACTCCTTCAATTTATCACCAGACAGTGAGAACAAACGGCACATGGTGAGAGCTGTGACACTCATACTTCGAGCACACTCCTTAAACAGGAAGATCTCTGCACAGAAAGATGTGAGGAAGGAATTAAGGTTCTCCCTGTTCTCAGTTCTGGTACCTGGCACAACAGCAACCTGGAGCAGCAACCACAGGGAAAGTCCTGTTCAGCCCACACATGCAGCCCTGGGATGGAGCATGCTGTGGGGATGGTGCATGTGCAGTCTGGTAGGCACTAGGGGCTGTGAGAGGCTGAAGCGTGCTGAGCGGAGAGGGAATCTCCAGACAATGTAGCAGCCAAACTCTAACAAGTCTCTATTGAGAATATACAAATTGCAGCTTTTCAGAAGGCTCAAAACTTGGCCAAATTTGGATCATTTTTCATGGGTCCAGCAAAGGCACATCCCTGACACTAGGGTAACCGCTCTTGCCAAATTTCAAGTCCCTGCTCCAAAGCATGAAGATGTTAGAGTGTCTAAAAAAAAAAGTGTGTGTGTGGAGGGGGTTCCTTACAATGATTTTGTTAACATGGGCAAAGCAACATGGCTGAACCATTTTTGCTGAAACTAAAAAATCACGATAATTGTCCAAGAGATTCAGGGACAGAAATAAAACCAAAAACTTCCTGTAACTAATTATTTTGTAATTTACTAGATTTCAGTTGACATTGCCCCTTTAAGCTCAAGACTGTTTTCTCTGCCCACAGCAATGTAGCAATTTATGTGCATCTATTTAGGATTCTAGGGTCAATATGTAATGAGGCCAAGCAGTCTCTGCCCCATTGCAGGGCAAAGGCAGATGAGGAGACCTACATTATGGCCCAAAGATGTCCTCATGTGGGGGTTGTAGACCTCAGAATACTGGTCCCAGCATTGCAATGCACCGTTCTAATCCAAGAGTAAAGCCTTTCTGTTTGAAATGGAATATTATAGGCTGAGACCAGAAATCTCAGAGGGCAGCATCTTTCTTTTAAAATGAAGGTGCACCTGCATATTAGCTGCTTCCCTTGGGCTTCTGACAAATGGAAAATATGGCCACTGGTTGGGCAGAATTTTGGTGTCTCATCTGCTCTAGACTAACGCTAGGAAAACCATTATCAAAACAGGCAAAAAAACCTCCAAAGTAATCTCCAGCCTTCAGTTATTTTGTCATGGACTTGCTCTCTATGAGGACTCTCCCATATTCAAGGAAGTACATCCTATCTCCATAGGAGCCCTCTACTATGATTACCTCTGTAGGCTGGAACAGTTCAATATTGAGATGCATAATCACTGCATTCAGGAAGTTCAGATCACAATGCTGGAACAGTGACACTTTCTTCACCAGCCTGGCACAGAGATGGTGCTTCACCTCCTGAATAGATAATGCAAAAGCAAATGGTCAGATAAGCTAGTGTAGGAAATAAAGGGTTAAGTTAGTGTAAAAAGTAAAAAATACATGTTTTAGTAAGGCCATGGAAAGTGCAGGTGTGTTAGAAGTCGTGGGAAGGCCTTGAAAGAAAATTGCTTAATTGGGAATGCTGGACCTGATGGGATAAAACAAAAGGATGAAGCAGCCCCAATTGTCAGAGGTAGTTAATAATGAGAAAGGATTGTGCACCTTGAACCAGCAATGTTCCCAAACTGGCCAAAACGTGTTTTGTTAGCTAAGTTAGTAAGAGGCAATAACATCACTTGTTTATTAAAAGGTATAAAAGGGTGAATTCTTGGAGGGTTCATTGCTAATACCTGTCTGACCAAGTTAGAGGTGACCAATATGGATCTAAGCACCCCTGACTTTAGCCCTTTTGTAAGTATTTTAATCAAATACTTATAACTGTTTTTTTATGGTTCGGAATGTAGTAAATTACTTATTATTTAGGCTATTAGACTGCAATGAGTTGGTTCAACTGCTCGTTTGGGGGACTTAAACTTTCTGTCCTCCCCTTGAGGTGAACGAACCCTGATTGTCAGTCTGATTACTTGAATCTCTGTACTTTACACACACCTCCATATAGACAAACATTTACTGAAGGGTTTAATGCAGTGGTTCTCAACTAGGGGGTACATGTATCCCTGGGGGTATGCAGAGGTCTTCCAGGGAGTATATCAGCTCATCTATATATTTGCCTAGTTCAGTGTGTCTCAACCTGGGAGTCATGACCCCCCAGGGGGGTTGCACGTTGGGTTTAGGGGGGTCACAAGTGCAGAGCCGGTGATAGGAAGTGGCAAGCAGAGCTATTGTCCAGGGCCCCACGAAGCCACAGGGGGCCCCATGAAGCTAAGTTACATGCTTCAGCCCTGGTTGGCAGGGCTTGGGTACACTGAAATGTAAGTACAATATTTATATTCCAATTTATTTTATGATTGCATAGTAAAAATGAGAAAGTAAGCAATATTTCAGTAATAGTGTGCTGTGACACCTTTTTATTTTTATGTCTGATTTTGTAAGCAAGTAGTTTTTAAGTGAGGTGAAAGTTGAGGTATGCAAAACAAATCAGATATTTTAATACATTACCAGGAATGACTGTTCTCAGCTCAGGTAGGGTATGTTACACACAGCACCACCTTGTGGCTGGACAGTATAATACAGTTTAGCATTCCTTTACATCTCCCCCTTTAAGTTTTACATTCCTACCACTTACAACATTTTTTAAAATGTACATTATCATCTTTAAAGTTCAGTAAGTATCACTCTGTTAAGTGTCTCTAAATCATATTGGTTTTCTAATTACACAACTCAGCGCATAAAAACTTGGTTGTTTCTGGTCATTTGGAATCCTTGCACCTTCTTCTTCTCATTTTGCTCCACCATCTGTAGAGTTTGCTCTGTTGCTTGTTCCTTCTGAGGAACAAACTGAAGATGTTGATGATTTCTGTTGAACTCTCCACTATCAGTCTCACTCACATATGATCCAGACGATGAATTATTTTTCTTTACAACAGCTGGATCTGTCCATTCTTTTTCTCCATCCAGTTTGACACAAAGATGGTGACCAGGTCCTGAATAGTCAATTCTTTAACTGAGACATTTGTTACAAAAATATCTGTAAGCTCTTTTTGCCTTTTTATCAGATTTGGCTACTCACTTCATGTCTGGCCACTTTGGAGATACCATATCTGGCAGTTTCCAAAGTCAGAACAGTAGTTCTGAGTTGTCTTCCCATCAGGAGTTGTGCTGGACTACATCCAATAGCTGCTATTGCTGTTGATCCATAGCTCAGAAGAGCAAGGAATGGATCTTTCTTCTGTAGGATTTTCTTGGCAGTTTATATAGCTCTCTCAACCTCTCCACTCATTTGTGGGTAATGTGGGCTGCTACTAATATGATCAAAATCATATTTTGCTCAGAATGACAATTTCCACTGTTGTTTGTCACTAGTTGTTCTGGAATACCAAAATTTAAAAAAGTGTACTTCAGTTTCTCAATAACACTACAACATATTATGTCTTTCAAGTACATTATTTCTATATACCTGGAAAAATAGTTCACTACAACTAGATAATGATGTCCTCTGAATTTGCATAAACCTGTAGCTAATCTCTTCTAAGATCTCTCTAGTGGAGGTGTTGTTATTACAGGTTCTTTGCATAGTGTTGGTCTGTTAGTTCTGTAATGTTCTATGCAGATGCTTTGTTCTTTATGTCCTTGCTGATACCTGGCCACTACCCTGACTGGGTGGCCTGTTCATGACATTATGGCCAGGTCTACATTTACAAGCTTACAGCAGCACAGCTCTACCCATACAGCTGTGTCGCTGTAAGAGCGCTCGTGTAACTGCATTATGCTGACGAAGAGAGCTCTCCCACCAACATAGTGTTGTGCTTATGCCAGCAAAACTTACGTTGCTTGGGGTGTGGTTTTTTCACACCCCTAAGTGATGAAAATATTGCCGACATAAGTGCTAGTGTAGACATGGCCTTCGTTAATCTTAATATCCTTCATGGATGAGGGTTAGGATTTCTCTTCTCATTTCATTTGGAATTATGATGCAATCATCTTTATTCATGGCCAATTTGACTCAATTATCCACATACCTCAAAGTAATCTCTCGTCACTTCCTTTGTGTCCTTTAGATACTTGGGCCAGCTAGCCCTAATGTAACTTAAAACTTCTTGAAGTTATGTGTCTATCAGGGTTGCTTTTAGTAGTTGGAGGGTAGTCTAACACTGGTCTCTATATGTCCACAGCATCCACGTATGCCTGTACATCATCTTTGAGCTCACAGGTAGTCAAGTATGATGCTGGTATTCATGACAGGGTATCTGCTACTACCAGATTTTTCCCAGGAACACATTTAACAATTGGGTTGAATTGCATTAATCTTATCAATAGACACTGGCATCTCAACAGTGCTTCATCCAGGTCTTTTCCATTGATGAGTCACAAGCAATATATGGTCTGTTATCAGTGTAAAAGAATCACAGACATCTGTAAAAGTTCTCACATGCCCATACGCTTGCCAGGCACCCCTTTTCAATCTGTGCATGCCATTTTTCTGCTTCTGAGAGTGTGCGAGAGCAAAATGCAACTGGCTTCCACTCGGAGCTATGTTGTTGTAACAATACACCACCTAGGCCAAGCTGCCTCACTCACCATTGTGGTTTGTTCACATCATAGCACTTGAAAACTGGAGCTGTTGAGATAATTTCATTTACCTTTTTGAAGGCAATTTCTTGATTTGGTCCCCATAGCCACAATATATTGGACTTTAATAGTTCATTCAGTGTTTTTTGTCACTGTAAAAATGTCTTGTAGGTATCAACCAAGATAATTTACCATCCCCAATATATGTCTCAGTTTTGGTACATTAGTTGGTCCTTTCAATTCTCAAATTGGTTTTACTTTCTCGAGGCTACCACTGATTCCATCTTTGTTTATTGCCAGTCCCAAACACTGTATTTGGGGTAGGTGGAAAATGTTCTTTTTCCGGTTTAGCTTCAGTCTAGACCAGGGTGGGCAAAGTTTTTGGTGTGAGGCCCACACCTGGGTATGAAAATAGTATGGTGGGCCATGAATGCTCACAGAATTAACAATTCAGAGATAGTCAAAGTTTATTTAAGAAAGATACATTTTAGTGGGAATAAACATAAAACCGTACTTACAATTAAAAATATATCATAACAATGTATTACAATAATTAAACCAAACTTACCCCCTTTCCATGCCTTTTCTCTCTAGCCTGGATTTGTCGGGCACTGGTAATCCTTAAAGGTAATCTTTAAAAGCAAAATCTCCCAAAGAAGTGTAATCAGTTTAGCCCTCTCTTTGGCTAAAGGAATTTGCCAGAATCTGCTTGAGGCATCCATCTTGGAAAATACTGTAGCTCCTTTCACTTTGGGGATGAAGTCATTCAGTATTGGGAGGATATATTTTTCTCTCATAACTGCTTCATTAAGTCATTTAAGAGCATATTTTTCCATTTTTCTGTATAACCAGTACTAATGGGGCACACCATGCTACTGGCTCAGAGATGATCTTGGTTATGCCAATCTGTTCCATTCTCTTTAACTCAGTTTCCACTTTACAAAGCAACAGGATCAGAATCCTGCCAGGTATATGTACACTATATGGTTCAGCCTTGTCTCTTAAGGTTATTTGTACTGGATCTCTTTTCAATAGTTCAGTATCACCAACTGCTTCATAGAGTTCTTCCACCTTTCTCACTTGGCCCATCATGGCTGTCAAGCTGCAGCTGTGAAGCTGTGGGTTTTTGATCCTTTGATCACATACACTCCAAGTGCAAAGATTTTGTCTGTGTAGGTTGTTTCTGTGGTGAACAAGCTCATACAGTTCAGAATACCTCCAGGGCTAGTCAGGACTGTGTCCAGTGATTTCAGCTCTGGGAAGAGTTGAAGGTGATTGTAACTCCCTTCCGAGTCTGCTCCTGAGTCCATTTTAAAGTCAATAGTCTTTCCATGAAAGACTCCAGGCAGGCTCTGTTTTATCACACATGACAGGTCCCAGAAACAATGGCTCCCTGTCTGCCTTAATGTGAGAAACAGCTGAAAAATGTCCATATTTTGTGCATTTATTACATCTTGCACCTTTGGCTGATATACATCTCTTGGGCATTTAGTCTGAAAGGCATTGCAGTTAGCCTGAGAGTTCTCTCTCCTTGCCTCAGTGGTTGTATAATAATAACTTTTAGAACTCATGCTGTGCCTGTTTAGAGATGGTTTTTCAGGTTTGTCTTGCTGTTTCATAAGTTCACCCTGCTTTGCTATTTGAATAGCTGTGTGTGGTTTAAGTCTGTTTTTAAAACTGGAGCTGCTATGAGAGACTTTTGTCTATATGGTCAATAGTCAATCTATTTCTGATATTTTAATGTTTTACAGTTCCAAAATCAGTTTTCTGCCAATGCCTTCAAAGCCCTGACAAAAGATTCAAACAGGTTCCCCTGTTTCCTGAATTTTCTGGTGAAACTGCCTTTTTATAAACCACATTTCTCTGAGGTATAAAGTATGCATCAAACATAGCCAGAACTCTATCACAGTCAGATTACTGACTATTGTCAGTAAAGGCAAAGGATTTAAAGATATGCTCTGCCTGCTTCCCCACAGCATAAATTAAAGAAGATAGCTTTATATCTCCAGTTTCCTGGTAGAGTTTAACAGCAATGCAAAATCTTGCAGAATGCTGCTTCCAGTCTGTCCATTCTGTCAAAACTGAAGTTCTCTGGGGCATTGAAAAGAGGCATTTTGATGTGATCCATTCTGCAGCCATTCTTGCTTTTCCCCCCTTTCTGTTTGCGACCTTTGTTGCTGCCTTCCTTCTGTTTCTGTTCTCTTCTGGCACAAGTTAGGCTGCCTTTACTTCTGACACCATGTACATGTAGATTGCAGGACTGCTAGGAGCAGGCCAGGCTCTTGCGCTAGATATAGACTGGCTACAGAGCTTCCATCCCAGAGAGATACACGAGATGTGTTCCCTTAAAGATACTTTAATACACTGCGAGGGACGGCAGGTCTCAGCTCAGGTAAGATATGTAATATATATATATATATATATATTGCACTGAACAGTATAATACAGTTTAGTATTCCATACATCACTCCCCTAGGGACAGTTTGAAATGCTAGTGGCAAAGGCGACACCTGGGAGGCGCAAGAAGGGTCACATGCCCCTCCCCAGATGCCTGGGGGGGGCACATTTAGCAGGGAACAGCAGCGGCGAAAGCAGCAGACCATGGGGCCACCTGGCGGTCCCACATCCAGCAGCTCCTCCGGCACAACTGTACCACCCCCAGCCCTTCCACACAGCTGTGTCTCCTGTCTGGGGTCTGTACAGCCCTGCTGAAGAATAGGGCTGGGGGCGGTACAGCTGTGCCTGGAGGAGCTGCCTGCATGGGGTCACTGGGTGCCACCACTTTCTGCTCCTTTTGCCACTGCGGTTCCCGGGACAGCCCTGCAGTTCAGAAATCAGTACCTGATGCAGCGGGAGGACACAGCCTCCCCTCCCCACAGGTAACCTGAGATGGGGAGGGGAAAGGGAGAGCGCAGGGCCCCCAAGCTGGGGGCAGGGTGGGGAGGAGTCATGTGGGGGGGTCACATGTCCCCCCTTTATTTGGTGCCCTCTCTTGTGTCCCTCCCATGAGTTGCTGTCCACTGCTATAAGTTGTTTCATGCTGACTAAGGGTACATCTGCACTTCAAGCTGGGGGTGTAATTGCCTGCTTGAGAAGATACACCCATGCTCTGATTGAACTAGTGTGCTAAAAATAGACCATAGACATCATATGCACAAGGGGCTAGCCGCCTCCAATACGCACTTGTCCAAGATGCTAGGCATGTACTAGGGTTAGTTAGCCCCTTCTGCCACGGCAGCTATACTCTATTTTTGCATGCTAGCTAGTGTATCAGAGCTAGTGCAGATATGTTTTTTCGAGCAGGCAATTATCCCCAACTCCAAGTGTAGACATTCCCTAAGGCTCTCTCTCTTACCTCTTCAGAGGTTCTGACATCTCATTGAGGATTTCCTCTTCATTGTACCACCTTCCTTGGTACCGGATATCATAGTAGGTGAAAATCCGTTGGCACAAATCCTGTGGTAGCTTTCGGTATGAAATATATTCCTGAATGTCATTCATCTGCCATTATAGAAAGGACAGGCAGCGAGTGATAGAATATCATTAAAGCAGAATGCAGTTTTCACACCAAATGGAACAAATGTTTTACATCTCTGTCACAGGCTGGCTGGCCGGCCCTCTAAGGTAAACCAGGCTCAATCTTGCCTGTGATCTAGCAGCTAGCCCCCAGCTGAGGTGACATGGCAATTTAATGATAATTAGTGATCCCAGCTGTGAAAGTGTTAGGAAAAGATTATACAAACAGAGTAGTGGGGAACTCAGTGTGGGAGAGACTGTAGAAAAGGCAGGATCTTCATGCAGGTAGGAGAATCCACAGGGAGTAGGGCCAGGCTCTTGTGGGGTAGGCCCTGAGGTAGGGTCAGTAAACGCGCTTTAGTGGAGTCCAAGATTCCAGGAAGAGAAAAAAAATCCAGGTAGTTTGAAATGTAAAACATTTAAATAGATATATTTTTAAAACCTAATTATAATGCTTTGCTTTGAAGAGAGGTGATATGAACAAACAATGGCCCGAGTGTTATGGCAGTTGGTGGTGCAGAGTGGCTATGCTGGCTTTATGTCACCTGAGGTCTCCTCTATGCCAGGGGAATACCCAGCCCAGTTACCCTTTTAGAGCAGCTTTCAGTCCTCTTTGGGCCACCAGAGCCATGAGCACAACATCTGCAGCATGATCCAAGCTGCTCAGTTGAATTTTTTTTATCTAGTGCATGATATACTGGATGTTTTAAAGTAGGGAAGAGGCATTTAATTCCCAGTTCCACCTGTGCTGTGTCTACAGAGGTATGGCAAACATGTATAACTGGTTCATCTTTCAGCCAGTCATCCCCAAACATCTAGACTCATAATCCAGAGGTGTTAAACTGTGAGGCCAAGAATTTCACAGCCAAGAAGGAATATTTGGTTGTGGGCCTTGGCATTAGATACTTGTGGATACTGGAATCTGCTATATGGATTGTTGGCAAGATGAATAAGGATTTCATCACACCTCTTTCAGGCCAGATGGACATGAATAGACAAGATCCTCAAAGATCTGCATTCTAAGGAACTGAATTAACATCAACCATGGAGAACTGAGTCTCTTGCATTGTAAATGGGACCACCTCATCCATCCAGCATGATCAAAGTGAGATGCTTAGGCCCAATGGAAGAGAATCAAACTTTTGCCTTCTCCTCGGTAGAAGTGAAGAGATCTAAGGAAAATCCTTTTGTCTCACCTAATCATTGTGGTAGCAAGGATCAGTTGTCTAGTCTCATCCTTGGCATTCTCCCTGAGGCTTTGGGGAGGAATAAGAATTAAATGCCTCAAGGAAAAATGGGCTTACTTTGAGTCAGGATGCTTTGAAGGGAAGAGCACTGAGAAAGGTGATCTCCTCTGTAATGGGTTATACATATCTGTTAAGGTTTTTGAATGAGAACCCTCTACCCCATTCCAGATTTGGCTCTAAAAATACCTGTGGGACAGAGGATGCTGTTGCTGAGAGGTATAATGTGGTCTTGGGGAAGCAATTTGGAGTTTATAATGAACACCATATTTCAGACTCTGACTTCAGGGGTTGAGGTCAAAGTTCCATGAGTAGGGTGGGCTGGAATCCCCTACTCTCCCTTCCACATCCACTTCACTGAAGTCCTTCATGTCTCAGATACGCCTTTGAAGATCTCAAGGCAGATTATACATTACTGGTGCCCATGACTCTGCACAGCCAGGAAGCATTATCTGATTGCTTCGGCCCCTTTGCACCAGCTAGGCCCTTTTTCTCAGGGCCTGCAGCCTGGTAGGTACTGGGTGGGAGTTCCCTTCTGCTCCTTCCACCTGCCCAGCACTGCGCTGTCCCTGGTGCTAGTCTCCTCACACAGGAGACAGACCTTCACCCTCTGAAGGCCAGGGAGAGACTCCCTTCCTAGGCAGCCTTTATATTGGGCCTAGCCTAGCCCTGATTGGCTGGCTGTAATACTGGCCCTGATTGGCTCTCTAACAGGCCCTCCCTGACTGGCTGCTGCCTTGCGCAGCCACTCTGGCCTGTTGTAGCCCAATCTGGCATAGGGGTGGGGCACCACCCCACCACAGTCTTATACAGGGTAAACTCATAAATTGTTCACCCTCTATAACACTGATAGAGACATATGCAGAGCTGTTTGCTCTCCCAGGTATTAATCACTTACTCTCGGTTCATTAATAAACAAAAGTGATTTTATTAAGTATAAAAAGTAGGATTTAAGTGGTTTCAAGTAATAATAGAGAGAACAAAGTAAGCCACCAAGCAAAATAAAGCAAAAACATGCAAGTCCAAGCCTAATACATTAAGAAACTGATTACAGGTAATATCTCACCCTCAGAGGTGTTCCAATAAGCTTCTTTCACAGACTAGACTCCTTTCTAGTCTGGGCCCAATCCTTTCCCCTGGTACAGTCCCTGTTAATTCCAGCAGACATCTTAGGTGGAAAGCAGGGGCTTTCTCATGACTGGCAGCCCCCTTTGTTCTGCCAGTACAAAAGTTTGAAAGCCACTTGTATACTAGCTTTCTAAGCACTTAATTTTTATGTACTTATTTTATAATTTCTCTACAGAAAATAGAAAAATGGTGTAACGCCCCACTTGACCTCAACAATTCTTAATGCAGATACTTAGTGTCCCACTCAACTCCTTCTAGTTTAAAACACAAGAAAAATTTGAGGACCCTCAAATATCAGCTTTTTCCTGCTTCTTATAAACCATATTTTGCCCATCCTTTTTGTCATCTTGACTGATGTAGAGAATGAGACCAGAGAAAGGTCAATGAAAGCTCTCCTCTTTTCTGAAATACAAGTGGTCTTTGCAAGTGGAAAGGCATTTGAGATTCTATTAATGAATTTGGAAGGACGGATGAATTTTCCCATAGGGGTTATAGCTTTCGATTTTGAGGAAGAGGATATTTCCTGTTTAGCTGACCACTCACTACAGAAACAAGTAAGGCTTATAACAGACTGTCTGCCAAGTGTTAATTGCAGACACCTTAACATGGGTGGTGGTGGCTCTAGGACACAATTTTAGGTGGGGCACTGTAAATGAGTCCCCTCTAAACAAAATCCTGCTGCTGCTTGGTGCATCATACTGGAATGTGCATGATACACTACAGGGCAGTGGAGCAGTTGTCACAGCTGTTTTTCAGCTGTTGGAACTAGCCTGTTAAATTATCAGCTTTAAATGTTTCACAGACTTGGGATAAAAGAACATTGAATCAGTAGATGGTGACCTGCCCCACTAAGAAAATATAACCAGAGTAAAATCAAACACTAGTTCTTCTGGTTCCATTGTGTAACTTAAAAAGTCTCCCATCTAAGTACTCATTCAGTTCTTCCCTGGTGAGAGCTGATGGAATCCCAGAACAAGATGGTGTGGTTATAAGCCAAAACCTATTACACAAAAACATTCTAAAATGTGTGAAAGCATTCATAAACTTCTGAGCTTCTCCTGTCCCTGGTTTCTACTTACCGTAAGGTTCTGCTGGTAAACCCAAGAGTTAACTGGAAATTGAAGTAAGTTCTCAGTGTAGAATTGGATGCAGGCGTTCCAATGAACTACCATATAGAGTATTCTAAACTGGAGTACAATCTCAAAAATGATGTAGGAAGTGTTCCCTATCAGATCTGTTAACTAAAGGAGCAAGTGCCAATGGTTATATTTCCTTCTATGGAAGCTACAGTTTACAGGAAGACAAGATCAATCTCAATATTAGGGGCTGATGCTAACCTGCCATATTTTTGCAATGCTTTCCCCAAACAGCTAGTATCACTTCCATCTTACCTGGATTTAGCTTCAATTTACTCATCCCCCTTGCAAGCCCTAGTCTTGGCCAGTCACCAATAAAATAGGTCTACAAACCCCACATAAAGTACATTGAGCCCTGTCTTCAAATGGAAGGAGGTAACAGTCAGAACAAGGTATACTGTCCACCCCAAATCACTCATCCCAGTTCAAAATCAAGATCCAAAATGTGTTCTCCCACATGCATTGAGGCAGAAATCACCACAGGCTCATGATTGTCAAGGCAGCCATGAGCTCGTGAGCTAACTCTGAAGCATCATTATCCACATGGACACAGAAGTCACTGAAGATAAGAAGCGTGTCAATCCAAGACCAAACCAGATAAATATTTGATCCTTGCATTAGGGAGTCTGAAGTGTAGAACTGCAGAAGCCTGTACATCACAGCTATTCCTAATTTAATCACAGGTGAATATCAACAAACAAATCAATTTTTTGAGTCAGGCACCTCATACATTTGACATCAGATGCTAGCAACACATCTACAATATCCTTCCTCTGCTCATGCTGAACCAAATACTTGACGGAAAAATGCTACAGGCAAGGGCCCTGCAGCATTATCCAGCCAGGTCTCAGTTATATAAGCAAATCATGGGTGGTGATTAATTTATTAAATTGCTGTTCTTGGACTGAACAGTGAAGAGCAGGATCCCTGTCAGCTGATGGCATATGTTCCCAAGGTGAGACCCAAGATGGGATAAGCATCATCCTGTTTTTGTCTGGATGCTCTCTTCCCATCATGATGTCCCAAGCTCAACACAACAAGGATCAAAGAACTCTAACCCCTGAAAATGATCCTCAGCTCTGCATATATCCAGCCCATGGGGCTGAATTGCTTAACTCTTTCAGATACCCTGGAATGGTTACTGAAGAGGTGCCACTGTTGAAGCTATATGTCAAAAGAAAGGATCCAGTATGACCATTCCTGTGCTCTTGCATATCAGTGGTAGCCAGTTATTTTCATCAGGCATTAAACTGTCAAACTGTAGAAACAAAATATGGATAGAATGATAAAAAGAAAGGAATTTGATGGTACTGGACAACCTAAGTTTTTTTTTACTCCTCCTTTACTGTATTCTGGAATAGTCAAAGTAGAGCACATGGTGTTCTATAATGCTTCCAGAAACCCTGCTCATCTTCAACACAACAGAGGCTACAGGTCCTAATATATGATGCTCTTGATCTGTCTGTGTGAAGATGGCGTATAGTCTTCTGGGATTTTTGGTCTTGAATGACCACAAAGCTGTATTAAAATGAGGGCAACCTGAAACTGGTTCCTGTTACCAAATGTGGCCATCAGCCAGGCAAAGTTTTGGGGACCTGACTTTAAGAACATAAAAATGGCCCTACTGCGTCAGACCAAAGGTCCATATAGCCCAGTATCCTGTCTTTTGACAGTGGCCAATGCCGGATGCCCCACAGGGAATGAACAAAACAGGTAATCAAGTGATCCATCCCCTGTCACCCATTCCAAGCTTCTGGCAAACAGAGGCTAGGGACACCATCCCTGCCCATCCCGGCTAATAGCCACTGATGGACCTGTCATCCATTAATTTATCTAGTTCTTTTTTAAACCCTGTTATAGTCTTGGCCTTCACAACATCCTCTGGCAAAGAGTTCCACAGGTTGACTGTTCATTGTGTGAAGAAATACTTCCTTTTATTTGTTTTAAACCTGCTACCTATTAATTTCACTTGGTGACCCCCTAGTTCTTGTGTTATGAGAAGGAGTAAATAACACTTATTTACTTTCTTCATACCAAGCATGATTTTATAGACCACTATCATATCTGCCCTTAGTCATCTCTTTTCCAAGCTGAAAAGTTCCAGCCTTACCAATCTCCCCTCATATGGAAGCTGTTCCATATCCTTAATCATTTTTGTTTCTCTCATAATCATAAATCACACAAAATCCTGATAAGTTGGCAAGTACACTGACCTCATCCCACTCTTCAATGTACCTCTTCATTCTTACGATGCGCAAGAGCTTCAGAACACGGGCAATTAGGACAACTTGAATCACTTGCATTATAACTTGTCTGTCATGCTGAATTGTTGAACTCTACCTCAGGACAAGCATGTAACATGATGATAGAAGTGGCAAAGCTGTAATACTAATCTTTATATTAAAATTCTTATCCATATCTGGCTGACGACTAAAAACTCTTTTTCCTGTTGAACTGATCTTGATGTGCAGACACCAATCAAAAGCTCATGATCATTCAGAGCCTTTGGTTTTTCAACTGGCAACAAAAGATATAACCTAGTGATCATGCAACTTTCTTGCCAGAAGGACAGTTTGCTATGTATTGTTCAGCTCAAACAAGCACAGTATAATCTATCCACACTTTCATACTGTGGCCATCATTGTAGTATCTGAGCACCTGTTTCTTTAGTAAAGCCAGACATATGGGGGTAGGTTAAAAAAAAAAGTGGTGGTTAGTAATTGGAAGAGTATTTTTTTTCATTTCCCCTTTGTATTTATTTGCAAAGTTTTCCAGATTTACAAAAACCCACACATGAAAGAATGAAGGGTAAAGTACTGTGCACAAATAAAATATAATGGAGACACAATGAACATACACAATGGAATGCCAATATAGCAATGCTCAATCCATACAAATAGTTAACAATATGTAAGTGTAATACAACTTTACCTAATGTACCAGTATTTTGTAAACACATATCTGCTATAATAAATTTCCTTGTGAAAACCTATTGTATTTATTTTGCAGTCTTTCATAGAAGGTGTTTTCTGAAATGCTTTGCAGAATAAAAATTAAACAAGAGGGAGGGGGAAAGTAAATGGCATAGACAAGGGAATGAAGTTCTATATTCAAATGCCATCTGAAAATGAATGGAAAGACAATGAAGTGGAGGGTAGGTGTTTCTTATGTTACCTTCTGTTATACTGTTTCTTCAAAAGGAAAGGGATACATGGGGGATGGGAAAGGGGGATCTTCTCTCTCAGTCTTTTACATTTAAGATGATTATAATGAAATCTGTAGGGAGAGCAGAAAGTCCAGGACAAACCAGGATCTGAGGTAGCGTGACAGACTTCTGTTACCAATCTGCCTGAGGAGTCAGGTGATAAGGCTGAGGCCACAGGATTGTTAGGGGAGGAGATGAAGGAGTACATTAAGCGTCTAAGTTTTAATGCTTTATGGATAAAATAATAAAATAATCGTGGAGAGTGCTGGGGGGGGCCTCCACGTTACTCAGAGGAAGGGAAAAAGCATTAGTGCCCCAAGCCCTAACCCACTGCCATACTCACACCCGCACTACGCAAGGCTGGCTGGGCTGTAATGTAAGAAGAAAAGGGGGGGGGGGGGACAGAAGTTCTGTCCTGTGTGCACAGGTCGTCCAGGTTCTGCTGTTGATCTCCAATTTGCCTTGGCTCTCAGAAGGGTTTTTAAGTCCTGAATTCTTTTGGGGGCGTTTTGTTCAGTGACCTCTGTTCCCCACGCTCTTTGTAACAGTCCAAACCCGGTCTCTGTGGCCTCCTCAGCTTTCCCAAAACACACGGGCTCCAAGGAAGCAAAATTTTGTACCCCCCCCCCTTCACTGTCTCGTTCGTTTTTGCAATCTCAGCAATCCAGAGCAGAGGGGGAGGGGCACGTGCAGGGCGAGGGTGAGAAGGGAGGGGCGAGTGGGGGGCGAGCACGCGGCGAGGGGGGTCGATAAGTGGGATACGCGTGGAGCGACCAAAGGCGCGCGGCGGCGGGTGCGCGCGCGCGCACGCACGCACGCAGCAGAACTCCATTTCCGGGCGTGTCCCTGACTGGGCGCGCAGGCGCAGTAAGTGTCGGGCTCACGGGAGGGAAGCCGCTGCCCGGAAGAAGTCCCGGCCCGCCAGGCGCCTGCGCATTGACGATCTGTGCGCGGGCCCAGGTAGGAGCGTGCGAGGGTTGCGCATGTGAGCGGGGAGGTGCCGGGAGGGGGCCCCGCGGGGGGCGGGGGCAGCCGGGCGTTGGGGGCCGGGCGGGCGGAGCGGGCTCTCACCGGCCCCTTGTGTCCGCAGGGATCCTGCGAAGCCGCCGCCGCCGAAGATGTCGAGCCTGGCGTCCGCCAGCTGCGAGCCCCCGGGCCCCGAGCCGCAGGAGAAGAAGCCGCTGAAGCCCTGCTGCGCCTGCCCCGAGACCAAGAAGGCGCGGGATGCCTGGTAACCGGGGCCGCCGCCGCCGCGGGGCCCAGGGGCGGGGCGGGTGGCGCTTCCCCGCGGGCCACGTCCTCCCTCACCCTGGTTGCGTCTGCGGGGCGGGCTTCGGTCGGGCCGGCTTAACTACAGCCCCCGGGGTCGTTCGTACCGCTGAGCGAGCCAGCTGGGCCGGGCTACCTGGGAAGTGCAGACCGGGGCGGTGTCGACGGAAGCCCTCCCCTTTCATCCGGGGTGCGGTCAGCACCGCCGCGTCTCCCGGGTGTGTGGCTTTCCCCGGCACCGCGCCCTGCCCGGCCTGTCGCTGCCCGTGTCCGTTTTCAGTGTAGCCCAAGCCTCCGGCTGGTTCGCCGTGGACAGGTGACCCCCCTGCCAAAATCCCCATGATAACTCCCGCTGATTCGTTCCCTCCCTTAGTCTGCAGGTAGGTGAGGGACTGAATAGGCCATGGAAGTTGAGCCTTCTAAGAATGACCTGGCTGGATCGGGCTGATGGACCATCTAGCCCGATAGCCTGTCATCCGGCAGTGGCTGGTGCCAGTTGCTTCAGAGGGAATGAAGAGGGCTAGAATCAAGTGATCCAGCCTCCTAATCCCAGAAATGCTTCAGAGGATGCAGCCGAGGACTTGAAGTGGTGCTGGGGGAGCTTTCCCAGTCATTGTCTTTATTGCCGTTGCGTCGCAAATAGGGATTTCAGTTGCCAGAACTCTGTCTGGAACTTTTCTCCATTTTAATTATAGATTAATCCAGTCCCTCAGAAACAAATAACTAACTACCATGTAGATGATATTTTAAAGTTCCCAGGGGATCACCTGCCTTTTTCAGGCAGTGATTACTTACTGTTTGGGATTTGTTTTGGCAGCACCATCAATTGATACAAATGATACAAGTTCTCTTTAAATTATCAGGAAACTACTTTAATCCAATGTGTTGATGTTTAAAATTCCAGCACCAATGGTGATGCAAAAATAACTCTCCAGAAAAATCCAGTGTGTATACAGGTCTTATCATTACTTTTATTTTTCTTAATATATTGTCTTAGTCTGATTATAAATTAGCTTTCTGCCTTCTGAGGTACTCTACCCAAATAAATATCTTATGGGGGAGGGAGTTTCGGAGAGCAAAGCTAAAAGGCCCAATCTGCTAAGCATTTTTAGTTTTCATATACCAACAGAAATTCATACTGGGTTGAAGGAGGAGGGAGTTACTTGTTAGGTCACAATTAGCTCATCTTCTCAGCTGTGACAGGATGGTATGCTGTAGTATGTTTTGCCCTTTCTAGTTTACATGTCTCAGGTGCTGGGACTTGCTTTACTTCCCTTGAGAGAATAATCCATCTCAGGCTTTGTCTACACTAAAGGGAAAAGTCGATCTAAGCTATGCAATTTGAGTTACATGAATAGCGTAACTCAAATCGACGTAGCTTAGATCTTCTTACTGCGGGGTCCACACTACGCAACATCGATGGGAGATGCTCTCCCGTTGACTCCCCTTACTCTTCTCGATCAGGTGGAGAGTCGCCGGGAGAGCGATTGGAGGTTGATTTAGCAGAACCCGCTAAATTGACCGCTGATGCATCGATTTCCACAGCGTCAATCCTCCGGTAAACATAGACAAGCCTTAATAGCTTGCACTACTAAAGGACTCTTCCTGATATGCATCCTAATTTTTCTTAACTAAGTTTTATCCCGTTATTTATTGCTTTGGACCTCCCTACACATTTCCTTTTTTTTCCCCAGTGTTTTCACCTGTCAGTTAGTGCAAGTCATCTACAAGTTTCTCTTTTCTGTGTATCCAGCTACCAGCCTCATAGCACTCCCTCCTGAGAAATAATACACTCAAGAGTCTTGTGACACTGCAAGTATTCAAGACAAGGAAGTGGGAGTTTGGGTGGGGATATTAAATGGATATACCAAAGTAAAAATCTCACTTCCGCCTGAAAATTGTTTGTCTACTGTCATTACAAGTAACAGAGAGGAACGCTTCTCAGTGTTATGTTTTATTTATGTATATGACAGCCCTTCCTGTATAGTCAGTTCCCTATAGTTGTCTTCTATAGTGTATATTTCACTACACTTTCTGTATCATCAGTTTCTCTTGTTGCTTTTGGGATTTGCACACGGCAGCGAGTCAGAGAAACACTTAATTTACTTCTTTTAAAACACCAAAATTGGTAAGTGGTTTCAGGACACACATAGTATCAGAAACTATTAACTTTTTAAAAAAAACCTAACTAGCTCTCTACACATTCTTATAACCCATGCAGCAGACTCTTGTTGCTTCAGACTTTAAAGACTTTTAATACAAGTTAAATCCTAATTTCTGAAGTTTTTACTACAATTTGTCTGCAAACTTGTAGAGTAGAATTATGTTTAGCATTTCATAATGAACCTTGGCCTCACTGAGGAAGTTATCTCACTAAGTGGTATTCTATCCTTTAGAGGTGAGAGAATAGCAACAATAATTTGATACCTGGGTTAAAAATAATATATGCACCTCTACCCTGATGTAGCACTACCCGATATAACACAAATTCGGATATAACGCAGCACTCTGGGGGGTGGGGCTGTGCGCTCTGGCGGATCAGCGTGTCTGGCTCTGACACGCTGCTCTGAGCGGCGTGTAAAGGGTGCTGGGTTGGGGCAGAGGGTCTCGGAGGGTGGTCAGGGGACAGGGAGCAGGTGGGGGGGGTTGGATGGTTCGGAGGTTCTGGGGGCAGTGCGGTCAGGGGACAGGGAATGGGGGTGTTGGATAGGGTGTGGGGGGGCCTGTTGGGGGCGGGGGTGTGGGTAAGGGTCGGGGCAGTCAGGACAGGGAGCAGGGGGGTTGGGTAGGGGGTGCGGTCCTGGGAGGGGTGATTAGGGACGGGGGGGGTTTCTGGAGGTGGTAGTCTGGGGACAAGGGGTGGGGGGTTGGATGGGTCGGGGGTTCTGAGGGGTCAGTCAGGGGGCAGGAAGTGACTATTAATAGAAGTGCTCAAGGCCAAAGCAAGTTCAATATAACACGGTTTCACCTGTAACGTGGTAAGATTTTTTTGGCTCCCGAAGACTGCGTTATATCTGGGTAGAGGTGTACACAATTTTTAATGTCTTTAATTGTTACTAATAGCACCTTAGATTATTGCAGTAGAATTTCAGAAACCAATTTACTTTTCATCGTTTAATCATTTTAACATTTTTGAGTTGACAGTGAAAATGCTGTAGTTAAGTAGGTCTCTAATGATCCATGGAGAGCTTGCTGGTCCTCCTTTGGGGCTGGGACTCTGTCGATTTGCAAGTCAGTAAATCAGTGGCTGTTAAATGAATAATAACCATCTATGATTGCAAAGTATAAACCCCACAGTTGGAAATAGGAATTATTTAGGGTGATACAAAATAGTATATGTTACTTGGTTTTCTGTCTTGGGTAGTTAAAAATTAAAATAGGGACAATATAA